>NC_077229.1:517491460-518197710 GCF_027887165.1 Monodelphis domestica | reverse complement strand
AGGCCACTGAACATGATAAAGTAAAATATGGTGGGAATTAACTTTAAAAGGCCAAGAAGCCTTTTTCTTTTTTTCCTGTTAGCACAAATTAATATTTCTAAAAAAGAATGACTTTTCTCAAAGTTATATAATTCAAAGCAAAAGTAGGCTTAAGTGTTCAGTAGAAATAGCTTACAGTAATTCATAGCATATTATTTCACATAGTTTCCACTATACATTTTATTTTGTGCAAGTTGATATTTATATATTTTAAACTAGTATTAATTTTTATTTTATCTGACTGAACAGTTGATTATACCTTAAAAGAACAATGTCTTAAAATTCAGTGATTATTTAATAAGGTAAGGTTTTTTAAAGGAGAGTTGTTTTATAGTTCCACTTTTTAATTAAAATAGAGAATTTATACTTGATCTTGAATGAAAAGGACAACCAGGAGAAAGATCTTTGTTTCTTAAAAATTACACAAACATTGTTTTTAAAGGAAGACTATTATTTTTAGCAACAATAACAATAACAAAGATACTGTAGCCTGAGAGGTAAAAATTTTTCATGAATTCTACTTGAATAGGAATAATTCCTTTTTCAAGTACTATTTATATGCCAATAGTTTTTATACGAAGAGTTCAATACAAGATACAATTTTAAATTAGTCCTTAAAAAGAAGTTCCTGAAATAAACAAAGAAAAAATGTAAAGCAGCTTTAAAAAGATTTAGTTTTTTTAGTTTCTTTATAATAAAACTGGATGAACTAAAATGATACTTTATATATTCATCTACTAGCACCTAGAAGTTAATTTATAAAAATTAAAAGAGTAAAAATTACAGAATATTAGGTTCTGTTGCTCTGTAAATATTGTTTAAGACCTGAAATCAATGTAATATTTTCTTCAGTTCCTATCTAAAATTTGGGATGAATGGTACTTCCAATCTTGTTAGTTCATCCAGGTCCAGTTAGACTGGTTCAGATTTTGGTTGAACATTGAAGGCTTTTAAAGTTGGAGAGATAATATCATTATTCTCTCTTTGTGTCTGAATTTTCCATTTTGGTCACCAGGAGTTGCAGATATGTATGAAGAACACTTTGCGGCCAATAAAACTTACCTTCCAATTCTATTGTCTCATCAATAGGGACTTATCTCTTCCATTAGTGTTAATGGGAATTGCCTTTGCAGAAGGAGTTTCAAGCCATTCACCCAGCTGTGGCTATCCATTGAATACACCACAGCCTATCATACTCACAGAGTTCTGCATCATCTAGGCCCAGATAAAACCCTAGTCTTACAGGTGAACACAATACTATTTGAAAAGCAATACATAGGAGCACACTGTTTGCTGGAAAATAATGAATTTCAAACCCAACTTTATAAATAATTTCATAATTCTTACAGTTGGCAAAGATGGGAGGGTTTAAGGGGAGGCTCTGTGAGTTGCTAATAAAGGATCAATAGTTGTCATGAAGGAAGAGACAGGAATAGTTTTCTTGATGGATGTAGTCTAGGGGAAATGCAGTTATGACTCTCATAGTAGTTCTCCATCTACTCTTCTTATGAGGAAATTGTTTCTTCAACCTACTGTTATGTTGGGGTTTTGTTATTGCTATCGTTGTTGTTTTAGACTGTGCTGATGGGTTTTAGGGAGCTAGCCACACTTTCCCCTGTTTCCCTTGGGACCAAATGTCTGCTTTTGTGAGCAGGTTGACTGGAATGCAGAGTGCAGACCTTGGCTGTGGGACAGAGTTTTCTCTTTGCTAAGCAAGCTGAGTGGCTAGTCTTGGGATGCAATCTGCAACCTTGACCTCATTACAGAGCCGAGAAGCTGTACCCCGGTATGATTTATGTATTTATCAGAGTTAGGATTTAGAAAGCAACACAAACCAGTTATGCTCTCTCTCAGTGTCCAGGTCTTTACTAAAGATGGCTCAGTGATCATCGGCAGAGGAGTGATATGTCAACCTCTTCGAGAGCAGGAGGTGCATAATGGTGATTTTAGCAGTGACATAGCACTTTCCTATTTGTGAAGCACTTTACAGTCATTAGTTATGCATGAGGGCTGGCAGAACCATCATGTAAATGAACTCTGTACCTGCTTGTCAGCCCAGCTCCTAGTTCTCTCGCCTTTTCCTTGGGTGCATCAGAAACAAGAAATCAAAGAAATCAAGCAATTTTGCTTTGGTGACTTTAGTGTGGAAAGAACTTGACTTTAAGTACAAGAGTAGACAGAACACTGGCTCTGAATTCAGAGGACCCAGGTCCAAGTCCCACCTCTGATGATTGCTAGGTGGTACAGTGGTAGGAGAACTGCTAGATCTGGAGTCAGGGAGACATGACTTCATATCTAGCCTCAGACACTTACTAGATGTGTGACCCTGGGCAAGTCACATTACTTTTGTCCATTTCAGTTTTCTTGTCTGTAAAATGGAGATGATGGTACTGCCTAGGATTACTGTGAGAATAAAAATGAGATAATATTTGCAAAGAACTTTGCAGTCATTAAAATGCTATATAAATCCTAGTTATTACTACTGCTATTACCACCATCATCAGGACCATCACTACTGCTGCTACTGCTACTCCTGCTACTGCCATTTATGTCTGTGGACAAGTCCCTTATCAGTGGGTGAGCCTTAGTCCCTTATTACTTTGAAATAAATACATTGGTCTCGAGGGTATTTGGTCCTCTTGCATCTCTAATTCTTGATTCTGCATAGCAATGGAATGTTGCAGAGACTGTTGAACATAATGACAGCTTCAAAAGTTGGAGGATTTGGAAGTCAAAGTTTTTTCACCATTTTCTATTGATGATGGCACCTCTAGGATCACAAAGAATGTCAGGCTTCTTTCCACTTCTAATAATCTTCTAGGGACTTTTCTTTCCTAGTTTCTACTTAGGATCAGTGTAAATAGTCAAATCAGGTCATAAATTGGAGTGGAAGAGGATGGGTTTGTTGTTTACCAGGAGATTTGGCTATATAGTCAAGTTATGTAACAGGAAATCTCCTGTGATGTACTGGTTGTCTTGCAGTGGATTTTACTGGCCAGATTTTTTTTTCAGTCCTGGTGTATGCTAATGTACCTGGATTTAAAAAAAAAAAATCCATCTTTAATCATAATTGGGTTTTGATTCTTATCAACCTAGTCAGTAAACAATTAAGTGGGCCTTAAGAGTAGAAAGCAGTATTATACTTTGAGTTAGAAAAACTGAATTAAACTAAGTTTACTAGTTGCTTTGTCCCTAGCAAGTCAACTGATAATTTAAATATGTAGCATTTTACACTTGAGAAGCACCTTACATATATTACTTCATTCGAGTTTCAGAATAATCTCTGTGAGGTTATATTGCAGGTATTGTTATTTCATTTTAAATATTAGAAAACTGAAGTTTAAGTTGTTTATATGGCTTACCTGAAATCACATAACAGGTCAAGGGCAATATTCGGTCTTGGGGTTTCCCTAACTTACACTTCCCATTTCCTTTTTATGCCCAATGTCCTCCTTTTTACTGTCTATCTATAGGGTTTTTATGAGGAAAATATTTTGCAATTTCTGTGGTGCTCCATAAATATGAATTATTGTTATAAAAGAACTTAGTTGACAATTACCTAGATTTTTCAGAATATGGAGAATTGCAGTTTCTTTCCTCTAGGGGTCTCTAGAAAAAGACAGGAAATTTTAATATTATCTTAAATACAAAATGCTTTCAAGGAGATCTTAAACTTGTTTATTATTATTATGAATCCCTTTGTCAGAATGGTATGAATAGGATTACAATAAGAATAATTTATATTGGTCTAAAAGTAAATTTTTTTCCAGTCCCAGTTCACACATTCCTCTAAAATCTATCCATTGAACCCAGATGAAGAATGCATCCTCTTGATTGTCTGTTTTTTCTTTTAGGAACAGCATCTCGAGAGCTATGAAATTATGGGTAGAGAAATAGAATTGGGTTTTGAAATTCTGGGTTCAAAAATACTGGTTTCAACTCAGAGCTCTCCAACAATGGGATCTTAAGCAAGTTTCCTCAGTTTCCTTATTTCTAAAATGGCAAAGATAAAAATTTGCTATATAGCCCACTTGAAAGGCTGTGTTTGAGAATCAAATAGTGTCTTTTATGGAAAAATATATCTTTTATGTAAAACAAACATTTGCAATCAATAAGTGCTATTCAGGTACAAACTACTGTGATATTTTTGTGATGAAAATCAAAGGGAAAAGATAGATATGAAAAATATTCTGGAAGTCACAATGATTCAGTCTAATAATTCATTGGATGCAGGTGATCAAGATTTATAAGGAGTTAAAAATGATTGAGTTTGGGAACCAGCTAGAATGTTACCTTTTTTTAAGCGATTGGAAAAATGAGTAGATGATGTCATTTTAAGTGGAATAAATTATATAGATGTATAATTATATATGTATACATAATATATATATATATATATATACACACATCTATATGTATTCATGTATTCAGATACCCGCATGCAAACTTATGGAACATATGTATGTATTATTTCTATGTGGTACACAGAAATATTTTTGTTAAAAATCATAAGGGCAGATAAAGGATGTGGAAAACAAGCAAAGCGATTGAGGTTTGTGAGATAACTTGCAAATAAGGGTAAGAGGAAAGTCTAGAAAACAGAAGTTGACAAAGGTAATTAGGGAAGGTTTAGGAAAACAGAAGATAACTAGAAATATGAGGATTAGGAGCCACAATCATTCTGGTGAAGAGGATCATAAAAGACAATAGAAGTCTCCCAGGAAATGAAGGCAAGACTCTTCTTTGGGCAGGTAGGGGAAGCTGTGCCACACACATCAGAAAGATCAAGGAAGATAAGAGAGAAAAAAAGCCTTTGAACTTGGCTGAATGAAAGTCATGGATTACTTTAGAAGGAATGAGAAAGGATGGAAGGCAGGTTTAGTGGGGAATTAGGGAAATATTTTAAACATAGCTTCACTAAATTCTTACCATTGTCACTAGGCATTAATTGAGGGTTCTCTAAAAGGACAAGCTAATGTATCAGTAGGTCTGATTAACATGGCTGTTAAACCACCGGGGACTAAGTTTTTGTGGCTCTCTGAAGTGGGCCAGGGAGAATAAGACCAGGTAAATATAAATGACTTCATTCCAATTTTGCTGAATTTATGTGGACCCAGAAGATTGACAAACAGACAGAGTAAACCTTAACTACCCCAACTCTCAGGTTATGTTTGTCTGGAGGATCAGTTTTTAGAAGTTACTAGAGAGAGGTAAATAATACAACCTCTAATATTGGGGAAAAGAATGTATTTGGATTGCACAGAATTTATTGAGAGGATAAGCAAGGCACACAGGGTATATTTACATTAGATTAAAAATGTTTCAGGAGAAAATATAATAACAAACACCATACTAGCTCAATGCCCAGCTGAAAAGACTATGCAAATCACAGTAACACCCTTTAAAACCACATGCTGGGTAGTGGGTTAGGGGGTAGGAATCAGGTAGGTAAAAACAGTAACACATTTCTGGAGTTTTAAGTGCTTTACATACAAATAGCACCCCTACACACACACACACACACACACACACACACACACACACACACACACACACACACACACACACACGAACACATTTTAGATAATGTAAATATTATTACCCCCATTTTACAGATGAGGAAATGTGGCCTCTAAAACAGTGGTTTTTAACTTTTTTTTTTTGCATTATAGTTTTCTTTGGCAATCAGTGAAGTCTATGGACTACTTACCAGAACTATAAGGTTTTGCTATAAATCAGAAGAGATTTTTGTTGGCCCAATTTATCCATTTCCTTTTGTTTATTTTTCCCCACATGGATTTATATATCTACATTCAACCTTGGTAGATGGAGAACTGAACCAAATGGGTGGTTGCTCTCTGGTGGGAGTAGGAGACTAAGGGAGGACTCAAAAAGTCTTTGAAAGGTTTTAGGAAGCCCATGAAGAGAGGGTGAAAAAAATTTCAGCATATGGGAAGGGAAATGTGTAGAGGATTGTGACAGAAAATAGTTGAAGACAAAAGAAGAAAACCCAAAATGACAATAGTGGAGAAGAAATACCCCGCTGTTAGTTGTCTAGGTATAAACATGGCCATTGCTTTAAAGTCCTTTCCCAATGTGACTGAACTCTAATTTTCTTTTGAGACTAGAGTCCAGGATTATGTTGAAATTGAAGATGAAGCTGTGAAATGAAAGTAGCTTCCTATCTCTCCTTGTGCTATGAAGGTGTTATTTATTCTAGTGCTTACAGAAATAAGGAAACACTATATTCCAGATTTCAGTTTTGGCAGATAAAAATGTTTTTCATTCCTCTCATGTAGTCCTTGACTTCCGTTGCATTAAGTAGCAGTTGTGCCTGCCAAACCGCTCCCCCCTCATACAAATCAGATCCAAATCATTATTTAAAGATGGTGCCGAATTTTCAATATGTATAATAGATTTAATTACTGAGCAGCACTTAGTAACTTTGTTTAAAGTAAAAAGTTAGTAGGAGGAAACTATTGATATAGAACTTCCTCCCTCCATGTAATAAATAGTCATTCCTACAGATACTGTTATCTTTCATCAATACTTTGTTTTGGTGTTAAAAAAAAAAGATGAGTCTTTGTTGCAAAAAGAAGAGTGGGGTCACTGAAATCACAGCTCAGTTTCCAATGCAATTCAATTTGATCTCTTCCTCGGATTCAATTCAATTCAACTGTGTGCCCAGTTCCCAGTCCACCAGCATCCAATATATATGTGGTATCAATCATATACCAGGCTAGATGCCAGTCAGTTGGATGCCAAGTAAGAGCTCCAAATTTGTGACTAGAGCCTATGGTCAGACCATGAGGAACATTCATGTCTCATTTCCTACTACAGAGAGACACAATATAATAGTCCCCCTTGAAGTCTATGGAATACTGAAATGGACTCAGGGAGAAGCTCTAGTCTTTTTCTGAAGTAGTTAATTATTATCATGTAGATCATATTTAAAATCAGCTTGCTTTGCTAATGTGAGCTTTCTATGTAGAAGATTCTAACAAGTTGGCTTAAAGGAATATTGTGATAACACACAAGGGTGTATACTGACTCTTGTTGGCTAACAACACATCCGAAAGAAACCTTTTAAAATTACCTGTGTAGACCATATTGTCACCATTTACCAAAATGCCTGTCAGCCTCAAGTATACCCTTTCTTGTTTCATTGGAGCCTGAGGGAGTACAGAACCTCTTTCACTGAAGAGATGAGATCTAATGAGGGACAATAAGGTAAAAAGAAAGGGCTTTAAGGCCTTCTCACCCCACCCCCCTCCCAGCTATTTGGTTGCCAAGAAGGAAGACCAACTGCTCCTTCTTTGTGTTCATTTTTTTGTTTGTTGGTTTGTTTGTTCCTGGAAAGGGAAGTGGAATTGCTGATCTTGGTCAAAAGAGGGAGCCTCAGAAATCTAAGAGTTGCAATCTCCATCAGATTTGGCAGCCAGTCCAACGATAATGATCAGAGGAGCTAGGAGATGTTTTAGTAACCCCAGAAGAAGGGCTTACTTGGCACTCATGCTATCTTTGGACATGAATTCGGTGGAATCAATGCTTTGTAGAAACTGGACCAAATTATAAATCTAACTCCCTTCTTCCCTCTCTCCAAACCTCAGATATTAAGGTAGTGTATGGTAAAATATGCCTATATGGTATTTGAAAAAAATTTTTTTGACTTCATTTTTTCATATATCATTGAAGTAAATACCATTTTGTAAAAGTCCTTTATTGATTTCAGTAGTTATATGGAAATGGGCTACCAGTCCCTGGTCCCTAAGAAACAGAGATAACTTAGCTAGTAAAAGTTCAAGTTGACAGTAGATAAGAAACATCACAAAGCAATCCCGGTACCACATTCCCATGGCTTTCTCTTCTAAATATGAATGGAGACCCTGCTTCCTTGGAGTAGGAAAAAAAGGAATGCACAAAAAGGCCCAGAACGAAAGATTCTTCCTTGGTGGAGACATGACTTAAAAGAAGAAAAGACCATCAGGCTTTTCTAAATTTTTGTATCTAATGGTTTCTTCATACCATACGTGAAAGGGGCACTCAAACTTCATGGAAGAAGCTGAAACTGATATGTCTTTTGAAAGATTCTAATTATCCAGTCTAAGTACCCAACGGATAAAGGATTCTCTGGGCCTGAATGGTTGGCCAATTACAGAATGTCTGCACATGCTCCACAGTCTCTTCTGAATACTGCCCTCATATGTTGTCAGGATTCTCCTCTAAGCCATCTATCTCCCTAGCATCTTCTAAGGGGAAAGATTGCTGGAGCAAAGCAAACTGGTGGGGTATGCTTATAAACTAGACCCAGATTTATGCTGGTGACAACTAAAAGCTACTTAATTAGTGTGAACATGTATAATTCAGAAACTGGCATATATTACAAATCAGAACTTTGTTGAAGGGATGGGGAAAATATTCATAATGCACATCAAACATAAAGAGTATTATGCATACATTCCCCCCACCCCACTCTGAGAGTTGGTTGTTAAATGTGTAAAAGCACACCACTAGACAGATCCTCTTCTCCTTCCTCCTCCCCACATTACAATTACCTGGGAACCATGCCAGTCAAAACCTTGGATAAAAGGAGCCTGATCATACCCATTATCTTTGCAGAGAATATCCTTAGAAGGAGGTGATAAAGGGGGCAGGGTAGCTCAGTGGATGGAGAGCCAGGCCTAGAGATGGAAGGTCCTGAGTTCAAATATGACCTCAGACACTTCCTAGCTGTGTGACCTTGGGCAAGTCACTTGACCCCCCATTGCCTAGCCCTCACCACTCTTCTACCTTGGAGCCAATATTGGCTCCAAGACAGAAGGTAAGGGTTTTTAAAAAAAAGGAGGTAATAAAACTTTTGGCTTGCAATTAAAATTTTCCTCTTGTTAGTAGCTAAATAACCATATTTCTAACCATCCTGAGAGTAATACTGAAAGTTAAGGAAGAGTCAGGACCACAGGGAATCAAGAAGGACAGTAAAAAAGATTCAATCCCTTCCTTTTCACATCAGCTCCCAGGTGGAAATGGGTCTTTTTGGCAGTGGCCAGTGACCACTGCTACAGTTAGGACCCTGACTTCAGTGAAGAGCCTCTTATTTTTTCTCTTGACATCCTTTCAAATGCATCCTTTATATTTCTAGATCCCTAGAAATTTGGAATCCATAACATGAAAAACAAAACCAAAAACTATCATTTTGTTATCAGCAAACTGGCCATTCTTTTTGAACTACTTTGTAAACTTCTATGTCACAAGAAAACTCAGCAATCTAATCCTAAATCACAATTTACTTGGCTTCATTCAAAAGTCTCTCCACTTTTCTTGCAGAATATTTATTTGGATACTAGAATAGCTAGAATATTAAAGACTTGGATTGTCTCAGTTGGGCCAGAAAAACAGAAAAAAAACACAACTAAAAAAAATTTTAGTTTCTGGGTAGGCTCTAACTGTAAATTAAAAAATAAGGGAAAGAAAGAAAGTTATTTCAGAATGGAGCTAACCAAAAAAAAGGTTTGCTGGAGAAAGAAGGGAAAATTGGAAGTTATGTAAGAAAAGTTTTATTACTATGGATTTTATTTGCATTGCATCTCATGGCTCTTCTCTTTGCGTCTTCCCTGAACAATGTGGTAGTAGGGAACAATATCATATAACTCAGTAGTATTGGTAGGTCAACTGGGAGTCTTTATTCATGACCCTGATGTATACTTGTTTGGGTGAACTCCCCAAGTAGTAGAAGGGACAGCAGATTGAAATAAGGAGAATTGGATCCATATCCTAGTTCTGTCACTTATTGCCTTTGTAATCTTGGTCATTTTTCTAAAAAATGGGGTTAATTTACCTATGAGAGTTAAGCATTTTTATATGGACTTGATAAGCTTTAAGGTCTTTTCCAGGAGTAATTCTGTGATTGAATAACCTTGACTTATGAAACCAGGATGTACCTCAAGGCCAATCCTTGTCCCTTCTACATTTCCTTTTAGAAGGAAATTTTAGAATTTTAGAATTCCCAAAGCAGGGGTTGCCTACAATGTCATTTAGCTATTCGCCATTTTGGATATGCCTTATTGAAAATGATTTGTGCAAATACAAGGATAGTTAACTTAAAAGAGGGGGATAGTAGCCCTTATCTGGTGTTGGGTCCTTTTCAGTGGACCTCCTAGCTGTCATTGAAATAACTGTCAGTAGTCCAACATTCACTTTGCTCTGAGTGAAGTGCTTTGTCCAGTGTTGATTACATGTTCTTTTTTCCTCTACTCTTTTTTATTCTTTTGACTATTCGACATTATTTTGTATTATTTTTGACTGTAGGAGCAGTTTTAAATGTCACGTTCATAAGATCCTAGATTTAGATCTGGAATGGACCCTGGAAATAATTTTGAAGAGGTCAGTCTAGATGTCCTTTGAAGTCCTGATTAACTCTTGATCTTTGAGCTTATGATACCCAGAATTAGTCTAATCCTCATTTTATGGATATGAAAACTGAGGGGCAGAAAAATGAAATGACTGCACCAGGATCACTTGTAGGGATTCAGTGGAAGAGTTGAAATTTTAATTCAGGTCATCTGGCACCAAATCAAGTGCCTCTTTCTCTGCATTATGTCCCATTTTATTGGCTCTCAAATGAATCTAATTGGCCACTGTCATACACGTCAAATGTGATCATTTATCTCTCAGTAATATTCATGTTTTATTATTTGATTATTTGTGGCACCATTTTCTAATCTTTTTTTTTTCCTTTTTGGTATTACAAGTACTAAGGCAGCTTCTTCCATAACACATTAGACCTATTCCATTATAATTTCCTTGTAGCTGGTTATATTAGGGTACAGTATCCCCCTCTTTGAAATGTTGCCTCAGATCAATGAACACTACAGCTGTCAATGGGCTGTAGTTTTAGTTTCTGGTTTTCCAGCTTGAAAGAAAGCAACCTGTAGAGACAATAAGGGCCTAGTCTTTCCCATTTCTGAAATGTCACATATTATGATCCTCCCAAAGAATCCCTAGACCTGCTCTACAAATTAACCTAGAAATGCTGTGAGGTGGGAGGGCTTCCCAAGCTGATGGAGCTAATGACAGTAATAACAAAGGGTAATTTGTCTTTTTCTCTTGCCATGATCATTCTCCACATGGGGTAGACTTTACACCTACAACCAGTCTCACATCTGGAATGCAGCAGGCTAACTTGGGGGCCTAACTCAGATGGGTAGTATACTTCTAAGAGTACCAATGTTTGGAACCATTCAGGATCAGGATTATGGTCGAGGGACTCTGGAATCATTGTGACGTGATGCTGAGATATGGAGAAAAGATAAATCCTGAGATGGGACACATGAACAAATTCTATTTACATATCCTCCTCTTCTCGAGACGTTAGAAAGGGAATCTAATTTACTGAGTTGCGTAATTCATTTTCTTCTCATTTTTCTGACCTGTATAGCATATGCTACATCAGAAAATACGTTCCCTATATTTTCCTTGGTAATTGTGTAAAACCAAGGATTTAGAAGGGAACTAATGCTAGATTTGGGTTCTTAATTCTAACTGTAAAAAATACTTAGAAAGCTAGAGACTGCTAAAATAATTTTGGAAAGTGATAAAACTTCATGGCTGTTTCATCTCATAAGTGTACAGAACGCTTCTGAAAAAATGAGAAATAGAAATGCTATTTCATATTATGTAGCCAAAAATGTTTCATATTATATTTATATAATGCCTGAATTATATTTAAGTAATAGAATAACTTAAATCAGCTTTATTGTTAAAATTATATGCATTCTGACAAACTTTATTTTCTAGAAAAAAAGCAGGAATGTTTTTCACTTTAAAATAATATGTTTGTATGACATTAAAACTGGGTGATCTTCAATCTCAATCCTTTGTGGATTTTGTTCAAATAAAGTCATTTCCATGCTTTAATGTGTGGGTGCTTTTCCCTGTGGTGAATTTATAGGAAGACTTGAACAAGAATGGCACAGGATATATAGACATGGATGGATTGTAATAATAATAATAATTATATATATGATATATATTCTGGGATAAATTACATCAATGGACTCAAAGATCCCTTGGAGTATCTGAGCATATTTTCCATCCTAGAATCAAATTTTAATGGTAGGATTTTAAATACACTCTAGACTTGCCTCTTCATTTTACAGTTGAAGAAACTAAGGGCAACAAAGGTGAAGCCCCTTTTCAAGGTCTCCCAGCTAGGTTTCTGATTACACATCTCCCTTCCCAGGATCCCTAGAACTTTCTTTCTTGGAAGATTGGTTAAGAGGCAGAATGGACTAGATAAAAGGTTATAATGATCGATCTGGTATTCTGAATTCCTTTGAAAGATTTTCAGGTTGTCTTTGAATGTATTTGAACACTTATTTACATAGCTCTCATTTCCAATTCGGTTTCACAAAAGAGTGGGTGGGGCAATTTGTTCTGTAGGATTCCTAAGAACAAAAGAAGATACTCACAACCATCATCTCTTAAAAAACCCCATATTTGATATGTTAATTATTTTATATAGATAAGTAGTATTGATAGAGGTAACTGAGTGGTTCAATGGACAGAGTCAGAAGTACTGAGTTCAAATGTGATCTGGTACTTAGTAGTTATGTGACTCTGAACATGTTTCTTAATTTCTGCTTGCCTTAGTTTCCTCATCTGAAATGAGAATAATAACAGCCCCTACCTCACAGCTTGTGAATATCAAATGAGATACTAATTACAAAACCTCATCATAGTGCTATATAAATGATATTATTGTTATTGTAACCAAAGCCCATCTGCACATATTGGTTAACAAAAATTTGGTATTACAATTTTTTTTAGACAAAGACCATACTGGAAGTAATAGTGGAACAATAGTTTCTTTTACTTGATCAAATGATAGAAAGTGTGTTCTCAAATATGGAAAGCTCATTTCTTCATTGAAAAGCCCCTGTAATGTTATGGCCAAAAGTTGCCCCTCTAGAGTACTGGAGTCTCCACGGCATTTAGCTTGGGTTCTAGGACTCTTTTGGACATTGTATCTTTGGAAGGTAAGAACCATTGGGGTTTCTTTGGGAGGCTTCAGGTAAGGAAGTGGGACAAGTGGATATATATAAAAGTATAAGAGTGAAATGGATGGAGGCACCAATCAGTCAAATTAAGAACAGAGAAGTGAGAGAGTAATAGATAGTATTTTAGATTTGAAGGGCTGATGACTTTCCTTATGCTTCCTGTGAAGTTGTCCTCTCTTTCCATTCCTGAAAATGAAACCTTTCAGAAGGAAAGCTCTTTAAAAATGTTAAAATAGGGGGCAACTGGGTGGCACAGTGGTTTGAGAGCCAGTCTTAGAGATGGGAGGTCCTGGGTTCAAATTTGATCTCAGATACTTTCCAGCTGGGTCACCCTGGGCAAGTCACTTGACCCCCATTGCCTAGCCCTTACCACTCTTCTGCTTTGCTCCAAGATGGAAGGTAAGGATTAAAAAAAAAATAAATGAAAATGTTAAAATAAATGAAAGAACTGGTGAATTCAGGGTCATAACTAGAATAGGAAGAGTGGGACTACAGGAAATTGATGCCACTTTCAGTCTATCAGTCACCTAGTTAGTTGGAACCTAGTAGCACATAGTTAGCAAGAATGATTAGTTAAAAGAAAATAGCTACCATGCAATAATCAGTTGCATTTAATTGTTATTTTCATTATTTTTGGTTTAGAGCTTTTTATTTAATTGGCATAGGAAACTTCTGATTGGGGGGGGGACCCTAAACCAAAAATTCTGTAAATGCAGTTTATGCATCCAAAACTCACATTTGGGATGCAAATGATTTAAACTGGTAATTAACCTGTTAGAAGACTTGCTCAAAGCACTGAAAGTGACTGATCCAAGGTCACAGAGCCAATAGGTTTCAGGGTCAGAATTTGAACCCAAATTTTAAGTTTAGAGGTTCATGAAGTCACAAATTTCATGTTGGAGGGGAGCTTAAAGGTCATCGTCTCACCTCATTGTAAAGATGAAGAAACTGAGGGTTAGAGAATTTAAGTGGCAGGGTCACTGCCAGGAAGTGTCTGAAGAGAGATTTAAATTGCTGTCTGTGGCCCAAGTTCAGGCAGCACTCTATCCCATGTCTTACACTCCATCTGACACTGACTCCATCTTCATTTTGTCACCTACAGTTCTAGTGACTTGATGAGGATAATTAGTGAGAATAGTAAGCTATCAGAGTAGGTGAGCTTTTTCCCCTCCATCTTCCCCAGAAGCAGCCCCCTGGAATCCTGAGCTCACCACGCTCCACCCCAACTTAATTGAGGGCAAATAGTATGGCTTTACCCCAGGTGCAAAATGGACTAATTATTGCTCTGAAAGAAGCATCCTTTTGACTTGAAGATGTTCCGTCAATAAATAAGAATAGTTCTGACTCTCATTTGGATACATACGAAAACTGAGGGATTCTTTCTCCCCACCATGTCTGGGATCTGACTGTGTGCTTTTGTGCCTTAGTAAATAGGCTGAGCTGAATTCTAGGTAAATGTAAGGCTTTCGGGGTTTGGAAAATAAAACTCCTTAAAGATTTCATGAATCTTAGGCCATGTCTAGCAGAACTAGATGGGGCTTTAAAAAAAGGCAGTATGATTCACTCAGGGCATGAAGTCAAACGCCCAAGTGAGCCTGTCAGCTCCCCAATGAATCACAAGCATTTTTTAAGATCCTGGTATGTGCCAGGCAACTAGGTGGCATAGTGGATGGAGTGCCAGGCCTGGAGTCAGGAAACTTCTTTCTGAACTCATATCTGGCCTCAGATATTAGCTGTGTGACCTTGGACGAGTCCAGTCACTTAACTCTGTTTGCCTCAGTTTCCCCATCTGTAAAATGAGCTGGAGAAGGAAGTGGCAAACTACTGTATTATCTAAGAAAATCCCATATGGAGCTATGAAGAGGTAGACATGACTGAAAATGATTAAACAAAAACAAAATATGCCAGGTACTCTGGCAAAGACTAAAACAAAAGCCCTCAAGAAGCGCATAGTCTCCTGGAGAAACAACACATACACATACAAGCACAAAATACACGTACATCTTTTTTCATTGGGACACGTAACTGGGCTCGGGAGCACGTGAAGCCTCCTCTGGAATGAGGCTAAGTAAGGATTTTAAGAATCAGGGGAAGGAGGACATGCATTCCAGGCATTCCTCGCTACTCAGCACTGGGACACACTGAATGTGACCCTGTATCAGTCACCTCATATTCTGGCCCCGGATTTTGTAGGTGCCGTTAGAGCATGTACTTTCAAGAAATAATGATAAATATCCCATATATAGTTTTTTCTTTTTCCAGTGGGACCGGGGAGGTGGGTAGGGGAGAAAAATGTTTTTGTTAATTAAACAATAGAATTTTGAGATATGTAATGATTAATATCATACATTTTCATTTTTCCCCACTTAAGAGTCAAAAATAAGTACAGTTTCAAAAAAAGTTTTGGGACTTTGATAAAAGTGTTAGGAAATCAAAGTAATTTAATTCAACAAATATTTAGTAGGCAGGCATTGTGCTGGGTATTGGGTACAATCATATCTGCAAAGCTTAAACAACAAATGGCCCTCTCCCTCTCAAACTGGAGGCAGAGTAACCCTACCTGTTTAAAATTCTTCTGAAAGAAGTCTTGGGACACCAGATGGCTCAATGGATAGAGTGCCAGGTCTAGATTTGGGAAGACCTGGGTACAAATTTGACTTCATACACTTCCTAGCTATGTGACCCTGAGCAAGTCACTTAATCCCGATCTCCTAGCCCTTACCACTTTTTTATCTTGGAAGCTATACTTAGTAACAATTCTAAGACAGAAAGCAGAGGTTATTAAAAAAAAAGAAGAATCTTAGTGGGTTTTGAACTCATTGAAAAAAAAATACCTCTATGTAAGTTTGCAGAAACAACTAATCAGTATCAGGAAATAGGGAAACAACTGGCAAAATTTAAATAGAAGCCTTTGTATAATTGTTGGTGGATGGGATGCAAAAAAAGTAGCATGATTCAACAAGTACAATCAATGATGCCCTTCTGGTTAGATCTCCTTATCTTTAATAAGTATGTTTCTTGGGGGCAGCTGGTAGCTCAGTGGATGGAGAGCCAGGCCTAGAGATGGGAGGTTCTAGGTTCAAATTTGGCCTCAGACACTTCCCAGCTATGTGACCCTGGGCAAGTCACTTGACCCTCATTGCCTAGCCCTTGCCACTCTTCTGCCTTGGAGCCAATACACAGTATTGATTCCAAGATGGAAGTATGTTTTTCATTTGAAACTATTAAAACCCAGAATACAATTAAACTAAAACTAGAACTAAACCTCCAACTCACTATATCAAAAGTAATTAAGCCAAGAATTTTGAAAAAAAAAGAAAAACAACCCAAAGCATATTTAATCACATTACTCATATAATTTTATTATTAAAATTTTTTAGTGAGAAAAAAACTGTGGAAAATAAAGAAAAAGATTAAAAATATCATTTTATCCTTTCATGTTAAATATTGCTTTTATGTGTTTAATAAAATATATGAATATAGTATACACATGTAATTTACATATTTTATCATTTTATTTACAATAAATTTTATAATACAGTTAATATGTACATAAGCATATCAACATACACATATATGTATACAGACATATCAGGAAATAGGAAACGTGCTCAAAAGATTTTTTGCCAACGAGTGCATATTCAAAAAAGTTTGGTGACCACCATTCAGGCAGGTGGTCACTGTGGAAGCTTTCTGAGGCATGAAGTAACGTGGTTAGACATCTGGAAGATGGTTGTGAGAGGAGAGAAGCTGGAGCCAGGGAGACCCGTTATGAGACTACGACAGGAGTCCAGGTGAATGGTATTGAGACGTTGAACTAGGCAGGAGGTGGTGTGAGTAGAGAACAGAGACATATTCAAAGATCGTTAACTGATTAAGCACGGGGTGGGGTGGAGAGTTTGAGAAAGAGAATGAAGGGTCGAAGGTCAATCCATAGTTTTATATCTGAGGGACAGAAAGGAAAGTAATGCTATCAGCAGATAGTGGGGAAATCAAGATAAGCATGTTTGGTGCTAGAATGAAAGATGATAAATTCAATTTGGCATACATGAAGTTTGAGGTCCTCATGAGACATTTAGGTAGACAATTCCTACTGGCAGTTGGGGGGTGCAGAAACTCCTTTTTGGGAATTGTCTTAAGAAAAGGTAATGAGGGGCAGCTGGGTAGCTCAGTGGATGGAGAGCCAAGCCTAGAGGTGGGAGGTCCTAGGTTCAAATCTGACCTCAGACACTTCCCAGCTGTGTGACCCTGGGCAAGTCACTTGACCCCATTGTCTAGCCCTTACCATTCTTCTGCCTTGGAGCCAATACACAGTATTGACTCCAAGAGGGAAGGTAAAGGTTTAAAAAAAAAAAAGAAAAGGTAATGAGTGAGAATTAAAAATATTGGAATGTTTTTGTTTACCCAGGTAGAGATTATCAAGAAAGAGGATGAGAAAGCTGATAACAAAATTAGTGAGTGAGGCATTATAAAATGTGTGAGTCCAGAGCTAGAAAGGACTTCACACACCATCTAGTCCAAGATCATCCTACCATATGGTGCACTTATATGTAAAAAAAAAACCTATTTGCATTTTCTAAATAATACATAGATATTGTCAAATATTGTTAAATACATTTTTGTTTTCCAGTCATGTCCAGCTCTACATGATCCCCTGAGCCATAGTATGCCCGGCCCTTCTATCCTCTGCTTTCTCTTGAAATCTGTCCAAGTTCATGATCTTTGTTTCTAAGATATTATCCATCTCATCCTTTGTCATTGCATTTTCTATTTATTTTTAATCTTTCCCAAAAAGAGGGTCTTAGTTATTATCTATGTTGCTTAAAGATATTGTGAACAAAAAAAGAGTAAATTGGGATTTTTAAAAAACCCTATTCATCATTTAGGCAAATTTTTCCATTTAGAACTGCTTATTATGAAATGTTTTATTTAAAAAGCAATTATATTTAAAAAAAACCCCTTACCTTCATCTTAGAATCAATTCTGTTTATTAGTTCCAAGGCAGAAGAGTGATGAAGGCAATGGGAGTTAAGTGACTTGTTCAGGGTCATAGAGCTAGGAAGTGTCTGAGGCCAGATTTGAACCCAGACTCTCTCATCTCTAGGCCTGGCTATCTTTCCAGTGAGCCATCTAGCTGCCCCTATAATTATTCTTTTGTGGCTGTTTAAATATGCTTAAGAAAAATGACCAATACTTATTTCCATTGGATTGTGTTTTTCTACCCTACCTATCCCTTTTGGAGGGAAAGTCTCTGGAAGCAAGCAGAAACTTCTATAGAGGAGAAGGAGAAAAAGGAGGAAAAGGAGATAATGGTAAAAGAGAAATAGTTACTTTAGAAAGAGTGCCTATTAAGTGAATCTTCCAGCAGTCTTTAGATATGGAATGATGAATTCATTTAATTTTTTTGCCTTCTGGTTCTAACCCTTTACCCGTGCTATGCTTGTTTTCATTTTAGCATTGTGACATGTTTTCACTTGAAATACTTTCTTTCTTCCTTGCAATAAAAATCCTTCGTGGACATATGAGAGATGATAAAACCCACCTCAGAACCTAGGGCCAGTAAAGCACAACCCTTGAAATTATTAAAAAGAAGTTTATTAAAGGTAGGGAAATGATAAACACAGTCCTAAATCTATGCAGCTATAGCTCTTCCCTTCCAATATACAGGGTTAGCTCTTCTGGTCTTCTCAAGCCCTTCTTATATCTTCCTGCTCTTATCTAAGACCCCCAAAACTATCTGACTATAAACTAACCTACTTAATATGGATTAACAAAAAGAGGAAGAAGAAAGGACTCACAGGTGAATTTGAGCCTGGGGTTGGCTTCACTAGATAACTCAAAGTCTCAGGTGGCAAGTCCTTGGGATTACCTTGACCACATGGATTTCTGGCAGATGATTCACAGGCAGATGGTCCCTGTGCCTCAGGGATAACAGTCCACTCCAAGGCAGTTTCTCAAATCAAGAAATCACTAGTCTCTCCACAAGATTAGGACAGCCAAGGGAAATTTTGCCAGAACAAACCTTTTTTCCAGCTCAGACAAAAGCAGAAAGTTATGACAATGTCAGTACAACTCCCACAATCCTTCTCTCCTTCTCAGAATCCTCTCCCAGGGTTTATATTCAAATTCTCTTTTCCTCTTAAAGCTAATCCATGAAATTTACTCTGTCCCTTACATACTTTACTACATCCTTACCTAGTCTTATTTTGCCCATGTGTTTTAAGGATCAGCTCAAACTTTTTAGTCATAGGATCATAGCTTTCAAATGGGAAAGGATCTTAGAGGTCATCTAGTCTAATTCCTTCATTTCAAAGATAAAGAAACTGAGAACTGGCTAGACTGAATGACTCACCTGTGGTCACACTGGAATTAAGTGGTACAGCTGTTACTTGAACCCAAATCCTTTTACTTCTTAGCCACCTGTTTTCTGAGCACCAGTTGATCTCATCTAGGAAATCTTCCTCCATAACTCTGATCCATATTGATGGCTCCTAATTTACAATTTTCATCATATCATTTAGCACTTAGTTATATGTTTTTTATTGTTCTGTACATACTTGAGTATGTGTTAGGTTTCTCTAACTTGGCTTCAGGTTCTTTGAAGGTAGGATTGTCAGTGCTTTAAACAGTAAATATTTAATAATTTTTTTAATGATACATTTCCTGTATTCTCCAATAAAGCTTGGCATAATGCTCTGCATCCAGTAGGCAATCACTAGATGCTTACTGTTTAATGACCCAAAAAGGTGCATCCTTAAAAATGAACAAGCCAAAATACTATACTAATCACTGTTTTAAGGAAATATGCTCCCCAAATTGCCCACTGGGTCTACAACATTATAGTTATGATTATCTCAATAAAAACAGTTGGGGGATAACATCTGATTAAAACTGGTAGAATAATTGATTAGTTTTAAAAACAGTAAAGCACTTTCTCTTTGAACTTAATGAATGAAATGTCCTAGGGGGCATAACTGACCTTGGCAGATGACAGGTTTTTTGCCCATGACTGAAAAAGGGGTTCAGGAAAAAACTCTGAGATGATGTTAAACAATGGCTAATTCATTCATCACCGTTGTCAATTAGTACAGAGGATGCAAGTATCATTGCACACATTCATTACAGAAGCTGTGCTCCAGAGTTGCTATGCCCAGCAAGTTGGCCAACCCTGGCAGGGAGAAAATCACAGAAGAGGGAAAAAGGTATTCACGAAAGGGATGGAGGGGAATTAAGAATAAAAGCTTTGAAAGGAAAAGAGAAGAGATAAGGTATTTGATATCACCCCTCTCTCCTCTTTTACCATTGCCTCTAGTCCTGACCTGACTTCAGATGACCCTGGGCTTATTATTCTGAGTTAGGAGGAGAAAGGAATGGAAAGAAGAGGGCCTTATTCCTAACTCTATCTAGCTCCAGATCATGAGGTAGGAACAAATTCTTCCTCGTTCTTCTATGATCCCCATGAAAGTTTCAAAGAGGTTTCACCCTAAAAGTAAAGGGGAGAAGAGAGGTAAACTGACTAGAAAGGGGTTCAGTTCCATGCTTTAGCATGCAAATTACACAGAGAAAATTGTGCTTATTGTCCCCTACTTTATGTTTTGAATGGGATTGCTGTACCTGACTGTGGCTGGTCTAGACTCCATTGAAGTACAAAGATTCCTTCTAAACTTTGAACTTTTTTATATCGTTTCTGAAAATCCAGAATTTTTTATCTCTTTTGACTAAACCTAGACCTGCATGGATAATTGCATATTTCCAATAGTCTTAATTTTCTCTAAAGACTGTCATTTAGCATAGGATGAACCACAAAATCACTCAATTTCACAATCTTGTAGTTTACCTTGACTCATCTCTCTCATACCACACAACCTATCAGTGGCCAGTTCTTTCCATTTCTATCTTTACTGCATCTCTCCTTATAAACATCCACTACCCTAATTTAGGCAGTCATCTTCCCTTGTCTGGAATGTTGAATAGCCCCCTAACTGGTCTCCCTCAATCTATAATCCATTCTACGCATAAGCTATCAAAGTGATTTTTCTACTCCGTCCTCACTGTCACTTTTCTACTCTAAAAATAAATTCCTCTGTTTGGTATTCACTGGGCTTCACAACTAGATCCCTGCTTATCTTTCAGGATTCACTAAACATCACCCTTCCTCATTATCTGTGAATCAGCCATCCTGGGCCATTCTTTTTGTTCCAAATACATAACTCTTCATATATTGCTTCCATGCTTTCGTGATGGTTGTTCCCAAGCCTGGTATATACTTCCATCTCACTACCACCTCTTCTGGTCTCTAGTTTCCTTCACACCTCATCTAAGGTGCTACTTTCAACGTGAGGTCTTTTCTCATTCCCTCATTTAATATTGCCTTTCCCCAAGGGGTATTCTGCAGCCAGCTCATTCATTTTCATCTCAGAAATCAGCAAATGCTACTAATTGGGTATTGCCATTGTTTTGTTAATTATCAAGACTCAAATCAAATTTGGAGAAAATATAATAATTCAGATGAAAATAAAAATATGAGTATACTCTCCCCCAAGAGTTGGTTGTTAAAAATTTACAAGGACATCTCTGCTTTCCTCTAAAAAATTATCCGTATTAATTTTGAATATCCCTTTATATGTATATGCTTGTCTGCCATGATAGGATATATAATCATTGAAAGCTAGGCCTTTTTCATTTTTGTATGTGTGTACTCAATGTTTAGAGGAGTTCCTGTCATATAGTAGACACTTAATGTCTAATAATTCACTGTGGAAAATTGAAAGGAATTAATAGGAGGCAGTCAGCTGAATAGAATGCTGGGTTTGAAGTCAGGAAGACCTGGATTCAAATGCACCCTCAGAAATTCAGTAGTTTTGTAAGACCTTGGACAAGTCACTTAAACTCCTTTTGCCTCAGTTTTCACTTCTGTAAAATCAGTATAATAGCACTTATGTCCCAGGGTTGTTACAAGGATCAAATGAGATGATAATTCTAAAGCATTTAGCACAGGTCTGGCACATAGTAAGCATCTTTTATATATGTTTTACATATGTGTATATATGAACATACATACATGTTAGTTAATATTCTTTAATGTTTGCTAATATTATAATTAATACCAATCAAATCAACCAGTGTATTTGGAAAGAATGCATCCAAATTAATGCTTAGAGATTCATAGGAGAAAACTAAATGACAAGTTTAGTACTACAGCTCTGGACTATCTATATTTGATGGTAAATATTAGTTTTAAGAATAGATTCACGTTTGCTAAATTATCCCCCCAACGAAGTGTAGCACAGTAAATTCCAACTTTTCCCAAATACTTTAAATATGTATAAATTTGATTTTCCAGAAATGAGAATAAACTTTAAATATACTTTTATGTTCCAGCATTTGATTAGGATATAATGAAGCCTAAAACCTTTTAACTAGATGAGGGAACTCATCAGGACATTTATATGCTCTAACCTCCAGTCATTTTGGTATCAATGAAAATATTTTCCTTAGACATTTTGAAAGAAAAGCATCTTCATTGAATCAAAGTTGACATTTTAATTTGAACCCTCCACTCTGAAGAGTTTGCAGTCAAAATTTGTCATTAAAAATGGAATGAAAAAAGTGATATGTTGAGTTACTCTTACACAGCATCTAGAACACAAGTGCTGAGTATATTATAGTTTAGCATTGCCTACCTTTCATTCATTCCATTTCCCACGGAATCCACCCATTTTTCAAACTTTTTGTTTCTATACAAGGAGCCATCTTCCCAGTCTCCCTATTTTGTCTCAGTCTCCCAGGATTGTAATCTTGGTCTTATCAACAACTTACTCATTTTAACAGCATATATGCAGTCAGATGCCAATTCTTCCTTATTCTTCTTCCACAGTATTCCATACATCTGACTCCTCTCTCTATTCACATAGCCACCATTCTTAATTCAGACCTTCATCACCTCTCATGTATTCGATTGTAATGGCCTCATAGCTGGTATCTTTGTATCCAGCCTTTTTTCATCCTCAACATTGTTGCCAAAGTGCTTTTCCTTACGAACAGATCTTATCATATTACCTTCCTACTCAATAAACTGCAGTGGCTCCCTATTGCCAGTAAGATTAAATAAATATAAACTCATTTTGCTTTTAAAATTCTTCACGGCCCAAGCACAACTTACCTTTCTGGTCTTGTTAGACAGTACTCCTCTCCTCAAACTTTGTGTTCTGAAGTAGCTTTCTCTCAGAATCTCATCACAGTATTTCATCTCTTACTTCCATGTCTTTGCACTTTCTATCCCCTATGCCAGGAATGGATTCCTTTCTGAACTAATGCACATATAACATATACATGATACGTGTATAACACAGAATACACATGTTAAATTTCCATGTGTATCTATATTTTACACGAAACACACACAGATGTGTGTGTGTGTGCACGTGTGTGTGTGATATATTTCCTCTCATCTTTCACCCTCCAGTTGCTTGGCCCTGGCTGATGTCTCTTGCCTGCCAAGACCTGCCATAGCTGCCAGCTTTGCTCTTGCTTAGCATGATTTCTAGTCCCGGTTCAGTGTTTCTTCATCACTGTCCACACGCCTCAAATAATAGTTTTCTTTTAAAATTTCATTCAATCAAGCTGCATGTTATTAAAGGATGGGGGAGTAAATAAAATTAACTTATTGGTTGTTAGTGAGTATTCCCTGTTATAATATTATGGATCAAGTTCTCTCCAAGTTTACGCCATATCGTATTAAATTCTATATGTGCATGTATGAATCTCCTGTGGATTATATGAAACTTACGTTTGCATGAATATCTGCTTTGATTCCTCATCACAAAGAATAATACTGTACCTTGACCAAAAAAAGAGATATGCATGTATTTCCTGTACAATATACATACACATACATTTACATATGAGTATCTCTCTCTCTCTCTCTCTTTCTGATAGTGACTGAACTAAACTGTCACTTAATCCTTCACGTTAATTTCATCTTTTTTAAACCATTTTTCTACATCTAGCATCAAAGAATATGGTGAAGTTTTGCATTCGGAATCAGATGACCTGGGTTCGAGACCCAGCTTTGCCTCTTACTGTTGCTGTGACCTTCCACTTGGCATTTCACTCTGCTTGCACTTTGTAAAATGACAAAGTGGCAGTCCCTTGTCTCTAAGATCCCTTTAGCTCTGTATAAAAGAGTAGGGCCTGTGGATTTAAAATACAAATGATATTAAAATATATAACTATGTTTCTCTGAAATCTTACGTATTTCATTGTGTGCATTTAAAAACATTATTCCAAAAATTGAATTTGAAGAGGGGAAAACAGTTTTCAATAGATTTTCACAGAGGTTCATAATATAGAATCATCTAAAAACCTCTGTTATAGATTATAATGCAAATTAGCATAAATATCTATCCTCTATATCTATATATTTAAGTGACAGGAATCAGGAAAAATATAGAATAAAGTGTGTAGAATAAAATAATTTCATTAAAATTTTTGTTTTCTAACTGGTGAGTAACATATTCTAAGAAATGATTAAGGCTGCACCAATTGAATGGGGTGCGGAAAGGACAGATAGCTGATGATTGATGCATACTAAATTCGAGAACTAATTAAATGATGGTAAACATCATTGGGACTATTAGTTCTGAAAAGAAAGTGCTAGGACAAAACTGTCACATGCCTATTCTGTGCCTTTCAAAAACATTAGCCCAAACACTTATTTAAAAGCAGAATATCTCAAAATGGCCATGTTTTTCATGTTTTGGTTACTAAAAACATTTGTATTATCCATTGACTTTTTAGGAATGTATAGATATTTTAATTTCTTTTAGGTCTTCTTAAGAGATTTTCTGAACTCAAATGATGAGAAATAGGCCACTTGCAAAAAATTACAGAGAAGTAATTGTTGGCAAAAATACCATTCATTAATTGATAATGTTTTATTGTCTAAATATGCCTTCAAGAAGCAATTCTTAGGAACTATGACTTATAGTAGGAGAAGTGAGTCACTGAAACACCAGATCACGTACAACTACCTTTTCCAAAGTCGGACCAGATATTCCCTGCTAGATTTTCATTTTTTCATCTCTGTCTCATTGTGTTGGACAATGAGAGCATATTTAACTTATTTGCAGTGTTTTTTCCCTAAAAGCGTAGATGCCCTTTCTGACATTATTAAGTACTTCACAGTTTAGCAGAGATCTGATATATATTACTGCCACGTAGCTTTCAGTCTTCATCTATTAAAACAAACAAACAAAAACCTGCTTTAAGTCAGTACTATGTGGAAGGTCCTAAGTTAGATGCCAGAGAAACAGATTTAGAACAAAACAAAACAAGTACGTTTCTGAATCCAATGAACTTGGAAGAGCCTTATAGAGACACGCACCAGGGTAAAATAAAATCACTTCATTTTGACTCGTATGGTTTCATGCTGATGAGCAACATACTCAAGGAATGACTTAAGACTATAGCAGATGAATGGGTCAAGAGGAAGGAGATACAGCTGGTGAGCAGCAGCTATCTAGATGGGTCCAAAAGGATATGGTCAGAATAATTAGGACTAATAATAACCTTACTATATCACATACCAGGGTCTACATTTAGGTCACTGAATTAAAACTCCCCAAATGATGGGGCAGCATTGTATATTGCTTAAAGGATGGAATAAATATGTGTATAGACATACATATTAGAAATACGATAGTAGGGTATTCAACTTCTCTTATTTGCCTGATTATGGTGGCAAAAATGAACAACATAAATTACTTGGAGGGGTTGGGGAGGATACTGTGCTATCATCACAGTATTCTTTAAGTCAAAGACAAGTTTAGAATGGTCAACAAAATCTTACATGTGTAGTCTTCTTCTGTATATATTTTCTATGTTCTGCTGTCATAGGATCATAGCATTAGCATTATAAAGGAAACTAGAAGTCATTTGGTATAACTCTCATTTTACCAATGAGGAAACTGAGCCCTAAAGATTTGCCTAAGGCAGTAATTCTCAAACTTTTTGATCTTAGGATCCCTTTACACTTGAAAATATTATGAGCAACATTTGTTCAATACCCAAGAACTTTTGTTTCCATGGATTATATCTATCAAAATTTAGTGTATTAGAAAGTAAAATGTTTTGTTATAATAAAAAAAAATAGTTCTGACCACAGGGAACCCTTGAAAATGAACTGAAGACCTACAGGGGTCCTCAGATCGCCCTCTGAGAATTGATGGCCTAAGATCATATAGGTAATTGGTGTCAAAGTTAGGATTTGAGCTTGGATTTCTAAATCTAATAACCTGCTTTTGAAATGAGAGAGTCTCTTGGATTCGAACTCAGGTCTTCCTGACTCCATGCTCAGTGCTCTATACCCTGAGCCACCTAGCCACTTCCAAAGCAAATAGAAGTTAAATGTTTTGCCCAGGGTCACACATTAAGTAAATGTTTAAGCAGAATTTGAACTTAGGTCTTCCTGACTCCTTGCTCTCTCCATTATACATGCTACCTATTTGCTCAGTCATTTTTGGCAGTAACATTTCAATTCTGTCTGACTTTGTTTCCACATAATGGTAAACTAGGGAAAGGGTAAGAGCAGTAACTATGGCCTGAGAGTATGTTTCGGATGAGAAAAGAGACTATCGTTGAAGCCTGTAAAAATGTTGCTTATTTATAAAGTTAATGGTGGCCACAACACAGTGAATGAAGAGCTACTTGCACTTAGTCAGGAGGACCTTGGTCTGGTTGCCCTGGGAACATACTAGCCATGCGATTCTAGACACGCCACTAACTTTTCAGTACTTCTCTCTAACAATTGAGGTTGCAGAGCAGATTCTGATTGGCACCAAGAGATTTTTTCAGCCAGTGCTCCATATGCTAGTGAAATCATAGGCTTTCTGCCCCCTACGCAAATAAATAAATATTTGAAGAGTCTATGATTTGATTTCTCTTAATTACTAAGGAAGAATATTTTCCCCATTCATTCAGTCCTTAGGAAGCCATTCCATTGTTCGAAACTGCATTTTTGCTGATTTCCCTGCTACACGTTCTATTGTGAGGCGCGTGTTATTCTCCCCAACTTGCATCAATATTCAACTAATAGGCTTGAATAACTGTAAAGACAGAGATTTGCTCTAGATCTCTTTTACTCCAATGACCTGAAAATCAGAATGACTCTCTGGATGTGCTAGAAAGGATATTTCACTGAGGAAACCCTTGCTGTCCTAGAGGACAGCCAATTCCAGTTGCTAGGTTAGGAGTTCCACCGTCAGACAAAAGGGGAATAAATCTCATAGGCCAAATTACACATAACGAGGGAAGAGGAAGATTATACAATTACAGGGACAATTCCAACAACATCTCCACTCTGGCCTTTGTCTGTTTTACTCAGATGATTCAGTAAAAGGTGTGGATTTCTCTTTTCTCTTCTCGTTTTCTTTTTTCCCTTTTTGAATTATTTTTGCTAACTCTGGTAAAGCTCACCGTAGCATTACAACAATCCCTAGACTATACTATTGCTATAATCACTATGCTGGATAATAACAAAGTGCTTTTGTGCAAACTTTTCTAAGTAAGGATGGTGAACTGAAGAGGGGCAACTGTGGGCTGCAGAAATGATATGCTATGAAGGACACCATAAAGCACATCTTGAAGATACAGTCACTGGTTGCTAGGAAGCAATACAGCAGACAAACCACATTCAATTTGAAAAAAAAATGTCACTCAGTACACATGTCAAAGAAGCAGAGCTATGAGAGAGAGAGAGAGAGAGAGAGAGAGACAGACAGACAGACAGACAGACAGAGACAGACAGACAGAGAGAGACAGAGAGACAGAGAGAGAGACAGAGAGAGAGAGAGAGAGACAGAGAGACACAGAGAGAGAGAGACAGAGAGAGAGACACACACACAGAGAGACACACACAGAGACAGAGAGAGAGAGAGAGAGAGAGAGAGAGAGATAGAGAGACAGAGAGAGACAGAGAGAGAGACAGAGACAGAGTCAGAGACAGAGAGACACAGAGAGAGAGACAGAGACAGAGACAGAGACATACACACAGACAGAGAGAGAGAGACACACACAGAGACAGAGACAGAGAGAAAGAGAGAGAGAGAGAGGGAGGGAGAGGAGGGAGAGAATGATATAGTGCTTCCAGTCCTTATAGAGAAGATTTTAATGTAATTTTTGAATGTCACTATGACCAGGAGGGTCTCCGCACCACTCCCCCAACCCCCCAGCTTTCCTTCCAGAAGAGAAAAGGAGGATTATTTCTTTTTCTTCTTGGCACCATTCTTAGTTATGATGCATAATGGCTTACTTTTTGTACTCTTTATAGGGGACGTGGATAGTATGTGTTTTAGCTTTCAAAGGCATTTAAATCTAAGGAGATTTAATTAAACAGTATATCCTATTTAAATAATTTATAAGTGCTTTATAGTAAGCACATTTACTGGTGAATTGTCATTCAGTGCACTGTCCCTTCCAGAAAAGGTAAATAAACCAAGAACAACAACAGCAAAAATAGTCTTTGCAATTTTATGCTGGTTGGCACCAAGATTAAATTAGTTGGAACATTTGCCATGTCCTATGGCACAATATACAGTCAGCTACAGTTTATAGTCACAAAGCAGTCAACTGCTGGTTCGTAGGCACTTTTCACAACCTGAATTAGTGTTTGTTAGTGGTCTCAAATCACCAGCAGTCAGTGTGGGCCAAGACTGAGGATCTCCAGGATGTTGTATTCTGGGATAAATCCAATCCAGCCAAGTCTTATTTTTGAAATCCAAATCTTAGTCAATATATTGTTGGCTCTAGGCTCTAGGCTCTAGGCTCTAGGTTCTAGGTTTTCCAAATGGATTTGATCTTCTGTTTATCCTAGGTTTCACTGAGACCAGGAATTGAGGAAGAGGAATTAGACTAGAGTTATTCAGGATGCATCTGAAATACCACAAAACTCCACTGAACCAATATTATCTAGGATCAAAGTCTTAGAGTGACCTTAATGACTTTAAATATAAATGTGGATAAATTCTGGGGATATTAGGAGCTTAAGGTTTGACATATTCAAATGATATGAACCTGTCACAGTAAAAGCACTCCAAACACAAACATTGAGGCCTTTCCTTGGCCTCAATGTTCAATGGTACACACCACATGGCATACTAGGAATACTCCAGGTTCAGAAGTAGAGAACTGTTATCTATTAGAAAACAAAATCGTTCCTACGTATGTTGAAAACTTGCCATTGCCAATGTAGTACAATTCTATTTTAAAATAGCTCATTAAAACAATTCAGAAATGCTGAAGGTCATACCCTATCCTTTCAATATCTAGTAAAATAATTCATATCCTTTGATGTTTCTTGGTAGACCTGGATTGTGTTATCCTTGTCCCTCATGAGGGACTCTATAGTTTAATAGTTTCCTGCAATAATGTCTTACACATAATGGGCACTTAACACATTTGTTGGCTAAATTGAATTCTAAATTAAATGTTGATTTTGGTTTAAAACAATACTTTTCTAAAACAAAGCATAAACAGTTCCTATAACTATAAGGTGATATAATTTTTCTGACTAGGGGAAAGAAAAATGCAATTATATTTCCTGCTGTATTTCATATTATTTCTCTCCAAATGTTCCATCTTCTAGCTATCTGGGTAACTCTTAAACTAAATCATGTACTTAGCACTCAGCTTGCTACAAAATGCGGAGTATGGCATTAATTATTAGGTTCTCCTCCAGTTCTAAATCTATAAAACTTAGTGGTGTACCTTGTCTAATTCCTTACTCAAAAAACAGAGGTATTTGTCATGAGCTCCAACTTCTCCCTTCTTTCATCTGTTAATATAACTCTCCAGTCTCTCCTTTTATTCTAGGTTCCAATGAAGAGGCAGCCCTCCTTTCCAAGATCAATTCCTCTACATTTTATTTTGATCATATTCCTTTCTGTCTTCTGCAGTACATTGCTTCCATTATAATTTCTTTTCCATCTTTTCTTCAAATTCTATTTACTGGCTCCTTTCCTGTTGCATAAAAAAAAAAAAACCCAAATTTCAGCTATCCTTAAAGAAATATCACTAGCTCTTACCATCCTTATCATCCTACTTTTGCCTTCTTTTTCTCAGCCAAATTCCTAAAAAATATTATTTATGCTCAATGCCTACATATCTTATTTAAACTCTCTATAGTCTGACTTTTGATCTTGCTGGCCTTTGTAGCTTCACAGCATGAAATGCCCCCTGGGCACTTTGGACTAGATACCTCATTTAGTATGAGATGATAGTAGAGATGGAAGGATAAAATAAGATTGTTTTTTGTTAGAAAAGGGGTGACATAAACATATTTGTAGATGGCATGAGATGAACTAGGAGAAAGGAAGAGTTTGAAAATAGGTGAATGAATAGATATGGCAAAGGAAGCAATCTGTTGTTTTTTTTTTAATTTTTAAAAAATTTTATTTGGTCAATTTCAAACATTATTCCTTGGTTACAAAAATCATTTTCTATTCCTCCCTCTCCTCCTCCACTCCTCTGTGACAAGGAAATCACTTTTAAAAGACTGATATATATTAATTTAAGGTCGCCAAGGAATTCAGCTATGTAATTCCTTAATGAAAACTCAAGTCAGCCGTCCATAAAACAGGAGGAAGAAAGGAATTAGAGATAGAGAGATAGAGGGAGAGAGAAAGGGGAGAGAAGGGAATAGGGCTTAAATACCCCTTCTGTTTAGGCTGGGCCAAAAGGCCCAAGCCCTTAGATAGCTGGGGCAATGAAAGGAGATCAGTCCCTATTACTCACGTGACCAAAAATGGAGAAACAGTCTCCGGGGCCCCCACCTTCAGCTTCCTTCAGCGCAAGCTTCTCAGAGCACACCGCAACCACTCCGACAAACTCCTCAACCACCACCCCGAGTCTTCAGACCCCCCTATCCTTAAGGAAACCATCCAAGTTCCCTCCCCTCAGTCCTCACATCTACCAATCACCTGTCCATCAATTTCCCTGTGCCAATGGAGGCTCTAGCTTAACCCAGGACCCCCCAGAGGTCTCTGGCTTTGCACATGTCTGTTGAAGGTCATATTTTCAAATAATTAAATCTTTGATCCTTTGCTACAGCCCTTTCTAAATCCTGTTAACCTGAGTAGGATAGAGATTGGAATAATTAAATTTTGATCTAGGCTGCAGCCCTTAATCAATCCTGTTAGGACTGAATAGGGTGGAGATTTATTCCAAGTATCTCCATTGTATCAATTCTAAAATCAATCATGACTCAAAGAAATTCCTGTTCTATGCTTAAGCATAGGTCAAAGTCCTTTCCATTGTTCAGCAAAAGGTTTCTGTCCTAAAGTAATCTTAAGAAGGGAGGAAGAGGAACCTCCCATGCCAATGGGGTTCACATTCCAATAGCCAAGACCCACTATCAATAGGAAATTTTTCAAGTATGAAATTTCCCAATGGTGAAATTTCCAACATTTATAAGTCTAAGGAATTTTAGGGTTTACACCTCCCATAGCCGATGTGCAATTCCACTGGGTATTACATGTGTCCTTGATCAGAATCCATTTCCATGTTGTTGGTGTTTGCATTAGGATGTTCATTTAGACTCTACATCCCCAACCATATCCCCTCAACCCATGTAATCAAGCAGTTGTTTTTCTTCAGTGTTTCTACTCCCACAGTGTTTCCTCTGAATGTGGATAATGTTCGTTCTCGTGGATCCCTCCAGGTGGTTCAGGATCACTGCACTGACACTAATGGAGACGTCCATTACATTCGATTGTACCAGAGTGTATCAGTCTCTGTGTACAATGTTCTTCTGGTTCTGCTCCTTTCACTCAATTCCTGGAAGTTGTTCCAGTTCACATGGAATTCCTCCACTTTATTAAAAGGAAGCAATCTGTTAAAAGGAGATGAAATGCAATGAGTCCCTTTGAATGAATTAGCTTTGGTAAAGCAAAAGGCAACTTCATCATGTAAAACAAGAGTAAAGGAGGAGAAAGTGGCAGAAAGCATGAGAGTAATGAAGAAGAGGAAGAAGATGGAGTTCAGAGAGAATGGCCTCAATTTTTTTCTGTTAAGTATGAAGCATAATTCTTAGCTAAAAGACCTGCTAAAATAGGAACTGTGGAAGTCTTGAGATGTGATGAAAAGCTTTCGAAGAATTGCTGTACAGAGTATGATAGTGAAATGATATTGGCAGTAGAGTAGGATTGCCTAACAGCAGTGAGGGCCCAATTGAAATTATGTAACATAAATTTGTAGTGGATTCAATCAGGGAGGTTTCATGATTTTTTCCACATGCATTCAGTAGCACATATGTAAAGGATCAAAGGCCATTAATGAGGGAGTTGATCCAAGGTGATATCTTGGCTAAGCATAATCAGAGATATGATAATGGGGACTGGAATTCAAGAGAAGACAATGAAGAACTGAATTGGTTCACCAAGGATGGGAAGAAGGGGAGAGAGCAGCTAATGTAAAGGAGATGACCTAGAAGAGAACTGAGTGGTCAAGGGATTAGAGGTCATGGTATAAATGAGGAGTAAGATTTTGTAAGGGAAAGGAGAGGGAGAGATGAAAAGGCAATAGGTTATAGTTGGATAGGGAGATTTCAGAATTCTTCAACATAGAGGTGATACATTTGTGGATGATGGTATGCTTATCTTTGTGGGTAGATGAGTTTGGGATGGAGGAATAGCTTAAGAGACATGAATAGGTTGAGCAATTGAGGGCACTTAAAGGACAACCAAAATGTATGTTAAAGTCCCCTAGCAAAAGAAAAGAAATTCTAGAGGAGATAAAAATTTAATCTACATATCAAAATAATTGAGGAAAGAAGAAGAGTTACTTGGGGGAAAGTAACCATCAAGTCACTAGGGTTTTGATTTGGTGGTTGCTATGAATAACATGAACCTCAAAGGAAGAGAGATTACTTTATAATAGAGGAATGAAGAGAACCTAGAAGTATCAATGGGCATCAAGGACTATTTCACTTTCCTCATCTTGATTAGTGAGCCAGAGAGAGTGAGTGAAGGCGTAGTCAGTGATGAAAAGGGAGGCTGTATTTAAAGTGTTACCAAGGGAAGGAAGTCTGGTTTCATTAAGAGCAAGTGGATGGAAGGAATGGGAAAGGAAAGAATATAAGATGAAGAGAAGTTTGTTGTCTTTTGCAATAGGTATTCCAGAAGGCATAGTGGAAAGTCTGGGTGGAGTCAGATTGAAACTTTTGGGTGGGAGGGTTGAGGGGAATGGGAAGGAGGAATCTGGTGGTAGAATGTGAGGAATTCAGAGATGGTATGATAAGGAGTGAGAATGTTCATAATTGAATGGAAGGCACCCCTTCTCTACTTTCAAAGGATAGGCACAATAGGAAAGGCGAGATTTGAAGTCAAGGCCAGAGACTCACTTTTCTATTTTAGTTTCTTTACATCCCAGGTGGGAGATTGGTCTGGAAGCCGAAGATGTCTTGGGGTGGTACTGGGGCAAATGGAAGATACCTAGATTGGCCCCAGAAGTGTTTCTTTAGAGAATATACTTCAGCCAGCAGGGGATGGAAGGCTCAGGGCTCAGTTCATTGTCCTTTGCCATATCTGCCCAAGGGCTATTGAAATAACTTAATTCATCTGTATAGTCTGGGAGATACACATTTGGCTTTTCATGAATAGATTTTAACATCAATGATTCTGAGTGACTATTTCATTTACTGGTCATCCATACAGAAAACATCACCTCAAAAGAGGAATATGTAGATTGATCAGAATTTTACCATGGAAACCAATAAAATAAAGGTAAGTAGGGGGCAGCTGGGTAGCTCAGTGGATTGAGAGCCAGACTTAGAGATGGGAGGTCCTAGGTTCAAATCTGGCCTCAGCCACTTCCCAGCTGTGTGACCCTGGGCAAGTCACTTGACCCCCATTGCCTAGCCCTTACCACTCTTCTGCTTTGGAGCCAATACACTGTATTGACTCCAAGATGGAAGGTAAGGGTTTAAAAAAAATAAAATAAAGGTAAGTATAAAATGGTATATATGACCTCCTTCTGTTTCTTTAATGAGAGGGGCAGAACAGTGAAAAGATCAGAAGGTGCTAGGATTCAATAGCTTGTATAATTCAGGGAAATTTCATCTTCTATTAAACAACTAATAAATGTTTACTATATATCCATTATAAGTGGATAGATGGTGCTAGTGCTTTGGAGGCAGGAAAACAGTAAAATCAGAAGGGGGTTAAAATCTTGATTTCTCTCAATTTTCCAAGTAATTTGGCCAAAAAAAGTCAATTATTTGGCTAATTCTGGTCATCTAAAGAAGATTTTGGGGTATAGCTAGATGGCTCAGCAGATAGCATACTGGTCCTGGAGTTGGGAAAACTTGAGTTCAAATGTAACCTCATATCATCACTAGCATGTGACCCTGGGCAAGTCACTGAAGCTTTGTTTGCCTTAATCCACTGGAGAAGGAAATAGCAAACCGCTCTAGCATCTTTGCCAAGCAAACTCCAATGACAGTATGGTCCATAGGGTCACAAAGAGCTGGACATGACTGAACAATAACAAAGTTTACAATGATATCCTTCAGTTACTAAACTGTCCATATTATTTGACCTAGTGGTAATACTACTAGGACTATACCCCAAAGAAATCAAAATTTTAAGAAATAAAACACATAAAAATGTGAATAATAGTTATTTTGTGGTGGCAAAGAACTGGAAATTAAATAGTTTATCCATTCATTAGGAAATGGCTGCATATTCATTGGCAATATTTTATAATGCTTTAAGATTTGAAGTGTTTTACATATGTCAACTTATTCTATCCTTCCAACTGCCTTACGAGGTAGGCACTAATACTACCCAAAATAAAAGATAAGGAATATGAAGTCCTGTGGTTAAGTAACTTCCCTGGTGTCTCACAAGTAATGTTTTAGAGAGGATTTGAATTCAGATCTTCCTCATTCTATGCTAGGTGTTTTATCTACTGATCCATTTATCTGCCTACTGAATGTATTTGATTGCTATGGGATATCATTATGATGTAAGAAATGATGAAGAGGAAACTTTAAGAGAAAACTAGGAAGTTTTGTATTAACTGAACCAAGATGGCAGAGTAGAAGAAAAATGGGAGAGTTCATGTTTATCCCATTGATAACGTGATTACCAAAATTTTACCCCCTTAAACAAGTAGAAAATATTATCCATATGCCCTAAGATATGAAAATGAAAGGGAAATAAAACCTTCTGAAGTAAGAAATCCACTGAAGGATTAGTCAGTCAAGTATTAAGCATCTCTTATGTGCAAGATACCATGATAAGTGCTGGGGATACAAAGGAATGAGAAAGCCAGTCTCCATTCTCTTTTTAAAAATTCTTATTTTTAATTTCATACATTATTCCTTGGTTAGAAAAATAATTTTATTTCCCTCCCTCCCCTCCCCCACCCTTCCCATAGCCAATGCACATGACTGGGTATCACTTCTGTTCTTGATGAGAACCTCTTTCCATGTTGTTGGTATTTTTAATAGGGTGTTTATTTGGAGTCTATTTCCCCATTCATATTTCCTTCAACCCATGTCATTAAGCTGCAGTTTTTTTTAGTGTTTTTACTCCCACAGTTTTTCCTCTGGATGTGGATAGTGTTTTTTCTCCTGTACCCCTCTAGGTTGTTCAGGGTCATTGCAGTGCCACCAGTGGAGGAGTCCATTACCTTCAATTGTACCACAATGTTTCAGTCTCTGTGTACAATGTTCTCCTGGTTCTGCTCCTCTCACTCTGCATCACTTCCTGGAGGTTGTTCAAGTTCACATGGAATCCCTTCAGTTCATTATTCCTTTTAGCACAATAGTATTCCGTCACCAACATATACCACTATTTGTTCAGCCATTCCCCAATTGATGGGCATCCCCTTGTTTTCCAATATTTGGCCACCACAAAGAGCACAGCTATGGATATTCTTGTACAAGTCTTTATCCTTATAATTTCTTTGGGGTACAAGCCCAGCAGTGCTATGACTGGATCAAAAGGCATACAGTTTTTATAGCCCTTTGGGTATAGTCCCAAATTGCCCTCCAGAATGGTTGGATCAATTCACAACTCTACCAGCAATGCATTAATGCCCCAACTTTGCCACATCCCCCCCAGCATTCATTACTTTCCATAGCTGTCATGTTAGTCAATCTGCTAGTTGTGAGGTGGTACCTCAGAGTTGTTTTGATGCATTTCTCTGATTATTAGAGATTTAGAGCACTTTTTCATGTGTTTATTAATAGTTTTGATTTCTTTAAATGTAAATTGCCTATTCATGTCCCTTGCCCATTTATCAATTGGAGAATGGCTTTATTTTTTGTACAATTGGTTTAGTTCTTTATAAATTTGAGTAATTAGACCTTTGTCAGAGGTTTTTGTAATGAAGATTGTTTCCCAATTTGTTGATTCCCTTCTAATTTTGGGTGCATTAGTTTTGTTTGTACAAAAACTTTTTAGTTTGATGTAATCAAAATTATTGATTTTACACTTTGTGATTTTTTTTTCTAGCTGTTGCTTGGCTTTAATGCCTTTCCTTTCTCAAAGATCTGACAAGTATACTATTCTATGTTCACCTAATTTTCTTATAATTTCCTTGTTTATATTCAGATCATTCACCCATTCTGAGTTTATTTTGGGGTAGGGTGTGAGATGTTGATCCAAACCTAATTTTTCCCATACTGTCTTCCAGTTTTCCTAGCAGTTTTTATCAAATAGTGGGTTTTGGTCCCCAAAACTGGGATCTTTGGGCTTATCATAGACTGTCTTGTTGAGGTCATTTACCCCTAGTCTATTCCACTGATCCTACTTTCTGTCTCTTAGCCAGTACCAAATTGTTTTGATGACCACTGCTTTATAGTATAGTTATATATATATATATCTGGAACTGCAAGTACTCCTTCCTTTGCATTTTTTTTTCATGATTTCCCTGGATATCCTTGAACTTTTGTTCTTCCAAATGAATTTTGTTATGGTTTTTTCTAATTCAGTAAAAAAGTTTTTTGGTAGTTCAATGGGTATGGCAATAAATAAGTAAATTAATTTGGGTAGGATTGTCATTTTTATTATGTTAGCTCATCCCACCCATGAGCAATCAATGTTTCTCCAATTGTTTAGATCTTGTTTTAATTGTGTGGAGAGTGTTTTGTAGTTGTGTTCATATAGTTCTTGTGTTTGTCTCAGCAGATAGATTCCTAAGTATTTTATATTGTCTGGGGTGATTTTAAATGAAATTTCTCTTTCTAATTCTTGCTCCTGAAATGGGTTGGAAATATAGAGAAATGCTGATGAATTATGAGGTTTATTTTGTATCCTGCAACTTTGCTGAAATTGTTGATTATTTCGACTAGCTTTTTGGTTGATTCTCTAGGATTCTTTAAATAGACCATCATATCATCCACAAAGAGTGATAGCTTGGTCTCCTCATTACCAATTTTAATACCTTCGATTTCTTTTTCTTCTCTAATTGCTACTGCTAGTGTTTCTAGTACAATGTTAAATAAAAGAGGTGATAATGGGCATCCTTGTTTCACTCCTGATCTTAATGGGAATGGATTTAGTTTATCCCCATTGCAGACAATGTTTGCTGATGGTTTTAGAACAAAAGGCCCTTCTATTCCTATACTTGTTAGTGTTTTCAATAGGAATGGGTATTGTATTTTATCAAAAGCTTTTTTTTTTGCATATATTGAGATAATCATGTGATTTTTGTCAGTTTGATTGTTAATATGGTCAATTATGTGGATGATTTTCCTAATATTGAACCATCCTTGTGTTCCTGGTATGAATCCTACCTGGTCATAGTGAATAACCCTTGTGATGAGTTGCTGGAGTCTTTTTGCATCTATATTCATTAGGGAGATTGGTCTATAGTTTTCTTTCTCTGTTTTTGACCTGCCTGGTTTGGGAATCAGTACCATATTTGTGTCTTAAAATGAATTTGGTAGAACTTCTTTTTTGCTTATTCTGTCAAATAGTTTGTAAAATAGAGGGATTAGTTGTTCTTTGAATGTTTGATAGAATTCATTTGTGAATCCATCAGGCCCTGGGGATTTTTTCTTAGGGAGTTCTTTGATGACTTATTCAATTTCATTTTCTGACATGGGGTTGTTTAGGTAGTCTATTTCTTCCTCTGTTAGTCTAGGCAATTTACATTTTTGTAAGTATTCATCCATATCACCTAGATTGCCATAGTTGTTGCCATATAATTGGGCATAATAGTTTTTAATGGTTGCTTAATTTCCTCTTCATTAGAGATGAGGTTTCACTTTGCATCTAGGATACTGTCAATTTCGTTTTCTTCTTTCCTTTTTTAAATTAGATTGACCAGTACTCTGTCTATTTTATTTGTTTTTTTTTTCCAAAGTATTAGCTTCTAGTCTTATTTATTAAATAAATAGTTCTTTGAATTTCAATTTTATTAATTTCTCCTTGGATTTTTAGGATCTCTAATTTAGTCTTCATCTGAGGATTTTTAATTTGTTCACTTTCTAGTTTTTAATTTTGCATGCCCAATTCATTGACCTCTGCCCTCCCTAATTTGTTAATATATGAACACAAGGATATGAATTTCCCCCTGAGTACTGCTTTGGCTGCATCCCATAAGTTTTGAAATGATGTCTCATCATTGTCATTTTCTTCAATGAAATTATTAATTATTTCTATGATTTGTTCTTTGACTAACCGGTTTTGGAGAATTGTATTGTTTAATTTCCAATTAATTTTTGATTTATCTCTCCATGTACCCTTACTAATTATTATTTTCATTTCATTGTGACATGAGGTTACATTTATTATTTCTGCTCTTTTGAACTTGTTTGCAATGTTTTCATGCCTTAATACATGGCCAATTTTTGTGAATGTACCATGTGCTGCTGAAAAGATGGTTTATTCCTTTTTGTCCCTATTTATTTTTCTCCAAATAACTAACTCTAATTTTTCTAAAATTTCATTCACTTCTATTACCTCTTTCTCATTTATTCTTTGGTTTGATTTATCTAGATCAGATATAGCAAGGTTCAGGTCTCCCACTAGTATAGTTTTTCTATCTATTTCATCCTTGAGCTCCACTCCACACATGGATCCCGTAACATTTGGTACATACATGTTGAGTACTGATATTTCCTCATTGTCTATACTGCCTTTTATCAGAATGTAATTACCTTCCCTATCTTTTTTAACTAGATCTATTTTTACTTTGGCTTTGTCAGATATCATGATTGTGAATCCTGCCTTCTTTTTATCAGTTGATGCCCAATAGATTTGGCTCCATCCTCTTACTTTCACCCTATGTGTATCTACCCTCGTAATGTGTGTTTCTTGTAGAAAGTATATGGTAGGGTTTTGGATTCTAATCTACTCTGCTATTCCCTTGGGTTTTACGGGTCAATTCATTCCATTCACATTCAGAGTTATGATTACCAGCTGTGTATTTCCCAGCATTTTGATTTCTACTCCTAATCCTGCCTTTTCTTCTTTCGCTATTTCCTTCTACAGCAATGTTTGTTTTAAATCAGTCCTCCTAGTTCCCACTCTTATTTTACTTCCCTTTCTACCCCCTTCCTTCTTATTCCCTGCCTTATTTTCTTTGCAGTCTTTTTAAAACTACCCCCACCCTCTCCCACCCTTATACTGCTTCCCACCCCAGCAGTCTGTTTGTTACCCTTCTACTCCCCTATAGGGCATGAATCTATTCTCTGCCCCAATGGATTCGAATGTTCTTTCCTCTTTGGGTCAATTTCAATGCACATAAGAGTTGAGTATTTCCTGTCTCCAATCTCTTTACTCTTCTACTGTATTGATATTCTCCCCACTCCAGTCATGAGCTTATTTGTGACATATAAATTCACCCCCTTTTGTTTCTTTTCCCATTTCTTTTAGTATTAACCTCTTTTTTATTAGCTCTAGTTGTGTGTGTGTATATATATATATATATATATGTATATATATATATATCAGTTTTTATTAACAGTTTTAAATAATAGTTTTTAAAAGTTACCAATGACATCTTTTCTTATAGGGATACATATCATTTTAACTTATTGAGTCTCTTAAAATTTTTTTTTGTTGTTGTTTTGTTTTTCTCCCCCCACTCCTTTATAAAATTACCTTTTGATGATTCTCTTGAGTTCCATGCTTGGACATCAAATTTTCTGTTCAGTTCTGGTCTTTTCTTGAAAAATACTTGGAATTCTTCTATTTTGTTGAATGACCATACGTTCCCCTGTAAGAATATAGTCAGTTTTTCTGGGTAGTTGATTCTTGGTTGTAGACCTAATTCCCTTGCTTTCAGGAATATCATATTCCATGCCTTTTGGTCCTTCAGTGTGGATGCAGCTAGAGCCTGCATTTTCCTGACTGTGGTTCCATGGTATCTGAATGACTTCTTGGCAGCTTGTAATATCTTTTCTTTGGTATGATAGTTCTTGAATTTGGCTATAATATTCCTGGGTGTTGTCAGTTGGTGATTAAGTACAGGAGGTGATCTGTGGATTCTTTCAATCTCTACTTTTCCCTATTGTTCTAGAATAGCGAGGCAGTTTTCTTGAATAATTTCCTGTAGTATTATGTCCAGGCTTTTTCTTTTGTCATGGTCATCTGGTAGACCAAGGATTATTAAATTGTCTCTCCTAGAACAATTTTCTAAATCGTCTTTTTTGTGAATGAGATGCTTCATATTTTCCTCAATTTTTTCATTCTTTTGGTTTTGTGTTATAGTGTCCTGCTGCCTTGTGAAGTCACTTAATTCTAGTTGTTGTATTCTGCTTCTTAAAGACTGGATTTCATCCCTGGATTTTTTGTTATCCTTGTCTTTCTGGTCTGATTTTCTTTGGAGGTCATCTTTCATCCTCTTTGCCTCATCTCTCATGTCCTTTGCCTCATCTTTCATCTCCTTTGCCTCATTTTCAAGCTGGTTGATTTTAGCTTTCAAGACACTATTTTCTGTTTCCAGATGACTTATCTTAGTTTTTAAGTTCTTTTCCCAATTGTCTTCAGCCTCTCTTAATTGTTTTTTGAATTGCATTTTGAATTCTTCCAAAGCCTAAATCCAATTCCCTGGGATTTCTGATTTATCGTTTGCTGATCCCTCCCCCTCTGTTCCATTTACTCTTTGCTCATTGCCTGTACAGAAACTGTCTATTGTAATTTCTTTCTTCTTTTTCTGTTGTTTGCTCATATTTACTCCTTCTTTGCCCCCCATATTTGTCTGTGCTCTTGTTCCTCTCCTTTTTGGGATTTCTGTCAATCTCCCTTCTTGGAGCTTTGATAGAAGATCTCTCTATGCAGTCTGTGGGGGAGGGGTGTTGGAGTTTGAGCTTCCCTGTCCTCTGGAGGCTTTTGATTGGACTAAATTAAACTCCAACATTCTGTGAGGGAGGAGTGTTGGAGTTTGGGCTTCCCTGAGGTCTGAAGACTTTTGATGGGATTAAGTTCAGCTGGGTTGGGCTGGATGTGCCCTGAGGCCAATACCTTCTGGAAGGATGGAGCAATATGGAATGTCTAAGACATTGTGACCAGACTGTCTGCTCTATGCTCCCTCTTCCCTCTTCAGCTCCTTCCTTGTTGCCTGTGGTCGAAACTCTGAGCCTGGCACAGCTCTGCCTATAAGGTATTCCCTCCAGACCAGCGCCTTTGCTTGCCCAAAGTTTCCTGCTTCCGCTGTAGGCTTAGCACTCTAGATGGGGGAGAGGAGTCCTGGGATCTTCCTTCTGCCTTCCCCTTAAACCTGAGTGTTTTTGGATTCCGGCTTTTGGAAGCATACCTTTTGGATTGAGTCCAGCAGGAGGGTTCCTTGGCTCCATCCTGTTGTTAGGTTTGATTTTCAGTTCCCCAGGAGCATTCAGTTTGTGATTGGTGAGGAAGGGTTTTCAGAGGTCTGAATTTCTGCTGCTTCTAAGCCACCATCTTGACTCTGCCACCCAGCCAAATGTGCAAAAGCTTATTTAAAAAAAATCATTAGCTACGAAATAAAAAAGGAGAAAGAGAAAAATCAATTTATAAAAAGCTAAAATCAAAAAGTAATTCAGAAAAATGGTGAAGAAATGCTATTGTAACATTTGTATGAACTAATATATTGCAGTGAACAGAACCAGGGAAATAATTTGTATAATAAAACAAACAATGTACAGAAAAACAATATCAAAAGACTTAAGAATTATGTTCATCTAAATGAACAATAACTTTTCTAGAGGTCCTAAAAATAAGAATGCTATTCACTTTCTGATGATACATTCAGTATGTAAGTCCAACCATATTCTGTTTTGGTTGTTTATGCCCAATGCAGGAATTTGTTTTGACTGACTATGCACATTTTTTAAATAAGAATTTTGTTTTTATTTCTATTTTTTCCCAGTCAAGGCTAGGGGTGAGGTGGATGGCAGAGAAAATGGATTTTTGTTAAGTGAAAAAAATTAAATGAAAAAAAAATTCAGAGTTAAAAATCTCAAGCCCCCCTGATTTTGCTATTATCTTTGAATGGCTTTTATTTTAATACTGCCATGAAGACTTTTCACATTGGACTCCAATCTCTCTCTTTGTGTTAAGAGAATGTTGTTAATATATCTTCCTATAGGAAAGGAGAGGATTTATTTTCTTTCCTTGAAAAAAACCATTCCAATTCTTGCATAGCCTTGTTGTAAATATAACACTGATGCTAGAACTTATTGTAATGTAATGAACATTGATGAGAAAGATGAGATAGAATTGTGGGCTCAATTCCTACCACTTAGTATTATACCTGTATGACCTTAGGAAAGTCATTCCCTTCCCTAGTTCTCATCGATGAAGTGGTTTCCTATGTCCCTTTTAGCTCTGAAGGTATGATCCTTTATTATCTTTTGTTTAAAGTTCTGATAGAGAGATGATGCTGTCATTTTACAATGTCTTTTACTGTTTTATCGAATGTCAGGAGAACATGTTTGTATGGTTGCTTCTTTGCTATTAAAGTATTCCAATCAAGATCAACCTAAGAGAATCTCTGTCTGCTGAGTAACATGTCATTGTGTGTTTTAGACATTTTTTTTCTGATTACCTGGTAATCCTACTGCCACATAAATTATCTTTAGAAAAAACAACTTTGCTCACGTATGCAAAATCCAGAATGGAGCCATAAATTGGTAATGAAGCCATGTCTCTGATGGCGCCACTTCACCGCCTTGTTTAGCAAGTTGGGACTGAGGGCACTGGTGAACGCCTTTGACTAATCTCCCATCAGAATGCACCTCATATTTCAATATACAACTAGCACAATTGGGCTTTGGAGAAAGAGAAGTTTGCTTTCCAGTGCTGTCATTCTCTTTACCTTCCTGCCTACAGCAAACTTAAAAAAAAATTGCTTGAGAGAAATGTTAAGCAACTAAACCTTTTATAAAACATGTCAAGATTAATTGCTGGTTTCACTTATGAACTGTAGACTGTTTTCTAAGATTCTCATCTTATTAGATACAATGATTCATATTCACTTTCTTGGCAAAACATCTGCTTCTCTGCAGATATTGCCATCAATAATATAGGGAATTATGGGGTTCTGCCAACTTGGAGCTCACTAGGAAAAGATGAAAATTGTGCAAAGTACCTTTGTGGTGTTTGGATCATACAATCACATTTAGATCTGGAAAAGGTCTCAGAGGTTCGCTAGTCCAGACTTGAGGAAATAAAATACAATAATTATTTTAATCTTAAATTGGCTTGATGAACATATTGTGCAGTGTATTGGGGGGTAGAGGACCAAGTTTAAAGACAAGATTCTTCTGCTTAGACTTGTGTGGTCTTAAGTAAATCACTTAACTTCTCTGGGCCTGAGTTTTCTCATATTGCACCTTCTACATCACAATGCTGTTGTGCTCAAAGCAACTCATAAACCTTAAAACACCATAATATAGGGAATGATGGGCTTCCATACAAATATGTTTATATAGGTGTATGTGTGTGTGTGTGTGTGTGTGTGTGTGTGTGTGTGTGTGTACATACACCTAAAAATTAGGAAATGATGAAAATAAAACCTTTGGTATTAACTCTTCTAAATTTATTGTTTTATCATTGTCACTGTGCAGCCCATTTTATATTGCCTTGTAACAGTGCCCTAGGCTGAATGGGAAACTTCCCTGTTGTAAAAATGTAAGTATTAATGAGCAAATAACAAAGAAAAACAATCTGTAGCTATAAGAATCTTTGGACCCACCTTTGAAATATCTGAGCCTGGATTATGAGCAGATAAATGGAATTTAGATTACAATACTCAAATCCAGTGGCTATGGTAAACAAGTTCTTTAAAGAATTCTTTCTGTCAAGTCTCTTTATTCCTACAGACTCCCTTCTTGTGATGAGAAGCTCTCTTCTTTCTGTTTTTCACCTATAGCTTATTTAAGTTATGTCACAATTCTTTTATTTTCTTTTCCTTTCTACTATTTTATAACTCCTTTTCTTCTTCAGTGTTGTCCTGAAAAATACATTGATTGACCCAGGGTTGATTTGTGGGGTTTAATCCATGGTGTTTCAGACCTGCATCTCCATCTTTCCTTTTGTTTCTTTAAATTCTACATTCATCTTAATACTTTTGGTGTCCTTGAAAAATAAATTCTTAATGGCCTCTCTGTTGTCATTTGTTAGTATTGTTTTGTTTTCATAACCACATAGGTAGGTCATTCTGTTTAATTTTTAAAACAAAATTAAAGACAGGACAACTTATTTTATTGCTTGTGGTTTCCTTGGTAGTAATATTTAACTTTCTTGTGTTTCTGTTGTTTGTGGTGTTTTAAAGACAAATATTACAACATTTCAATTTCTGTCTTTTAAAAATATCTTTTAATTTCCGCAATGATTATTCTCAGGTTTGTAGGATATGTATTTTGTTTACATCTTGAATTATTTTGCATTTTAAAGCATCCTATCCTAGTAGATACAGAAGAGTTTTGTGTTATTTAATTCTTAAAAATATCTTTGAAAATGTTTTTCCTGTCTATTCACAGAATCTGTGATTTATCAATGAAATTGTTAAATAGTTTATTCATTTTAGGGTTTGAAGCACACTCTGTTTTATTAGAGGTTATCTATTCATTGGTTTGGTATATTGTTTTCTATATTCAGAAGTTTTGAACAGTTTTCTAGCTATTACTTCCTATAGTATAGTATTAATCCCTCCCCTTACCCCCATTTGTCATATTATTCTGGGAAATCTATGATCTTTAAGATCTCTCCATAATTACTATCATCAGGATCAATGAATGACATTTTCTTGTAGAGGCATCTTATGTTCTTGCAACATTAAAATCTTTTGTCTTCTACCTGATGGCTCTTGGCTTCAATTTATTTGAATATTTAATTTTTTTGTTCACTCTTTTGCTCCTCTGGAGAGACTCTTTACAGTAAATTCAAGATTAAAAAAAATATCAATTGTTTCAGATGTGCAAGGAATGAGTCCACCCCACCCCTTTTAAATTCTTCTCTTACAGTTTTTATTTCTTTTCTAAACCATTATGAAATATATTGTTTTGACTCAATTCAACCTTGATATTTCAATGAGTCATGTATTTCATCATTCGTTGCATCATTTTTCCTTAATATTTGTTTAGAAAATTTTGTGACAGTTTTGATCTTTTAAAAACTATTGTTCATTCTAATTTTACTGTCTTTTGTGTTGATTTATTTCCTTTTCACCTTCATTGTTAATTCAAATTTCTTCTTAAAATCTTTGATTATTTTTTCTTTTCTTCCTTACATCCTCCTATCATTTTTTGATTCTTTCCCCTTTGATGATTAGTATACCCCTGAACTTACTCCATTCTTCTGGAATTTACTTTTCAGTGGACTTCGTTCCTGTTCCAGGTATAATCTGGGATGACAGAATTGGCTTCATTCGGTCTTTTTTCCTTCAAACCTGTTCTGGTCCCTGTTCCACTTCTGTCCATGGCTTTAGGTGTTTCCTTCTCTGGATAGGTCAGAACATTGTCCTCTCATTTTTGCAGGATTTGGGAAAGGTCTGCCCATTCCTTTAGGGAAAAAAATAACACACATGACACTTTTATGCTTAATCTCTGTGTGATTAATAATAATAATAATAATAACAACATCACTTTTAATTCTGACAGTCAATGAAGCAATAATTCAACTCCTGATTTATGGCATTTGCCAATTTCAGAGATATAAATACTAATATTGAAAATTTAACAGTGGACTCCCAGGCTTCTTGAAATTTGCTTCAGTGCACTCCTATGTGAATGTACTGAGCAGAGTCTTTGTAGTCTTTGGTTTCTCTAGTCTAGGACATTCCATATGCAGAAAGAAACTTGATTTTCTCCCTTCAAATTTTTCCCATTTTATTTCTCCTATGACTTGCAGAATCAGTCTTTGTTACTTGTTTCAAGATGAGTGGATAGAGAGTGGGGTACACTGGCAGAGGCTCCAAGGCAGTATGTGCTTCAGTGTGTCTTTCAGTATGTGCCATGAACATGCTGGTGGATGGATTTTTCAACATTTCCCAAGCATGAATGTTGCCAGGGAAGGGACAATGGATTACAGACTTAAAAATTAGAGCTCTCCAGCTTTAATCCACAAGGCCATTACTTTGATGACCTTCTTTTTCCTTACCCTGTGAATTCGGCTCTAATTCTTACTCGATTCATAATTCCTTTTTTTCAAAATGTTATTGGGGATTGGAGAAAATTTCTAGTCTTTCATTTTCTTATTCACATGACCTTCCACCAAATGGTCTTTCAAAGTATTTTTATGGCTTTTTAAGGAGATATGGACATGAAGTTTATATATATATATGTATGTAAATATACACACTCATATATACATATGCATGCCTATATCTATCTATCACTGTGTATCTACATCCATCTTCTATCTATCTATCTACTAAATCAATCTTTTTATTTGTTGTAAGACTAGACCAGATGTAGCACCAAGAATGAAGAGAGGGGGAAGAAAGAAAGAGACAAATTAATTGGAGAAAAAATGTCTATGATGGATAAGTAAGACTTTTTTAAGGATGTTGGAAAGGAGGAGTTAGAGAAAATATTTCTTAAAATTTCATAAGAGAATGAGAAAAATTAATGCTGAATTATATTATTTATTAGTAATTTTTCTATGGGAAATGGTTTGCTCTCCCTAAACCCTTTAGTCTTCCAAAGTCAGACTAAAATGGTGCAGGCATAAGTGGAATAGACTTCTCAAGCTCTTTGACATTCAATTTTTTAACATGTCAGAGAACTGAGGGTTAGCCACATTTCTCTAACATCCATTTGAAAGTAAGGCAATTAAGTGATTCCCTAATTTGTTAATGATGCATCTCCCCCGTGATGAAATAAGGAGGGAGTAATTGAGATCTAAATCCACCTCTTCTTTTGAAACATCCATCAATGGGGAATACCAGGGGAGGTCCAAGGGACAAACTGACAAGCCAATTAGAAAGAGGACACACCTTCCTATAAAAGAGAGTGTCAGAGCTCACTGAATGTCTTGCATGAGAAGTGGACTCAAGGACTTATCCTTTATTAATGGACTGTATGCCCCATCAATACTTGATGTTCTTTCTTCAGGAAGTGGCCCCATATAATTTTTTGGTTAAAATTCTGAGTGCTACAGAGAATTGAGAGACTTTGTGAACAAAAGCAAGAGGAATAAATGATATGCTTTATTTTAGGGAGATCTACATAAGAAGTCATAAATTTAGGTGTATGGGAGAATAGATATAAAGACTTCAGATCAATATGAAAATAATGGTGCTTGGAGAAAAAAGGTTGTTTCTTTTTTAAGGAAGTCACATTTCAGCTTAATTTAATTTTATTGGTTCTGAATTTTTTTATTATAAATATAGAAAGGAATTTTTTTCTAGCTTTTTTGCTTTCTGTCATTGACTCCATTTGTGATTCTTCATTTATGAAGTGTGTATGTTTGTATAATTATGAATACATAGAAAAGTCTTTGAGTTAATTACTATTTCTTAATACTAGTAATATCTTTGATGTCTATTGATTTAAAAGTACAGACTATTCTAATTTCACAATACAATTTATGAGAGACTTGTCTATACATCTGAACCAAGAGCAATTCCCTTTATTGAAGTTCTGATGGGGTGGCTAACTATTTCCTTTGAGCCCTACTTCACAATACCTGGAGTATGGCTTAGAGAGTTAATTTTTCTTTTGTACAGGTAATTAGAGAAGTGTTTTCTCTTATACAACTACGTAGAGTTAGCTAACCTTGAGTATCCTCCTACTACCCCAATTCTCCCATACTTTGAGTTTCTTATTCAGATACACGGAGTGGTCACTCTTGTTGGGATTGGGTAGAAGGATATATTCTTGAACTTCCAGTCTAAAGTTTGAATGCACTTTTCTTTATTTTTTTTCCTTAAATAGCTATTAGTTATAATATGCTGGCACCTGGAACAATTCCCTTTCATATATGGAATTTATAGCATAGTAGAACTACTTCAAGTTCTAAGGTGTTCTGTGGATGTGGATTCACTGAAAACTAGACTCCTATTAATGTATTTACTTTTTCTGCAGTTGTTCAGGATACACTATGTTCAAAGCAAATGCATTTAATAAAATTGCAGAGTAAAATTGCAATAAAACATTCTACCTTAAAAACTTAGGGCACCTTCTCCCAAATGGGAACTTTCTCAGTGGGCAGTGATCGTTAGGATCATCATAAAAAAACATACATCTAGCAAGCATGTGACCAGGAAAGTCAGCTTATACTCCATGTCATAGTACTCACTACCTGTGTCTTCTCTTCTCTTTTGGTTTGTTCTCCATTGGATGTGCCATCTCTACTGGGCATGGTATTCTGCTGGCTACCACTGGTCTTGAAGTAATTTCTGGTTGCAAACATGTAGAATTTGTCAGGCTCTGCTCTCTGCTTCCAGTTTTTAGATGCAACCCTCAGGGCCAACACAATGGTTATCTGTCAGTGTAGGCCCCTGTCTCTGTAAGTATAATGGTTAGCATCTCTCTTTGATGATGGTAGGCTATTAGTTACAGCCACTAACCCCAGCTAATAAAAGTTGAGCAGAACTATCCCAGGGTGAAATTAAGTCTCTTTCTTTTCATATCTTATGTCTGAATTGGATTTGTTTCATTACAAGTTTAAACAATTCCAAAATCTTTTTTAGCTTGTATTTTCCTTGTTGGAACCCAAACAAAAGAAGCTGAAGAGGAAAATCATTATTTTCTTGCCTCTTATCCAGACATGCCTTAATTATGTATATCTGTCAATAGCAAAATCCAGTGTTTTAGTATTGTGTTCTGACCAGTATCCTGCTCTTCTCTCTACTCTTGTGACTCTTGATGGAAATTATTTTCTATCTATCTGTCTATTTATCTATGACAATATACACTCATGTATATGTGTGTGCATTTATATTCTTATTGTTATACTGTATTCCTTCTCTCTTCATTATGCAGTGAGTCATCCCGAAACCTGGGATCTTTGGGCTTATCATAGATTGTCTTGTTGAGGTCATTTACCCCTAGTCTATTCCACTGATCCTCCCTTCTGTCTCTTAGCCACAAAACCATATGGTTTTGATGATCACTGTTTTATAGTACAGTTTAAGATCTGGTATTGCTAGGCCATCTTCCTTCACATTTTTTCATCATTTCCCTTGATATTATTGATTTTTTTGTTCTTCCAAATAAACCTTGTTTTTGTTTTTTCTAATTCTGTAAAAAAGTTTTTTGGTAGTTTGATGGGTATGGCACTAAATAAGTAAAATAGTTTTGGTAGGATTGTCATTTTTGTTATGTTAGTTCATCCTACCCATGAGCAATTAATACTTTTCCAATTATTTAGATCTAATTTTAATTGTGTGGAGAGTGTTTTGTAGTTGTGTTCATATAGTTCCTGTGTTTGTCTTGGCAGATAGATTCCTAAGTATTTTGTATTGTCTAGGGTGATTTTAAGTGGAATTTCTCTTTCTAATTCTTGCTGCTGAAATGGGTTGGAGATATATAGAAATGCTGATGACTTATGTGGGTTTATTTTGTATCCTGCAACTTTGCTAAAGTTGTTGATTATTTCCACTAGCTTTTTGGTTGATTCTCTGGGGTTCTTTAAGCAGACCATCATATCATCTGCAAAGAGTGATAGTTTGGTGTCCTCATTGCCTATTTTAATACCTTCAATTTCTTTTACTTCTCTATTTGCTACAGCTAGTGTTTCTAGTACAATGTTAAATAATAGAGGTGATAATGGGCATCCTTGTTTCACTCCTGATCTTATTGGGAAGGCTTCTTGTTTGTCCCCATTGCAGATGATGTTTGCTGATGGTTTTAGATATATACTGTTTATTAATTTTAGGAAAGACCCTTCTATTCCTATGCTTTCTAGTGTTTTCAATAGGAATGAGTGTTGTATTTTGTCAAAGGCTTTTTTTTGCATCTATTGAGATAATCATGTGATTTTTGTTGGTTTGCTTGTTGATGTGGTCAGCTATGTGAATGGTTTTCCTAATATTGAACCATCCTTGCATTCCTGGTATAAATCACCATTTGATCATAATAAATAACCTGTGTGATGACTTGCTGGAGTCTTTTTGCTAATATCCTATTTAAGATTTTTGCATCTATTTTCCTTAAAGAGATTGGTCTGTAGTGTTCCTTCTCTGTTTTTGATCTACCTGACTTTGGAATCAGTACCATAGTTGAAGCTCTCTCAGAGGGGAGAGAAGCCTCAAGGTAGGAAGATAGAGACAGGATAGAAGTTTTAGATACCACGAGGGGGATGATGGAGTCAAATTAGAGATATGAGGTGGTCAGAATGAGTCTTTATTAATTATCAATGAGCCACAGCTAAGCTCTGATCAAAGGACCATTCCGAAGGCTTTTACCAGTCCAGAGATCCATATTTAATACCACACAGGTCAGAGACATGAATAGAGAAAGATTAAAGATGGAACTTGGCCAGAGGCCAAGCTCCTGCAAGGACAGCCATCACCTAGCCTGAAAGAGAAGGAGAGAGAGAGAGTGAAGGCGGAGCTTGCTGGGCTACTTATACACTTTGCTACACAGTACATAGGGATGACCCTCATTGGTTAATGACAAGGCATAGGTGTGATTTCTCTTAACCAGGCGAGAACAAAGAAACTTGTTTTCCCGCATAACCTGGGAGAAGCTGGGGTCAAGGGTCAGAGGCCTTCCCAGTCATGAGCAATACTGAGCATGCTCAAGACTGAGCATGCTCTCTTTTAAGGCAATCTGCACATACCAAACGTTCCCCTTGCCCATAGCTAGGGGTGGACTGCTACAATAGTTGTGTCATAAAAGGTATTTTGTAGAACTTCCTTTTATGCTTATTATGTTGAATACTTTATATTGTATTGGGATTAGTTGTTCTTTGAATGTTTGTTATAATTCACTTGTGAATCCATCAAGTCCTGGGGACTTTTTCTTAGGGAGTTCTTTGATGGCTTGTTCAATTTCTTTTTTTTTTTTTTTGATATGGGGTTATTTAGGTATTCTATTTCTTCTTCTGTTAATCTAGGTAATTTTTATTTTTGTAAATATTCATCCACATCACTTAGATTGCCATATTTATTGCCATATAATTGGGGATAATAGTTTTTAATGATTGCCTTAATTTCCTCTTCATTAGATGTGAGGTCTCCCTTTTCATCTTGGATGCTGTCAATTTGGCTTTCTTCTTTCCTTTTTTATTAGATTGACCAGTACTTTTTTCTATTTTATTTGTTTTTTCAAAGTATCAGCTTCTAGTCTTATTTATCAATTCAATTATACTTTTACTTTCAATTTTATTAATTTCTCCTTTAATTTTTAGGATCTCTAATTTAATCTTCATCTGGGGATTTTTAATTTGTTCATTTTCTCATTTTTTAATTTGCATGCCCAATTCATGGACCTCTGCCCTCTCTAATTTTTTAATATATGAACTCAAGGATATAAATTTCCCCCAAGTACTGCTCTGGCTGCATCCCATAGATTTTGAAAGGATGTCTCATCATTTTCATTTTCTTCAATGAAATCACTAATTGTTTCTATGATTTGTTCTTTAAACAATTTTGGAGAATTGTATTATTTAATTTCTAATAATTTTTGATTTGCCTCTCCATGTATCCTTACTAATTATTAGTTTTATTGCATTGTGATCTAAAAAGGTTGCATGTATTATTTCTGCTCTTTTGCACTTGTTTGCAATGTTTTTATGACCTAGTACATGGTCAATTTTTGTGAATGGGAAAATTCACTACCAAAACCCAGACAAATAGCTGCCACCATGCCAAGATGTCAGAATGCTTAGCACGCTGCCAGCCAGAGATGCCTATCTGGGAAAAGAGAGTGAAGAGAGCAAGTGACGTGCCTTATATAGACAGTTTTATATCACTTTCCTGTGTCTCATCTGTACCAGTGATAGCTTAGATTGACTTAGGACAGCCCAGGGGTCTGTCCACTATTTCTGCATGTCTGTTGAAGGCCATTTTCTCAGATAATTAAATCTTTGAGTATGGTACAGACATTCCTGACTTTGTTAACCTAAGTAGGGTGGAGAAATGTAGAGTTCCCAAGACTTGATTCTGTTAAACCAAGTATCTCCATTGTTACTAATCAGGAAATAGCTAAATCAGATCTCCTAAAGTACGGTCTGAGTAGGGTGGAGTAGTTTTAAAATTCACAGCTTTCATTAGGTTATTCCATGTTGTGAAAGCAACCAAGTGATTTGGGCCCTCTCCTGGGCACATTGAATGATCAGAGAACATGCAAAAGTGAGTGGATTTGGGAATTTGAGATGATGAGGCTGAGCCAAAGTTAAAAATACAGGGAGTGCTGAGGCCTAGGTTAGGAAGTAGATCACACAATTGATTAATTTTTTTGTGTTACATTATTTTAAAATTATCAGTGTTTCTCAGCCTTACTTTGGAATTTATGATTTTTTTTCTGTGAGAAAGAAATTTGCTTTGCTTTTTTAATAATTCCTTATGACATTTAATATTAGAGAGGAAGTATTAGATAAAGGGTTGAACGATTGTCTGTAGAGTCAGAAACAGTTGTGTTTAAGAACTACCTGTGGGGGTATAGCTAGTTAGCTCAGTGGATTGAGAGCTAGACTTAGAGACATAAAGGTAGTGGGTTCAAATCTGAACTCAGACACTTCCTAGCTATATGACCCTGGGCAATTCTCTTAACCCCCATTGCCTAACCCTTATCACTTTTTGCCTTGTAGCCAAAACTTAATATTGATTCCAAGATGGAAGATAAGGTTTTTTTTTTTTTAGTTTTAAAGAACTGCCTCAAAACTAGAAAGATGTATGAATGGATGCAAAGTGAAGCAAGCAGAACCAGGTGAACATTGTATACAGTAACAGAAATATTGTTTAACGATCACCTGTGAAGGACTTAACTATTAACTATTATTATTATGCAGTGATTCAAAAGAACCACAAGGGCCTTTTCTGAAATGCTATCCACCATCAGAGAAGGAACTTGTGCAGTCTGAATGCAGATCAAAACATATCATTTTTCACTTTATTTTCTTCATGACTTTTTTGTCTTGTATGTGTGATATTTTCTTTCACAATCTAAGAAATATGGGAATATGTATTTGCATGACAGCACTAGTATAACCTATATCATATTATTTATTGTTTCAGGTAGAGGAGGATGGAGAAAATTTGAATTGCAAATATCCAAAAAACAAATACTAGGGGAAGCTAGGTGGCTTATTGGATAGGGAGCTGGGCCTGAAGTTGGGAATACTTGGGATCCAATCTGGCCTCAGACACTTCCTACCTGTGTGACCCTGGGCAAGTCACTTAACCCCAACTGCACAGCTTTGACTGTTCTTCTGTCCTGGAATCAGTAAGATTGGTTCTAAGGCAGAAGATAAGTTTTTTTTTTTTAAAGAAAACAAATGTTAAAATTATTTCTACATGTAATTAAAATTTTTTTTGAAAAGATCCATAAGTGGGTCATCCCCAGAGTTGGTTTGGGAGTAGCAAATATAATAAAATAGTTTTGAAGACCAAAAAAAAAAACTTTTGAAACCCATAAGCATATCATTTAACAACTCAGTGCCTTGAAACTATCTAAGACAAATCGCATATCTTTATGGAAGGACGAAGTTTCTCTGCTTGGAGTTCCTTATACTAATGAAGGGCTCAGTCTGGAGGCATTCATTAGCTGCCTCCACCCTTAGACTTCCATCATCATTAGAAAAATAAGTTATATTTTTATAGTGCCTTGAGATTTATAGAATGTGAATATGATAGGTTCGAAGTTATGATTCAGTGGAAGAATGTTTTAAAGTTAAAAAAAGATATTTCCATGATGTTATCACCCTAGTGCACTGCTTTGGTCAAAGGTTAATAACATTCTGGATATTAGTAGAAGGAATATTAGAAACAAAACAAAATAAGATATTTAAACCTTGAAGAAAACCAAAGTGCATCTAAATCTGGATAATTTACTATTATTTGCAACTCAAGGCCAACATAAAAAAATGGAGGTTTTGAGGATAATTTAAAGGTTGAATTCACAGAGCTGGATTTCCTTTGTGGGTTCATGGCAAATGAATTTCCAACAGTCTTATTACAGAAAGTCAGGGATGCTATTGCATTTTCATCATCATAGATGCAAATTCCTATTGCTACTAAATCAACGTTCTATTTCCTAAAAGAACAGGAATTTAAAATGTGCTTCATCTGAGAGACTACCTGGATGCCATTTAGAAAGTTGATCTCATTCCAAGAGAGAAAGACTGAAAAATATATTATTCAATGTCAACCTATTTGAATTTCGACCCATGTTAACCAGTTTCAGAGAATTCCAACAGATATGTAAGATATGAAGTTTTATTTTGTATTTTTTTTATAACCCTTACCTTCTGTCTTGGAATCAATACTGTGTATTGGCTCCAAGGCAGAAGAGTGGTAAGGGCTAGGCAATGGGGGTTAAGTGACTTGCCCAGGGTCACCCAGCTGGGAAGTGTCTGAGGCCAGATTTGATATTTTGTATTTTGTATTCTTGAGGTCATCTTTTTTATTTGGCTTGAGCATTATTGAAGACATGGTATCATTGCAGGACTTAATAGCTCCACATTCCTTGAAGGGTTTTGTTTTCACTAATGCTCTCTGCTCAAGAATTTATTTCTTTGCACATACCTTATGTTAACAAGATTACAAATTAAGAGTGGACAGAATATGAAATAAACAAAAAATAGATTTTATGCTAATTAATAAGAAATGTCACACTTTTCACAAAGTCAGGCTTTACCATCAACAGTGATTTTAGGAAATAATGAATTAATGGATTAGTATGCAGTGTAAAAAAAATAGAAAGTCTGTGTTATTTTATATCACCATAATAATTTACAAATTTCCTTAGCAGGACAGGCTGGCATAACCCCAGCAGAATATATTTGGCCCATTGTTCTTGGATATATTTAATATTAGGCTTATTGGCTGTTTCATTATATATGTGGTTCTAAGGTAAAAGAAGGTTTAATGATAAATGTTACATATGACTTAAGTATTGAAAGATGATTGTAAGTTCAAAAGGCAGAAATTGTGGCAAGACTGTTCTGGGCAGAGGGAATGGCATATGCAAAGGCACAGAGGCTAGAGAATGGTTTATTTTCCCGCAGTAAGTTAATTTCAATATTTATAAACTTGGGATACTGATCATTTAACTATTTCTCTGCAGTATTGAACAGTTGATTTCTTTATTGGACTTGTGATTTGATCAGTACTTGAGACTTCCAATGAGGAAACTCCTAGCTATATAATCGAATACATGTTCTGAAGATAGGAGCCTTAGCATCACTTCCTAGCACTGAGAGATTAAGAAATTATCCAGGGCACATAATCAAAGGCGTGTCGGAGATGAGATTTACACAGTGGCCTTCTTGGTAACCTTTTAATGTTGAAACCAATTCTTTATCAACTAGGCTGCTTCCTTTCATTGTCTATAATAAAGTATGTAATACATAATAATAAAAAAACAGAATAAAATCAAGTATGCTATATTTTTTATTCTAATGCAATGTGGGTTTAAATCTAAACAGAAATATGCTATATGATAACAGCAACAATTATAACTTATTTTTACATAGAGCTTTAAGGTTTATATGACAATTTTGTATGCATTCAGTTGGGTTTTTTCCGAAATGTATTTGTTATAAATTGAATGAAGTACTCATAATGTTCAGTTCCACAGTAGCTAGGTATACCTTCATATTCATAATAGTTATTGTATGTTCACTTCAATAATCATGTAATTGTCCATTTCAATTCAGTGGAGAACTCACAGGCAATAAAAACCCCCATCTTTGATGACTCTGCTAATAGTTGCTTAGTGATTTTGAGATTTTAGGAAAGAAATGAGCATGGTAATATAAAAATGGAACAAATTCCCCTTTTAACTTTAAGTGTGCATCAGAGATGAGTGAACCTCCCACTGTTCAGTACATATCTGTGAACAGTGGGAGAAAAATGAATACTCTAAAGATTCTTTTCTAGATGAATTCTTTCGAGTTCTCTAGTATTACTCTATGTACAAAGCAATCAGAGGGTAAAGAAAGTACCCTTTTCTTTTTAAAAGAAATACAATAGATTTCATATTTTTGGAGACCTCCTTCTAAAGTTCTTTATTTTAAATGTCTAGAGATTTTCCTTAGATATTTGGGACCCTCAACTGACCTCTGCAGTTACTTAGAGATTTCTCTTGCTTCTCAGAATAGAAACTGGTGATAATTATGTTATTCTCATAGCTGTCTGCCTGGTTATCAGTTATAGAATTATGCTGCTGCTGGTAAGTAATAGCTCAATTAGTATGACTGTTCTGGAGGTGGAAGGGAGGCAACTGAAGAGGACCCACCGGCAAAAAAAAAAAAAGTCCATCAATTATTGTATAGATGCTACAAATGAAGTGAAAATACTGTATCATGGACAAACTGGGGAGGGCAATGACCATATTAGTGAATAATTTACCCATTGAATAATCTACTATCAAAGGCAGTTATTTTATTAAGGCCTTATTTATAAATTTGTTAAAAGAATAAAGGTGTAAATACTGATTGTCTCAGTCCTTTAGGTAAATTATAAGACATGTGGAAATTATCTATTTTATTTTCAGATCTCCAGTTATCACCAGGGGCCAGCCTCATAAAACTCTATCATTTTAGAACTGGCAAGAATCTCTGAGAATATATATTCAAATCCTTTTATTTTATTGATAATAATGGTGGCAGTACTCCACTATATATTTATTTTGTGTTAAAAGTTTTTAAAATAATTTTTCCTCATAGTTACATGATTCATATTGTCCCTCTTCCCTCTTCTCTCCCCCCTAGTATTCCACTATATGCGTCATCTTGGCATGAAGGCAATTTTGGAGTTTCAAAAGCAAAAATTTTTGCTTATTCCCATATTGGAAAGATTTCAAGTAGGGATCTGGTGACAAATTGTATGTTGTTCACCTGAGAACCAGTCAAACTAAGTTCATAGAGGTTCATCATGGGACTGGCCAAATTCAATTCTCAAATACTCAGTGAAATCTCTTTGTTTAGAAAATTACTTCCACTCATGAAGATTGCAATTCATCCATGTCTGTGTGACGTTTGTCTATATTTTCCCAAATTTAAACTTATATGCTACAAAGTAATGAGTTTTGGCCACAAAAATTCTGGAAGACCAATTACTACGTGGTAGAGGAGTCGGTATTTATTTGGGTGGGAAACCTAATCATTCCAGTGAAATCACAGGTCCTTTACCTATTGAAGTAATTGAGGCAAAACTTCATCCTTAAATAATTAGCATTGATAAATACAGTATGACTGGAAAGGCAGTGATTTTGCTAAAAAATTTTTTCCTTATCAGTTTTTGCTCTTTAATTGTGAAATATGTATCTTTCTGTAGATATATGCATGTATATTATCTATATATACACATTCACATAAGCCTATGTACATATATGTACTCTACATATACATATGTATACATGTATACACATACATACATATTTTAACTAGACCCCATAATTTCCTCAGTATAGGAATTTTGCATATGGTAATTTCTTTAATCAATGTAAATCGCCACTTATCATTCAATTCGCCACTTTGTAATTGCACATTGAGAGGTTAAGTGACCTATTTGGGGTTATATTGCTAATACAGACAAGAAAAAGGACTTGAAATCAAGGCTTCTTAACTTCAAGGATTGCTCTGTGTTGACTATACTGTACAGTCAAGCACATAAATATATGATAATTGTCAGAATTTTTGGATACTCTTCAAAGATAAGCACATTTTAATCATGTGTACTAGGAAAAAACTCATCCTTACTACAAACACAGCTCCATCTCAAGTGTGTATTTTAATATTTTCTTTATAGTGCCACCAATTCTTTTTTTTAAAACATTATTTTATTTGGTCATTTTCAAACATTATTCATTAGAATCAAAGATCATTTTCTTCCCCCCCTCCCACCCCTCCCAATGGCAATGCGCGATTCCTCTGGGTATCACATGTGTCCTTGGTCCGAACTCTTTTCCATGTTGTTGGTATTTTCATTAAAGTGTTCATTTAGAGTCTCTCCTCAATCATATCCCCTCCACCCCTGTAGTCAAGCTGTTGCCTTTCCTCGGTGTTTTTACTCCCCCCGTTTGTCCTCTGTTTGAGGGTAGTATTTTTATTTTCTCCTTGATCCCAGCGGATTGTTCAGGGACATTGCATTGCCACTAATGGAGAAGTCTCTTACATTCAATTGTAGCACAGTGTATCAGTCTCTGTGTACAATGTTTTTGTGGTTCTGCTCCTCTCATTGTGCATCACTTCCTGGAGGTCATTCCAGTCTCCATGGAATTCCTCCACTTTATTATTCCTTTCAGCACAGTAGTATTCCATCACCAACAGATACCACAATTTGTTCAGCCATTCCCCAATTGATGGGCATCCCCTCATTTTCCAATTTTTGGCCACCACAAAGAGCACAGCTATGAATATTCTTATACGAGTCTTTTTCCTTATTATCTCTTTGGGGTACAAACCCAGCAGTGCTATGGCTGGATCAAATGCACACTTTTATCGCCCTTTGGGCATAGTTCCAAATTGCCCTCTAGAATGGTTGGGTCAATTCACAACTCCACCAGCAATGCATTAATGTCCCTACTTTGCCACATCCCCTCCAGCATTCATTACTTTCCTTTGCTGTCATGTTAATCAATCTGCTAGGTGTGAGGTGATACCTCCAAGTTGTTTTGATTTGCATTTCTCTGATTATCAGAGATTTAGAGCACTTTTTCATGTGCTTATTAATAGTTTTGATTTCTTTGGCTGAAAATTGCCTTTTCATGTCCCTTATCCATTTATCAATTGGAGAATGGCTTGATTTTTTTGTACTATTGATTTAGATCTTTATAAATTTGAGTAATTAGACTTTTGTCAGAGAATTTTGTTATGAAGATTGTTTCCCAATTTGTTGCTTCCCTTCTAACTTTGGTTACATTGGTTTTGTTTGTACAAAAAGTTTTTAATTTGATGTAATCAAAATTATTTATTTTATATTTTGTGACTCTTTCTATGACTTGTTTGGTTTTAAAGTCTTTCCCTTTCCACAGGTCTGACATGTATACTATTCTGTGTTCACCTAGTTTACTTATAGTTTCCTTTTTATGTTCAAGTCATTCACCCATTCTGAGTTTATCTTGGTGTAGGGTGTGAGGTGTTGATCCAAACCTAATCTCTCCCACACTGTCTTCCAGTTTTCCCAGCAGTTTTTGTCAGATAGTGGATTTTTGTCCCAAAAACTGGGGTGCCACCAATTCTTTAAGTGACTTTGGAAGGATTATAGTACTCTAAAGTGAAGTAAGCACAATTTTAATTGACTGGCTGATTTGTATCGAGAGTTTGCCAATTCTAATTTGATTGTCAAATTATTTTCAGATAGTTTGTGAGGCTGGGATTTTGCTTTTGTGATCTGATCCTTAATTCCATAAGCTGTATGTTCTCTCTTTTTGATTCTTAAGATATATATATATATTATTGTTAGCCTGAGAATCTTTCTTAACATATTAATTATTTTATCATTCCAAATATGATGTAGTACTATAATTCAAAGTAGAAAATGAAAGGTCTATAAGAAATAAAGTGCACAAATTTTTGAATTTACCTGTATACATATATTATGACTTTTCTTTTTTAAACAAAAAAGTGGGTGTATTATTTTGAAGGAAATAGTTTGATTTTTTTCTTTACAACTGGAATGCTAGAAGACCTGTGAAAAGTTTTATATAGGAAGAAAAACCAAGGAGTAAAAATTTTGGCATATAAATCTAATAAGGAATAAAATAAACTACCCATCCTCCCTTTAGAGCCATCCCCTCTTACCCCTCTTCAATTAAATGTAGGTGGAAAAGGAGGAAACTTTAGTGAGCCTTAGCTGTTGACTCCCAAGAGTGAAGGAAAGCAAGAGTTGAAATAAACATTCTGGATCAGCTATTCAGGAATTTGAAACCACAGGATAATGTCGTCCTGTGGGACTTCAAGTATTCAGGCATCTGTTAGGTAGCGAATATAGCTCAGTACAGACCATCAAAGGAATTCCTAGATTATGGAAAGGACAACTTTATAATCCATAAAGTAGAAAATCGGCCACTAGGGAAGTTATCCTGGAAGAATGTTACTATTTGAAATGAACATAGTACTAAGCATGCCCACAGAAAACAGTAATGCCAAGATTTTTTTTTTTTTGAGGGCAGGACTGGGGGATCAAAAAGTTTGGTGGGAAGGATAAAGAAAACTAGGGTTTCATTGAGGGATAAAAACACTACTGTTCATTGTTAGCAAGTGAAAATGTTCCTGCTCTACAATGTACCCTAATTTCAGTTATATACAGTAATAAAATGATGGCGAAATTTTGGAAATACCTATGAGGACTCGGTCTTTAGTTATTTCCAAAGTTGATTTATTAATCACAACTTGTTTCTGCCTCCTATGTGGCAGAAACACTAACTGAAACAGATATAAACCAAATGTTGACTAATCTCAGAAAGTCAGACTTTAAGCAAACAGAAAAGAGAATCTGGTTGCTTTTGAGTTCTAATCTATTATCACATTCAGGCCCTGTCTCACAGGCTTCAGTGCATCATTAGTTAAACCAGCATGACACACCAGAGATACAGTAGGTGAGTGACCTATTACGGCCAGATCTGAAGGAGCAAAACCCTTTGGGATAGGTGCCTTGAGAAGGTTCTTTCATCCCCATCTGCACAACTGGGCATGGCGGCAGAGATTCAGGTGTGGGATGCTGCGTGGGGCAGGTCCTTAGCAAAACTGCTTTTCAGGCTCCAAAGGTTCTTTCCCACCTGCCATTTTCCCACTTCTTATCACCTGGCAACCAAATAAACTGTTTACTAGTGGTAACAACAAAGGATCAGGAGAAAATATTGTAAGTTTTCTGTAATAAAAAAATGACAGCTATTCAGAATAGGGAGTATATTACTCTGGTCACTGATGAAGCAGTCTCAAAAATGCTTTGAGGACAATCAAAGGAGAATATCTTTACTCTGCCCCAGCCGCAGCACCAGGGGATTTCTTTGTGTGATTTGGGGGTGTTAGTTTTAGTGAAGGAAAAAATAATAGGCTTATGGTAGGAATCTCTGCAAAATATGTCCTGATAATTTAAACTGATATCATTATATGGCATTTTCCCAATTTTTGATTGAAATCCACTATGAGGAATTTCAACTACTTCTCTGTGGACAATAATGTCATGAATACTCTATTTACTCACAGGAAGTGCCAGATTAGAATACTTGCCATCATTTATATGGCGATTTAAGGTTTCTAAAGTACTTTACATTTAATCCTTACAACAACTCGATCGTATAAGTGCTATTATTATTTCTAGTTTATGGATGAAGAAACTGAGACTGAGAGGTTATTTGACTTGTCCAGGGTCACAAAGCTAATAAGTGAATAATTTAACCCCAATACATTATCTACTATGCCACCAAGCAGCAAAAGCTAGTTAAGGAGCTGATTTGTCCCCAAACCAAAACATAAATTCCTCACAAAGTTGACACAAAGGAGGCCCTTCCATTTTACTTCTGAATGATTCAATTTAAAGTGTGTATTAAATATCCTGGTGTTGCAAGCCTCTGATGATGCAGAGACAAAAACCCAAATCCCCAAAGCAGAACACTGAGCCCTTCTGCACAGAATTTACATGTTATTCTATTGCATGGTTGATAGGATGCTGGAACTGGAATCAGAAAGATCGGAGTTCAATCGAGCCGAAGACACTTACTAGTTATGAAATCCTGAGCAAGTCATTTAACTTCCCTGAACTTCAGTTTGCTTCTCTGTCAAATAGGGACAATAATAGTATCTGCTTCCCAAGGGTATGGTAAGGACTAAATGAAGTATAATAATATAACAATAATATATATAATATATAATATTATGGTATAATATATAATAAATAATATAATATAATGTAATGTAATGTAATATAATATAATATAACATAACGTAACGTAACATAATATAACATAACATAACATAACATAACATAACATAATATAATATAATATAATATAATATAAAATAATGTAACGTAACGTAACACAATACAATATAATGATATAATATAATATAATATAATATAATATAATATAATATAATATAATATAATATAATATAATATAATATAATATAATATAATATAATATAATATAATATAATATAATATAATATAATATATAGTATAACAATAAAAAATAAATGCTTTGTAAAGTACTCCGTAAATGATAGTTATTATGATTATCATTAGTTTAGTGTTTAGCATCAGTGTAGTGTTAGTCGTCTTGTCCTATTTTTAAAATTCTCCCAGCACCAGTAGGTTCCTCAACATGATTTGATCAGAGATATCTGAATTTTTCCATGTCTTCTGGCATTATGTTTTTGCAATGATTACTGGACCTTCCTGTCATTTCACTGCTCAATAGCACTTTTAAAGAAGGTATTAAAAATAATCAGCTTCACTTTGAAGCTGTTTTGCATGTGTGTGTGTGAGAAATTGAAAATCTCAGAGGGTCTCCATGAGCTCACTCTTCCCCATGACTATGGATAAAGGAAAAGAGCCTGGACTTATGGCTCTGCTTCAGAGTGAAAGTCATTAAAGGTCTGGCCCTTTATGCAACCTTCCCAGGGACCTTTAATGGGTTAGGCAGAGTCTCACTGTATAACTCAAATGGAAATTTTATATTTATTTTTACAGCTCACCTTTTCTAGGGAGAACATTAAAAATGGAAAACAGCAGTGAGAGTTAGAGAACTTCGAAAGGAAACAGTTAGTGTGGTAGTAAAATTTGGCAAAGGAGATTTTTTTTCCCTTCTATCATTAGGTCTCAATCATTTTTAGTAATATGACTTATCCAAAGCAGACTAGTGTTGAACCAGAGCTCTCAGTTTTTCAGATTGGAACATGTTTATCTAAGTCCCATTTGAAGTGGACTGATGTGGGCCCCTGTATTCTTGGCTCTGGATCTCAATGATTCTTTTATAAACATTTTCAAAATAAAAGTTGCCCTAGAAAATGCTTGAATTGTGTAGTCAGCCAGCCCCTCTAAAGATTTATTGACCTTAAAAATTTTTAAATCTCTTTTATAGCACCTTAGGTGCAAAACCATGAGCTATTATGTTTACTTTAATAAGCACAATCACAAGATAATAACAAAACTAATAATTTTTTCCGAAACTACAGGAATATGCTATTATGACTGCAGCTGCTATCCTGAATTTTGGTGAATTTCATTCCAAGCTCTAGAAAGTTTATTCTGGATGGTCAGACAGATATGGGCTGGTCAAATCTGTCATTTTAATAATAATGGCAGAAAATTCTTTCCTCTGGTATTTATGACGGATGTTTTTTCTAGCTTTTATCTTAAATATTGGGGGAATATGAACTGAAGATTTTTTTTTTTCTGTTCAAATGTCAGCTGTTCCTTTCTCTGTTTCTGGTTCAAAGCCAGCATTGTCAGAAGGGAGACAAGCTGGCAATTCGCCTAAATACCAGTGGGAATATATTGTCTCCACTGGACTTTTTTCTTAAATACTACCTAAAAAAATCTGTTGATAATTACTGCAACAATCTTGAAAATATTAATTAAGAAAAGAGCTAATAATTACTATGTTTGGAATGGGAAATGATATAATTAAACTTAAACTGTGAGGTTTTTTTAATTTGAAATTAAGACTTTCAAAGGCTTACTTGGCAAAGAAACACCTCCTATTTCTTTTAATATGTCTTTACCAAAAAAAAAATATAAACAAAAGCAATTGTTTGTTTACTTTTGCATGCTGTTATCTCATCCTATCTCATTCCAAATAGGGAGAGGCGGGATGGTCTCTTGGGACTAGGGCACTCCTTTAACTTGAGACAGAATATTTCAAAGAAAAACTCTGGCCAATCCTTCTACAAATTGCTTCTCTTTCTTAGATGACGTTACTTGTCCTTCATTTTTTAAGAAGACCAGTAACGTCATGGAGTGATGCCTGTACCTGTGCATTCTTTTTATGCTATATTAAAAAATTATTGCTCTTCATCACTTTCATGGTTCAAGACTTAATTACTATGGAAGTTGTTGCCCTTTTCCCTTGCCAGGGACAGAAAATATATCAATCAGAATCACCCAACCCACTCGGTATGATAATACCAGGTTTGAGACTCCCTTTGGACTTCACTCCAAAGATGAAGAGTGACTTCTAGGCTTGGCTGAAGCAACTTATTTGTCCAGTTAGTCACATCAAACTTAATCATAGTATTTAGTGGCCCTGAAGTAGTCTCTAAGACCATCTACAATTTAGGTCCCTGTTCTGGGATGCAAATGTTGCTAAGTGATAGCAGTATGAAAACCTCTTAGATCACTTATGGAGAGACCTCATACTTTTCCCTGCTTCTATAAGATTTAAAGGACTGGAGTTGGGGAGAGAGGGAAGGTCCATGATGCTTAGTAAAAGTAATCATCACTAGCATTCACAAGGCTAAAGTAACCAACTGTCTTCACACTGGTGTTAGACTTCTTGACTCAGAGCATATTGAATAACAACTGGTTCTAGGGAGGTGGTGGCAGTATTTTGGAGAAGAGTAGTGGGAATCACGTGAGTGAATCCTTATCCTTTGAAATAATCCTTTGAATTATTTTATAGAAAAAATATTTGGTAGGTTCTGACTGGATTACCATCAGTTATCCAGACTGAATAACAACTCCAGTCAATTCTTTCATTTATGAGGAAAGAGACCTTTCTTCCATGTGTTCTTATTGTTTTGTGTAGTCACATGAAGCCAATTTGTCTGTAGTTATCGACCTCACTCTCTTCCACAGTATTAAAGTCGAGGATAAAATTCAAGATAAGTGGAGATGGGGGAGCAATTGGGTAGCTCAGTGGATTGAGATCCAGGTCTAGAGACGGGAGGTCCAAAATTCAAATCTGGCCTCAGACACTTCCTAGCTGTGTGACCCTGGGCAAGTCACTTGATCCCCATTGCCTAGACCGTACCACTCTTCTGCCTTGGAACCAATACACAATATTGACTCCAAGATAGAAAGTAAGGGTTTAAAAAAACAATAAGTGGTGATGGCCAAGGATGCAGTGGATGATCCTGGCATCTTCAATGTCTTATCAAGCTCTTAGGCTAGTTGCCATTGTGACAAATTCTCTGGGTATACAAGAATATTTATCCCAACTTTGGGATATTTTATTTGAGCGTAGTATAAGTATTGCTTTCAGTGAGAAACTATGTTTAAAGTCAAAATTTGAAAAGGTTGTCCTTTCCCTCATTTCCGTATCCACTCAATTTTAAAATTAAATGATTCTTGCTAGGGTGCCAAAGAAAGGAACTCAAGATAAAGAGGGAGAATAAACTTTCTTTGAGTGAGTGATGGATGATGTTTCAAACAGCTTGAGAGTTGATAGGCCTGGTGATGGCATGGAGAATTCCCTCACATACTGAATTCAACTACAGCCTTTGATATTTCCCTGAAATATCAGCCTCAGTTTCATCTACAGGGAGCCTGACCACATCAGTCAACCTTCTCTGTGTGTACTCATGAGTTAATTTAGTGTGACTTCACTTTTTAGTACAGATTCAGAGAATTCAGAGCCCTTTCATCTTTACGCATCACAAATTATTGCTGGACAGTGTAGTGATGGATTTGAGGAAGATTTTAGGAAATCATACAACTAAACATTTATCTTAAAGGTTAGTACCAGACAAACAAACAAGCAAACAAACTGATTAGTTGTCCTTAGCAAAGGTGAACAAAGAAGGTAAGTGACTGGTCCAGAATAAACATTAAGCACTCCAGGTTAAAAGGGTCAATGATAGGAAATAAATAGGGGAAGAGTGAGAAAGCAGAGCAAAGTAAGGATTGAAGAATATTTTGTTCATGTGAAATAATTGTTGAAAATGTAAAAGAATATGAATAACTTTGAGGAGACACCAAGAATTGTTAATGAGAAATATATTTCGACACTTTAAAAGTTATGTTTTTGAAGCAAGGTCTTGATTTGTACTTGGTCATATTATTTCCTTCTCCTTTTATAAGATGATTATTTAAAATAAGCTGGAGAAGCCATTTTGGATTTCAACACACAAATGAAGTATATAATTAATATATAATAAAATATTTGGAACATGGTCTGTTTTCATCAATGCCTTTATAAATCCTTCTCTTTTTTTAAGGTCCAGTTAATATGTCATGAGTTCTTTGCTATTTTGTCACTAGAAATTAATCTTGACCTCATCAGATTTTTAACAGTTCATTGTCTTGATTGCTCTTTTGTTCTTACCACATTCTACCTTGTATAGAATTTATGTTCTTTTTTGTCCCCTCTTCACCCACCTCCATCCCCCAACCTTTCTAGATGGGAAATGCTTGTGGAAGAGGGACTGTGTTCTCATATTTGTATTCACATTTATTTCACCTTTGCATGTAGTAGATATCTAATAAGTAGTTTTTATGTGATCAAACTTAATGAAGTGAAAGAATTGACTAAAGAGGACTTTGGGTCATCAATGGACCTGTGATTTCATTATTATAGAGAGATCTTAGACTGAGATGATTTCTCTACAATGGACACTTGGCATATTCTTGAAACTATAGTCTTAGAGAGTTGTATGGAGTAATGTGAAGTCAAGTAATTGTCCTGGAACCATACAGTCAAAATGTGGGGCTTATATATAGATTTTCCAAACTGAATTTAATTATCTATTCATCACAGCACATTGCCAATTAATAAAAAAATTTTCAGTTCAAGTTCTAAAATTGAGAACTTTGAAAATATCTCAGATTCTAAAAGGAAACTTTCATCCTCAGCAATTTTCCAAATACTGATTTTGTGAAAACATTATACTTCATAGGTTAATGCTTGCTTTGGAGAGATAATCATCAAAATGTCAGTAACTGACTTGATGATATCACCTTCTTACTACACATAATAATTTAAAGCCAAGAAATTCAAATTGTAAACTAGTTCATCATTGAGGATTGGAGGATCCAGGCCCATGGTGCTGTTTTTGTTTCATTTCCCCATAAGCAATTGGACATAGGAAAGGTTACACAAATCTACCTTTGCCTGGGCCTTTTGTGGAAAACCTAATTTACTTGTTGGTTATAGTTCGAGTGCAGATAGAGCTAGCTAGGTAAAAAACAGAGGGGAGAACTTGAATGAATGACCTCTTCATACTATTGTTTCTATTTTCATAGAAACAATTTTTCTGAAAAGTAATGAGCTAAACATGAGCTAAACTTCATGACATACATCTTTTTTTTTCCAAAAGAAATGAACAAACATTTTATTTTTTAAAGTAATTTATTTAGTCAATTTAGAACATTATTCCTTGGTTACAAGAATCACATCATTTCCCACCCTCCCTTTTCCCCACCCTTCCCACAGCTGACATGCAATTTCATTGGGCATTACATGTGTCCTTGATCAGAACCTATTTCCATGTTGTTGGTGTTTGCATTAGGATGTTCATTTAGAGTCTACATCCCCAATCATATCCCCCTTGACCCATGTAATCAAGCAGTTGTTTTTCTTCGGTGTTTCTACTCCCACAGTTTTTCCTCTGAATTTGGGTAGTGTTTTTTTTCTCATAGGTTCCTCCAAGTTGTTCAGGATCACTGCATTGCCACTAATGGAAAAGTCCATTACATTCGGTTGTACCACAGTCTCTGTGTACAATGTTCTCCTGGTTCTGCTTCTTTCACTCTGCATCACTTCCTGGAGGTCATTCCAGTTCCCATGGAATTCCTTCACTTTATTATTCCTTTTTGCACAATAGTATTCCATCACCAACATATACCACAATTTATTCAGCCATTCCCCAATTGAAGGGCATCCCCTCATTTTCCAATTTTTGGCCACCACAAAGAGCACAGCTATGAATATTCTTGTACAAGTCTTTTTTCATTATTATCTCTTTGGGGGTACAAACCCAGCAGTGCTATGGCTGGATCATAGGGCAGACAGTCTTTTAGTGCCCTTTGGGCATAGTTCCAAATTGCCCTCTAGAATGGTTGGGTCAATTCACAACTCCACCAGCAATGCATTAATGTCCCGACTTTGCCACATCCCCTCCAACATTCATTACTTTCCTTTGCTGTCATGTTAGCCAATCTGCTAGGTGTGACGTGATACCTCAGAGTTGTTTTGATTTGCATTTCTCTGATTATCAGAGATTTAGAAAACTTTTTCATGTGCTTATTAATAGTTTTGATTTCTTTAGCTGAAAATTGCCTATTCATATCCCTTGCCCACTTATCAATTGGAGAATGACTTGATTTTTTGTACAATTGGTTTAGCTCTTTATAAATTTGAGTAATTAGACCTTCGTCAGAGGTTTTTGATACAAAGATTCCCCCCCCCAATTTGTTGCTTCCTTTCTAATTGTGGTTGCATTAGTTTTGTTTGTACAAAAACTTTTAATTTGATGTAATCAAAAGTATTGATTTTATATTTTGAGATTTTTTTTCTAGCTCTTGCTTGGATTTAAAATCTTTCCTTTCTCAAAGATCTGACAAATATACTGTTCTGTGTTCACCTAATTTGCTTATAGTTTCCTTCTTTATATTCAAGTCATTCACCCATTCTGAGTTTATCTTAGTGTAGGGTGTGAGATGTTGATCCAAACCTAATCTCTCTCATACTGTCTTCCATTTTTCCCAGCAGTTTTTTTAATCAAATAGTGGCTTTTAGTCCCAAAGCTTGGATCTTTGGGCTTGTCATAGACTGTCTTGCTTAGGTCACTTATCCCAAGTCTGTTCCACTGATCCTCCTTTCTGTCTCTTAGTATAGTTTAAGATCTGGGACTGCAAAACCTCATTCCTTTGCATTTTTTTCATGATTTCCCTGGATATCCTTGATCTTTTGTTCTTCCAAATGAACTTTTTTATGCTTTTTTCTAATTCAGTAAAAAAGTTTTTTGGAAGTTCAATAGGTATGGCACTAAATAAGTAAATTAATTTGGGTAGGATAGTCATTTTTATTATGTTAGCTTTTCCTACCCATGAGCAGTCAATGTTTTTCCAAGTGTTTAGATCTAGTTTTAATTGTTTGGAGAGTGTTTTGTAGTTGTGCTTATATAGTACCTGTGTTTGTTTCAGCAGATAGATTCCTAAGTATTTTATATTGTCTAGGGTGATTTTAAGTGGAATTACTTTTTCTAATTCTTGCTGCTGAGATGTGTTGGAGATATATAGAAATGCTGATGACTTATGTGGGTTTTATTTTGTATCTTGCAACTTTGCTGAAGTTGTTGATTATTTCCACTAGCTTTTTGGTTGATTCTCTGGGGTTCTTTAAGTAGACCATCATATCATTTGCAAAGAGTGATAGTTTGGTGTCCTCATTGCCTATTTTAATACCTTCAATTTCTTTTACTTCTCTAATTGCTACTGCTAGTGTTTCTAGTACAATGTTAAATAATAGAGGTGATAATGGGCATCCTTGTTTCACTCCTGATCTTATTGGGAAGGCTTCTTGTTTATCCCCATTGCAGATTATGTTTGCTGATGGTTTTAGATATATACTGTTTATTATTTTTAGGAACGGCCCTTCTATTCCTATGCTTTCTTCTAGTGTTTTCAATAGGAATGAGTGTTGTATTTTGTCAAAGCTTTTTCTGTATCAATTGAGATAATCATGTGATTTTTGTCAGTTTGCTTGTTAATACGGTCAATTATGTGAATGGTTTTCCTAATATTGAACTATCCTTGCGTTCCTGGTATGAATCCTACCTGGTCATAGTGAATAACCCTCATAATCACTTTCTGGAGTCTTCTTGCTAGTATCCTATTTAAGATTTTTGCATCTATATTCAGTAAGGAGATTGGTCTATAGTTTTCTTTCTCTGTTTTTGACCTGCCTGGCTTTGGAATCAGTATCATATTTGTGTCATAAAAGGAATTTGGTAGAATTCCTTCTTTGCTTATTCTGTCAAATATTTTGCATAATATTGGGATTAGTTGTTCTTTGAATTTATGATAGAATTCATTTGTGAATCCATCTGGACCTGGGGATTTTTTCTTAGGGAGTTCTTTGATGGCTTGTTCAATTTCTTTTTCTGATATGGGGTTGTTTTTGTAGTCTATTTCTTCCTCTGTTAGTTTAGACAATTTTTATTTTTGTAAATATTCACCATATCACCTATATTGCCACATTTACTGCCTTATAATTAGGTATAATAATTTTTAATGATTGCCTTAATTTCCTCTTCATTAGAGGTGAGGTCTCTCTTTTCATCTTGTATACTATCAATTTCATTTTCTTCTTTCCTTTTTTAAATTAGATTGACCAGTACTTTGTCTATTTTATTTGTTTTTTCAAAGTACTGGCTTCTAGTCTTGTTTATCAATTCAATTATTCTTTTACTTTCAATTTTATTAATTTCTCCTTGGATTTTTAGGATCTCTATTTAGTCTTCATCTGAAGATTTTTAATTTGTTCACTTTCTAGTTTTTTTAATTTGCATGCCCAATTCATTGACCTCTGCCCTCTCTAATTTGTTAATACATGAAATCAAGGATATGAATTTCTCACAAGTTCTGCTTTGGCTGCATCCCATAGATTTTGAAAGGATGTCTCATCATTGTTATTTTTTTCAATGAAGTTATTAATAATTTCTATGATTTGTTCGTTAACTAACCGATTTGGAGAATCACATGGTTTAATTTCCAATTAATTTTTTGATTTGCCTCTCCATGTACCCTTACTAATTATTATTTTCATTGCATTGTGATCTGAGAAGGTTGCATGTATTATTTCTGCTCTTTTCCATTTGTTTTCAATGTTTTTATGCCCCAATAAATGGTCAATCTTTGGGAATGTACCATGTGCTGCTGAAAAGAAGGTGTATTCCTTTTTGTCCTCATTTATTTTTCTCCACATATCTACTAACTCTAATTTTTCTAAGATTTCATTCACTTCTCTTACCTCTTTCTTATTTATTTTTTGGTTTGATTTATTTAGTTTTGATAGAGGAAGGTTCAGGTCTCCCACTAGTATAGTTTTTCTATCTATTTAATCCTTGAGCTTCACTAGTTTCTCCTTTAGAAATCTGGTTGCTATGCACATATATCTTGATAATTTAGTACAACCATAATTTCAATGATTTGATCACCTCACATGGTGCAGATGGCAACCCATGGTTATCCTACCAAACTTTGCTATTATTACCCATGATCACTGTTTAGAGCCTACCCAACATACTTAAATAATTTCTATATAGTCTACTATCCCATATGTATCTAATCATCTGTTTCCCCTTGGTCTCACTCTATGAACTGCTCAGTTCCCCTTCTAATTATATGCCATATTTAGAGCACCAAATGACACCAGGCTTCTACCAAAAAAGAAGCCTGCCTCCCTCCTTCCTTCCTTCCTTCCTTCCTTCCTTCCTTCCTTCCTTCCTTCCTTCCTTCCTTCCTTCCTTCCTCCCTCCCTTCCTTCCTTCCTTCCTTCCTTCCTTCCTTCCTTCCTTCCTTCCTTCCTTCCTTCCTTCCTTCCTTCCTTCCTTCCTTCCTTCCTTCCTTCCTTCCTTCCTCCCTCCCTTCCTTTCTTCCTTCCCTCCTACAGGATGAGTAGATATTGAGAAATTCTAATTTTCCTTGTTAAAAGAAACTTCTAAATTAATACCACAGATCCACTTAATTGTTTGACTGATAGAAGGCAACCTATTTTTGACATTTTTAAGATGGCATAGTAAAATTGAAAGAAGGGTGAATTTAGAGCTGGAAGTCCAAATTCAAATCCTATATTCATCACCTTTGTGACATTGGGCAAGTCACATACCTTCTATGGTCTTTAGTTTCTTCATTTATAAAAAGAAGGGGCTAGATTAGAGAAAATCTGAGGCTCCTCCCAGCTTTAAATGTTATATTTAAATATCTTTCCATTGCCCTTTGGGCTACTTGACATTTTAATTCTTCAAGTGTTCAAATATTCCATTAATGGTGGTCATATATATGTATTTTTAATTTTATAATATTTTATTTGATCATTTCTAAGCATTATTCATTAAAGACAAAGATAATTTTCTTTTCCTTCCCCCCCACCCTCCCATAGCCGACGCGTGATTCCACTGGGTATCACATGTGTTCTTGATTCAAACCCATTGTCATGTTGTTAGTATTTGTATTAGAGTGTTCGTTTAGAGTCTCTCCTCTCTCATGTCCCCTCAACCGCTGTAGTCAGGCAGTTGCTTTTCCTCAGTGTTTCTACTCCCACAGTTTGTCCTCTGCTTGTGGATAGTGTTTTTTCTCCTAGATCCCTGCAGATTGTTCAGGGACATTACACCGCTACTAATGGAGAAGTCCATTACGTTCGATTATACCACAGTGTATTAGTCCCTGTGTACAGTGTTCTCCTGGTTCTGCTCCTCTCGCTCTGCATCACTTCCTGAAGGTCTTTCCAGTCTCCATGGAATTCCCCTCCACTTTATTATTCCTTTGAGCACAATAGTATTCCATCATCAATATATACCACAATTTGCTCAGCCATTCCCCAATTGATGGGCATCCCCTCATTTTCCAATTTTTGGCCACCACAAAGAGCACAGTTTGAATATTCTTGTACATGTCTTTGTGTCCATTATCTCTTTGGGGTACAGACCCAGCAGTGCTATGGCTGGATCATAGGGCAGACAGTCTTTTATCACCCTTTGGGCATAGTTCCAAATTGCCCTCCAGAATGGTTGGATCAGTTCACAACTCCACCAGCAATGAATTAATGTCCCTACTTTGCCACATCCCCTCCAGCATTCATTACTTTCCTTTGCTGTTACGTTAGCCAATCTTCTAGGTGTGAGGTGATACCTCAGAGTTGTTTTGATTTGCATCTCTCTGATTATAAGAGATTTAGAACACTTTTTCATGTGCTTATTAATAGTTTTGATTTCTTTATCTGAAAACTGCCTATCCATATCCCTTGTCCATTTATCAATTGGAGAATGGCTTGGATTTTTGTACAATTGGTTTAGCTCTTTATAAATTTGAGTAATTAAACCTTTGTCAGAAGTTTCTATGAAGATTTTTTTCCCAATTTGTTGTTTCCCTTCTGATTATAGTTACATTGCTTTTGTTTGTACAAAAGCTTTTTAATTTGATGTAGTAGAAATTATTTATTTTACATTTTGTGACTCTTTCTATGTCTTGCTTGGTTTTAAAGTCTTTCCCCTCCCAGAGGTCTGACACATATACTATTCTGTGTTTACCCAATTTACTTATGGTTTCCTTCTTTATGTTTAAGTCATTCACCCATTTTGAATTTATCTTGGTATAGGGTGTGAGGTCTTGGTCAATTCCTAATCTCTCCCACACTCTTCCAATTTTCCCAGCAGTTTTTATAGAATAGTGGATTTTTGTCCCAAAAGCTGGGATCTTTGGGTTTATCATATACTGTCCTGCTGAGGTCGCTTACCCCCAGCCTATTCCACTGATCCTCCTTTCTGTCTCTTATCCAGTACCAAATTGTTTTGATGACTGCTGCTATGTAATATAGTTTAAGGTCTGGGACTGCAAGGCCCCCATCATTTGTGTTTTTTTTTATTATTTCCTTTTCCACAACTTTGTTGTGGTTTTTTCTAAACCAGTAAAGAAATTTTTTGGGAGTTCAATGGGTATGGCACTAAATAAATAAGATTGGGTAGGATGGTCATTTTTATTATATTGGCTCATCCTATCCATGAGCAGTTAATGTTTTTCCAATTGCTCTAGTCTAGTTTTAGTTGTGTGGAGAGTGTTTTGTAGTTGTGTTCATATAGTTCCTGTGTTTGTCTCGGGAGATAGATTCCTAGGTATTTTATTTTGTCTAAGGTGATTTTGAATGGGATTTCTCTTTCTAGTTTTTGCTGCTGAGCTGTGTTGGAGATATATAGAAATGCTGATGAGTTATGTGGGTTTATTTTGTATCCTGAAACTTTGTTAAAGTTGTTGATTATTTCAATTAGCTTTTTGGTTGAATCTCTAGGATTCTTTAAGTAGACCATCATGTCATCTGCATAGCGTGATAACTTGGTCTCCTCCTTGCCTATTTTGATGCCTTCAATTTCTTTTTCTTCTCTTATTGCTACTGCTAGTGTTTCTAGTACAATGTCAAATAGTAGAGGTGATAATGGGTATCCTTGTTTCACTCCAGATCTTAATGAGAATGGATTTAGTTTATCCCCATTGCAGATGATATTAGCTGATGGTTTTAGATATATACTGTTTATTATTTTTAGGAATGACCCTTCTATTCCTATGCTTTCTAATGTTTTTAATAGGAATAGGTGTTGTATTTTATCAAAGGCTTTTTCTGCATCTATTGAGATAATCATGTGGTTCTTGTTGGTTTACTTGTTGATATGGTCAATTATGTGGATGGTTTTCCTAATATTGAACCAGCCCTGCATCCCTGGTATAAATCCTACTTGATCATAGTGGATGACCCTTCTGGTCACTTGCTGGAGTCTTTTTGCTAGTATCCTATTTAAGATTTTTGCATCTAAATTCATTAGGGAGATTGGTCTATAGTTTTCTTTCTCTGTTTTTGACCTGCCTGGTTTTGGAATCAGTACCATGTTTGTGTCATAAAAGGAGTTTGGTAGAACTCCCTCTTTGCTTATTATGTCAAATAGTTTGTGGGTTAACTGTTCTCTGAATGCTTGATAGAATTCACTGGTGAATCCATCAGGCCCTGGGGATTTTTTCTTAGGAAGTTCTTTGATGGCTTGTTGGATTTCATTTTCTGATATGGGATTATTTAAGAATTCTATTTCTTCTTCTGTTAGTCTATGCAGTTTGTATTTTTGTATACATTCGTCCATATCACCTAAATTGGTGTATTTATTGCCATATAATTGGGCAAAGTAATTTTTAATGATTGCCTTAATGTCCTCTTCATTGGAGGTGATGTCCCCCTTTTCGTCTTTGATGCTGTTAATTTGCTTTTCTTCTTTCCTTTTTTAAATTAGATTGACCAGTACTTTGTCTATTTTGTTTGTTTTTTCAAAGTACCAGCTTCTTGTCTTAATTTATTAAATCAATAGTCCTATCACTTTCGATTTTATTAATTTCTCCCTTAATTTTTAGGATTTCTAGTTTGGTTTTCTTCTGGGGGTTTTTAATTTGATCGCTTTCGAGTTTTTTTATTTGCATTTCCAATTGATTGATCTCTGCTCTCCCTAGTTTGTTAATATATGCACTCAGGGATCTGAATTTACCTCTGATTACTGCTTTGGCTGCATCCCAAAAGGTTTGGAAGGATGTCTTGCCATTGTCATTTTCCTCGGTGAAATTATTAATTGTTTCTATGATTTCTTCTCTAAATAAACGATTTTGGAGTATCATATTGTTTAATTTCCAATTAGTTTTTGATTTGGTTTTCCATGTACCATTACTGATCATTATTTTTATTGCCTTGTGATCTGAAAAGGCTGCATTTATTATTTCTGCTTTTCTGCATTTGTGTGCCATGTTTCTGTGACCTAATGTATGGTCAATCTTTGTGAATGTGCCATGTGGTGCTGCGAAGGTGTATTCCTTTTTATCCCTATTTATTTTTTTCCATATGTCTATTAATTCTAATTTTTCTAAGATTTTATTCACTTCTTTTACCTCTTTCTTATTTATTTTTTTATTTGATTTATCTAAATTTGATAATGGTTGGTTCAAGTCTCCCATTAATATGGTTTTACTGTCTATTTCTTCCTTCAATTCTCCTAGTTTCTCCATTAGAAATTTGAGTGCTATATTATTTGGTGCATACATGTTGATTAGTGATATTTCCTCACTATCTAAAGTCCCTTTTCACTAAATATAATTACCTTCCCTATCCCTTTTGATCAGGTCTATTTTTTCTTTGGCTTTATCAGATATCATGATTGCCACTCCTGCCTTCTTTCTGTCAGTTGAGGCCCAGAAGGTCTTACTCCATCCTTTAATTCTGACCTTGTGGGTGTCTACCCGCCTCATGTGTGTTTCTTGAAGACAGCATATGGTAGGGTTTTGGATTCTAATCCATTCTGCTATTCGTCTACGTTTTATGGGTGAGTTCATCCCATTCACATTCAAAGTTATGACTGTTACTTGTGGACTTCCTGGCATTTTGATATCCTTCCCTAATTCTAACCTTTCTTCTTCAGCTCTACCTTTTAGTCCAGTGATTTACTTTAAATCAGTCCCCCTTGTCCCCTCCCTTGATATGTTTCCCTTTCTAGTAGCTCCCTTTTTGTTCCCTCCCCCTCCCCCTCTTCTTCCCTCCCTTTTTTGTGTTCCCTCCCCCCTACCTCCCTTGGTTTTCCCTTTTCCCTTCCCTTGTTGGGTAAGATAGAATTCATGTTCCCAATGGATCTGGATGTTCTTCCCTCTCAGAGTTGATTTCCCTGAGAGTAAGGTTTAAGTAAAAACTCTCTTCCTCTCCTTCTTATAGGAGTTTTCTTCCCCTCCCCTTCCCATGTGAATCTTTGTGTGAGAAAGATTATTCTATTTGGTCTTTCTTTCCCCCCTATTTACACATTACATTTTCCCCACATGTTAGTATACATAGATTGATATAAATGTAGTCCTTATAGAAGAGAGTTTGGGTAAAAGAAAAAGATAACATTTATCTCCTTTTCCCTTTCCTTCATATTTACCTTTTCAGGTATTCCATGCTCTTTGTTTTTTGGTATCAAACTTTCCACAGAGCTCTGGTATTTTCTTTGCAAAAACTTGGAAATCTTCTATTTTGTTGAATGCCCATACTTTCCTTGGAAGTATATAGTCAGCTTTGATGGATAGCTGATTCTTGGTTGAAGGCCCAGCTCTCTTGCCTTTCTGAAAATCATGTTCCATGCCTTACGATCATTCAGAGTGGAACTTACAAGGTCTTGTGTGACTCTGATTGGCATTCCTTTATACCTAAATTGTCTTTTTCTGGCTTCTTGTAGGATTTTTTCTTTTGTTTGAAAGCTTTGGAATTTGGCAGTTACATTCCTGGGAGTTGTCTTTTGGGGATTTAGTGTAGAGGGTGTTCTGTGAGCTCTGTCAAGTGGCTGTATTACCCCCTTGTTCTAGAATCTCTGGGCAATTTTCTTTGATTATATCTTGTATCACGATGTCGAGTTTGGTGTTTATTTCTGGCTTTTCTGGAAGTCCAATTATTCTTAAATTATCTCTTCTTCCTCTATTTTCCAATTCTGTCACCTTGTCAGTGAGATATTTTATGTTCTCTTCTAATTTCTTGGTCTTTTGGCTTTGATTTATTAATTCTTGCTCATTGTCTTTGAGTTGCCTGATTCTGACTTTTAAAGCCTGGTTTTCCTTTTCAGTTTGGTCAAATTGGTTTTGTAGATGCGTGAATTTCTTTTGCATTATTTCCCACTTTTCCTCCCAGAAGGCTTCCATCTTTTTGATCCTTTCCGATTGAAATTCTTCATGGGTTTGTGGAGAGTTCCATTTCCTTTGGAAGGTTTCGGAGCATTTGCTTGTGTTTCCTCTTCTATCTCCTCTGTATTTTGTATTTTTGCCCCATAAAATGTGTCCAAAGTTGCCCCCTTCTTCTTGTTTTTCTTCGAATTTGGGGGCTTTTGTGCTTCTGTGGAGTTTGCCATCTCTATGTGAGTGGGGAGGACTAGCTTTTCTTATCTCTGTCTGGTGTTTAGAGGTTTTAGCCCTAGGCAGATTGTCCATTCTATGCAGTTGTTGTTCTGTCTTCCCAGGGAAGACAGGAATTGCTGGTGTTTCCATGTTAGTGCCCTTCTCAGTTCCCTCCCGATGCTTCTCCGTTGCCTTACTTCCACACTCTGAGCCTGGCTTGGCCCTTTCCGCGGGGTGTTTCACTGCCTTTGCTGGCCAGGAGAGCCAGCATTCTGAGGGGGAGGGGCTGCAGCTTCCCGGAGCTCCAAGGGCTCCTTATGAGATTAACTTTCTCTGGGTTGAACTGAGTATGCTTTGAGGCAGGGACCTTGACACTGGAATGGAAGGATCCAGCCAGGGACAGGCTTCCCCCCCCATCTCTTTCTGTTTCCCTGCTGTCATGGTGCCCCCTCGACTGGGTCAGATTGTTTTCAGGATTCGGACTTCAGCTCCGAGGCCCTTTTGCCAGCCCTGAGGGTTACTGTTGTTTCAGAGGACCCTGCTCTCTGAGGGGGGAGGGGCCGTGGTTTCCTGGAGCTCTGAGGGCTGGTGATAGGATTAACATCAGACTGAGTATGCCCTGAGGCAGGGACCTTCCGTGAGACTCAGATGGATGGATCTGGTCAGGGGGTTATAGGCTCCCCCCCATCTCTCTCTGTTTCCCTGCTGTCTGGGTGCCCCCTCGACTGGGTCAGGTTGTTTTCAGGAAGTGGCCTTCAGGATAGCCAGCCCTGAGGCTCTGAGTTTCCCTCTGCTGCCTTGGACTCAGCGCTCTGGGTTGGGGGGATGGGTCCTGGGACCTTCCTTCTGCCTACCCCTTAGGTCTGAGTGATCTTGGGTTCTGGCTTTTGGGGGGGCCGTACCTTTTGATCCAGGTCCAGGTCCAGGAGGAGGATTCCTGGGGTCTATGCTGTTGTTCGTTTTGAATTTCGATGCCTTAGGAGCATATAGTTTGAGTTCGGTAGGGAAGGGTTTCCGGAGATCTGAACTTTAGCTTTCTCTACGCCGCCGTCTTGGACTGAAAGCATCAATGATGGTCATATAACAGTCATGAAAAATCAACATTACTATATTTCATTTTAAAATAAGAATTAAAAAAAAAAAACAAATCAGCTTGACATTTGGGATCACTGAATGCTCATAATCCCCCAAATGTAATTCAGGCCATTTTTTTCCTACCTATTCACTTCTATGTCTAGCTCATGGTTGATCTGCAAACAGGAGCTCCTGGATGATGTTATCATGTATGGGGAGTCTTTCTTTTGTTTGAATTCTATGCAGGGTACCCTCAGAGTCAAAGGAAAATGCATGATGAAACTATGTCTCTTTCTTTTGTTTTTCATTTGATAATTAAACATTTTTTGAACAAAGATTTCTTTGCTATTCATTTCTATGAGAAAATATATGATCTTAATATTTGCATGGAAGAGTTCTTATGGGAAGAGAATCTGTAAGACTGTGCTTACTTTCTCAACTGAGACAAATTTTTTTTAATGTAATCAACAAAAAATTATAGTATTATCTTTTTTTCCCACTGCTTCTTAGTGTTTTCCAGAAACAGACCAATTTATCTTTGTTTAGTTTTTAGATCAGTACTAAACTTGAATGATTCTGAGTAATCTTAGCTTAATGCAAAATAAAATTAAGATGACAACTTTAGGCACAATTTGGAAAATGTTAACAAGCCATCCTAAGAGGTAAAGGAAGAATGGAGAGGAAATTCTGTCTTTCCATTATCTAGCTAACTTTTTTTTTAAAGCATTGAAGGAAAGGTATTATTATATTATGATTTATTTAGGTAATTTTTATTATGGAAATCAGTCATTATAAGTCTTAATATAAGTAAATACAATCTTATGATTTAAAGTATTTAACATAGTTTATCAGAGATATTAATAAATCTTTTTGGATATCAATTAGCTTAGTGTATCTCATGACAACTAGTGAATCTGACAAAAGTGGATAAAATATTTCTTAGTTTCAAATGAGCTGGCAACTAAAATGAAGATTATGTGGGCAAATCCCCAATTTTTAGGGAATTTTGTTGATGGAAACCCTTTCTGTTTGCCTGTGTTTTCAGAAAGACCACACGATAACAACATGATTCTTTTGGTTATGCTCGCTGTGGTTAGTATTTCTGTGACAAGTTTTATAGTATAAATGTCAGAAGTGATGTAGAACTGATATTATGACATGATTTTAGCCTGTGTTTGTATTTAGGGTTAGGATATCTGTGAGAATGATGCCAAAGAATTTTTACTCATTTTAATTAGGTATTTGTGATATTTGAAGCATAAAAATTGGATTCTGTTTTTTCTCTCCTGTCCATCTCTAGCATTTCAAACTTCATTAATTTTTCCAGGATCCAGCAAACAAAAAAATAACTCCTTTAGGAAATGTCTGAAAGAATATTACACTTTTTTTTTTTGCCTAGCACACACAGTGTGATGGACCACTTAGATATTAAATAACAGGAATCATTAAGTCAGATATTGAGTTTAAGCCAGAATTAAAACTATCATATTTACAATGATCAATGTCAAACTAAGAGTAGAGTCAGAGCTTAGAGCCACAGTCAGACTGGGATAAAATAATATAATTCTAGCCTTTTCTCCATAGTCTCCCAGGATTGCTCCATGATCTTGCAGAGAGCTGGAAGCCTGACTACAGTCATGGTAGCTTTTTTTTTTTTTACCTGTGGCTACCGGCTTAAATTGTATTATTGCGTTATTGTGAAGTGAACCACTATTTTGAGACAAGAAGATCCCTTTAGTTTTCTATATTCCCTAAAAAGAGGCCTGACTTGAGGGTATCATTTGTCAGGTCTTACCTCAAGAGATATTAGAAAATATTCTGTAAATGTATGTCACAGATGAGATCCTTTTTCTCATTTAAATAAATTAAGGGGGACTGAATTTGTAAATTATATGGGATTTTACTTAGTAACTTAAATTAAGTGGAACTTAAGTAATTCAAATGAGACTTAAATATAACACGAGGTTTAAATCCAGTGTCACATGGATTTTGAATCTTGGGAAGTATTTTGAGAATAAAATAGTTGGAGCTGATTGATTGAGAAAGTACAGAGTCTAATATCTACTGGAAACATAAGGTATCTGCCTACTCTAATAAGCTACTAAGAGAGAAATTATGTCAGGAAATATGTATCTGTAGAATTGGAGCTAGATAAACTTTTTTTGTCTGGGTGGGAAATTGGTATTCTGAGCATTTTGGGCAAAGCTAGACTAAGGAATGTCTGTCTCCTCTAATGTCAATCATATTCTTTCAAAGTAATTAGAAAGTTTTGCATGTTTATATTTTTAATAATTGAGTTTTAAGTTATCTAAAATTGGGCATTCAGAAAAAAATTTAAATATGTTTGAAAATGATGTTTTTTAAAAGCAATTAAATTAGTTTTATAGTCAATGATTTTTTGACTAAGCAAAAACTTTTTTTAAACTATCTTGTTAATCACAATATCTTCATGCTATCATTTGCTGATATCTGCAAAAAGAATTAAAAAGCCATATATTATAAATATTTAATATTTATCCACATCATACTAGTCTGTGCTCTTAAAGAGTCTATATTCTAATAAGGAAAGATAACATATAGGGCAGTAGTGGCTACGGAAGGGACTTTTGATCTCGGAAATCACAGTTTTGCTCAATTGTTTCTCTCTCTTAATTGACATATCTTGAGCAGATGCAGTTGTACTATTTATTTGATTGTGGTGGTGGCCAGAGTGAGAAGAAAGAAAGGGATTCAGAGATTCACAATAGCAAAAATGGCAAACACTATAGTATAGTATCACAGATATTTGGGATCCTTTCTCCACAAGAAATTTCCATGAGTAATAAAAAAAGTTTTTAGATATTTGATTGAAAAAATCTTTTATGATGATTTTATTGTTTTTCACTTGGTTATTTATTATAATCTTTTAAAAAATTTTGAGTTCCAAATTGTGTCCCTTCCTCTCACATTTTATCCCCTCCAATGAGAAAGCAAGAAATGTGATATCAATTTTATGTGTGAAATCATGTAAAACACATTTCCATATTAGCTATATTGCAAAATAAAAGCAGGCAAAATAAAGTGAGAAAAGTATACTTTAGTTTGCACTTAGAATTCATCACTTCTTTTTCTGGAGGTGGATAGTTTTGTTTTTTTTTTCATCATGAATTCTTTGGAATTGTCTTGGATCATCGTATTGATTTGAATTGTCAGCTCTTTCACAATTGATCATCATCACAACATTGCTATTACTGTGCACAGTGATCTTCTGGTTCTCTCTTCACTTCATATCAGTTTACATGGGTCTTGTCATGTTTTTCTGAAACCATTGCTCTCATCATTTCTTATAGCACAGTAGTACTCCATCACAATCATATGCCATAACTTGTTCTGCCATTCCCCAACTAGTGAACATCCCCTTAATTTCAAAGTCTTTGTCTTCTCAAAAAAACCTGCTATAAATATTTTTGCACATATAAGTTCTTTCCCTTCTGCCATTTTTAACTGACTTGGCAATCTAATAATCCCTTATTAATGTCCCAAGATGGGAGAAGTCATAAAGCATTACCTAGGTTTTGCTGCATCAAATCAAAATGAAAATTACTTTCTGCATTGAGCAGAAATGTTTACTTCCAAGTGGATAAAGTGTAGGATAAATACACCACAGACTGAGCTCTAGCTAAAGACCACCAGAGGAATCTCCACTTTAACTTCCATTATAACATAGTTTTACCTTCACTATAAAATCCTCTTCAGATATCTCCTTCTGGTATTGAGGTGACTCAGTCTAATATGACAGTATCAGGTTCTACTGGACTGGAAACTCTTCAATTATGGGTCTGGAAATTGAATATGAAATCCTCACATGAGGATGAGCCTACCAAGATTTAGAGGCTTCTCATTAGGCTAGCCACAGTAACTTGCAAATAATACCTACTAAAGTTAAGTGGGTAGTGATAGGTTGGGAGAAAAAGAACCTTTACTCATAAAATCAAAGATTCTTGATATATTGAAATATAATTTTTCTATTGATAGAAAAAACACGCTTTGGTCATAATTTCATGGCATAAGTCTAAGCAAAAAGAGACCCATTTCCAACAGGGAAAATCTAGATTGTGCAAAACTAAGAATCCTAAAATAAAGGAGCCAGTTAAATTTAATATAACAGGGTAGTCTTTGAAGAATGCATTTCAGTGTTCTAGATTTTCTAGAATGGACAGAGACCCAGAGACGTTTTGCTACTTTTGGAAACATAAATAAAAATAAAATAGAAATTATTCTCAGAGAAACATACTCTCAGGAATTTATCTGTTACAATGAATCAATCCAAAGAAAACAGGAGCTAAAATAGTATTATTTCACATTTTATGAAATTCTCCAGAATTTGAAAAAGGATTGACAATTTGGTTACAATATCAGAGTTGAACAGGTTAAAAAAAATGCCTTGAGACTCAGGAATCTCTCTTGTGTCCAAATTTGTCTTTTCCCCCTACATTTTGCCTTGTTATTTCAGTTCTTTTTAAATAATATTCCCTATTCAAAGACCAGAACTTCTATTCCCCTAAATCTTGTACTTCATTTCCTTCTGCCCAGGCTCTGTTTCTTCCTCCTTTAGTATGTCTAGTATATTGAAAATAGCAATTAAAACTATGCATGTCCATCTCTTCAGTCTAAGAAGCTTTAGGAACCATTTACCAGCACTTAGGTTACAGTCTTCCATTTGTACACTAAACACCTTCACACCTTCTTCGATTTCAGCTGTGACAGAATAAACTTCTATAGCTGCTTAACTGAAATGCCTTGATGGGCCAAACCAGCTTGCTGTCAGCACAGCATGCTCGCAAGGCATATCTGCCAACCTGTCACTTGTGAAAATGTAGTATCATTATATGTACAATCTTTGTACTCTTATTTTTTATTAAACATAATAAATCATATCTGCCTTGATCATGCTGAAATGGGAAAAATGAACCAGGGTACTATAAATAATAACAAACAAAGAACTTTTGCATATTGAAGATAATGAAAATGTACCGTTTATATCTTGAAAATATAAGAATTTTTAAAAAATCCACAACTATTGTCTTGGGATTGAGTTTCATCATGAAATACTTTCATTCCAGCAAAACTATAAAATATGTGAGCTCATCTTATTGTAGAAATTTAATAAGCAAATCTCTTGGGTCAATAGAAACATATAAATTAACTAAATTACTCTGTAATTTCATGATGTTATTTATTTTCAAGATGTTACTTAAATATGGATTCATTTTTCATGTAATTTAATTGTACATTTACATGTTAGCATGGTAATTTCTTTTATCCCTAGTTTTATGTAGGAAGGAGTGGTGTTCTATAGAAAATAATTTTCTACATAACTGAACCAATAATTTAAATAACTTTTTAATACATAACTCTTAAAATGCATTTCAAAAGTTTTCATTCTTTTTGCACATAGGTAGCAAAGAATAATATCATGCTTTCTTGGAGATTCATTACTCTTTTTATAACTAATCATCATGATGTTGGCTTGTAATACAACAACATTCTTAAGGATTGTGTCAGAAGCAGGGCTCATTGCTTCTATCCTGAAGGCATCCAATATCTCTGTACTTTGGGGAATTCTATTTTATAGTTGCATTTTTTCTCCTGTCTCCTCTTTTAATGTTAGGTTAATAACTTTTACTTCTGAAAATGATTTTTTGAAACTAAGAATGTGATCATATATTTATTTCTTTTAATTTCCTTTTTTAGTTTGGGCTTCCCCCTACCCTTTTTTGCCTTATTGGCATCTCTTTGGATTTGACTCTGTCATCCATTGGTTTAATTATTGATCCCAGTTTCATGGCATCTTAAAATTTGATAATCATTATATCTATCCAGTTATATAAATTACTTTTTTATGTAAAAGAACATAGCACCAAGGTCTCTAGGGTATGCCACCAGAAATTTTTCTGGAAGTTGAAATTGACCAAATAATTGCTATTTGAGTTCAGATTTCAGTCCATGCAATATCTGCTCAAATATATTATTTTAGACCATGTATTTCCTTCCTGTCCATAAGGATAGCATGAAGAACTTCAAATGGCGTTGTTGTAATTGAGGCTATATTTACCAGTTGAGTAATCCTGCCATTAAAGGAAACTATATTTGTCTGGCATGATCCATTCATTATGAAACCATGTCTGCATTTAGTGAGCTCCACTTATGAATGCTCACAAATCATCACTTAAAAAATACCTATCTCAATGGGCTGTACCAAGGATCAAATAAAACAATGTGTGTAAAGTACTTTGAAGCCATGAAGTGCAATGTAAATATGTCACTATTATAATTTAAAAAGTTTAATGTGATGCTTTCATTCAATTAATTAAATTATTTTAAATTACAAATTAGGAGTCAATGCCTTTTTTTTTACCATTTTATCACTTACTTAAAAGAGTTTGTGGCTAATAATTAGGTAAAGTCAAAGTGCTCTTTATTATCAAAATGTCAAACTAGCTTCTATGGATTCTTTTTTTATATGAGATTTAGAGAAATATTGAAGAGAAAACTTAAAGATTATCTGCCAAGTACTATTGGAAATCTAATGTTCCAAAAAGTTTACCTATGCATAGATTATTTGAAGTTTTTAATATATTTCCCATGTAAAATGTCAGATGGGCTATATAGAATGCCATGTCAAACAACAAAAAACAATTCACTACATAAAATAGTACTTTGAGAAATTCATTAGATTAGAGATTCGCTCACCAACAATGTGGGTATTTCATTTAGCATAATCAAATATTATCTGGATTCTAAAGATAAAAATCAAAGTCACAGCTAATAAGTAGTCCTGGGTATAAAAATCAACTGTACCACAACGAAAGAGAATTTCTTTATCCTACTCAGCTATACATGAAGCAGCACTGAATTTCAAATCAGAGGAGCTAGGTTTGTATTAGTTTTGCTATTTAGTATTTTGTAGTGTATAGAAAAAATGAGAGCAAAATTCAATACTTCAATAGATGTAGATGTTCTTTTTATAGGTAATATAATACCCACTCCACATATTATAATATGGATCACAATTTTCTAATCTGATGAGATTCTGGCCTCTTTCTTTGTATAAATCCTTCCTGGTGGAATCTGCTCAGTTTGCTAACTCTATTGGGATTGAATGGAAACAAAGGAATAATGTAGTACATCCAATGCTCTTAGTATATATCTTGCCTAAGTCTTTTGTTTATTGTACACTATATAAATACTATTTTAGGTCAATTCTCCTGTATTACACTTTGTTTGGTAATATACTTCTATTCATTCATGTTCTCATGAACTTTTGCATTGCCTTTTCAGAAATCTATAACTTTAATTGCTTAAAAAAAGATGCATTTAGGTTTGTTTTTGTTTTTTTAGCAATGAAGTTATTTCCTGATATAGCTTCTTATCAAACCCTCCTTTGTTTTTTTTTTTAACTCTTACCTTTTGTCTTAGAATCAATACTGGGTATTGGTTCCAAGGCAGAAGAGTGGTAAGGGCTAGGCAATGGAGGTTAAGTGACTTGCCCAGGGTCACACAGCTGGGAAGTGTTATCTGAGGCTAGATTTGAACCTAGGACCTCCCATCTCTAGGCCTGGCTCTCAATCCACTGAGCTACCCAGCTGCCTCCCAAACCCTCCTTTGTAACAACAACAACAACAACAGTTAAGCAAACCTAACTGACAATGCATCTAACATTTTATTTCAGATGCTCTTTAACTTACTACTGATGGGAGGAAAGTATTTTACTTCTATTCTCTAAATCCAAGTAATTCTAATTTATCTCAGTTCAAGTGACATTTTTCCCTCCATTTGTCTTATTTTAGACATTTTTTTTATTATTATCTGGTATTGCTTTCTTCATCAATTTATACAAATTCAGAGAAACAAGACTGATTTCATTCTGAGGGAAACAAGTTCCTTATACTTTTCAGTTTTTTCCAACCATCTTAGTCTTTCTTATATTAACCAAACAAGAAACATGATGACAAAAGAATGAAACAATTTTCTCCCCATAATTTCATTCAGTCACTTTTTTGTTAGAGGCACAAGAGTCTATATATATATGTATATATTTAATAGCTAAGGAGGTATGAAAAGAACTAAGCTGGTGGTAATAATGTCATGATATGGCATCAATAAATGGTACAGTATTCTTATACTACATCAAGAAAGGCATGTTATAAAATAGATTTCTATTCAGCCACTGGTCTGACTAGAAGTCCCTGAGATTCCTGTTAACTCTGTGATTTAGTGATTCTGTAATTCTCCTCTTACATACCCATGTGGATGGGGTATTTTAAAACTGAGGTCAGGGACTGTCCTTGGTGAGTTTCTGGGGAGAAGGAAATGTCTTTTGTCTTTTTTTGTAACACCTGTGCTTAGCACAATACTTGATATATGATAATTGCTTAGCACTTATTGATTGATTGAAAGTTTTTTAATATTTTCACATCTTTTCATAAAGCATGTCCCTTGGTAAATGAATAAACCATTCTCACTGAGATTTCAAATAGGTATAAAAGAAAAAATATTGATCAAAATTTGTCAATTTCATGTTTGTCTTTTTTTTTTAGTTATAGACTAGGTCAGAGAGAGGCAACATGATATAGAGCCTGAAGAGCTGTGTTCAATCCCTTCCTTTGAAATATTTTGAGTATCAAAATGAGCAAGGGGTCTAACCTGTTACATAGGCAACTCCATAATATTTTAAGTTTTCATTTCAGGTACTGATATCCATTAGTAGAAAACAAGATGTTCCTTAAATCAAGGGAATCATAGAAATGATATTCCCATTGACTATGATTTTTTTACATTTGGAAATCTAATTGTTGAGACATCCTGATGATTAATATAAAAGTACTTTAAGAAATTGTGTCCTTTGGATTGAAGCCAAGATGGAGGATTAGAGGCAGAAGCCCATCAGACTTCTCTTAACCTTCCCCTTCAAATAATTTTAAAATAATGCAGTAAACAATATTTTATAGCAGAACCAACAGAAAGTCAGAGTGAGACATTTTTCTGGCCAAAGAAAACTTAGGAGGGTAGCAGGAGATGTCAGTGGATTAGAGGCCTATTCTGAGAGCATGCATGCTTCAGTAGCAATAGCAGCAGAAAAAGGTTCAGGAACTCTCAGGCCAGAGATGGCAAAGGAGTCATACCACTGGTCAGAAAGAGATTAGAGGGGATTCTTTTTTTGTCACTCAGTACAGCTGGAACTGATGAGCAACTCTTTTGCCCATATATAGTTTTTGGGTTGTAGTTCAAGGGTGGAGACAAGTAGTTGTGGTCAGTTACAAAGAAGCAAGGATCATGGTCAACATCTTAGGGTAAGAGTAGTGCTAGCACTTGCAGCTACAGCAAAACAATTACCCTTCCTGGGTAAAGGCAAGAGTTAGGATCAGGAAAACAGTGATCATCTTCCTCCCAGAATCACATCACTTTGGAAGCAAAAATAGCTTGCAGACCCCTAAGAACTAGCTCTGAAAATAACCCCAAAAAACTGAAGCTTGGGATAATATTTCTCCAGGCAAGCAGAGTCCAACTTTAGTATAAAGTTCTAAGAAGAAAAAATCCTGGAGCAAAGAGCAACAAAAAAAGAACGATCAAATAACAAAAAAAAATATTATAGTGGCAAAGAAGATCAAGACATAAGCTCAGAAGAAGGCAAAATTGTGAAATATATCTACAAATCCTAGTTGGACCCCAGCCCAGCATGAATTCCTTGTAAAGTAAAAAAACTAGAAGAAACGAGAAAGATACAAGAAAATTTTGAAAAGAATTGATAAAAAAGCACAAAAATATTGAAGAAAATAAAAATGTAAAAAAAGCAGATTCAACCTAATGTGAACCAAAGTTCAATGAAGAAAACGATCCCATGATAATTAGAATTGGGGAAGTAAGAGCTACTGAGTCCACGAGACATGAAGAAAAAATAAAAATAAAAAATCCTGAAAGAATGAAAAAATAGAAGAAAATGTGAAATACCTCATTGTAAAAACAACTGACTTAGAAAACAGATCATGAGAGACAATTTATAAATTATTATTAGTAGTAGTCTCTCAGTGTCCGAGAATGAAAATTTATAAATTATTTGACAACCTTAAAATCATGATGAGAGAAAGAGTCCAGACAGCATATTTCAAGAACTTATCCAGGTAAATTCCCTTCATATTTTAGATTTAGAAGGTAAAATAGTATTTGAATGTCTCCACTTATCACTTCCTGAAAGATTCCAAAATGAAATCTCCTAAGAAATTTATAGCCAAATTCCAGAGATCCTAGATCAGAGAAAATACTTCAAGCAGCTAGAAAGAAACATTTCAAATACTGTGGAACTACATTCAAGATCACACACAATTTAACAGTTTCCATATTAAAGAAGTAGAAGAATTAAAATGTGATATTCTAGGAGGCAAAGGAGCTAGAATTAAAATGAAGAATAACTTATCCAGAAAAAAGAGTATAATCTTCCAGAAATTGGATGTTTAATGAAATAGAGGACTTCCAAGCCTTCTTGATGAAAAGACCAAAGTTGACTAGAAAAAATTATATTCAAACACAAGATTTGAGAGAAGCATAAAAAAGGTAAACATGTAAGTTATCATAAATGACTGAATAAAATTAAATTGTTTATACTCTTACATGAGAAGATAATACATGTGTTTCCTAAGAATTTTTATTATTGTCAGTTATGAGTATACATAGATAGATGGCATAAATTTGAGCTGATTATGTTGGAATGACCTCCAAAGAAATGAAAGGCATGAACTGGGAGAAAGAGAAATGTAGAGGTAGAATGGGGAAAAATAAAAAATGTTGTGCATGGAAGAGATTTTTCAGTGGAGGGAAATGGGGAGTGGGAGTGGTGGGCAATGTTTGAACTTCTCATTCATCAGAATTGGTTCAAAGAGGGAGAATATATATACACTTATCTGTGTATAGAAATATAACTTACTGAATAGAGAAATAGGAGAAGGGGATATAAGATATAGTGGGAAAATGATAAAAAGGGAAGGCAATTTAAGGGAAGCAGTTGTAAGAAGCAAAATAGACTTGAGGTTGGACAAAAGAAATAGAAATAGTAAAGAAGACAGAAAAAAATGGAATGGAGATTAATACACAATTATTAATCATAACTGTGAATGTGAATGATATAAGTGCACTAATAAAACAGAAGAAGATAGCAGAATAGATTAAAAACCAGAACCTAACACTTTGCTATTTACAAGAGACACATTTGAAACAGAAAGACCCACACCACAAAATTTTTAAAACGGGCTAGAGCAGGGACTAATATGATTCAGATGAAATCTTAAAAAGCAGGGATAGCAATCATGATCTCAAATAAAGTAAAAACAAAAATAGACCTAATTAAAAGAGATAATTAGAAAACTACATTTTGTTAAAGAGTATCATAGACAGTGAAATGATATAAATTTATTTTACAATACTTTTTTTTCTGATATAGTTCTCATTTCTCAAATATATGCCGAGTATAGGACAGAGTCAAATTTATTAAAAGAGACATTCTCCAATTGATAAATGGTCAAATGACATAAAAAAGGCAATTTTCATTGGCAGAAATCAAAGCTATATAGTCACATAAAAATGTTCTAAATCACTATTGATTAGAAAAAGGCAAATTACATCACCTCTGAGGTACCATGTCACACCTAGGTGAACAATGAACTGTTAGTGGAGAAATGAATTAAGCCAAGTATTTTGTAGAACAATTTGATGAATCTCTATTTAATATAATTTGCCTTTAAAAATCTAATTACTACTCATTGATCTTAAAATGTTCCTACTTTACTGTATTTTTCTTGAACTTTTCATTCTGTTCTATTCATTTAAAATTTTTTTTCCAATTGTACAGCTTTTTTCAGTAAGTCTTCTGCAACAAATTCATTTCTCTTCTGTGATTTTTAGATTCTCTCCATCTTGCTTGGTCAAGCACCCAGGAATATGTACACCCACATTACATGGGCATGTGCTAGCAAATGACAAGTCAGAAATAGTGGACAGACCCCGGGCTGTGCTACGTCAAGCTAAGCTATCACTGGTACAGATGAGACGCAGGAAAGTGGCATAAAACCATCTATATAAGGCATGTCTCTTTCCCTGGAGAGGCAACTCTGGCTGGCAGCATGCTTGGCATGGTGGCAGCTATTTGTCTGCGTTTGGTGGTGAGTTTGCCCTTGAGCTGATTCAGGTTCAGGCATTTTGGCTGAGTCCTCTTGGAGTTCAGGCTGATTCCTTTCCTCCTTACTTTCTAGAGCCTCTTGTCTTATTTCTGGCACTAGCCAGGCAGGAGAAATCCTACTCCTTTTCCTTCTTCCTTCTTCTTAATCTCCTTCCACTATATCAATTAAATCACCATAAATTTCTAGCTCACTTGGGTATTTTATTATTTGGGATTTTCCCTGGCGACCAATTAAATTTTGATTTTAAGTCACAATGCTAAAATTATCTTTACACTTCTCAAATTCCCTAATCCCCACTCTAAACAGAGAGCAGGGGAGAAAGTTTAACAAAGTAGCACAATTAAGCAAAAAACAAATTCACAGAATGATTGTATAAAAATATCTCTTCCTATATTTTCAGTCTATTACAGTTTGGTAAAAAAGATAGGTACCATACTTCATTGTACATATATCCCTGGGAGACATAGTTGGTGATGGCTTTGATATGAGCTCTTAATTCTTTTAAAGGATATTTTTTCCTTACAATATTGGTGTCATATAAATTATTCTTGGTATTATTCTAATCCTTACCCTTCTCTATCTCAGCTTGTTTTTTCTGATTTAAGTTAATTTCTATACCAAAATGTCTATGTGTGTTAGATTTTAGATGAAAATTAATCCATCTGACATCCTCTTCCCCATCCCTTCCTTTTACTAATTTTTCATGTATTTCAGTTGTAATACCAAGATTTGTACCCTTAATCCTCCAAAGTAGGCAAATGCATTCATTTGAGCTTCTTTAGCTTTTCCCTTTTTAAATCATTAGAACAGAACCAATTTACCTGTTCTCTGTATGATGGTAGCCACTGCATTAACATACCATTCCTTCAAGTTGCTACAATCATCTTATCATTCTGTGTTTCTCTAGATCTTTGTGTTTGTATTTCAAAATTCCTACTCAGATATGATATTTTCACATGAAAATTTCAATTCTATCTTTATTAAAAGTATTTTTAATCTGCAGGATTATACTCAGTTTCATAAAGCAAGCTATTCTTAGTTGTAAGTCTATATCTTTTGCCTTTTGGAATATAATATTTCAAAATCCCTTTTCATTTACAGTAAGAACTGATAGATCTTTTGTGATCCTCGGTGTGGATTTTCCTAGTATTTGAACTGTTGTTTTTTTTTCCTAGATGCTGACAGTATTTCTTTTTTCCTTTGGCCTGGAAGCTAAATTTTGTCTATAATATTTCTTTGTCTTTTTCTTTTGATGTTTCTTTCAAGAGGTGGCCATTGCACTCTTTGTATCTTCATTTTATCTTATGCACTTGAAAGATTTTGGTAGTTCCCCTTTATATTGTCTTGAATTAAATTTGAAAATCATGGTTTTCAGGGACCTCGGTGATTTTCAAATGGCCTCTCCTTGACTTGCTTTCCAAATGAGTTGTATTTGATATCAGATATCTTATATTGTATTTTTTTACTTTTTGATTGTGTTCTAATATTTGTTACTGTCTTGTAAAGTATTTGATTTCTTTTTGTATTTTATCCTTTCTAAGGAATCCATTATTCAAATAAAATTTTTACTGCTTACTCTCTTAAAGTATTTGTTTTCATTTCAGTTCTTTCCTCCAGAGATTTTAAACAGTATATCAGTAAGTGAACATTTATAATGCATCTAATATGTGCCAGTTCCTGTACTACATGCTGGGGACATGAAGAAAATTTTTAAAAATCCCTGATTTCAAGGAGTCTGTCATTCTAATACAAAAATACAAACTAAATACAGATTAAGTTATAAATAATCAACAGAGGGAAACTTCTACAATTAAGAAGATAAGGTAAACATGGGAGGTCCTAGGTTCAAATCTGGCCTCAGACACTTCCTAGCTATGTGACCCTGGACAAGTCACTGGACCCCCATTGCTTAGCCCTTACCACTCTTCTGCCTAGGAATCTATAAACAATATTGATTCTAAGACAGAAGATAAGGGTTTAAAAAAAGATAAGGAAAGGCTTTTTTCTTGACAATGGGATTTTAGATCAGACTTGAAGGAGTTCCTGGAAATCAGGAGGCAGAGTTGAAGAGAGAAAACATTCCAGGCATTGAGAACAGCCAGTCTAAAGATATAGATTTGGAAGTTAGGGCATCTTGTTGGAGGAATAGCAAAGAGGCCAGTAATGTCCGATCACAGAATATGTGGGTTTTGGGGACTGGAACAGACTATGAAGGCCTTTGAATCACAAATAGATGACTGTCTTTTAATTCTGGAAATAATACTTAATTGCTTGTGTTTATTGGGAAAGGGTGACATGGTTAGAGCTAGACTCTAAGAAGATCTTTTTTTTTAAGCCCTTACCTTCCATCTTGGAGTCAATACTGTGTATTGGCTCCAAGGCAGAAGAGTGGTAAGGGCCAGGCAATGGGGGTCAAGTGACTTGCCCAGGGTCACACAGCTAGGAAGTGTCTGAGGCCAAATTTGAACCCAGGACCTCCTGTCTCTAGGCCTGGCTCTCCATCCACTGAGCTACCCAGCTGCCCCCTGGGAAGATTTTTTTGAGAGCTAAGTGGAGCATGGACTGAAGTTGGGAGAGACTTGTGTCAGAGGGACCAACCAGCAAGCTATTGCAATAATCCAGGCATGAGATGATGAATGTTGGTACAAAATGGTGATTATATCTAAGGAAAGAAAGGAGCATATATAAGAGGTATTATGAAGGTAAAACTGACAGGCCTTGACAATATATTGGATCTGAGAGGTAAGAGAGAGAGAGAGTGAGTAGTTAAGAATGATACCTGTTTTGTAAGCCTAGGAGACTTGGAAGATGGCAGTACCCTAATAGATTAGCATCTTTAATTCTCTCTCTTCTAGATAGTCCTTGTAGGAACATTTTTATGTATGTGAGATTCTGCTTATTCATTTTACGGTACTACTTTCTCTTTATAGCCTGATTTTGGTCATTTCTAGGTTTAATATGTGTGTGTATCTTCTATGCTTTATAGTTTTTGTTCCTGGTTCAAAGGCAATGCACTAGACTTGGCTTCTCTTTGGGGTGGGGTAGTCTCACTTGGCTTCCCTTGGGTTCCCTGTCTTGGGTTTTAGACCTCCTTCAATCCTTTATGTTCAAAGTCTGGATTCTTCAGGCCTTCTATGGCATCTCAGGACATCGTAACAGGGAACTGGGAGTGACAAAGCTCAATTTGCCCCATTCTGAGAATTTTTATTCCCAGACTGGTTGCTGCTTCTCTCTGTGACTTCTAAAATCTGTGTGCTGACAACTGTGCTGGGGCCATTTTGAGGCACTCTCTGTTTTTACTATCTTTGAATATGGAGCTATACATTTCTCTGGACATGATGGAAGGTTATGAGCTTATTCGCCTTGACTTTCCTTTTCCTCTCTTTGCTCTCACCCGTACTATTCTGGCTGATGTGTCTGTGTGTGCATGCATGTGTTGAGTGCCTGTGAATTCAGGGGTAAGTTGAAGTCATGTACCATAGTTTCCTGCTGGATTTCTTGATCATTATTTACCATGAGAGAGAGAGACAGAGAGAGAGGGAGAGACAGAGACAGAGAGAGGCAGAGAGGAGAGAGACAGAGAGACAGAGAGAGGAGAGAGAGGAGAGAGAGAGAGAGAGAGAGAGAGAGAGAGAGAGAGAGAGAGAGAGAGAGAGAGAGAGAGAGAGAGAGAGAGAGAGAGGGAGAGAGAGAGAGAGAGAGAGAGGGAGAGACAGAGACAGAGAGAGGCAGAGAGGAGAGAGACAGAGAGACAGAGAGAGGAGAGAGAGAGAGAGAGAGAGAGAGAGAGATGTGGGGGCTCTGCCTGGAGTCATTGATCCAAAGCAGACCACCTCTGCCAAGGAGATACAGAGATCTCATGGGGACTAACTGACTTGCTTACAGAAAAACAAAAAGGAACAAAAATAAAACTTCTGACATAAAAATGTTCTCCGGCTTACAGACACCCCCAACTTCTGAGAAGATACAACAGAATGAACATTTCTGGAGACAGAAGCTAGAACAGCTTTACAATGGCTCTGTTGAAGGAAGTTAACATCTTCAGGACACTGGACAATAGCTTCACAGTGCATACATCCCCGCAAGTCAGCATTTTAAAGAAATGATCCAGAAGTTGGAGATACAAAGAAGGGAGGAGTTTGGGACTGGATTAAGTCTGGGTGGGGCTGATGTCCAGACATTGGGCTTGGCAGCCTGGAAAAAGCCCCCGATAGAATGAAGAGACTTCCCTGACAAAAGGGTAATCCACATTGACATTACGATTGGAGCACAGCTCCTTTGGGTCTAAGGCCAGTCCAACCTGGGACTATGGCCTCAGGCAAATTCCCGAACCAACTCAAAAGACTCACTTCAAAACACTGTACCGAAGGGTGAAGGCTGGAGCAATCTTGTCCGGAGGGAAGCTTGGAGAGACATGGATGGGGGGAACCAGTCTGTATAGCCTTTCTGAGGATATTAATAACTCGAGAATAACACACTCACTTCATACTCCACACGGAGTGATAAGATTAAGCTCGATAGGAGCAGATAAATAATAGCTCTAATTGTCGATGGCTGTACCTAGATCTCTAATTAGAGTTGGATGTGGGAGGAAAATTTCTGTTCTCTTTAAACTTTTCTGGAAGTGCTTAAAAAATGCAGATCATAAAAATGGTCCATCATACCGCCTTCAGCTTTGACCATGTTCCCTAGCCTTTGTGGAAAGAATGGTCAGTGGAAGGAGAAGAAGGGAGACATAGGAAGGAATTTTAAAAATGGGAATAATTAGACTTACTGACGCTCAGAACCAGAAAGTCATTGCCCCTCCTCCCTTCTGGCCTCATGCTTCAAAAGCAGAATGTTACTTTACTTCTCCTTAAGCACAGAAAGACAGTTTTTAGGATGAGGAGGAAAGATGGCAAATCCTTTATTTGACACCTACTAAAGCAATGCTTATAAGAGAAACAAATATACTTCCTAAATTGGAATTTTGTCCACAAAGTAAGAGCAAGCAGCCAACTTGATATCCCCTCTACTTTGGCTACCACCTTTTTTTTCTTTTTTTTAAATAAACCCTTACCTTCCACCTTGGAGTCAATCCTATTGGCTCCAACGCAGAAGAGTGGTAAGGGCTAGGCAATGGGGGTTAAGTGACTTGCCCAGGGTCACACACATGGGAAGTGTCTGAGGTCAAATTTGAACCCAGGACCTCCATCTTTAGGCCTGGCTCTCAATCTACTGAGCCACCCAGTTGTCCCCCTGGCTACCACCTTTTAACAAAGAACTGGGTAATTTCTGAAGTGTAAGAAGGAGTAAACATTAAGATCACTACTTCATGGCTCATATAGATGTAAGCAGTTTTACAAGAAAACCGAAGCACTATCCCAGTTCTGCAGGGAAATTTCAAGGTTTTAAGAGACAGAAGATCAAGACTCATTGGAATGAGAGTTTTCTTTTCTTTTTTCTTTTTAAAACCCTTACCTTCTGTCTTGGAATCAATACTGTGTATTGGTTCTAAGGCCACAGAGCAGAAAGGGCTAGGCAATGGGGGTTAAGTGACTTGCCCAGGGTCACACAGCTGGGAAGTGGCTGAGGTTAGATTTGAACCTAGCACCTCCCATCTCTAGGCCTGACTCTCAATCCACTGAGCAACCCAGCTGCCCCCTGGATTAAGAGTTTTCTTAAGTCAAGGGGAAAAGAATATTTCAGAAACCATTAAATATGACCATGTAATTTAATTCCATTTGTTTTAGTTTAGGAATCTAATAGTTACATAGCAAATGTAAAATTGCCTAAGAACTACTGAGTGCTTGAAATGAAATTAATTTGCACCCAACTTACTCTTCAGACAATTCATAATATATTCCAAAGCAAGTTATCTTCACCTGGAGTAAAGTATGATTTGGAGGAACAGATCCAATAATTTATTTAAAAGAATTTAATTCTAATTTATAAAATTAAGAATTATATTATGATGAATTATGAACTACATAACCCCCAAATTTCACAGTAGCTCCTTTATTATGTCATGAAAGCCAAGTGACATGTCTATTATAAGCTGAAGCTACAAAAGAAAGCCAGAATCATAAATATTATTTAACACTCATCTAGTCATTGATTAAAGCACTTGAGCCATGTAGTTTGCCATTATTTGAAGGATTAGCATTATGAAGCATGTTTTTGTTTTGAGTGTGGTTAAGACATTTTATTAAACCGAGCCTGATTTTTTTTTTATTCTGTGATAAAAATGTTTTTTTGGGGTGGGAGTTCCTCCATCATGTCTATAAATAACTGCTTAATGCACTATTACCTTAAGCTGAACGTGCTTGAACAAGCCACATTTTACTTGTTCATTTAGAAATGCCATTTCTGGAATCTGTAGTAAATTTTAACACCGTTGATTTCAGGCTTATATAACTTGAAATCTTTATTGTCACATGAAAAGCTATTTGTTTGCAAGCAGGTACCTTTCTGTTGGACGCAGATTGTCATTGCCTTGTTCCTTCTAGTCAGGACAAGTTTCTTGAACTTGGACCACTTGTTTTCCATCAACCAGAGCATGAAAAGATGCGTCTCTGCAAACTGGAGCCTGTGCAAAGAGTTGCCCAGGACCTTAGTCAGTTTCTAAGGCTGACCCTCCAAATAAGATGAACATATCCGTTTGCTAGAGAGAAAAGATCTTTATTGATAGGCTGCCATTTTGAAACAGAAACATTACTTTGTCAACTTTCTGAAATAGAAGAGTAATGTGAAAAGAAAGAATAGTCTAATGGAGTGCATGATAATGTTATACCAAAGTAAACTAGGTAGTAATTAAAAATTATTATTAATTTTATATTTATGTATAAATATAAAATTCTAAAATATTAAAAAAAATAAGAGTTAAAGGACCTTTGAAAATAGCTTTTCCAACAGCATAATTTTTAATTTTTAATTCTATGATTTTTAACTACAACCGATACTTGTACAATTACTTTACCTGTCCATTTCCCTCCTCTCTCTTTACTTTTCCTCTCCCCTTCTTTCTCTTCCTCCCCCTTTTCTCCACATCTCTGTCTCTTTTCCTTCATCTCTCACTTTCTCTTCTTTCCTTCCCTCCTCTCTCCCCCCTCTCCCTTCTCCTCTACCTCTTTTTTCCCTTCTTCCCTTCTCCCCTTTCCCCTCCCCCTCTCCTCTCTCATTTTCTCTTTCTTTCCCCTTTCTCTCTGTCTTTCGTCTTTCTCTTGTCAAACATTTTTTTATTTTTTTAAAAACAGAACATAAGCTTCTGAAATAATATTACTTTAGTCTTGGATTTTCCTAAACTTTATTCAGGAGAGCCACTTACTTGAACAAAAGGAGTACTGTACCTGCTCCAGGCAGCCAGAAACAATGACTAGCTTCTTGATAAGATTAGATGTAATTTTAAATGCAACTGGGACACAGAATCCCTCCCACCAACCCCCCTTCCCAACCCTCTACTGTAATTCCAGCATGGTAAGCAGTTGAAAAATTACTGACAAGAGCCAGACTGCCTGGTAAGCGCCACCTAACAGACATAGAAACATGATATGCATCATTTTTAGGCTTGGCAGACATTTTGGGCTTTTATTTTTTAAATAGAAATTTTTTAAACCAGACACACGCACGCGCACACACACCCACACAGACAAACCTGAGGGCTTCCCTCTTTTACTGTTTTAGGATAGGTTTGAATACAAACTACTGAAAAAAAAGTATATTGAAAATATTACTAAAATCTAGTCATTTATCAGGATTTGGGTTTTGGGTAGCCAGTAATCCCTGATGTTAAAGTTCAATTATTTTGTTCTTGTTCAGTGACAAGCAACATAAGCTTACAGGCCTGAGACTGTACACCTGAGGTGCTCCAGAAACTCAGATCTGGAAGATTTTTTTTTCCACACAAAACTTTACCCACCAAACCTGGGAAAGTACCTCAAGAGAGCAATTGCAGCCCCTTGGGTATTTTTAAAAAAGTTCTTTGGATAAGAAGCTTCGATCATTAAATTCATTAGCTTTTACCATCCATGAAACTTGCTTGGCTTGACTGGATACCTAGAAACAGTCAATCAAGTAAACCAAATGAACTAGCCACCAAATATGCTGATACTTGTGTTTTTAAGTATATAAGATGCTGCATAAAAATTGAATGATTTCCTATTTAATGTGTTGCAGTTGTCATTCTCCCCTAAATCTGTTCTTTCTCCTTTTAAATTAAATATATAATCTAGAGCTGCAAGGGGCTTTATTTATTGTTTTTTTTGAAAAATTTATTTAATTAGTCAATTTAGAATATTTTTCCTTGGTTACAAGAATCATGTCCTTTCCCTCCCCTCCCCCACCCCATCCAGTAGACTATGCACAATTCCACTGGGTTTTACATGTGTCCTTGGTCAGAACCTATTTCCATATTGTTGATGTTTGCACTAGGATGTTCATTCGGAGTCTACATCCCCAGCCATATCCCTCGACCCATGTATTCAAGCAGTTGTTTTTTCTTCTGTGTTTCTACTCCCACAGTGTTTCCTCTGAAAGTGGATGATGCTCTTTCTCATAAGTCCCTCTGAATTGTCCTGGATCAGTGCCTTGCTGCTAGTAGAGAAGTCCATTACGTTCGATTGTGCCACAATGTATCAGTCTCTGTGTACAATGTTTTCCTGGTTCTGCTCCTCTCACTCTGCATCACTTCCTGGAGGTTGTTCCAGTCCCCATGGAATTCCTCCACTTTATTATTCCTTTGAGCACAATAGTATTCCATCACCAGCATGTACCACAATTTGTTCAGCCATTCTCCAATTGAAGGGCATCCCCTCATTTTCCAATTTTTTTGCCACCACAAAGAGCACAGCTATGAATATTCTTGTACAAGTCTTTTTCCTTATTATCTGTTTGGGGTACAAACCCAGCAGTGCTATGGCTGGATCAAAGGGCAGGCAGTCTTTTATCACCCTTTGGGCATAGTTCCAAATTGCCCTCCAGAATGGTTGTGTTAAGGGTAAAAATTAGGGTTGTTGACTGAATACATTATACTAGTGGTTGCCAGGGCTTAAAATTCAATCACAATAAAATATTCAAGTCAGTTTGGGATTTTTATGGTTGTTTAATTACAATAGTAGGAAGAAATTAAGAAGAAGGAGAGAGGAAAGGGAATTGGACTGCTCAGGCAAGCCAATAGGAATTCAGAGGCCTAGGCCTAGGGGCCTTCTCAATCTATCTTGGCTTCCAGTCACAAGGCCTCCTCTGAGATGAGGGGTCTCCTCAGTGTATACTTTTGTTTAGGAGGTAAAGGAAAAGAGGAATCAGCCTTTCACTCAGAGAGAGCTCAAGGAAGATGCCTCACCTAACCCATGCTACAGAGCTTCTCCCAGTCACCTCATCAACAAGTCACAAATGCCAAAACCCAACAAGAGCTGCAAGCATGCCAAAATGCACCCAGCACTCTCCATGCTGCTGACAGAGACCAACGTCTCCACAAGCGAGAGAGAGAGAGAGAGAGAGAGAGAGAGAGACAGACAGACAGACAGAGAGAGAGAGAGAGAGAGAGAGAGAGAGAGAGAGAGAGAGAGAGAGAGAGAGAGGAGAGAGAGAGAGAGAGAGAGAGAGAGAGAGAGAGAGAGAGAGAGAGAGAGAGGAAGTGATGCAAAATATATAGACAGTTCTTTACATCACTTCCTGCATCTTACATATACCAATGGTAGCTTAAGCTTGACTTAAGACAGCCCATGGGGTCTGTCAGTTGTTTCTTATTTGTCTCTTGTTAGCCCATGTTGGTCATAGGCCATCCTTCTCAAAACTTAATCCTTAAGTAGGGGTGTATACATTCCTGGTTGCTGTAATTCTAAGACTAAGCAAAATGAAGAAAATCTAAAATTCACAGTTGGATCAATTCACAACTCTACCAGCAATGCATTAATGTCCCAATTTTGCCACATCCCTTCCAACAAATTCATTACTTTCCTTTGATGTCATGTTAGCCAATTGCAAGGGACTTTATAGCTCACCCAGCCCAATCCTCTCATTTTACTAAGAGCAAACTGAGGCCAAAGGAGGCTATTAGATGACATTCCTTATTTCACATAAGTTGCAATGAATTGATTTGGATCCAAATCCTGATCTGCTGATTTCAAATCCTATGTCTTTTGCCCTTCATCAAGTTTTTCAGATTCCCAGTAAAGAATGTATTAAACTGTGGACAAACAATGCTTATATATTTTTAATAATATAAAGTATCTCTTTTAATATATATGTATATATATATATATATATTTCATTGACTGAATCATTTACTTATTTATTTATTTTGCTTTTCAAATGGAACCTTCAAGTAAATGAACCATTTGTTATGTGAATGACAAGCCCCCTGGTATATATGTTATAACTTTTTCTTAGGGGAACCATATATTGAGTTTCCTTCAAGAAGGGAATTTCTCTTTGAAAGATTCAATTTTATATCAAAATATTTCTAAGGATAAAACTAAAAAAATTAATTGAAAAGATATTTTCTCAATTCACCATCAATCTTTGAAGTTGTGATGCCATTGATTTATGATTCCATAGGTATTTCTCTATAGTATAAACTGAGAACAATATCCATGGTTTAATTGACCTATTAAACAGTATTTTAAAAAATATTAGTAGGATTCTGAGAAAGGCATCCAAAGATTAATCAAATGAATATGCTACATATTTACAATGGTATTGCCACCATTCCTTATTATGAAATGACAGAAACCAGAGAAAACATCTGAGAGATCTTAATCTTCTCCCCTAAATTATAGTGTTTCTATTTTCATGGGAGTAGAAAAGACTATTTTAGTAGTAATTTTCACAGCATTTCATTTAACTGAACAATACTGAAATGTCTGTTCCCTTTGAAAAGAGCCAAACATCCTGGCTTTTGTGGATTTGGAGCAGCAGAAGCTTTGGTTGCTTTTGTTGCTGTCCTGGAATGACAATGATAATCTCTGGTACCCATGTCAATGATGTACTTAGAGAATTGTCTGGGATTTCTGAGTGGTCAGATGATTTGCCAAGAGTTACAGGGAGTGTTTTTCAGAGAGGAGTCTGTTCCACAGTTCTTAAAATTGCTCTGTTACTCTACCTTCAGAGCTTATATGTAGGCAAAATAGTAAAACCACCATAACCTTGAACCATATTTACAGAAAAATAAAATTATTAGTAGCATGCAAATTTCTCTTTATCAAAAAACATTTTAATGGTATTTTTAATAGGTAACATTTATTTTTGGACTTTCCTTTCCTCCCTCCTTCCACCACCTCCCCTTCCCAGATGCTGAGTGATATCTTACCTTGTTTGATCGGGACATCCAAATTATGGTCTGACCTGCTGGGTAGTTTTGTGTGTTCCAGTCTTCCTTCTCTCCCACTTTTTTTTTTCATTCTCTGAAGATTTTGTTGTTAAGGATGGATAAATTAATGTAAGCAAAGATGGAAATGAATGATAATAGCTTACTGTGTTGCTCCTTGCCAGATAGCATTTACATGATGATAGCTGCTTTCAATACCCATCTAATATAGGAATCCTTTTAGAAACCAACTAAGCAGGTAGAAATATGAAAATTCTGAGGTGAGATCTTTTGGCAATTGTGTCACTGATAAAACCTGCTTGAGATCAACAAAATTGCTCAACTGCTGGCTAAAGGTGGTGAGAAGTGAGTGAATTTCTATTAGGCAATGTCAACTGAAAGAGAAACAAAAGAACAAAAATCCACTAGTAGAATATGGGTACCCAACCGTGTCATAAATATGTGCATTGAATGTATGGCGTGTGTGAGAGATGAATTCATCCATCATAACATAAACTATATCTGAATGCCAGTCAATTGGAGAGGTAATGCAATATTACAATATGCAAGGTACATTTTTAAGGTCATTAAAATTTTTAATTCCATATGATCATAAGATTTTATTAGTTATTTTATTTTGATTTGTAGTTTTAGAGAAAAAAGATATCTGTAATGAAAAACCTTTAAGGAGAACCAGAAGGAGGCCCCCATTGCATTGAGAGATTTTTTGGAGAATTTATAGATAGAAATGGACAAGAAAACCACCTTAGTTTGTGAAGTACCCTGAGAGAGAGAGAGAGTATTTAAATAGATGAGATCATAGTGCACTTGAAGTATTAAAGTATATATGTGTTTTTTCATTGTTCAATTGCTTCAGATGTATCTGACTATTTGTGACCCCATTTGGGGTTTTCTCACAAAGATACTGGCATGGTTTGCCATTTCCTTCTCCAGCTTATTTTACAAATGAGGAAACAAGAACAACAGGGTTAAGTGACCAATAAGTGTACGTGGCTTAATTTGAACTCTGGTCTTCCTGACTTCAGATCCAGGGCCCTACTCACTGTACCAACTAGCTGCCCATATATATGTACTATAAAAATATAATAATAACAACTGATATTCTGACTTTTGTGAAAAGTTACAATACCAGAAATACAAATGAATATACTTCTCATTCTATATCATGTTTGCTTTATAGTGTGCCTTTTAAAGTACTATTGGCACAGCTCTCTTTTCTTTCATAACTTTGTTTCCATAAAATATGTACATATATAAAATGCAAATATCTGGATATATCATAAGATCACAAATTTAGATCTGGAAGAGACTTGAAAGAACATCTTAGAATCCTTAGCTTCTTTCAAAACTGAGGTCGAGGGTACAGCTGGGTAGCTCAGTGGATTGAGAGCCAGGCCTAGAGAGGGGAGGTCCTAGGTTCAAATCTGAACTCAGACACTTCCCAGCTGGGTGACCCTGGGCAAGTCACTTGACCCCCATTGCCTAGCCCTTACCACTCTTCTGCCTTGGAGCCAATACTCACTATTGACTCCAAGACAGAAGGTAAGGGTTTTAAAAACAACTGAGGTCGATTATCACCTTCTATAAGAGATTTATCTTGTTTCCCTTAGCTGCTAGGGTTTGGATACAGCCTCTTATGTCTCTTGTATACATTTACTTATTTACATACTGTCTCTCTCCTTAGACTGTGAGCTCCTGGAGGTGGGGACTATTTTTGATTTTTCGTTGTATCCCCAGTACTTAGCAGTGTTTAGTATATTATAGGGATACACAGGTTTCTCTTAGAGGACTAACGTCTCTGTTGTGAGGGTGTGATGAGTTTCTGAGGGCTACCCATCCAACTTTGTTGTCCACCTTTTACCCAACTTTCACCCGTGGATCCAAGAAGCTAGACCATGCCCAGTGGTCAAACCCTGGCAAAACCATCTCAGCAGAGGCACTAAACCAACTCGAGGGCAACCAGCAGAATTCCTCATTGGCTTGAGAGTTTTATTCTGCTTAATCATATCTAAAGCCTTGATTTGGGGATTTGAATTTTGTGTCATTTCTACTACTTAACTGAGGTGAGAAGGTGGTGTTTAGTCCTGTCCACTCTGTAGCCTGGCTATCATTGAGAGTGTGAGTCAATGTGGCTACCAGCTTCCCCAGTGGAAAGATTTGCACCTCCATTTGTGCTGATAGATCTCCAGCTTCAGGTGAGAAGAGGAGCAACTTTCCATCTGATTATGTGCTCTCTATCTCCTGCTGTGCTTGTGCCCTGAGGAAAAGCTGCTGGTGGGTGCGTGAGACTTCTATCTGGGTCAGTGCAAGGGAGATCTGACCTCTTACTTTACATGTCAGTCTGATCTGGCACCTCCTGTGATGAGGAGAGCCTGTAGTTTAAAGAGAAACAACTTTCTTTCTGCCCTTGCTGTGCCAGTTCCCTGAAGGAAGAGGAATAGGAATCTAGGCGAGGAGCTGGACCTCCATCTCTTTCTGTGTCATTACCTGCCTAATCTTCAACCTTTAGAGGGAAAAGGAGAGGTGGAACAGGGCTATCCACATGGGTCTTGTATCTCATGCAATGCCTTTCTCCTGACTGATTTCCAGCTTTCCCTGGGAAGAGAAGTGGCACTTTCCATTCAATGATCAACATACTCACGTCTGGGCATACCTAACACCTCTTAGTGATTGTGTGCGTTATCATCCAAACCATTTCCCACAGAACACAGAAAGATGATTCCTTATTCCCATCTTCCTTAACCTTCCAATCCCAGAGTCCTGAAGAAACCCTGCATTCTCCTTCTACTCTTCCTTCTAGTATCTGCTACATAGGCAACAAACTTCCTTTCATTTTGAATCTTTTCATCCTTAACTCTTTTCTCATGAAAATCATTAAGATTTGGCTCCTTCCTGCTAACATAGCCTTCTTGGTCACCCTTTCCAGTACTAGCTGTATCTTCATTCATTCTTCTTGGCTCACTAGTCATCGTTCCTCATTTATATTTCCAGGACATCCCCCCCCCCTCCCACCTCCATGACTCAGTAACTTCTTCTTTGAGAACAATTTTTGCATATCTACCAACCAATCAAAATGCTGCAACTGTTATCTACTGGAAGAATTCAGCATTTTGTAATTAGAATCTGCTCCCCAGGACTCTAAATCCCAGCACATCACTATTGCTTTCACATTATGTCCTTATGTTTTGGAGATAAAGTTTGTGTATGACCCTGCCCCCCTCTCTCTCTTCCCCTAATCATGGTTTGTGGAGGTGGGGTGAGGTGAGAGGCAGGAGATCACTATTATAAGTATAATATATTATAATCATTGTAATTATTATTATAATATATTATAATAGTTGTAATGACTATAATATATAATAATAATAACAGTAACAATTATAATATATTATGAATAATAATTGTAATGATTATAATAATTATAATTATAATATATTATAATTATAATCATTATTTTAAGTGATTATTAATACATCTTATAAAACCTAATACTTGGAGTTATTGGATATTGATTTAAATCTTACAATATATATATTTACTTTCTCTCAAGCAACCTAACCATTCAGTTCATCATCCTCTTTGACTTGTAAAACATACTCCTCTATTCCACATAAGCCAAACATCGAAGAGGATCATAGCTTTGATCAGTACTAAGCATACCGCTTCCAGCTTTAAGAATTTTGAAATATCTTTACATGGGGGAATTTATGGAGTGGGGTGGGTTGATATGGTCAGACATGCGTTTCAGAAAAATCATGTTGTTAGAAGAATGGAAAATGGATTGGAGTGGGGAGAGACTTTAAGGAAAGCAGACTATTGCTGTTGTCCTCCTGTGAATCAGTGATGAGTGTGTGCTCCAGGCTGGTGACAATATCAGAGGAATTCTACAGAAATACATGTGAGTTATGTTAGGAAGGTGGAGTTGGCAGGCATTTCTAACAGATTTTGAGTTGGGGTGGTGATACTATTGACAGAAGAGAGAAGACTGGAATGAGGGGAGATTTTGGAGAGATGACAATGAGTTCTGTTTTGGACATGTTGAGTTTAAGATGTCTATAGGATACCTGGTTCAAGATGTCTGAAAGACAGTTGGACATGTGAAACTGGAGGTCAGTAAAGAAATTAGGGCAGGATGGGTGGATTTGAGAATAACCAGCATAGAGATGACAATGAAATCCATGGACACTGATATGATCACCAAATGAAATAGTATATATATAAAAGTGCCCATGACTGAGCAATGTGGGATACCTAGGATTAGGAGGTATCTGGAAGAGGATCCAGCAAAGGATATTGAGAAGTTAGAAGAAAGGGTCTGACACGTAAGAGGAAAACAAGCAATGCCAAGAACACAGGGGAGACTATTAAGGAAAAGAGAGTCATGAATGATGTCAGAGAATAGGAAGAGGCCAAGAAGAATGAGGTTCCAGAAAAGGTCACTGGATTTGTCAACTGAGATAATTTATAACTTTAGAGAGCAGTCTTTGTGGGATGGGGTTAAGAAGTGGGTGAGAGGAGGGGAAGTAGAGGCATTGTAGATATATTGTACATCTCAGCAGTATATCTATTATAGACATGTATTGACATCTATTCTAGATGTATTGTACATTTATTGTAGTCGGCCTCAAGAAGTTTAGCCTCCAAGGGCAAAAGAGATATAGCATGATGCTTAGTGGGGATAGAAGGATCAAGTAAAGGTATTTTGAGAATGGGGGTGGTATGGACATATTTTTAGACAGTTGGGAAACATTTATGAAAGGGGCAGAGTCTATTAAAGATAAGTGCCATATGAAAAATGCTCTAAATCATTATTAATTAGAGAAATGCAAGCTAACTCTGAGATATCATCTCACATCTATTAGATTAGGTAAAATGATTAAAGAACAAAATGACAAATGTTGGAGGCCTCCTCCAGAAAAAGAATTGATAAAATAATAAATATTGATAAAATAATTGATAAAATAAATAGAAATAAGTAAGACATCATTATATATACATATATAAAAAAAATTTTTTTTTGTCAAAGGATGCCTTCTCCAATGTAGGAAGGAAAGGGAGGGAGGATGTTAACTGGCTATTTTAATGTAATAAACAAACTAATTAACTAAAAAAAGGTAAGTGAGAGGAGTGGGGATGACAAAGGGAGCAATTTGTTGGAGGAGTCAGGATGGGATGAGATTACTTTAGCAAGTAGAGGGGTTATTTTTGGCAAGGAGTATGGCTATCCCAATGTAAGACAAAGACAGGCATTAAAGAGGAGGAGGAGGAGGAGGAGGCAGAAGGCAGAGTGCCACAATATGAGGGAGATGGAGCTTACAGTAAATGTCCTCAGGATTTTATTTAAAATATGAGGCAAGGTTTTCAACAAAGACAGGGAGGGGGTTGGGGTAGGAGAAGCCATGGGAGATTTGAGGAGGAATGAAAAGGTGTGAAAGAGCTACTGTGCAGAGCAAGATTGTGAGTTGATAAGGGAAGTGTAGTAGGCTGAGATCCCATTGACTTCAGGTCTCAGTTTACAGGAGGCAGGGCTAGCATCTCTTCTCCTTGGTAGGTAGGTCCCCACTCAAAACAGCTATAGATTTCTGGTCCTGTTTAACTGAAGATCAGAGTGGTCTCTGACTGGAGCATCACCTTAAAGCTTCTACAGGTTTCAATTTCTGTTGGCCAGAGCTGTCTTCCATCTTCCTTAGTATGACCCCTCGTAGAATGTCTTCAAACTTTTGACTATCTTCTTCTACCCTCTTAGAATAAATGGAAGAGCTTACTGGTATGTCTTTTTAGGTTTCTTGATCTGGTATATCTTTCAGATTTTTGTCCATGTGTTTATAGGGCATTTGTTTCCTTTAGGTCATTTTATATTCTACTTTAACCAGAAACCCAATTACATATTCACATATTATGCAAAAGGAATGCATAACTTATAGCAATAAAAAATCAATAAACATAAGACTAAGATAATATTTTTCTAAGGGGTATAAAAATGCTCTTATTAAATAAATAATTATTGAACAAGTTGATTGAAAATATTGGAATATTTATCACAACTTTATTGATTAACTTAAACTTTGGTTCCAATTTGCATTTATGGCTTGATCATTTATTACAAATATATAAAATGAGCCTAAGCAGTGAAAATTCTAGAATATTTGCTCTTCACCCATAAAATATTCTATATTGAAAAAACTTCACTAACACAATGATAACAAGGAAAAAAGTTTTAAAATATGGCATTTTTCATGATAATACATGTATAACCCAGACTGAATTGTTTGTCAACTGTGAGACATAGAGGGAAGAAAGGAGGGAGACAATATGGATCATATAACTTTGGAAAACTTACGTGGAAATTTATCAAAATAAAATTATTTTTTAAATGTGGCATTTTTCAGGGAGATAGTTTAAATCTATTATGGTTCTGGCTTGACATAATTTTATTATCATCTTTTCCAAATAAAAGTATGACTTCTAAATTAAATTATTTGAAAGAAAACTTATAGTAACCATTTATTATTCACAAATATTAGGCTATATAGTTCTACAGAAGAACACATTAAACCTCATTTATCTTGTGAAATCTTTCTTCAATAATTTCAAAATATCATTTGGCCTAAGAATATAATTCCTAAAGCATGCCAAGGAAAGATAGAGACTGAATGCTTTGATCTTGAAGCAGAGGTTACATTGAACAACTAGATGATAATAATACTTCTGAAAGTCTTGATCTCTTCAGGGGCAGGCACATTGACTATAAACTGAATAAAGAAAAAGTGTTGGCTGAATGATAAGAGAACTACTAATATCCTGAAATTAAAACTCATTGAAAAGTTTAAATTCAATACAATTAACATCAATGCAATTCTAGTCTTCACATATAATTTTGGAACTGAAAAATGGATTAAAACAGATTTGGAAAGTATCTTAACAAAAGCCTGTACAATGTAATTGCAACAGAGGGCCCATTACTTTAAGGAACCTTTAGAAAAATGGATATTTCCTTGCCAAAAAGGAGAAATATTTATATATTTTCAGAACATGTAGTCAAAAATCTACATAAATTGTTTTTCCAAAAGGATATATCATTTCACTTGGTAATGGTCAAAGCTATTAAGTAAGCAGTTGCCATTAGATTTGTAGAAAGTGACAAAAAGTTGTCTATGGATGCAATTTATGAAACCACTGAAACCCAGACCTTCCGTGAGTAACATCCACATGAATTGACAAAGAAGCATTAAAGAAATGGAAGAATCTTTCAGATTTGTTTATGTAAATGGATGGGTTTATGATTGCCATCCAGCACTTGGTAATCATTACCAGAAATTAAAGAAATATTTAATACAATTGGACTTCATCAAACAAGATAATTAATTAATACTAATAATAACGCCATAATAATAACCATAATATGTCACTTCAAATTTTGCATGAATGGGTAGCTTGATGGCACAGTGGATAGACTGTTGGACCTGGAGTCAGAAAGACTCATCTTCATGAGTTCAAATCCAGTCTCAGACACTTACTATCTATGTGACCCTGGGCAAGTCACTCAATCATGTTTGCCTCTCTTTCCTCATCTGTAAAATGTTCTGGGGAAGGAAATGGTCAACCACTCCAGTGTCTCTGCCAAGAAAATCCCATATGGGGTCATAATGAGTTGGACACAAATGAAAAATGATTGAACAACAACTGAACATGCTATTTGATCCCCCAATACCCCTACAATGAAAATAATACAAGTATCCACTATTTTGATTGATACTTCTTTTTTTTACACTAAGAGGACATGTATTGTCATACCCTATTTTGTAGATGAGCAATGTGACTGAGGATTGGAAAAATGAGTGGGCACACAACCAGTAAATATCAGAGGAAGGATATAAAACAGAGAGTTTCCCTATTCTAGGTCTAGTGTTCTTTTAATTGTGCTTCATTGTTGTCATAACAGCTTACACATATAATGACTTCAAGGTTACATAAAAAAGTAGCATGGAGTAGCAGGTAGAGAACCAAACTTGAAGCCACAAAGACCTGAATTCAAGTCCCACATCTCAAACTTACTAGCTCTGTGACTAGGGGAAAGCCAGTTAATCTCCTGGTGCCCTAGGCCACTCTCTAAGAATGTATGTATCAGAGAATATGTTAACCTGCATTAGCAGAGAGAGTTTCCTCATCTGAGAATTCCCAATACCTTTATGTATATATATATGTATATATATATGTATTATATATATAATACTTATGAGTGTTATATATGTATGTATGTATGTATGTATGTATGCATACATATATGTGAATCTTAAAAACTACTCAGACTGTAATTTAGAAGATTTGATTTAGCTATTTCCTTATTGTGACAATGGAGATACTTGGTCTAACAAGAATCAGGAATGTCTTGGGAACTTTACATTACTCCACCCATACTTAGACATACTTTAGGGGAAGATAAAGTTGTAAACTCCTGATTGAACAATGAAGGTACTTAACCCATACCTTATAGTGAAGTTAGAACTTTAAGCTAAGTCTATTTTTAGATCTAATACAAAAGAGTGTTAAGTACCTATAAAGGTTAAATTAATCACAAAAAGGTCAAGTAGCTCACAAAAGGCAAGCTTAACAAAAAAGTGTGAAGTACTCAGAAGATATAATCTAACCAGAGAAGGTGAGAACTAAAGAGTGGTGAGATCTAAGAATGGGCTGTCCTGGAAAAAAGTGTCTACTGTGATTGGTAGGCATGAAAATTTAGGGGAGGTGACATAAGAGAAAATTTCTTTAAAAGGATGGGTAAAAAGTCAGTTTAGGGAATTCAGTTCTGAGTGGAATTTGATTCTGAACTCAGTTCAGGAGATTGAGTTCAGTGGAGGACTGGAACCCAGCTTGGAGATGGGCTCATGGTGAGTGATAAGACTGACTCTCTTACCCTTAGGCTCAGGGAGGCCACTTTGGCCAAGGCCTTTAACTACTACTTGGCTCAGCCTGAGCTAGAGCAGTTTAAATTAATTCTCTCTCTCTTTCTCTCTCTCTTTCTCTCCCCCTCTCCCCCTCTCTCCTTAATTCCTTCTCTCTATATTAATTAAAATCTCCATAATTCCCAGCTGACTTGGGTATTTTATTATTAGGGAATTTTCCCTGGTGACCAATCATTTATATTTAAGTCAAAACACTAAATTTATCCATATATATGCATATATATATCATATGTATAGTTACAAAGGATATTTTATATTATCTCACATCTAGAACAACTATATCAGGCAAATCCTTTAATCTCCTACTACATATTAGAATACTGAAGTCCACACAGGTTAAATGACTAGCTAAAGACCATACATTTGTTAAAAAACAAATCTCAGAATTTGAATGCAAGTTCTATTTCCAAAACTTGTGCACTTTCCATTATATTATGGTGTCTCTGCTTAGGAGTATTTGTGAAATCATAAGAACAGAGGGATGAACCCGTATGCCCAGGAATGCTACTAAATGGATAGAATCATTTCCCCCCAAGAAATGACATCTTAGAAACATACTTTCAAATCTGTATAAATAAGTAGGAGAGCTTATTGAAAACAGCCGACAGGGTTTTGCAATACTTCTTTCTCTTTAACTCTGGTAAAAGCATGCTATTAAAATTTCTTAACCTGTGAAAAAATGGTCCCTTTTCTTCTCCTCATTTCTAAAGATGTTATTTATATGAAAAGAGAGGATGTTCTCTTCAAGGAGTCCCTGGATAAAAAGGAGGGCAATTGCCTCCATGCAGTATGAGGTGACACCTTTCAAGGTAGAGGGATTATTTTACAAGCTACCTACAGCAACTATTCCCACAGGCATGAAAGTTACCTACACTTGAGAGGGTCTGACATATATACCAATTAGGTACTGAAGGATTTCAAGGGAGAAAACCTTAAAAAAAAACCTTGCATACTTTCCTCAAGCCTGGGGGCAGCAGCCATTTACATGGACAATGATGAGAGCCAAGACAGCTTTGCTCTTTTGCTCAGTAGAAACAGTAGATGTCCCTAGTATGCCGAAAAAGTTATTCTATATTTATCTTTGCTTTCATTTGGATGCAAACAAATCTTTATAAAGTTGAAAACGAGGAAGGACATTTCAATCATGACTTCTGCAGCAAGATTTTTCAGTTTGTTTCTAGGCAAGAAAATAAGATTTCTTGCATTTCTGCTAATGGTAACCTGGTTCTGAATTGCTATCTCATAAATCCAAACCATTTCCATAAACAAATCTGCATGTTCTCTGCTATATCTTAAAGCTTTGTTCAGATTTGAACTAGTGAGGGAAGTAACCAGTGCACGTGTGAGGAAAGTGAGTCAGTCTTTGAAGTGAAACTGGCTGATTGGGAATGAATTCAGTTGAATTGTAAATCATCTATCAGCTTCTTTCAGATTGCATGAAATCTAAATGTTTCTAGTTTCTGCTCATAATATCAAGATTCCTTCTGGCATTTGCAATGGATTTGTAAGTTACTGGCACTGACTTTTCTTTGGGGAAGATCAGATCAAACCTTGTATCTTTAGATGTTATACCAAATAGAAGGCAGATGGGGTGGAATGACTTGTAATAGGTATATGTAAACGCGAAAATGAAAATTTGAGATCATCTAATGTGAGCCACTCATTTCATCTATCATAGTGTCATAGATCTGGGGACCAAAACATCCTTAATACAACCCTCACATTTTACAGTTGAGGAAATGGAAGCCCAAGGAGCCTAGGAAACGTGGCTAATGTCATGGGGTAGTATGGATTTGCTTCTGGGTGCATTTGCCTGAATTCTTTTCTCTTTCCACTTGATTTTGTTTTATAGCAAAATTTCGGTGAGTAGAATAAGAAAATTTAGAAATAGTTCTCACTCTATTCACTGACATACTGTGAGCAGGTCTCTACCTGCCTATCTAAGTTTTATTACACCTAATAAATAGGAACATAGCTTATTCTCTCCACCTGTTGTTTTTTTTGTGTGGTGATTTGGAGAAATCTTGAATGTTCAAGTACTTTGAAATGTACGACATTTCATACTTAGCTGCGTGACCTTGGGCAAATCACTTAACCCCAATTACCTACCCCTTACTGCTCTTCTGTCTTGGAAATGATACTTGGTATTGATTCAAAGATAGAAAGTAACTGTTAAAAAGAAAGTATGCAGCACTTTATGTTAGTCATTATTGGCAAGGCTTATGTTTCCCAGAAAGAGATATATCATATTATTCATACATTTAGGGAAACTAAAATTTCTTCCCACCCCCACCCCATCCCACAGCCTCTCTTTCATTCATTCCCCTCTCTCCCTTTCTTTCTCCTCTCTCTTTCATCTGCATTGACATCTATTTCATTTCTATCTGCAACAATAGTTTCTATCTTTATGTTGTCTATATCATGATATGGTCCAAATTTAAACTTTTGCTTTCCTTCTGTAATGTCCAAACTAATAAATACTCGGATACAAGTCAACAGTTCTGGGTTTGAAATCAAAAGTCCTAGGTTTGAATCCTTGTTCTGTCAGTTGCTTCCTCAATGGCTTCAGGAGGCCACTCAACCTTTCCTGATTTCCTTTTTTCCTGTAATTCTATACAATCTAAAATTCAGTGTAATTTCATCCTTAAAATGATAAAGGTTTGGACCAATAATGTCCACGGTCCCTTGTAGTTCTGAAGCTGGGATTTTTGTTTGATCTCTGGGAAGTTCATTTATGAAACAGGACAGAGTGATACTCCATTAATTCTTTCAAAACCCTATGGTAGTAATTTTCTAACTGTTAGTACAGTGACTTAATGATTCGAAAGCTATTTAGCTTTTTACCTGGAAGTAACTCAGGCACTAGAAAACGAGCACTTTTTAATTTTCAGTTTCCTGAAAGGATTAAAAAATTATCTAGACAAATAGATAGAGAACCAAAATTTTTTAAATTAAGTATTTAGCCAGACCTCTAGTACATGGAATAGTTATCACTTCTTCTAGCAATTGCCTGTATCAATTCTTTTACTCCCTACTGATTTATGGACAGGTGAACTCTTGTTAGCTTTTGATTTTTTAAGAATTAGCGTGTTTAAGTATTTACTTCTTGCACAAATGAATAAAGTTATAAAGTCATTTATAGCTGTCATCTTACAGAAGCTTGTTTTACCCACTCATTCGTTACTCACTTTGTAGGAAATTTTAGTGTATTTAACTGTTAGAGGAAATCATAAGAGTTTGACATGTTTTCCCATTGTTAGCTGTGTGAGAGAACTCAGGGTAAAAGTACTTTCTTATTTCAAATGAAAAATCCTTTGCTAGCGTAAAAAACTTGTAGTGATGATGATGCTCAAAAATCTCAAAACTTTCCTTTTTTTTTTCCCAGGAGGTGTGTAGACAGATTGACAACTTTTCTATTTCAAATCCCCATTGAAAGCTCAGTGACCACAGGAATGAAACACATGCAAACCACGGCTGACCACTATTTTAGAAACAAATTAGAAGCCATGATTTGCATGGAAATTAAAATAAGACACTCATTACATACATCTAAAGAGTACACAGATGTGAATAGTCTTTGAATGACTGGTATTCTTGCATATAATTTTCAACTAAATATAAAACAGGAATTATGCACTTCTAGTATTGTGTTTGAAACAATTTAGTTACAGAAGTTATTTCTAAAGTATAGGTACAATCACAATGATGGAAGTAATGTATCTCAAAGTTAAAAAGTAATAGCAGCCTACTATTTCAATTCTACAAAAATGGCTTTTTTTTCTTTGCTATACACAAAGCCATTAATATACTTGAAGGTATTATTGATTATATTATTAAAAGATGGAAAACAACTAGTTATTGAAGCAGGATTCATTTCTTTTTTTTTAAACCTTACCGTCTGTCTTGGAGTCAATATTGTGTATTGGCTCGAAGGCAGAAGAGTGGTAAGGACTAGGCAGTGGGGGTTAAGTGACTTGCCCAGGGTCATACAGCTAGGAAATGTCTGAGACCAGATATGAACCCAGGACCTCCCCTCTCTAGGCCTGACTCTCAATCCACTGAGCTACTCTGCTGCCCCCAAGATTCATTTCTGAATTAGCTGTCCATAAAACATTAGATAATGCAAGATCTTCATTTTTTTCTTTTTACTTCCAGGGTCTACCACAGTCAAAAAACAAACTTCCAGTCTTGTTTATTTAAATGCTATATTGATGAAATGGGTAAAAAAGGCAGGTGAATAACTTTCAATTTCAATTCAGAAGACATTCTATAAGCACTGACTATGTGACAAGAACTATGTTAGCGCTGTTTATACAAATAATAAAAAGAAAAATTGTCTCAGTCCACAAAGAACTTTAAATTCTATCGGAAAAGAAAGAGCATTTTGTTCCATGGAGTCAAAGTGAAGCAGAAGCTAACAGGAATTTTGTTGTCATAAGAATCTGCACCCTTCCTTTAACAGAGGAAGAAAGTGAAGCATGGAGAACTCAGAGGATTTCTCTAGGGTAGAATTTGAACTCAGGTCCTTCTGATAAAAGAACTTTAATATCATTCAATTATGACCACAAGGTAGGCCAAAGAGCCCAATAGCCATTTCGCCTAGCAAACATTGATCTCTTTGTCAAATAGAAAAATCTTGCAAGAAAGAACAATACCAATTTAGAATATAAATTTGTTGGTTATAGATATGAGGTTTATCATTAAATAAAAAAGAGCCAGGAGTATTGTCATTGGCAAAGAAAATAGAAGTTTGTTATAGAAATCTCAGCAGATTTAGTCTTTTATTCTTTCTGTTGTGTCCCTTCCAGTTTCATCCATAAAGGCACTTAGAGTGATCTCCAAGTCTCACTAAATTTTCTTAAAACTTTTCTTTCCTATCAAAATACTCGTGGCTCTTTTTTATTTGATGATAAACCTCATATCTATAACCAACATATTTATATTCTAAATTGGCATTATACTTTCCTACAAGATTTCTCTATTTGACAAAGAACTCCATGTTTGCTAGGTAAAATGGCTATTAGGGTCTTTGTGTAAAGGTTTCCTTTTTCCCTCACTAGTGTGGGTAAAAGGATAATACATAAGCGCTCATTTGGAGAGACATCTGCCATGCAATTCAATAAAACGAGTAGAGGAAACCTATATCGTTTTAAAATTCCTCACTATAAAGGAACCCTCATTTTCATACTTAAATGAAAATGCCTATTTTTACTCTAGAAATCAAATGGAGCCTCTGAAGATTGTTGAATATGGGAGTGACATAGATCAGAGTGTTTAATATATCACTTTGCCAACTGTGTGGAAGATTCATTGGAGAGGGAAATTCATTGGAGAGGGAAAAAACTTCAGGATTATAGATCAATTAGGAAACTTTAGCAATAGCCAGCAAAAGATGGTGGTACACAGAGGGAGATACAAGATACATTGCAGATTATACAGGTAGGATAAAAGAGATGGCCTTTACCACCACCCTCTTCCTTATGGTTTAAGGATCCATAAAGATAATTTATAGAACTGTATGTAGAAGAGTCATACAGGATGAGAATGGATAGATGGATTGTGATTTATAGCACTGGAGAAAAATATCATGGGTTTGTCGAAGTATGAGCCTATCTGTACTTTATTTCATCTTCTATATAGAAAATATCTTTATAATTTTAAGGGAGGTTCATTAGTGGGGGCTTTTCCTAATTCATAAAATGAATCTCAGAAAAGGCAGAGATAGCTTCAGCCTGAAATATAGGTCAGAAATTTTTAAAATTTTGGTGATGGCAGGAGAATTTATTTATTCCTCTCATTTACCTTTGTTTTTAAATATATGTATATATATATACATATATATTCCAATTGCATGTAAAAACATGTAAAAATTCTTTTTTAAAAATTTTGAGTTCCAAATTCTTTCCCTCTCCTTTTCCCCCTCCCTGACATGGCAAACAATTTGTTATAGGTTACATATGTTCAGTCATACAATATACATTTCAACATTAATCATATTGTAAAATGCAGACCAAAAAAAAAGACAGAAAAAAAAGTAACAACAATTACAAGCATGTTTCAGTCTGTATTCAGACTCCGTCTGTTCTACCATCTTTCATGAGAAGTCCTTCATTACCTTGGTCAGAATAACTCAGTTTTCTATTATTGATCATTGTATGATATTGCTATTACGGTGTACCATATTTCCATGGTTCTCCTTACTTCACTTTGCATCAGTTTATATGTCTTTCCAGGTTTTTCTGAAAACATACTGTTAATCATTCCTTGTAGCATAATAGTATTCCAACACATCCATATGCCACAATTTCTGTAGCCATTTCTCAATTGTTGAGCATCTCCTCCATTTTCAATTCATTGTATCCACAAAAAAGTTATTATAAATATTTTTGTACATAAAAACCCTCTTCTTTTTTATTTTTTTCCCTTGTATAACAGACCTAGTTTCTCAATTATCTTTATAAGAGTGAAGAACAGGGAGTTTTCTTTTATCTTTGTTTTTCAAAGTCTTAGGCAGAAGAGAAGTAGACTAAACTGGTTGATCATTTGCTTTTTAATCTTTTATCAGCATTTGAAGAATGGGAATATATCTTGAGTGCATGGTGGGTACTTTAGCAAATTTAGTCATTCCTGTGTATTACTCTTGTAGAGAAATCAATATATTTCCTAGAGTTCCCAAATTATCAATAATATATCATTAAAGAATAACATGTGACTTTATTATATTGAGACCAGATTAAGAAGAAGTTAAACTTACATATAAAAAAATGGATCCCAAACTTTTAAAATAGAGACATTTCTTTTGTGTACTCATAAGTCTTTATAAGAGCAAAAAAAAAAAAACCCCAAACCCAGAAGAAGTGGCATTATAGAAATTCTTACTGGATATTTTCATTAGGCTGGAACCAATGACTATATTCTTAAATAATTATAATTCAAATAGTGCAAATTTGAATATATCCCACTTCAGGGGATTCATTATTTGTTCTAAGCAGTACCTATTCTATTTTAACATGAATGCAGTTTTTAAAAGTGACAAAGACTTGAATGATGCTGTTTTTAATTTCAGTTATCTCTGAGAGTCCTTATTTATTAATAATAAAAAAAAGGAATACTGTCATACCTTATCTACAAAACACTGATGGGACGTATCTTCTATAAACTGCCTAATAATTCTTATATTGCCTCCTTCATAGGATTTGTTTGAGAAAAGACTTTTGCAAAACGATAAACTACATGAATGTACTGGTTGCTATTATTATCATCATTAGCCTTATTCTATACATAATCCACAATATGAGAGACAGATTGACATAATGAATATGTAATTGGCCTTAGAAGGAAGACCACCTGCATTCAGTTCAGTCTCTGACACATACTTGCTATAAGGCCCTGGGCAAGTTCTTTGACCTCTTAATGCTCTGGGTTACTTTCTAAGACTATAAATTCAAAGAAGATGCAGACTTGCTTTACATGAGCAAATTCCTTCCTGGGAGTTTTCAGCATCAATGAAATAATAGCAGCAATTTTTATCCCTAAATCTAAGTCAATGAAAAAAAGGCTTGTTTTTTTATAATTCTTAAACTATTAATTAATAATTAATTAATATAAAATAATTAAAATATTAATTAATAATTAATAGTTTAATTTAAACAGCCTAACTTTAGGCTGTTTAAAATCCAATCCTTTCTGCCTTTCTAATCTTCTTATCCTTCTTTCCCCTTCTCATATTCTACCATCCAACTCCATTGATGGATTTATAGGACACTCTATCTGCCATCTTCCAGCTATTGCAATAACTGTCCCCTCTGCCTGGTTTGCTCTCCCCTAGCATCCTTCAACACTCCCATCCAATTGCACCATTTCCAGGACTCTTGTCCAACCCTTGCCAGTCCACATCCACGTAGAATGCATTCCATCTACTCTGTATATACCTTTAATGCAGTTTGCTATTTGCATGCTGTCTCCTCCATTAGAATATGGGCTCTTTAAGGTTATTTTTGCCTTCCTTGGTGACTCTATCACTTAGGATAGCACCTGGCACAGAATAAGTGCTTCATAATTGTTTTTTGCCTGCCTGCCTGAATCTTTCTCTATTTTGACAGAGGCACATATCATTAATCAATGAAATTTAGAATAAACATTAATGTTTAAATAAAGTAGAGATTTTTCCTATAAACAAAATATAATATATATCCAAAGAAGTATCTGGTACAGCAAACAAAAACATATTTTGGTATGAAAAATGTTGTGATATGTATATGTAATATAATAATATATATTATATATAACATATAACACATGTATACTAACATTCCTAGAACTATGACAAGAATTCCAACTATTAAATTATAGAGCTACATAGACTTTCCTAAATCTTCCTCTTTAAAATTGTTTCAACAAATGAGTGTGGCAAGCAACCACAGAGCGTCTATCCTTGGCAATGGGGCTGAGAAGATATAAAATATTTCCTCTGGATGTTAATGATCTATAAGGTCACTTCTAAGTCAATGCAGTAACACCTACAATGATTTAGTTTCTCCCAAATTAAAGGATGATCATTAAAACTTTTCATGGGGTTTCTAAGCGAACGCAACTGATTTGTAGTCCTTTAGTGGGAGGAAGTAGTATGAGGTCACACTGGTGCTCACAAAGGGAAGTGGAGGAGTAAGACACGTTTGGCTCATTTGAGCAAACATACCTTTCCTTCAATTTTCTGAATTTGGAGGCAAACTATTTCGGTTTGGCTTGTTCCTTAGGCTTGAATTAAATGATTGGAACATGAGCAGTGGCAGATCCATTGTTCAGGGCATGTTTTATTCTTACATTGAGGCTGCTGGTTGGTCGAGGAATATCTGCCATTTAGAAGCAAGGTGGATACCATCAACCCTTTCCAAGGAGGCCGCTGGAGGGGTGTTGGAGGCTACATGATTTCAGTCTCCACTCGGCCACCCAAATCCAGAAGAAATGTTTCCTGTCTCATTAAATTTCCCTTTAGCCAGTGCTAAACAAAACCCTACTGAGTTTCTCCCTAAGGCAATCCATTGGCCACCTCTTTGCCTTCCTCTTCTAGTGGTCCTTTCTGATAAGCTTGTCCAGGGCCTAAGGGAGATTCATACTGCCACCTCTGAAGAGTTAAAATGACCAGAGGAATTAACGGGCTGATAGTCCTAAGTTACACATTTAAAAGTGACATCTTTGTCCTCTTTTATCACCCTCAACAAGGTTATCATTGAAGCTTCTTCCATTCAAAAGAATTGTATTGCTCTGTCAGCTAAAGTGGCCCATAGCACTGTGTGAGTTGACATGCTGCCTCCCCCTCCCCCTTTCTTTCTTTTTTCTTTTTTTTTAAGTCCCTTAAAAGATTTGAGTTGTCTGTCATCAGCCACAAGCTTAGATTCTCCCGAGCCAAAGCAGCTCGGAATGTGTTGATGAAGAGGACACTCCAGACGGTACAATACGCTTGTCTGCAGGCCTGGAGCGTGAAAAAGAATGCTAAGAGCTTGCAGCAATAGGACTTTCTCTGGTGTAAGGCCTAAAAGGAGAGGGAACTCTTGGGAATGAATCCTGGTGCTGAAAGGGTGCACTTCAGCCTCTCCGTTTGTACACAAGCTGCACAGGAATGGCATTATCTGGCCATTGGCCTTCTGCTCATGCCTCATTTTCAGGCCCAAGTAGGAGTGAGGCCATTGAGGACATCCTCACCAGCCAGCTATTGACTTTGCATAAAGACTCTACTTAGCACTTCGAGGAGGAACCAGATTCCCAAAGTGCTGATTTGTTCCCTAATCACTGTGACGGGCCTTTCAAATAAGTAGTCCAGCCAGAGCTCAGCCTTTACTCCGGATAAACTCAAAGTTGAGGCAATAGACCAGAAGTGAGATCTCTTGGCTTAAAAAAAAAAAAGGCCTCTCAAAAAGGGCTAATTTCTAGCCCAGCTATGCTTCAATAAACACGGTGCACTGGTCCAGGGTGCAGATGCTGCATGCATTCCTCAAAAATGGGGAAAAAAATTCATCTCTTGCCACCAAGGTCAGACCGTACCCTTCTTCTTCTTCTGCCCCATAAATCATAGATTGTCATCATTATAATTACTGAAAAATATTTCTTAAAAGTAGAAATTATTAACATTTTCCCAAAATATACTTCATTAGAATCTCAACTGAAATTCTTTTTTTTTTCTTATAAACTATATGTAAGTCTATTTGTGTGTGAAATGAGTTGAATTTTGAACAGAGAAATTGAGAATAAATGTGTCTGAGGAATGCCAACTTTGAGCAAAGTGAACTTTTGTTCTTTAAAAAAATAAGGATATTTAGGTAGTGGGGATTTTTGAAAGACCAAAGAATAGTATGAAAGATCATGGATCACTCATAAATCAGTTTATTTTATATATAAATAAATTACTATAAAGCAGGAAGATCACTGTCCTAGGAATGAGAATACCTGAGTTCAAATTCTATCTCTGTCACTAGCTAGTCATGTGCCTTTGAACAGGCTACTTAACCATCTCTCTTTTACTTGTCTCATCTACAAAACTGGGAAAAGATCTTATTTCCTGGAAAGCAGAGAGATAGAACTTGTGATTTTTTGAGATCCCTATTCTAAAATTTTATAATCTTTTAGATTCCTCAGTCTCATTTTCAATTGCTTAAAAAAAAGTCACACTTCCTAGTCAAATATTGTGTTCCTACAGGAGATAAGTCAATAGGACCTTTTCTCTAACATAATTAGTGAAATCCAGGCATTTGTTTAAGTTATAGCATATTATTTTTTGATTAAATATGTCCAATATTTTTCATCTCCTACAGTCTAGACTATGTTAGTACAATATTTGAGATTAACATTGGTATAATTTAGAGTTTTAAAAAAGCATCAAAGCTTCCTTTTAAAGCTTTATAATTTTTAATGTCATTTCTCTACCATTTTGATTTGCCAACTCCACTTTTGTCCATTTCCGATACTGTTGAAGTTCTGTAATCGTGTAATGTATTTTGTCACAGTTCTGCCACAACCTATCTCTACGATTCCATGCAGGTCTTATTGTTTATGCAAAATCTGAAAAAAAGAAATAACAAAATGCAATTTATTGTTAAAATTTATCCTTTCTCAATCCCTTCTCTCTGCAGAGCCACTGGGCTGTGATTCTGTTTCTCCCAACTCCTGAGACTAGAGCTAAGCGGGCTACGGCTGGTCCTTCCTTCAGGATTAAGAGGACAGTTTGATCATGAGCACCATATGTATTTTGCCTTAGTGAAAAATACCGCTGTTTTATTTCTTGAAGGGCAGCTGGGTAGCACAGTAGATAGAATACCAGACTGGCTATCATGAGAATGTGGGTTTGAATTTGGCCTTGGACCTTTCCTAGCTATGTGACCGTGGGCTATTCACTTAACTCCAATTGTCTATTCCTTGCCACTCTTAAAGTTTTGGGGCAAAGAGGAGCAGGGAGGCCCAATGGGGTAGGAACCAGAGGCCTTGGTGCCCAATGACTAGGAAACCAAGGATGAGTCAGTCAAGAGCCCAGGAGAGCCTCAACTTAACTGTGGGTCCTTCATCTGTGGCTGCCTATGGAAAAGGACGAGCAGCTCTTACATGTTCCTAGGAAGGAGAGAGGTCTTTCCTTTCCCTTCCCATAGCTGAACAGAGTGCTCAGCGACACTTCTGTCCCTGTCTTGTTCCCTTGGGCTTGAGCCTATGGTCCAAGACCTTTGTCACCACCGATTCAGCATCTCCACAGATGACATCAAACCTGAACAAGTGACAGGGATGAGCTTAACCTTCTTTGTCCCCAGAGCTAAAGGGCCTGGAGGTCCTGGCTTGGCACTCTGAGAGCCCTCAGACCAGATGGAAGATTCAACAACACTTGTGCCCAGAGCAAGCAACTCTGACTACCTCCTCCCTCCTGGACTGGTTCTCAGGAGGACACTGAAATGCCAGCCTCTCTCCCTCAGTCTTGGCATCTCATACTTCTGTTTCCTGGCAGTTTTTTCTAGACTCTCTGCCATCAAAATCTGGGGAAGTTGGGCATGAGCCTCAATGAGGGTGAGGAGAGATGACTAGGACAGCTTTCCCTTCAGGGATGGCAGAGGTCTCTGCAGCTGGATTTGGATTTCTGGAGGAGCATCAACATTGTAAAAGGCCTCCAGTGTACCAGCATCTAGAAGTGCCATTTAAAGGTCTCTTACGCCAGTGGAGCTTGGACCCTCCATGGTGTGATTCTATTTGACAGCTGATTTCTCATTTTAATTAAGATGTTACTGATTTATTGATTAATCACTGCTGTGAGCACAATAGTCTCAAAAAAAAAAAACCCCACCAGTTTTAAAAAAAATACTTTTCCTTGATTGAATTTTTTTTCTCTTCATGTCTACCTTTCTTTCTTCATCTAATTTCAGATGAGGATTTAGTGCCAAGACGACACCAAAAAATCCGTTTCTTTTTCTCCTGAGATTTTTATTTTTCATCACTTTAAAAAAAAGTTTCTTAATTGGAAGTCCAAGAAATTCTCTTTCTTCCTTGATGAATTGACACCTAAAGACTTGATGAAAACAGCTGAACTTTATATACTTCTTTAATATTCATAAGTGCTTTTGTATATTGTACAATTTCTTCATTTGTGCCTTGTAATTCTGTTATAAGCAATAAAATATTATTACTCCCAATTTATACACTGAGCCTCAGAGAAGTGAAATTCAGTTAGAAAGGGGTCTATAATAAACCTCAAAATCCAAGACTTACCCCAGACCCAGCATATGAATCACTCTACCATGTTGCCTTTCTTACAATTGATTAGGCATCTTTTCATTTTCCCTGACACTTGCATACCAAAAGAATGGAAACTGTCCCTTACTGTTAGAACTTACCATCTACCCTGCAGCTAACACTTTTGGTTTTATCCCCTCCAATGAGTGGGAACTGAATGACATCAGCTTCTGTCTCTTTTCTTTCTTTTTATATGGTCATTATTTAGCATAGTGCTTGGCTTATAGTAAGCACTTAATAAACTTACTTTCCTCCATCCATTCATCATCAACAATGGCCTGTTTATAGGCCATGTGCCATTTAATAAATGTTTGTTGGATTGAAATAACCAGCATTGTGTGAGTATGCTTAAGTGAAAAACCACTGAATGAAATCTCAAGGAAGGCAAAGGAAGTGCTCAAATAGGGTTCTTTCTTTTGAGGAATTCTTTAATTCAATTGAAAACAAACATCATTTAAGGGCCTACAACATATTAGATCTTCAGAATTCAACCAAAAATGGAAATGAATCCTTTCTCTCCGGGAGCTTACATTGGACTTCAAGGACATGGCAGGTATCCAAGTAGGTAAAGATAAGATGACTTGAAGAAAGATTGAGTAGTCACGTCAAGGAGATGGTGGGAAAATCTTCCCATAAATGAACTGCACGTTGTGCTGTATTATCTAAAAAGAATGACATCACTGCTGGTCTGAGTATAGCTTTGAGGTGATTTGTTCTCAAGTTGGGGGTGTTGAAGCAAATTGAAGACTGAAGCCCACCTCTGACTCTTGCATACCTTCTTATATCATTTTAGGAAGAGTCATTTAAATATGCCTAATCCCATGGCGTTGTGTCTGAGCAACAAATTTAAATTCAAGTGTTATCTAAGTCTATCGCCAGAGCTCTGTGATATTAGATAACTCAGACTTTCCTTGTACTTCAGTTTCTTTAAATGAAAAACATCTGCCACATAGACATATTTTAGTCATAATGAATAAGAATAATTGAAGCGTGTTATAGAAATTGGAATTAATTCTTAATAATAAGTAATCTATAATCCTCCAATGAACTCATATTGATGAATAAGTTAATCCTGGTGAACTTCTCTACATGCTGATAATGCTCATAATATTAAAGAATATAAGTAGGTATTATTTGTGATAATATTTAGTTCTAATGTGGAATGAGGAAAAAACAAGAGACCCATGTGAGTGTTGGTTTTTTCCCCTGGAAAACATCTCAATTCTATTGAAGGAGCCAAAAATTAGTTCAATTAATTTCCACATTTACAGCAGCAAGTTTGAATTCAGTTATGACTGAAAAATGATTTAGGCATTGTAGTGATTACCAATATAGGAAAGTTCTATTATTAATTAAGGTATGATATGAAAGAAAATCCACCAAAATCAAATAGATATTCGGTAAGGAAATCATCTTTTATTTGTGGTGATTTGTTCCAGCAAATTCTCCAAGTAGTTTAAAAAAGATGGAAATCGCAAAGTTTCTTCATTACCCAGAAAAGCATGTATTCCTGACACACAGCAAACACCTCATTTTGAATAAAAACACTCAGTTCTTGGTGAGAAAAAAAAGCAATTGTTTCTTTGTGCTGTCATCATTTATAAAGCCTTTAATAGAAGTTGACATCATGTGCCATTTATGTGTCAGGCTGGTTCATAGAATCTTTTGATCAGAAGAATTATTTGTCAGGTAACACGTTCCCTGTTCTCTCTTTACCTTTAAACAGATATATCTGCTTTGGGTCAAAATATCAGAAATGCCATTTTACTACAAGTTTGATCATTTGAATTTTGTTTTCCTCTTCCCTACATCTCTCTAATTAAACAAAAAGAAAAGAAAACAAAACCTAAACCTGTTTTTTTTTTTCAGCACCTTTGGGTACAGCAGTAGTCAAGAAGCAATGAGGAAGAGATATTTTTATCCAACTTTTTACTTCATAGGAATTAATCTGAATGTCGTCATGGGTCCTTTAGACTATTTTATCTATTCGTACACAATCTGCTTTTACTGTACAATAGAATTGACATTAGAAAATGTTGACTCACTTTAAAACATGTTCCCAGAAACTTTTAGAGTCATACATATAAGTGACTTCAGCAGGCTTGATGATTTCTTCATTTGATTTTTTGTTTTAAAGGATCAAATACAACACAAGATAAACTATGCTTTCTAGCTATTCCAGCAGGTTTCCTTTATTGTAATTTCATTACCCAGATAGGTTTTACGTTATAGCAGTTTTTCAGAAGCTTACCAAACCTTGGATAAATCTGGGTAAACTTATGCTAATAGAGGCTAAAATATGAATGATGGTTAAAAATAAATTCCTGGGATTTCCTTTGCTCCTGAACAACAATAATAATAATAACAACAATACTTCTGTGTATATGTTTTTTTTCTTTTTCAGCTTTGTTAGAGAGTCTTCTTTCAAAATAGGTTTTCTAGGACTTTAAGTACTAAAACATATTTGATTTTCAATAATAAACATTTTTGTCTTTGGATTTGGCTTTTTCATTTAAATTGTTAAATAACTGAAATTGCAATTCTGTCATTCAGAGAGATATGGATACTATTTCAGGTTATTTTCAACCTCCTTTGGTATAAAAAACTTATTTCAAAATGCCTGAATCTCCAATGTGCTAAGTACTATGGTTTCTCCTTGGGAAGTAATGTAGCTTCAAATGGTGTGTACATGGAGTGATATTCATAATTAAAAACAAACAAACAAACAGCCTTTGATTGTCCTGCTAAAAGAATCAAAGGGAAGCTTGAGTGATTAATAAGAGGCTTTTTTATATTGAATATTACAGATGATGAGTTTTGCTAGATGTTAAAGTGCTAGATGTTGAAATATTGGACACACATCACAGTAAATTTGAAATCTGTGCAATGAAAATATAGCAATAAAATAAAATATTTCATATATTTTCAAGGATGGGGACTGGCCCTCTGATCCTTACAAGTAAAAGGTACTCCTTTCTAGGTAAGGAAACTTCTTTTACCAAGGCATGTCAGTATCTTTGCAATTCATTAGAGGATTCTAGTTGTACAGAGTAAGGAGAGGTTAAGTGATTGCCCAAGGACACATGGTAAGTTTGTATCAGAGGCAGAATTCCCCCTCCCCCTTGGCTTCAATAACAACCTCTTCCTCCTAAGAGTTGGTGTCAAACTTAAATAGAAACAGATCTTAGCCAGTGACATATTGACTTTGAAACCACAAATTAGCATTATCTATGCCACATTGTATTTTTATGTATTTCTTTAAACATTTCTCAGAGATTGTAATCTACTTCCTGTGAAACTGAGGGAATTTTGTGGGCCATTTAAGGTCAGCTAGTGATCTCAAGCTGCATATGTCTATGTATGTTTTCATACCCTCACCCATGTATATGTTTATAAAGTTTCTAAAATTCTTTTTTAAGATCAATCAGAATAGCTCTATTGTAATAAAGAAGAAAATTGGGATATATTTGCATATATATGTACATATATATATATATATAAAATCTTCCAGAAGATTATGTTGTTGAAATCAATACGATACCATACTTATCTTTATGAGTCTGCTGATTAAAAAACAAACAAACCCTCTTTATCATCTTTGCCCTATAAGTGAATCTTTGCAAATTGGCAATTAAAGGGTTACAAAATTGGAGAAGTTCAGAGACAGATTAGTGTTTCCCAGAGGCACATATCTCTAGCAGTAAGTGTGGAAGCCAACTCGGAAGAAACACGTTTGAAGTGGCAGAACTAATCATGCAGAAGCAATTTGCTATTTTCTCTCTCTCAGCCTAGATAAAGCAGAGCATTATGACATTGGCTGCATGGTGCAAGGTCAATTTACTGTGAAAAGGCAGCTATAGACTCCAACTTCAAATAGACTTTCATCCTGCATAGCTAAAAACAGGATTTACCCTATTGCTTACACCTCAGAATGGGCAAAATGAAGTGGACAATTCAATTAGGATGCACCTCTACTGGTCACTTTTTTTTGACTGTTTCAGATAATCAGCTTGTAACTGGATTCCAAGTTACTTCTCTCTCCCTAGGCCCCATAAAGTGGAAATGCTTGGTTGCTCATGTAATTAGATTAAGGTTTACCCCACAGCCCCCAGCACCTGGGTTTTACATTTAGGAAGAACCTGACAATGAAACTTGAGTTCTATAACAAATGCTCACATTTTTAATCTATCTAGACAGTCATTCTTGAGCTTAACATGAATTGCTCCTCATCTGAAACATCCAGAATATTCTCTCTCATACATAGAAGACAAAAACTTTGTGTTTTTTTTTAAAATATAAAATTTTTGTACGTAATATTTAACAAATTTATCAAGTAGGAAAAATATGTCACATAGGAAGTATCCCATTAAGGTTAATCTACTACCTGTCTGTTTTAGTTGTGAAATGATCTTTTCAATTTTTTCTCCTTTTAAACATTTTAGATAATTAGATTATGGGGGAAATCAGTGAATAAACAATCTCTTCTCTAAGCACTGGGTGGGAAAAGTACCCTACTTTCTTTGGCTGATGCCCAAGGTAGGTTTACTTGTGAAAAATGAAACAGGGGTATGCCTTAATTGGCTGTTCAAGGAGTTGGGTAAATGGGATAGTCATGTTTTAATACATTTAAGCTTATTAAGTGCATTCAATAATTTCCCCCTACAATTTATACTGGTAATGATAGCAATAATCAGTTACATCCAGCATTTTATGTATGTGTGATCGGAAACACTCTGAAATCACAGCTTGGATGTAAATGAAGATATGATTGAATGTCATTATTGTTATAGTTCACGTTAAAAGACATATTGTCAGTCTAAGGATAAAGTAGCTCATTAAATTAGTGGGTAGTTTGATAGTCTTTTTGGTTCAGCATTTCTGGACCCAGGTTTGAATTCTATTGAACAATGGATCTCTCTATATTTAACAATTACTCCGAGAAGAATATAAGACAGAGTCCATCCATGTTTCCATTGGTTTCACCATACTCTGACTAAATTGTTGACTAAATTCGGAGGAAAGGTCTTCTGGTTTTGCTCAGCCTCTGATAGCAGTAATGTGCCATGCTTAGCGTTCCTGGTCATGGTAAGGAATAGAAACCCAAATCTGACCCAGGTTACAGAAAAGGAAAGATGAAATAAGTCAGTGATTAAGATGTGCCTGCAAAAATTGAACCATTAAAGAACAGTTGCCAGCTTTGCTGGTTTGAAAATGAGATAAATGTTTTTCCCTTGTATTTATTTCATAGCCAAGGATGCATTCATATTTCATAAATAAAGCCTTTAATGATAATTGTTCTTTAAACATCTTTAAAAGATGTCCATATTGAAGGATTTGGTATGATTTAATGACTTTAAATTTTTCTTTTTTGACTTTATCATATTTGGGAGTTTGATGTTTTTGTTTTGAAAAGTATTCGTCTTCCTATGGCCAACCCTTACTTAATAGGAAATGCATGGAAAGGTTTTGAGTTAAATATATTTTCTTCTGCATCTTTGAATCATTTTCCATTGAAGAAGAATTTTGGAAGTTAGTTTTTCCTTAAAAGATCTAGCTTTATCACAGTATTTGAATGATAAAAATCTTTTGTTCCATTTAGACAAATGCAATGCTGTCTGCTTAGGATTTTCTTTTGAAATGGATCCCTTACGAAAGCTTCAGCAGACACACAAACAGATTGTAAAATGAAACTTATTTGTCTCAGATACCTTTCTCTAATTCGAGACCTTGAGTGAATTTCTAATAGATAAGCTGAGTGGGTTCTAATATTTATATGTCAGCACTCTTTGACTGTTCCATAGGACATGAGTAATTAATCAATAATTATATTCTGCATATAGGAATATGCTTTGTATATATACACACACATATATATATATAATGTAAGTGTGTTACATATGAGAGATGAAGAGAGACAGAGACACACAGAGAGACACAGAGAGACAGAGGAGAAAGAGGAAAAGAAAGGGAGAGGGAAGAGGAAGGAGGAAGGAAAGGGAAGGAGAGAAGAATTGGAGGGAGAGAGAGAACAATATAAAATTTGTATATATGTTAATCAGGAAAATATGAAATCAAGTCAATCAAATGACTTGTCCCGGGTAACACAGCCAGTATGTATCCGAGACAAGATTTGAACTCAGTTCTAGACTCTGAAGTTTTATTTTAGTCCATCAAAACAAGCTGCTTCTCTGAATTTATGTATTTCATTTGTAATCCTAGGCCATTATCTATCTCAGCAAATAGTTTTAAATTGTTTGGTGTAAGCCACACCAAACATTTGTTCTGACTGATTTTTTCCATGGAATATAACAGGCATTTTGGCCTTGGGTAGATCTGGTTGAAGATGCATGTGAACAAGGATAGGCAATTATCAAGCTAATTCAAATTAAAAAAAAAAAATCTAACTTCAAAATATTGGAGTCAATTATTAAGGGTTTTCAGGCCCAATGTGCTTTTGCTTGAATTGCCCAGAAAATTGCCTTAATCTTCCACTTCATTTTGTCTACATGTACATGGTTGATATTTGAATGTTTTACAAATGCTAAAAAATTTATCTTATTATATTGCTTTGACTAATTTTTCTGTAAGAGACTTCAGTGTATTACACAGCTCTCTTCTATAGAGGCTTTAGAAAGGTGGCAGACACACAATTCCCCCAATTGTTTTTTTTTTAATTTTATGTAAAGAAAAACTGTTGATATAATTAAGATATTTTAAACTTTATAATTGCATAGCAAATGTAATAAGCATTGTGAAAGTGTTCGGAAAAGATGAACATTCAGGCATTGGTTAGTTTTGCTAAATCATTGGTCTTATTTCTTGTAAAATGTTTGTTACTAGCTTTGGCTCTAGATTGGGTATGAGAAAGGATGCATTAAAAATAAATTCAATTAAAGCTAATATATTAAAAGAAATATTGAGACCCCAAATCTCTTATTTCCTTTTCTAATTTTGTCTCACTGTTGTCAAGTAGAACCTGCGGAGGAAAGACCACATACAATCCCGTTAGCTTTTCCCCTTATCATCTCGTCCTCAGCTTCGGGGGACATGGTTCTGAAATTTTCCCAGCTTATAGTATTACTTATTCTGAAAACCACACCACTCAGTCATCTCCAAGATAACTTCCAGATCCAAGCCTGACTTAACCCAGTATGGTATAATCCTATTATAGCAAGTAGGTTTGCAATATAATTTGATGATAAAAGTTTTCAAAATAAATTAAAAATATAGTACAAAATGAATAAGGTAAGTTTTTGTTTGTTCGGGGTTTTGGGGGGGCTGTTTCCAAGCCTACCACAAAATAAAGGCAACTTAGTTGAAAAACAATGAAAGAAAAAAATAGTTCAAACTCTTTTAGTTATTTTTCCAAAGATGCTGTAGGAGAATAGATAATACAGGATTTCCTTTGCTTGTTCAGATTCTGTTTCCTAATATTTTCTGGAATCTTTTATAAATGAACAAGTACATTTGTATTGAAAGGAGTAGGTAGAGAAGAAAGACGATGAAAAATATCAGTGAATAAATAAGTAGTAGCTCATTTACTGAAATGTGTACCAACTAAAAAGTTAATGAGACAATATATTTATGGAAACACATGATAAAGGAGAGGTAACATATTCTATAAATGACGTGAATATATTTTGAATAAGTTTGTTGAATTATGCATTTTATTAAATCAGATTTTGTTTTACTGAGTTACTTAGTAGGGATTTTGTGAGAAGGTGTGGACATAGAAAGGACTACTTCTGGGGAGCCATTGTGGAAACTCCTCCAACCAATACAGGTAAACAATTGTCTTAGAGAGTTGTATGTGACATTGAGAGTTGAAGTAACTTGCCCTGATTTAAGACTAACACTCTCCTTCACACTAATATGCATTTAACAAGGAATATATGCCATATATTAATACAAATCATATCTGTAAAAATGGAGATTTGAACCCCATACTTCAATCCCCAGAAGTCCTTGGTAGTTCCCAGAATTCCCTATAATCTCACCTGAGTCCTCACCTGAGTGTGAGATCAGCATTTGTATTTAAACTGACTATAATGCCTACTTGCTCTCTCTGCTTCCGCTTCTAAGCACACATGTCTCTCAAGATGTAGTAAGTGAAATTGAATGGGCTTATCAGCCCTAGAAACGTGGCTTATTGATTTGTGTCTTTGATTTCTAATAATCTTTAATAAACCTCTAAAAATATAATATTTTTATTCCTAGAGACTAATTTAACTGTCATATATCCCTCTGGGACTACTTCCTCAATTCTCATTTGCATTGCCAGTTCAGGTCTCCAGAGGAACAGTTGCTATTCTTCTCCTCAGGTTTGAGGGATTGTGGGGTTTTAGATCTGTTGTTCTTGAGCTCCACTATTGTGCTCCATTTTAGCAATCATGTCAGAAACAATTAGCTAGCTTTTATTATAAGTGTTTATTAGCAAGTATGGAAGGAACATTTGATACTAAAACACCCTTCTCTGCCAAATAAAATGCACTCTCCCACAAATGTACACACACTCCATGAGGACCCCAGACTAATTTAAAATACAATAACATTAGAGAATACTTGTGACAAAGAGTTATCTCCTAATGGACAAAAAGACTTGTACAAAAATATTCATAGCTGCGCTCTTTGTGGTGGCCAAAAATTGGAAAATGAGGGGATGCCCATCAATTGGGGAATGGCTGAACTAATTGTGGTATATGTTGGCGATGGAATACTATTGTGCTCAAAGGAATAATAAAGTGGAGAAGTTCCATGGAGACTGGAACAACCTCCAGGAAGTAATGCAGAGCGAGAGGAGCAGAACCAGGAAAACATTGTACACAGAGACTGATACATTGTGGTACAATCGAAGGTGATGGACTTCTCCATTAGTATCAATGCAATCCCTGAACAATCTGCAGGGATCTAAAAAAAAATACTACCCACAAGCAGAGGATAAACTGTGGGAGTAAAAACACCGCTGAAAAGCAACTGCTTGACTACAGGGTTGGAGGAGATAAGACTGAGGAGAGACTCTAAATGAACACTATAATGCAAACTCCAACAACAGGGAAATGGGTTCGAGTCAAGAACACATGTGATAACCAGTGGAATCATGCGTCGGCTATGGGAGAGGGAAAGGCGGGGGGGGGGGGGGGGGGGGGGGAGGGGAGGGAAGGAAAAGAAAACGATCTTTGTTTCCAGTGAATAATGTATGAAAACGACCAAATAAAATAATATTAAAATTAAAAAAAAAAGTTATCTCCTATATCTGTCCCTCAAAATTCTTGTTTTACTTTATTAATAAAATTCTCCTTAGGTCTACCTTTCTGCTAGACAGTCCTCCCAGCTAGGCTCCCAGAATTCATATCTATTATTTTCTACTTCATTCCTCTCCATTGCAAGGATCACACTCCTTGAAGCTGCTATTTTCCTTGGATGACTATTACCCTATATGCATGGGGCTCCCACTAGTGTCAGCCATATGCACTTGAGTAGCCACTGCTACTTCTTGTGGTGGGATCTATGGATCTTCCAAATCCATCAAGGTACGTGGCTACTTCATCTTATTTTTTTAAAGCCTTACCTTCCATCTTGGAGTCAATACTGTGTATTGGTTCCATGGCAGAAGAGTGGTAAGGGCTAGGCAAATGGGGTTAAGTAACCTGCCCAGGGTCACACAGCTGGGAAGTGTCTGAGGTCAAATTAGAACCCAGGACCTCCCATCTCTAGGCCTGGCTCTCAATCCACTGAGCTACCCAGCTGCCCCCTTGGCTACTTCATCTTAAAAATTTTTTTTGCATAAGATGAAAAAAAGAATATACACAAAGAAACTAAGGCAGCATGTGCACTTAAATTCCTTTACCATGTGAAAGACAAATCTGGGGGGGGGTCCTTGGGGGAGGCAGCTCAAAGTCCTCCTTCTAATTCAGAGTCACAAAGGAAAAAAGACTGAGAGGCAGACACTTTTCTCTTCTTTGTGACCTAATAAGTTCCAGCTCAGCAGTTCATGGGGTATCAGTTCTGTCTTTGTAGCCTATTAGAACCCTTTTCCATTATACAGCATCAGCCTTTGCTGGAGACGCCATGGCTAGAAACCAGTTGCCTCACGTTTCCACAAAGGAGTTTAACTCAGTCCTCATTGTTTTAAAACTGCAGCATTTAGCAATGGTGACAACCTTCTCCTCCTGGATTCTCTGTCTTTTCTGCAGTTCAGACAGAAATGAAGTAGGGGACAGCCGTGTATTCTCCAAGGCTCTCCATCCCCTTCCATAAACTTTTAAGTGAAAAGATTGGATTTAAGAGGAAGTATAATACCATGCACATCTATACTTGTTCTGTCTACTGATCCCATCAATTTCTTAGAAGATTTTGTTTTTAAAAAGCCAGAATTAATTTTAGCATTCTCACATTTTTGCCAAAATATTCAACTTTACCTCATGAGTGGTCTGGTGAAATGAGCTATTTTTATATCTAGAGCTGCCTGGGATTGAAAGCATAAAATTTTACTTTGCAATTTTTTACCGAAAAAAGGGAACAATACTTGCTGCTGACTGAAATAGGGCACAGATCCTTCCCTCCCCTTCTCTTACTCATGATTCACTTTCCTGCTAACCTTAGCAAAGAACATTCATTAGATTATGCCATTATAGAAGCATTTTGATTATAGATAATACTGTATGTAATTAGATTTGATGCTGATCCTATTGAATAAGTATTATATTTCTGCAGTAGAATCTCCTACATTGTGAACTATTCTGCTAAAAGGAGTGATTTCACTTCAAAGTTGGACTAATGTAGATTCATGGGATATTCTGTATTGTTTGGAGGAGATCTAATGATCTTATTTATTTTAATGGAGTAACATAAATTGTTCCTTTATTTTGGGCTTTGAAAGGTCATCTTTGGAGGATGGAGCACCCAAATTCAAATGCTCTGACCCAAAATGGTTGTGAGAAGTTGGGCCAGTCACTTAAATTCTCAGTGATAGAGACAACATTCTAAGACTCAGTTACTGAATCACCAATCCAGAACGACTGAAGGAGTTTCCACATGAAGATAATTCCACACTGACAAAAAAAGTCACAGGGTCCTGAATTTGTCCGATCAGGATCTTAAAGTCTATCAGCACAATCCTTCGTTTTACAGATACGGAAAGTGAGGCCAGAGAAGTTAAATCCCAAGTTCATACAGAGGAATTTGAAAAATCTTTTCACTCCCAGGCTAGCACCTCTCTCTCCCACTGTACTTCCTTTGCTCCTCCACATGACATCACTAGGCAAACATAGAATATTGTTGTCTTATTATGCATACCTGGTGAATAGGTCTGTGCTATTGGGAAAATCATGAAAACTTTTATGAAAATTCATGCTGCATTAAACAGATATAATCAAGGATATCAAAGAATGCTGGAAGTACTTTTCTATTTGGAAATCATATATTTTTCTTTATATTTTATTTCCAGTGAGGATATGATTGGGAAATAAATGGGAACTCATATATTCTTTATGATTTTTAAATATGGATATTTGGGAAAACATTTTCAGATCCATTATTTATTTATACACTGAAGGTGTATATATACATCATTAAGCAGGCTTCAATTAAGTTAATTTAGTAAGGGAAAAATACATATTACCCCCCACCCCCAACATTTTAACTAGTCAGTCATCTGGAGATGATGCAACTGGATGAACGTTTGCAGTTTTCTCTTTGTTCTGCTGTTATGTAGCTATAGTTTCATTTTCATTTTTAAACTGTACTCAGTTAAGCTTCTTCATCTCCACAGTCTGGTCTTTCCACCTAACTGCAGTGATTCATTTTCTTTCTTTTTTTCCTTTTTTAATTGAGAATTCTTTCCCATGGGTACATGCTCCATGCTCCATCCCCGCCCCCCACCCTTTCCTCCCAAATCCCATAAGCAGTTCCACTGGGTTATACATGTATCTTCATTTTCTTTCTATATTGATTACTTCATCTCAGGTTGTTATGAAAATAATAAAGGACCTCAGAAAAGACTTCAGCTGTCTGTGCTTTATTTTCCATCCCGACAATCGTGAAAATGTTCGGATCTTCTCCTAATCTAAAGAGATATTAAAAATGTGGTCCAAAATCCTTTTAAAATGCTTTATTACTGTGAATTTCCTTCTTAACAAAGATTAAAGCCAGCAATAGAAGACAGTTAAAATTACAGGTTAGTTGACTTAAAAATCAGGTATCTCCATAGAAGAGAGTGTGTAATTGCTGCATGATGATGATCCCAATGGCATGTATAACGAAACATGCCAAAGGGCTGTAGGGAAGTTGTCAGAAGGCCCCAACCTTTAGGCTAAGAAGTCAGGATAAGCTTATGCTATATATTGCCACCCATGAGTCAAAGAACATGCATTCTTTCCAATGACAGGTTTTCTAGTTTAAACAATACCCATGAAAAAAGAACATGCCTTTCACCGATGCATTATTGTTACATTGGTTTAACTGCTTAACCCCATTCCTGTTGACGTTTACCTCACATCTGAAAAGATTTTGCTGGTCTAATCACTAATTAAATTACCTTTGGCAGTAACGGCAAAAATTCTTACCTGACTCATGTTGTCGTTGTTGTTGTTGTTGTTGTTTCTTCTCTGGGGAAAAATCATTTTCAGACAACATAATTGATAACATTGAGTTAAAAGTCAAAATGTGTTTCATCTTTAGCAAATGTAATATGATTTAAAAGATCACTAAACTTATGTTCAGGATCCTCATCTTGAGACCTTGGCTGCCTCACTCAGTAGCTGTGTGTCCTTAAACAAGATTTACTATTTTTAAGTTTATTTTTTCACGTAAAATAAATATTTTGTTATGGGAAAATAGATTGTTATTTTCTTACTTTGATATGCAGACATCCATTCCACATCACAGTTTTCCTCATCATGTTTTGATAGATTATGGGTCAGCAGAAGAGATTAAGTGAAAAATTTGGGGGAGCCTCAGATGACATGCAAAGGCCAGCAAATGACAAAGAAAAAAAATGGAGGAACTCAAAAATGCACAAAATACATAAATAATATTATATGATATCAATTTTTTATATTTCAATGCCATAAATATGTACAATTAATTTTATTGTAAATACCTTATAAAAGAAAAAAATCAGACTTCTTCTCTGGTACAAAAGGATGGCTGAAATTTTTTATGTGGGTCTTCCAGAATGCAGTACGGATACCTATAATGAGTAATGAAAAACAATTTTTACTACACTACCCTTAAAAAGATTGAATTAACAAAATTGCGAAATAAAAAAAGTGGTACTTATTACACTGAAAATGTATAATCTGTCCATCAATTGATTGGCTATTTCCTTTCCCCATGGAGTATTACTTGCTTTCTTTAACACACTGTCCTCATAATTTAATTTTAATGATTTAAAAAGTAATCCTTTAAAAGACTATATTTTTTGAATATCATACTTGATTTCTTGATTGCTTATAGCACTCTCAATGACCCCTTGAGTTAATGGCCAGTGTAAGTACTGACCACTTCCACTCTCATATATCGACATGTGTCCTTTGACCATTGCCATTCTCTCTATTCTTGGGTGGTTGTAGGGGGTGGGGATGGAAAGCTGCATGTACAAAGGCAAATCCTTTCACTGAGAAGATTATGGAGCTTCATTTCATGGCTGCCAAGTATTACAAGCACGGAGAATAAAGAAACATTGTTCTCTGCGACTTTTACAATAGACTTCATGCAAATCAAACCCTCAGATTCTTTAAGTCAGATTAGTTCTGCTTCCATGTTTGCATGTTGGTCTATTTGTTTGCGTGGATATATGTGTAATTTTATTTCTATGTATTTGATTAACTAGAAAAGTATAATGTAGAGATTATGTGGTTAATCTGTAACCCTGGCACCCCAAATGAAAATGAAAATATTGGACTTTGCTATAGTGTTGGCATATCTGTGGCAGTGGGTAAGAGACTGTCTATTTTAAAATCAAAGAAATTGAGCTTATTGTAAGAGAAACAAAGTACTGGGGGGCGGTATTGGAATGGTGATGTCTTTGTGGACCATGAAGAGAAAGATTTAATCATTAAAACTGAATTAACAGGTTATACTGCTTAACTTTGCAAAACAATTGCAAGACTGTTGATCCAGTTTTGAAGACAGACCAATAGGTAGGTAGACAGACAGACAGACAGACAGACAGACAGACAGACAGATAGATAGATAGATAGATAGATAGATAGATAGATTTCCCCCCACTGACACTATGACCCCAAAGCCTGACTTTCTAAATTCTTAAGCACCTTTCCAATAAGCAAAAAGATTTTACATTAGTCAGTTATTATAGGTTTAGTTGAGATTATATTCAGTTAGTACATTAGCTGTAATATACTATACATTATCCTTACTGGCTAAGTAATTATTTTTTAGTCTTCCTTATCTATTGTTATTTTGAAAAATTCTTTAGGGATAATAGAGCCTTATATGTTTATGATGATGATGAAATTGATGCTAATGTTGATAATATATAAAACCTTTAACATTACCAGTCCAAAATTTTGTCAGGTACTTTTTCCAATGGTATTTTTACTTTATTTTACTTCATTTCCATGGTAAAAATGGCTTAAATACCTATTTTTCCAGATTCTAAAGTAATGTATGGCAATTCTATTTATAAAGCAACTTTCTGATTAAAGATGGCAGGTCATCTAGACTTTTTTATGATTAGCACACATTTTCACTAATATGTTTAATATCAACAGGAAAATAGCATTTAATAATCTTCAGTGCTGCTTAGTAAATAATAATTTTAAAAGAAATTAAGGAATTTGAAAAAATTATTCATAATAGTAAAAGTTACTCGTACAAATTAAGAAGACAGTCTTAATGTACTGAAATTAATTAAATACAGTGGGCTCAAAATATTTGTTGAATTAAATCCAATCATCCCAGTCCCCTTCCCCATATTCCACATGTAAGATTTTCCATTACTCAGTTTACAGCTATTTTTTAGCAGGTCCACAGGCCTTTTCTATAGGTATCAGTAACTGAACAATTATATTGTAGCTTGTAGTTGATCCAAACAGCCACTTTATGCCCAATCTAGGAGATCAATTCTATTTCAATAAAAAAAAAATTCTAAAGTGTTTTCTAAATCCTTGCTTTTGACTTGTTAGAAAACCAAGAATATTGACTAGGAACATCATACATAAGAGCATATAACTCTATAGATTGGTTGATTCTTTGAATTTTCCATTTTCAGAATCATCCTATTTTCCTGTGTGTGGACTAGACAGTCTACTTCATATCATCTGTATTGATTTTTTTAGTGATGACTACACACACAAAAAATATAATACTCTTAATAATATGACCTTTAAGATTGTTGGAAAACAATAAAAAAAGCTCATATTTAAGACAACAAAAATGAATGACCCACCTTGAGCTGTGAGATCAAATTCTTAATACATTAGAGAAATCTGGGCTGGGTGATAGTCATTTGTTTTTAGTTTTTGTCTAGGCATTCTAAGTATGCATTTCCCCCTTTAGCTCTTTCCATTATGTGTGAAACACAAACAACACTTATACCTTTTTCTGCATTTACATAAATATTGTCTCATATTTCTGATGATTATGTGTAGTTGTATTTCCTAATTCAGCATCGGGTCACCCAGTAATGCAAGAAAGACATTGTAAATAGTGAAGTACTTCTGAGTAGACAAAAGGAAAATTCAGAATAATGTGAGTCTATGGAATCTCTAGTAAAGGACATAAACAGGGATTCCCAAGGTGATTGTTGGTTCCATAAAGGCTGTCATGCACAGAATCCAAGTAGAATTTACCGAATAAACTACCACTGACCACTGATATTGAGACTATGACAGGTAATGAGATAGAAACAGACTACTTAAAACAGGCAATGAACTCAGGACTGTGTTAGACACTCCAGGCCTTGGCAATAACCATGACCATAGGGACCCAACAGGATAGATAGAGCAAAGAAGCAATGGCAATTGAGGCAGAGTTCACTTGAAATAAGTTCCTACCAACTCTAGAGGAAATTTCTCCTTCCTAATGATGCACTTGGTCAGCATTTCATCTACTTTCTATGACATTATCCTTCAACCTACCCTCAAAACTAACTGTCCACAGACTTCTGCTATAACATTAAGGACCATGATCCATATATTATTTTTATCATAAGGTAATTATATTCTGTTTTATGGTCAACCATCATTGTCCTGTAGCTCTGTCTGTTACATAATTCTTTTTACACATTTTTTAAAAATGGTTTTATCCTCCACCATTTAGCCACCTTCCCCTCACCAAATTAGTGTGCTTGAATCTCACATGACTAGAGACTATATTTATGGCACATTTACTATCTTACTATCAAGAAAACATTGTAAAGAGAATGAGAGATAGATTTTCAACACTTCTGTAAGCCACTAGTTGTGTTATTAGATTTTACATATTTAGAATGGCCATTTTTTGAGGGGATGCCCATCAATTGGGGAATGGTTGAACAAATTGTGGTATATGTTGGTGATGGAATACTATTGTGCTAAAAGGAATAATAAAGTGGAGGAGTTCCATGGAGACTGGAACAACCTCCAGGAAGTGATGCAGAGCGAAAGGAGAAGAACCAGGAGAACATTGTACACAGAGACTGATACACTGCAGTACAATTGAATGTAATGGACTTTTCTACCAGCAGCAATGCAATGATCCAGGACAATTATGAGGAACTTATGAGAAAGAATACTATCCACATTCAGAGGAAGAACTGTGGGAGTAGAAACACAGAAGAAAAACAACTGCTTGATCACGTGGTTTGATGGTGATATGAAAGGGATGTAGACTCTAAACAATCACCCTAGTAGAAATATTAATAATATGGAAATAGGTCAATGACACATGTAAAAAACCCAGTGTAATTGCTCATTGGCTACAGGAGGGGGGTAGGAGGAGGGGAGGGAAAGCATATGAATCATATAACCATGGGAAAATATTCTAAATCAATTAATTAAATATAATTTTTCAAATTAAAAACAAAAGAATAGTCATTTCCCCATACTCTTTTTTGCCTCCTCCTTTAGACTCCAAACTAAGCATAAATGTCAAGATTATCCAAATACTCTCATTCACTGATTATTCACTGTACGAATTGTATCAAGTCTTAGAATATGACAATGACTCCTCTCAGTGAAAGCCATTATTCAAATTGATTTCTCCATTTGTGGTAGACAAAATACCATGAATGAAAAAAAGTCATATGATCAGAATTATGACAGCCAGTGATATAAGCAGAATTATTCTATGTTTATCTACATCTATCTATCTATCTATCTATCTATCTATCTATCTATCTATCTATCTATCTATCGATGTATCTTTCTGTCTATCTATCTATCTATCTATCTATCTATCTATCTATCTATCTATCTATCTATCGATGTATCTTTCTATCTATCTATCTATCTATCTATCTATCTATCTATCTATCTATCTATCTATCTATCTATCTTTCTGTCTGTCTATCTATCTATCTATCTATCTATCTATCTATCTATCTATCTATCTACCAATCATCTTACCTACTTACCTAACATGGACAGATTCTATAGATGGGTGATAAACTGGTCTAGAGTTGAGCAGAAGTCAGAGGCTGGTCTTTGTAGCAATTAAGAAATGATTTGTGACTTTTCAATGATCCTAAGCTACTTGTCGCTACAAAAAGCCACTACTTTAATATCAATATTCCAGGGAAGATTCACGAAGATAATGAAATGCCATGACCTTAAGAGATTCAGAATTATAGGGTACTCACAGGAAAGTCTTTTGGAAGGTCAAAACATTCTGTCATTACTGGTGCAAAAGAAACAAAATAAAATACATTTCCTACAGTGGAAAGAGTACCCATATATAGAACCATAGGCTCTGGGTTCATATTCAGGTTCTGTCATTTAGTACTGTATTGCTTTTGAGAAATTATTTTGGACCTGAGCTTCATTGTCTACAAAATGTGGGGTTTGGGCTACATTATATCCATTCTAACTTTAAAATTTGTGCTCTTATGTATGGCCAGAAAAAGAAAGACTATAGATGGACTGCAGGAATCAGGAATAGTAATGTGATGGGGACACACTTTCTTGTATTATATTTAAAAAATAATTTTCAAAATCTGTGAGAGTTGAAATGTTCCCTGGAATGGAGTACTTATAGGATATGAAATGCTACTCAAGTGGTTATGCCGTAGTTAGAACCATATTTTTTTTATTACTGCATATTATTATGCTATCAATAGCCACCTTAAATCCTACTTAAGAATCTAGCTCTGGTATTTGTACCTAGTTAAAACATAACTTTAAAATTTTTATAGGCAAAGTCATTCAACAGGCAATGAAAAATGAAAGAAAAGTTTGCTGAATAGGAAAACAGCAGGCAATGGTAATTCATTTTGGATACCATATTGCTTTTTATAAATAAAATTAGCATGTGTGTATGTGTGTATACATGTGTGCGTAAGAGAGGAAGAGAGAGAGAGAGAGAAAGAGAGAGAGACAGAGAGACAGAGACAGAGAGACAGAGAAAGAGACAGAGAGAGAGAGAGAGAAAGAGACAGAGAGAGAGAGAGAAAGAGACAGAGAGACAGAGAGAGAGAGAGAGAGAAAGAGAGAGAGAGAGAGAAAGGAAAGTCCTTTCTCCCTGATTTTTTTTTCTTTCATAAATAAAATTTTAATGTTGAAAACCAGGTCATATGACTGACATTAGAAATTCTCCTAATCCAGGATTATACCCTTGGGGTTTTTACAAGACATGTTGTACTTGCTTGATTTTAGTACTTTCTTCCTCAGGAATGGGGGAGGGGTTAAGGTAAAACATTGGATTTTCCCCCTGAAATTACAAGAGATTTTAGTTTTCTTCCAAATTTAGGATGAGGAAGGCAAATACTCTGTAAAATTTCTTTCTCCCTTTTATATAACCACAGCAATAGCAATAACGTTTATATAGCACCTACTTTTGCTAGAGCACTGTGCTACACACTTTAAAAAATATTTTGATTTATTCTCAAAACATTCCTGGGAGGTAGGTGCTCTTTTATCCTCATTTTACATGTGAAAAAAACTGAGTAAACAGAAGTTAAATGATATGCCCAGGGTCAAGCAGCTGGAAAGGATGTGAGGCTAGACTTGAGTTCAGGTCTTCCTGATTCCAATGAGACTTTGGATTAACCTTTCATTTGTCATTGCTCTCTATTCCCAAGCCACTTTGTATTTATTTCATACAGATTTTTATTTATTTATGTATTTCGATATCATCCCAAGAGAATGCAGGCTTTTTGAGAACTGGATCACTTTTGTTTTTTGCCTTTGAATCTATGTCCTTAGTTGAATTTTTTCCACTTTGTAGGCACTTGAGAAATGTATATTGAATCTAAATGTCCATGTGGTACCTGAGTATAATAATTTAGTGGTTAAAATGAATTTAGAATCTCATATGAACATTTTGCCAACATGATGTTTTGTGTGGTGATATAAAGATAGGAAAATGAATGAAATCCACTTTCCTTATTGCTAATGTGGTCCTATGAAAATAGGCAAATGATTGTTTACGTCTGATCAAGCAAATTAATAATTGACACATGCAGGTTTTCAAAATTGCTAACATCATGCTTTCCATGCATTTACATCATTTAAGCCTAATAACAATTTTGTAAACTAGTTATCACTGTCCTATTTTACAGATGAGAAAATCAAGGCTCATAGTGACACAGGTACTAAGACTCTGAGATGAGACTGGATACATGATGGATTTCTGAAATCTAGGTCTGTCTCCTTAAAGTATACCAGTAAGATATACAAGAAAATTGATGCATCTCATTAATTCATTATTCTCTTTCCATATTTCACTAATTAATGATTTCAAAGTTGGGAAAAGAGGGAGGATCAAAGTGGACTCTCCATTAGTTTGTTAGGTAAGAAACAGTGAGATATTGGACATATTAAGCTACCAGCAATAGATATCATATTTTACCTCTTCTGTTTAGATCTAAGTATAGAGAAAAATTATTTTTTCATTTTTTCAATAACACTTAATTTTTTCCCAATTACATGTAAAAAAAAAATTTTAGCATTCACTGTATAACATTTTGAGTGCAAATTCTCTCCTTCAACAGAAAGCAATTTGATATTGATTATATAGGTGTTATCATAAAAAACATACTTCCATATTCATCATGTTATGGAAAAAGACTTGAAAAAGCATAAAGAAAATAAAGTAAAAAATGATTGGAAAAATGATATACCTACATTTAGACTCCATCAGTTCTTTCTTTGGAGGTAGATAGTATTTTTTTTTTTATCATGAGTCCTTTTGAATTGTCTTGGATCATTGTATTGCTGACAATAGCTAAATTATTCATAATAGATCATCATACAACATTGCTGTTACTGTGTATAATGGCTATATTGCATTTTGACTGCTAATTTTACTTTTCATCAGTTCATGTAAATCTTTCCAAGTTTTTCTGAAATCCTCATGCTCATTGTTTCCTTTTGTTTAAACTCTTGCTTTCTGTCTTAGTGATAACTCTAAGACAAAAGGGCAAGAACTAGGCAAATAGCATTAAGTGACTTACGAGCTAGAAAGTGACTAAAGCCAAATTTGAACCCAGATCTTCCAAATCCAGGTCTAGCTTTCCATCCATTAAGACACCTATCTGTTTCCTGCTCATCATTTCTTACAGTACAATAGTATTCAATTGCAATCAGGTGCCACATCTTATTCAGACAATTTACCCATTAGTTGGGCATCCCCTCAATTTCCAAACCTGTACAAACACAAAAAGAACTAATAAAATATTTTTGTATCAATAGATAATTTTGCCCCCATGCACCCTCTTTTTTTTTTTATCTCTTTAGGATTCAGATTTAGTCCTGGTATCAAAGGATATGCAGTTTTATAGCCCATTGGACAGGGTTCCAAATTGCCCTCCAGAATGATTAGATTCGTTCAGAACTTCACCACAGTGTATTTATGTCCCAATTTCCCCACATCCCCTCCAACATTTAACATTTTCCTTTTCTATCATATTAGCCAATCTGATAAGTGTGAGAAGAAGTACCTTGGAGTTATTTTAATCTGCATTTCTCTATAATGAATAATAATGGAGCATTATTTCACAATACTATAAATAATGGGTTTCTTTATCTAAAAGCTATTGGTTCATATCCTTTGGCTATTTATTGATTGGAAATTACTTTGTATTTTTATGAATTTGACTCAGGACTCTATATTTCTGAGAAAGGAATCCTTTATCAAAGACATACTCTAAATTTACCCCTCACTTTTTCATTTTTCACTGAATTCTGGTTGTGTTGCTTTATTTTTATTTTATATATATCATATATATATATACCAATTATATGTAATAACAAATTTCCACACCAGTTTTCCTAAATTATATGAATAAATTTATCTCCCTCCTCCCTTTCTTTCCCCTAACTATATCAGAGTGCATTGCTTTTTAACATTCTTAAATTTAATGTAACAAAAATCACTCATTTAATAACTTAGAATTCTCTATATCTTATTTGGTCACAATTCTCCCCTAATCCAGGATCTGACAGATAAACTATTCCTTGTTCCCCCTAATTTGCTTATAGCTTCACTGTTTATGTCTAAATATTGTACCCCTTTTGACATTATCTTAGTTTATGGTGTGAAATGTTGGTCTACACCTAGTTTTTGCCATATTGCTTTCTATTTTTCTTAGTAGTTCTCATCAGATTGTAAGTTCTTGTCTCCAAAATGAAGAAAAATATTTTTCAAAGTAAAATAAAGATAATGAGGCATTATTTACTTACTTAATTTCTATGTATGTCTATATGAACTGTACTATGTACAGTCTGTATCGTATAGTATAATATGTATAGAATGTACAATATGGACTGTAACTATGAGAAAAACTATTAATAATTGGCAAATAGCTTCAATTTCCAGAATGAAAAAAATATTCTGCCATTTATGAGTTTGTATCCTTTTTATGTTTAAATTAAGACATAATTTAGTCTACTGGGCTACTATGATAACAACATTTTAAGACAATAATTCCTGATAGTGTCAAGTGGAAAACCAAATTCTATTTTAATACCTGGATATATCTGTGATACTATTAATGAGGGTACTCCTCTATATGAAGTTTATCTCAACCCATATATGACCCTGGGCCTTGTAGCGACTGAACTTATGTGACTCTTGTCCATATTAAAATGGATTTCCTTTGTGAGATCCACAAAAAGAGGAGCATCAAAAATGTTGATGACCTTCTAGTTCTCTGGACAGTGTATGCAGACAAATGGACATAGGCTCTATATCTCACTCTTGTTACATAAGTAGACCACCTTTTGAGTCCTACATCTCTCTGATGAAAGCCTCATAATACTTCTCTTAGGAAATTATTTCTCAGTAAAGTATAGTACCTTAATAACACTGACCATCCATCATTTCATTATCAACTTGAAATTTTTAGAAATTATTATATTACATGAATCATAGCCATAACAGCACCACTGAAGGAACACATTGTGTTTAAAAAAAGAAAAAAGTGCACTTATGTTTCAGAGAGAAGCCTGAGGTTATTTTTCTAAAGCACATTTTAATTTCCCAAAGTTTGTTCAAACTACTCTTTTTTCTGTTAAAAATTTTGGCCTGATTATTAGTCATACCCAGTGTTGGTTCAAGATACATACATATTTACACAAGTTTGCTCATGTGTATATGTACACACACATTTCTTATATATACTATATATAACATTTACAAATGCATGCACACAGAGTAGTGGATCATTTATAAGATATTGAATTGTAGATTAAACAGTATATTTTGTGATCTTATGAAGTGCCCCATTTCATAGTAATAACCATTCACCAAAGATGAGTGTGAGACCTTTCAAGAAATCTTGATTTTTGACATGAAAATAGAAAGCTCTTTCTTAGAGGAGATCCTTTAAGAAAGTGTTTTGCTTTATTGAATTAAGTGCTATTTTTTTACTCACACATAATTGGCAATGCTATCTTTTATTTTCTACACTTTTCAAACAGTGGTGTCAATATAAACATATAATCTAGTAGAGAATATCATATGAGAAAGCTTCTCTATTCTCTCTTATCAATATTACCCTAGATATGAGTAAGGCTGATTTTCATAAAAATTTGGAAAACAATGCAATAACAGTAGGAGCTTAATAATTGTGAGAAGTATGGCATTATGGGTAGTGGGCAGGCCTCTAAGTCAGCAAGACTTGGCTTCATGTCTGATCTCGGATTCTTGTGTGACCTTAGACACATCACTTCTTAATACTCTAGGGAAATTGTTGTTTTGTTACCTAAGAGAGCCCTACTCCAGTCTTTTAGTGCCCGACCCTCAACAAACCTTTTTGGATAACAATAGAATTTGATGTCTTTTACAAGCTCTTTATTTCCTCTCATTCCAAAACCTTGACAATACATTCTTAACTGCTTAAAGATTGTGTCCCTCTAGCACTGATGTCTTGAGTGTGAATATTTGGCCTGGTCCAAATTTTGTTTTCCATTTTTGTATTCTTTAGTGATATTTCTACTTCCTTATGTAATACAATGGAATTCATGATATCATAAGAGAAAATATCTGGATCACTTCCTTATCATGGTGGAGAGGCTTGTGGAGCTATGTTGTATCCAAGACAAGTCATGGTGGAGAGTTCAGACAAAGGTGATCTGCTGGAAAAAGAATGGCAAATCACTCCAATACCTTTATCAAGAAAATCCAATAGACAGTATTCAAATTATCCAAGATGTGACATTGGAAGATGAGGCCACTAGGTCAGAAGATGTCCCATACTACTGGAGAAGAGCGGAAGACAATTACAACTAGCTCCAGTATTAAGTGACTGGGCCAAAGCTGGAAGGAAGTGAAGTTGTGGATGAGAGTGGTGACACAAGGAAAGTCTGATGCTGAAAAGATTGTATAAGAACTTGGAATGTAAGATCTATGAATCAAGGTAAGTTGGATGTGGTTGAATTGGAGATGGAAAAGTAAGTGATAGAAATAACAAAAAATCAGTAAGGATTGGAAAAAATTGGAATGTGTCAGTAAACTCAAATGGATGTGAATGGGTGATCATGACATATGTTGCTGTAGGCAAGAATCCCTTAGAAGAAATGGAGTAAGCCTTATAGTAAATAAAAGAAGGGTAAGAAAAGCAGTACTGGATTTTAATCTCAAAAATGAGAATGATATCTGTTCAAATGCAAGGCTAACTATTCAGCATCATAACAATGGAAATATATGCTCCAATCAGTGATGCAGAGGCCAAAGTTGATCAGTTCATTAAAAACCTACACCATCTCCTAGAAATACCACCAAAAAAGATGTCACAATCATCATATAGCATTGGAATGCTAAAGTTGGAAATCAAAAGATAATTAGAATAATAGATGAGTTTGGTCTTGGAGTACAAAATGAAATAGGATAGAGGCTAATAGAATTTTGTCAGGATAGCTCACTAGTCATAGCAAACATTCCTTATCTTTTTAAAAATACAACTCTTACCTTTCATCTTAGAATGGATACTCTGTATTGGTTCTAAGACAGAAGAACAGTAAGGACTGGGCAATGGGGGTTAAGTGACTAGCTCAGGATCACACAGTTAGCAGTGTCTGAGGTCATATTTGAACCCAAGACCTTCCATCTTTAGGCCTGGCACTCTGTCCACTGAAACACCCATAAACATTCTTTTTCACCAGTCCAAAAGATGACTTTACCATGGACATTACCATATGGTCAATATTGAAATCAGATTGATTAGATATTTTACAGCCAAAGTTGGAGAAACTTTACATAATCAGATAAAACAAGACCTAGATATGATTTTGATTCATATTATGAGCTTCTTATTGCAAAATTCTGACTTAAATTAATGAAAGTAGAGAAAAACAAATGATTGTATAGGTACAACCACCCTTATAAATATGAAATAAAAGTTATGAGTAAATCTAAGGGAATAGATCTGGTAGTTCATGAAGCACTCTGGGCAGAGCTTCACAATATTGTATAGGAGGCAGTAATTGCAAGCTTGAATAAATACCTGCCATTTGCTAGGTACTATGCTAACTAAGCACTTTACAAATATCTGTAATTTTATTAGATTTATTTTCAATAGTTGCCTCAAGTTCAAGTATTTCACTTCATTAACTGTACAGATGGTATGTCTAGAGTTGTTTCAGATATATTTTGGGGAGGTAAACATATATATATATATATATATATATATATATATATAAAACTTGCTTCTTGATGTTAAGAATCATAGAATTTAATGTTGAAATGTCATTTAAATATTATCTGATCCCCATCTCTCCCCAACTCCTCATTTTACCAGTTAGGAAATTTAGGTCCAGATAAAATGCTTTAACAAAATCAGTCATGCAGGTAGTTTCTAATAGAAAAGATACTCAAACTCAGGTTCTCCAACTCAAAATCAGATTTTCTTTCCACTACACTGCATAACCCTGCTTGTTGTGTAGCTAGGGATACATTTTAATTTTAAAAATAAAAGTGGAACATGATTAAGCATAAAATTACTAGTGCAGCAAAATTCTATTGGTCTTTAGGGAAAGTAGAAATTAGAGGATAGTGAAATTAGGGACAACTTCTTAAAGGATAATATATATATTTAACTTGGCCTTTAAGAATGGCTACAATTTAGATTTCTAGGGAAGAATGGGGAAGACATCATTGAAATAGAAGAATAAAAGGGATAAAGGTGAGAATGTGTAAGTTTTATTCAAAGGAAACTGGTAGAACAATTTGATTGGAGTAGAGGGATAATTCTGGAGGATAGAGAGAATGAACTTTTTTCCTAGATAGTCTGGAAAATGGTTTATGGAAGATTTTGAATGATAGTTACAGAACTATTTTTAAAAAATTTCCTGTGTATTACAGGTGGGGTTGCAGCTTTCCCCCTCCATTCCCCTCCGTCCAGCAGCCCAGTAGAAGCTCCTACTCCCTCCCCTGAGTGAAATGCTTAGGCCTCTACCACCTTTTCTCCCATATTTGTCTGGGGTAAGGTGGTAGGAAAAGGGTACTTGGTCTCTGGGAGGGGCAGGGCATGGCACCCATTCTGGTGGCAGGGTGTGGCATGGAACATGGTGTCTAAAAGATTCTAAAAGGTTCACCATCACTGGATTATGAGTATAGAAAAAATTAAGATGTTATTACCATCATTTATGCATGAGGTGATATGACCAGATCCTTGAATGTTCCATAGTGGAAAGCTAGGTATGAGTTTGGTTCTAGATAGTTTGCATCTAGACTGCTGATGATTATCAGCAGGCTCTGCAGCCTTGGATAATTAGTTTTCCTGTCTTTTGTTTCTAATATAATGAGGAGTCTGAATTGGATGTTTTAACATCAGTTCCAGTTCTAAAATTGTAAGATACTGTGATTCATGAAATAATACTTCAACAGTAGTCTCTGGGTCATCAGACAAGAAAATAACTATCATAGCTCATTAAGAATAGGAGAAGCAATGTTAGACAAAAAAGTCCAAAGCAGCTTCTTTTGACACCATGACATGCAGTTAAATCCAATTAATTTAGTTTTCAAAAATAGTTATCTGGATATGTAGTTTACGTAGTACCATGAAACATTTTTTTTGCCTGGATTGATCAGAGGTTTTGCCATCATATGGACACAATCTTATGACCTTTTGAATCAAATTCAAGATAATGGTTTTAATAGGCATTGACATAGACTCTTGCTCCAAATATTTTCTTCTGGTAATGATACTTAATTCTTTTAAATTCAGATGTTTAAAATCCTTTTATGGATTAATTAATAAAATAAATGGAACTGAGAAGTCAGTTTTAGATAAAGGGTAGTGACAAAAATATACTTTTATATAAAGTCTAAATATTAGATATTGGCCTCCTTTTCCAATCTCATCCTGATGGTTGATGTAATTAAACAGCAAATAAATACAGTAGAGAACAATAACTGTGCTTTCCTGGAAACTGATGCAAATGAGATATATTACAAAAGAAAATGCTTGTACAGAGATGTTACATTAAACTAATTTTTATTCCTCTCCCTTATACTCACTTGTCCCTTCCCTTCATATCAAGCTTATTACATTTTCCTTTTAAACCACAAGAAATATTTCCATAATGAAAACATAAATCAATTTTTGAAGACCTTTTAAAAATTAAAATGTAACCAACCAGTGAAAGGCAGGATGACACAGGTTTCCAGGAGCAACTGGGAAGTTCCAGGAAACACAGTGGATTTCGAGCAGAAGTTTCAGGTCATGTTCATCAAAAAGAAAAGGGATTTGTAAAGAGGAACATGCCAAGTAAGCTTAATCTTTTGCTTATTTACCTCTGACCTCTTATGATCTGTAGATTTACTGAAACTAAGAATATGTTGGAAAAGTAAGGGGCCAAGAGAATAAACATTTATTAAGTACCTACTATGTGTCAAGCATTGTGATAAATGCTATACAGATATCTGATTCGATGCTTACAACAACATTGGGAGGCAAGTACTAATATTATTCTTATTTTGCTATTGAGGAAACTGAGGCAGACAGAAGTATGTGATGTGCCCAGAATTATGCAGCTAGTAATGCTTTGAATTTGAATTCAAGTTTTCTTGACTTGATTTTTCTTGATGGTGCTTTATATATTACACTACTTCATTGCCACTAAAAACAACCCACCAAAAAACGGAGTATAGAACGGGGTATCATAAAAAAGTGAAATTGGTGCCAAATGGAAGGAAGAAAAAAACATTGAATTTCTCTGGTTATTGGAGATATTGAGAATCCTATTGTGATAGGATATAGGAAGTTTTCAAACTAGAAAACTGGAAGAGAAAGAAATTTCATAGGCTCACAGAATTAGACCTTGGAGGAACCTTAGAGATCATGTAGTCTAATCCTTTCAATTTTGCTCGTGGAGAAAGTGAGAGAGTTTAAGTTCACATAGTCAGTGAATATTCAAAAGAGGACTTGACCTTGAAAATTCTTTTCCCAACTCTGACTCTTCATTTTACCACTGAGTAAAATGTGAGGAAAGAAAGGCCTATTTTAAGTATTAGGAAAGGAGGATAAGACAATTGAACATTAAAGGTAGAGTTGGAGAAAGCATAGAATTACATCAAACACATTTTAAAATAAAATTATTCTTCAAAAGTAAAAATCTTAATTTTCTCCCATCTTACTCAATGGCAATATAAACAGAGTCCAAGTTGGGTTAGTTCAGTGTTGAGGGAGCTTCACTTCTGATGAGGAGAGGATTAAGGCATTTTTTCTTTCCTTCTTTTTTTCTTTGTCTTATTAACCCTCTTCACTGTGTCAGGAATATAACATTAAAATTTAGGTTTAAACTCATTTCTAGGGTTTTCCCCAGAGTATGAGGAGATGGTATAAAAAGCTATTGAATGTGCAATATTGTATGTACAATATATTGTGTATAGATTCCAAGGCAGAAGAGTGATAAGGGCAAAGCAATGGGGGTTAAGTGACTTTCCCATGGTCATACAAGTAGGAAGTATCTGAGACTAGATTTGAACCCTAGACTTCCTGTCTGTGGGCCTGACCTACTTCCTCATAATATTATCAAAGAAAGAAATTAATTCAATAAATTTAGTTAACTTGTCAGAATTATCTACTATTCTATTCAATACTTTGTACCATTGGACCTTCAGCTCTGCAAAGGAATGTGTGTTGGGGGGGTTGCCCTGTCATATTTTTTTCTTCCTGGCCAATTATGGTCTTTATAATTTCAAAAGATTATGTTGTGATTATTTTGATATTGTTCTTTCCTTTTATATTGTTATAGTCATTATGTGCATTCTGCTATATCTATTCTGATTGTTTTCTTATTAGAGTGAATAGTTCCTTTTTTGTCTATAGTTTCATATTAATGACTCATATTTAACCTAGTCTACTAACAGTCTATATGGGGTAGCTAGTTGGTACAGTGGATAGCGCACAGATCAAACAACTAAACCACCACCAACATAATCAGATCTTTCCTAAACAAACTACTATCCCATAATGTCTAATCCCATCTTGGACTTGTGAAATTCATTCTGTGAACCTATCAACAAGGCTTTATATATTCCTCCTAAATTTATATTAATTATAAAATATTGCAGTGGTCATTTCTTCCTGCTTCTTCTTGTGAAACGCTGGCTTAATTTCAGTATTCTAGCTATTCTACACCACTCTAGATGTGATCAATCATTAAACATTTTGAAAAGGTGGTTTTCATTAAAAGTGAATTTAAATCTATTTTAAAGAACATTTCATGCAAATATCTGTTTTATATAGCAGAAATCAAGCAGATGCTAAATCTCAAAGTCACAAACATCATGGTTTATAAATATTGATTGTGGCTACTAGCTTTGTGCAGACAGAAAGTGGAAATGATTGTTGAGTACTTACTAGGATTTTTAGCCACATTCACAGCCCAAATCTTTAACTCTGTCACTGAACTTCGAAAACGATAGGGATTATGCTCAAGAGTAAACTTGTATTTGATGCGGTTCATCATAGGCTTCTCTATAAAACACTAGACCACACCATCCTCAACAATAATCCACCGGGCAATCCCTTCTCACCTTTGATTCCCTGGTCTTTGGCCCACGATTGTAGTTATTACCCAACCTGTGCCAGGAATTCAGAGCAAATCCAAAGGCAAAATGGTCATCTCTCCCCAAACATCACCACATCGTACACCCTCTATTATCTCTTGGTGACAGTAGATTCTTTTAAGCAGGCAAATTCTCCAGTAGAGTCAGTCAACAACAAAGTAAGTATTTGTTCAACCAGTGATCCCAGGCACTAGGTAGAAAGGTAAATTGCTGGGTCATCACTCATATCTCTCCCTGAATGTAATATTATTGTCACATAAGATTTTATCCTTCATTCTCTTCTCTTATCTCTAAGGCCACTTGGATGTCTCATCAGTTCTCATTAATCTAACTATCATTCTATGCACATGACTGCACAGACATCAAAGAGTTGGAATCAACGGAAATGACTAAATAAAAATGATAGTTTAAGTTGCTTAAAGTATGGTGTAGAGTATCACCATATGTGAAAATATTATAATTATATATTCGTTAATATATCATATATCATATGCTATGTATATAAGATAGATAATATATACTTACTAAAATGACATTCCCCCCAAATCCTGTTTTCATAAAATCTCAATTTGTTATTGTTTTCCAAGACTGGAAGTAAGTTTAATGTCAAGCAGGTTATGTATAAGATTGTACCCCAAATATTTAACAATGACCATTCTATTTAGCTAGACTTTTCATTAACTTCAATGCTTTATTCATAGTTAAATACAAACAAATTGCTAGGCGAATGTAGCTAAGTATGCTTTGTATAATCAATATATTCCTAAAGAGCTGTGTGCAAGGCAAATAATAATTAAATATACTGGGAAGACCTATTAATTAAGTCTTCTGAATCAAATCCCTTGGAAAATAATTTTGTAATATGAATAACCACTTAATTTGTCTTAATTTCATATGTTAAGATTTCACATATCTGTATTTTCAAAGTAAGAATAACTCTATGAAGATTTAATAGTTACCTTCTAAGTCTAGAAAAAGGAAATAATTTTGCCTTTGAAAAATTCAATGATCAGAAGGGAATCAAAATACAAACTTCAGTATTAATGATCATTTTCCATATGTCAGTCCTTGTACTAAGGTCTAGGAATACAAATGTAACAACAACAGCAGCAACACATAAGAGACAATCCTGCCTCCAGGGAACTTCAGTCTAATGGCTAGAGAACAATATATAAAAGGGAACAGTGGCAGGGAAGACACAAGGATGGAAAATTTATTGACAAATATTTGACATACCTTTTCTAGAAAAAATGGTAATATTAGTTTAGTTATTGCTGTTAAAACAAGGAGTTAATGTTGATAAATGAGTAGTTTAAGGGAGAAAGGAGGAAAGAAAGGTACGAATGCTGCAGGGTAATTGAGAATCTGGCTAATTGATGAAAAGTTTAAATATAATATGATGGTTTGATGGGTTATATGTAAAAGGCTACGATGTCTGTTTTCAATCAAGATGATGGGCCTTTGGGAAAGGAATTCCAGTGTAGCATGAATTGACCTACCCAGGGACTACTTACTACATGGATTCTGGAGGTCCTAGGAGGAGGATGCAGATTGGGAGAAATGCAGTATCAGTAGTAGAACAGACGCAAGAGAAATATGTTTGGGGGTTGGGAATCAGGTATTACATTGTGGAATTGAGACATTAACAAATGGAAGCAGAGTGGATAGCTACTGTGAAAATGAAAGATTTGATGAATATACCCATTTAGTGTGATTCTGTATGCTTTTACAGGAGAAAAAAATTAGTTCTCTGCTGTCAAAAGACCCACACAAATGAGTGATGGTAAAAAAAATCCTTGAAATAGTAAAATGCTAACATTCTCTAAATCCCAGAAGAACTAGTAGTCTATTTGACAGCTAATCATCATCAATGTAAGTAACATTTACATGTTTTTTAAAAAAAATCATTTTCAAGGCATTTTCTTCATAATAACTCTGTGAAATGTAGGTTGTAGTTTCACAGATTAAGTGGCTTTCCAGAGGTCTTGGAGAAGAACAAGAATTCAAGCCTAGGTCTTTTGGTTCCAAATCCAGTATCCATTCCACTGTACCACTCTTAGGGTACAACAGCCATTTAATTTCTAAAAATTAAGTAATGGAAAATGGAAAATTGTGATACTAAGAAAGTCACTAAAGTAGCTTCTTCACCTTGTATACAAGTTAAATAAAGACCTTCAAATGGTAGAAGGGAGCACTTAATAGAATCAGTCAATAAGTATTTACTAAGCAACTATGCACCAGAAAATAAGTTTGCTAAATGGAATACAAAAACAAAACAATCCTTCCTTCAAGAAACTTACACTCTACCAAAATAATTGTAATTGACATATTATGTATATCTTGAAGAAATTAAACTGCCAATACCAGTCTTATGATGAAACACATTAATATATAAATTCTGCTTGGATAGATGAGGAAGTTCTCTGTTGCAGAACAGGAAGAAGAAAAATAGAAATTGAGTGAAATTATATTTGCATAAAGACTATGGTATTCTGTGCTTATAAAATTCTATAGGATGTTACAGCTAGAATGGACCTCAGAGGTCACTGTCCAAATGAAGAAATAGGCCCAGAGATTGTAAATTGTTCAATTACACTTAATTGTTGTAATTAAGGAAAAAACTAGGATTAGTATTCTATTCCCTTGCCACTTAATTTAGTGTTTTTCCAAAACATTAGAAAATATTGTACTATTTTTTAATTGACTGTAATTTGTAGACATAATTTTTTAATGCTTTTTAGCATTCCAGGGTGAAGAGAACAAATCTTAAAGGATCAAGCTTCTTACAAATAAAAATGATTAGTAGTGATGCTCTTGAATGAAGGTAACTTTTTCAGTTTTTATGTGAATCTCCATGTGTTACATGATCTGGTAGAGAAGATAAGCACAATATAGTGAGATGACCATTGGATTGTGAAATAAATTACCAAGGTTCAAATCTCAGCTCTGTCACTTTGGAGCACTGTGATCTTGGGCGAGAGTCATTCAAACTCTCTAGTTTTGTTTCATCATCTGGAAATGATGGGGGTTCAACTAGTTAACCTTGAGTATTTTTAATTTTTTTAAAGCTTCTTTTAAAGTTTTTAATTTTTTAAGTTAAGATTTAAGTTAAATCTCTGATTTCACCAAATCATTGAACTTTTTCCTTCCATAGATTACAAAAGCCAAGGAAAGCATCTCATAACTTGAATGTAATTTTATGTCGGCAAATTAACACAATGAGATTTGTAAGGTCCAAGTTCTGTTCATAAAGGTGACCCTTGTTATAATCTTAAAACAATCATTGCCTTTTTTTTTAAATACAGTAATCTTTGATATTGTTTGGCTTAAAAAGAAACTAGATGGAAAGTAAAATACGGTGGCTTTTTTCTTTTCATTTGCAAGTTGTTTATTGATGTTACTTTTTTGGGTTAATATTTAGGTTTCCACAATTTCTGTTTTATTTTCTGCCATTTATTCCATTTTGATCCAAACTGAGGCCATTAGCCAAGAAAAATAAAACACTGCACAGTGACAGCTAAGGGACCCATCAGATATGAAAGATATTTCTGGCATGTATTTTGAGAACATTTTGAAGGCATGGATAGAACTTTTAGGAATATTTGTCTTATATGTCCCACAGCTATTTATGATATGCCTTACTTACTTTGATTTTTGTAAATCCATTTGCAAAGGAAATGAAATCTTTCACTTTAATGTAGGAGTTGTTAACATGCCATCATATTATTAGTAGGTGATCAATCAATAATTCAATCAATAAGTATTATTGTTCCATGTTTCAGAAGCTATACTCGGTGCTAGGGAAAAACTGAAATATTTCTTGCCCTCAAGAGAGTTCAGATTCAAATGAAGGATACATCATATACATATATGGGTACATAAAGACTATAGTAAAGATAAATCAAAGGGCTTTTAGTAGGGAAAATGCTAGTAGCTGGAAGGATCAGGAAGAGTGTCAGATAAAAGTTGGTCTCATGCAGACCATGTAGAATCTCATGTAGAATGTGGTGCTTGAATTGACTCTCATCAAAATCAGAGGATTTTAAAGGTGAGTGGGAGGAAGGAAAATATTCCAGACATGGAAGACATCTGGAACATAGGCAAGGAGATGAGAGAATAAAAGATGGAAAATCATGGGTGAAGAAGAACAAAAAGCCAGATGACTTGGATTGAAGATTGTATGACAAGTACTTATGTGTAATAAGAATGGAAAAGTAAGCGGGATGAGGTTGTGAAGAGCTTTTAACTGTCCCAGAGATGAATTTATGTCTTGGTATTGGATCTTATTGATTAGGGAAATGACAGGATCAGTCCTCCCTTTGCTGTTCATCAGTCATTTATTTCATTCTGACTCTACATGATACCATTTGAGGTTTTCTTGTCAAGGATACTGGAGTGGTGTGCCATTTCCTTTTCAAGCTCATTTTACAGGTGAGGAAACTGAGGCAATCAGCATTAAGTAAATTGCCCAGAGTCAAACAACTAGTAAGTTTCAAAGGCCATATTTGAACTCAGGTCTTACTGACTTTAGGCTGGATATTCTATCCACTGTTCTATCCACTGTGCCACTTTGCTTCCTCAGGGTGTCTTTCCTTTAAGAAAAATCACTTTAGTGGTCATGTGAAAGATGAAATGGAGTGAAGAGGCTTGACAGACTGGTTAGGAAGCAGTTGCAATAGTTATCAGAAGAGATGATGTGTGAAAAGGAAACAGATTCAAGAGATGTTGTGCAGGTAGAAATGTCAGTGACTGGCCAGAGATTGGGTTAAGAGATTGTGAGGGAGAGTACAGAATCAAGGATTATTCTCAAATTATGAATCTGGGAGATTGAAATGGTAACAGAGTACTTAACAAAAACTTGGAATTGAGCAGGAAGGAGGCATTTGGCATGACCTATAATGAGTTTTCTTTTGGATGTGTTGAGTTTGAGATACCCATGACAGTAAGCCCATATTTGGCATCATTAATTCGACCCTTTCTATAATTATTTGGGCTGCTAGAAATAATTTCTACTTTTAGCACTGGGTCACTAAAATGATTCTTTTTAAAGTTGTAGATAAAATTCCTAGTGGTATAATTTCAGAAGCATAATTTAAAAAAATTCCCATCTATAAATGCCAAAATACATATATCAAAATTTCTGTAGTATGCAAAAACCAAAAAAAAAAAAAAACCCTGGAAAATAATTATTGTATCCTGTGAAAAATACGGAAAATTATTGCATCATTACAATATGTGATAAGGAGGACTTCCGAAGAACATGAGACAATATGCTGAGCTGAAGCACCATGTAAGGAGTGCTCTCTGACACACACATATACTTGTTGTTGCTGTTCATCCTTCCTTTTGGAAGAGGATCAATGACTTGTGTTAATTTGGATTTAACTGAGGTAGAATGTCTCAGTCATCAGCCTCATTCTCTCTTCCAAAGTCATGACAATCCAGTGTCAAGAGAAAAGTCAAGATGAGTGGTGATGGCTTTGGATGCATTCGCTGACCCTGGCTTCTTTGATGCCTGAGCATCTTCCATAGCTTCTGCTTCTACCACCTTCATGGCCATTGGAACAAATTGTTCTCATCTGGCCCCTCTGCAATGGGAATGGGTGTGGTGTACACATATCTGGAGTAGAGATCCCCCAAACTACCAACAGGTTTGAGGTCTGTCAGTTACTCACAACCTGGTTTGGCCTGCTACCAAGATGGCTAACCAAGGTGTGGCTACTGACCATGCTATCGCTTCTTGGAGCCACAATGAAAGGCTGGGTGGCAGGTGAACACCAAAGAAAGAAGGAAGCACTGAAAAGGGCTTAGCAAACCCTCACACTCAGAGGTCCTAGTCTTCCCTGAACATTCTAGACACCCATATATGTTATACACATGCACATATTCATATATGTGTACATATATAAATATACATATACAAACACAATGACTATAATAACATTATGCATTGACCCACTTTGATTTTAGTACAATCTGCCAGCTTTTATTAGCCAGATACTGTGCTTGGTACTGATCTAAGGACTAGGAATATACGATTTAAAATGGAACTAAATAATAGTGTTACCTCCCATTATAACAATGATCATCAGGAGAAAAATTAGGCTTCAAGATACAGAAATGATGATTTTTTGTTGGATACACATATATAATCTTGCAGGCTTGCTTACATTTAGAAGGATTCAGGAAGGGTTTCTCCTGAACTTGAGGAGTTGCGAAGAATGCTATTCTAGAAAGTAGGTATTATTCCAGGACCGAAGTACAAACAAGATGAAACAATGTTTTAGGGGGAAAAGGTTTAGGACCTCTCCTGTATATTCCTGAAAATATCCATAGCTTTTTCTATGAGAAGATTGGGTTTATTAGGAGCAGTCAGGGTAAAATTTCAGAATTTAAGAGAATACCAATAAAGTGAAAATTGACATTAACCAGACCAGGCTATAAATACCACACAAAGAGACCAAACAAGTCCTCTACTGATAGAAGTGGCCGCCTTTCTGCTTCACAACTAACCTATAATGAACACTGGAAAGGAACCTGTTGTCCTTTTAAGGTTAACACAAATGAATAAATTGCTTGCGATGCTTTTGCTTATTGATGAATTCTTATTTAGTTTTATTTAATTACTCGGTAAAATTCACATGACTAAGAATTCAATATGATTCCTATCATAGGACAAAATGCACTAATTTCTGTCTTCATGATCACAACATTCATTTTAATGTAATGAAGAGATATTTATGTCTGTGAAAAAAATAACAGTAGTCCATATCAAGAAGTACTGATTAAAAGTTTCAAGTAGAAAAGAGTCATAGCTACTTTTTATGATCCCTACCCTGTGATCTGAAAATGATGTAGAGAGCAATTCTTTGAGGTTAATAAAATTGATTTATATGTTTTGATTTTCATATCTATAAGTGTGAAGCATATGAATCTTATATTAAAACAGGAACCACAGATCTAATGGACAATGTCCAAAATGTTTACTTTTTTATGAATTATAAATTAAAACCACATAATAAATATTTTAAGTGAGCAATTAACTTCCTTCTGTGATCAAAAATAGTATTTAATTTTTAAAAATCCCAATACTCTGTGTATATGTATGTATATATGATTCATGAGTTAAAAACACATAGGTAAGCTCCATTAATATAATATCTATAAATAAGCATTATTTGGTTCATATTTGGAGACATGAACAGGTCTATAGAAACTACTCACTGTAATGTAATCTCCCCATTTTACAGATAAAGAAATTGAGGCCCAAAGATGTAAAGAAAAAAAAGCTTTACCAAGATCAAGTTAATGAATACAAATGCATTGCACTGTTTACTATATTATACATGAAATACTGGTGAAGGTAATAAACTTGAATATAGCATCTTCTGTTCTTTAAGTAAAGAAAAGTTATATCTAAGAGCGGTAATATTGCTTGCAATGAAGGTAAATCTAGAATAAACACAACTGCTGAGGCAGAAATAAAGATAGAGGGATAGAAATAAAGACAGAGAAATATATTGCCAGTTGCCAAAGAAAAAGGAAACTAGAGAATGAGAAATGAAGCTTTAGATATACCCTATCCAAGATGAGAAAATATCTAATGCAAAAAATGGGTAATGATTAGAAGAATGAAGTTTTAATAATTATAGCCTTATTAGACAGGAATGTATATTCTAAATTTGCCTTTGTGGAAAGGGAGTTGCAGTTTGGACTATTGGACAAACTACTCTCTTGTTTTATGGATCAGAAATGTAATATTGAGAGATTACTATTGACTTGGAAACATGGGAAAATATTAATGCTCTTCGATATCTTGTTGTTCGGTCATTTCTTAGACATGTGTGATTCTACGTAACTCCATTTGGGGTTTTCTTGGCAAGATACTGGAGTGATTTGCCATTTCCTCCTCCAGGTCATTTTACATACGTGAAAGCTGGTGTAAACAGGGCTAAGTGATTTGTCTAGGCTTATTCAGACACTAAGTGTCTGAGGCCAGGTTTGAACTCTGGAAGGTGAATTTTCCTGACTCCAAGCAAAGCATTCTATTCCCTGGGCCACGTACCTGCTTGTACTCTTAGATAGAACATTTTCCTATTTAAGTAGTGTAATATTTTATAATAAATGTATTACCTTTACCAGGAAATTTGACAATAAAATGTATTACCTTCTACCTCTAGCTAGATCTATATCTAGATTTATATATCTATGCACATTGTAGAACACTTTCTGGTTTTGCAAAGTCTATCTTTAGATGGGATTTAGATAAATAAGATGAAGCCATGTTAGTGTATTCATCGTTCATTTTCATTTCCTACTCTTTTGCTTTTTTTCTTCCCTTCTACCTCTTTGGGACCCACTAAGTAATGTCACAGAAGTTGAAGAAATGGGGAGGGTTTTCTTTTTCCCTTTGAAATAAATCTGATCTTTTCCTTAGTGGAAACTATGACACTCACACCATATGGGAGTGAGGAGCATACACAGGTAATATAGAGTAAAAGTTCTTATTACCTTGCAAATGTCACTGAAGCAGACCACAATGTTGGTACCACCTTGTCAACCTAGAAAGTGTCTGTGACATCATGCTAGTCTGGCATTTTTCTTCATGTTTTTTCTCCTTAGAGAAGTATAGTAGAAAAAGGACTGGATTGGGAGCCAGGAGATGTGGGTTCTAATCCCAGCTTTGCCATTTAATAGCTATATAAGCTTGGATAGATTTTTGAATGTTGTAATCTCTTCGGGTCTCAGTTTTTTTATGGATAGAATGAGGGGTGAGCTATAAAGTGTTCTCCAACATTCTCTGACATTGTGCTATGTATGTGTCTTCTGAAAAAGAAATGAACCAGCTCAGAACAATACCAGAGTGTTCATTCTAGAACTGAAGGCTCAATTACATGGCCTGTGAGGAGGGTAATATTACTAGGTTAAAACGTAAGTGGGAAATATTTAACACAATATTTTTGAAAACAAATGACATACATTTAAGGGATCTTTATGTAAAGATTAGTACTATCTGCCTCCCACAGTTGAGTTTTAAAACTCACCCACTGTTCTCAAGGACATCCAGGTGAGGCTTTTATCATTAATTCAGAAAGGGAGCAGCCTGGGGGCAGTTAGAGAAACTTTGGCAAGGTCTGGACTCTTGGGATAGCTTTAGTACTGCCATATTGGAATTCTAAGACAAGGCTAGTGGAAGCTGACTTAGTCTTCTGTGAGGTAAATCTGAGCCCTGCCAGATAAGAGGTTTACATGCCGAGTACTACAATGGTGATCAATCAATCAATCCCAAAGCATTTATTCACCTACCATGTGCTAGGTTTGGAAGGTATCTGTAAGTGCAAAAAATGAAATAATGCTTCGATTTGAGGATCTAACATCCGGAATGCAGGAGGCAGCAGTGACATAAATAAGTCTAAAAAGAATAAATACAAATGAGTTAAGTACAAGTTACTTTGGGAGATGGGGTGGTAGTAGTTGAGGGAAGCAGAAAAGGCCAAACATAGATGGTCAGGTTTGAGGGTGGAAAGTGAATCTTTTGGAATAAAAGGTGAGGTTCGGTACACTCCTGTCATAGCAGTCAGTCAGTTTATAGGTGCAAAGATGGGAGACGGAAGAAAAGGGGAAAAGCAATTTGGCTGAATTGTAATATATGGAAGAGAGTCGTGTTTATAAGACTAGCAAGATAAGTTAGAGCCCGGAAGCATAAGGCTTTAAAAGCTCAGCAAAATATTCGGATAATTAGTTTGAAAGGCAAAAGGAAGGAGGTTTTTTGAATAGTGAAGTGGCATTGTCAGATCAGTACTTAGGAAAAATCACTTTGGTGGCAATGTAGGGGGCAGAATAAAATGGGGTAAGATGAGGCAGGGAGGTCAATTAGGGGGGGCATTTCCATAACGTAGGTGATGGGACCCTGAATTAAAGGAGTCAACATGTGAGTAAAGAGCAATTGGATGAAAAACAACTTGGGGAGTTACAAATGGCCAGCAACTGTTTGGATATATGAGGTGAGGGGGAATGAAGAGTCATGGATGATGGTGGTGTTATGAACTTGAGATACTAGAAAAATGGAGGTGACTTGAGCAGAATTAGGGAAGCCACAAAGAGTAGTGGATTTGGAGAAAGGAGAGCAAGTTGTATTTTTATACATGGCATCTGTAGTTTTTGACATGTCCAGTAGGCAATTGGTGATATGACATGGAAGGTTGTGGGACAGAGGAAAATGATGGTGATTAACGATAATTGCGTATAGTCTTTGGAAGTTTTCAAGGGATTTTGTCTGTATTATTTCCTTTGAGTTGCACAACAACCTTATGAGTGGACACACTATGGTATAATGAGTAAGAGCTAATTTTGGAGTCAGAAAGATAGGCTCATTAGGAGAACATTATACACAGAGACTGATACACTGTGGTACAATCAAACGTAATGGACTTCTCTACTAGAAGCAATGCAGTGACCCAGGACAATTTGAAGGGACTTATGGGAAAGATGCTATCCACGTCCAGAGAAAGAACTGTGGGAGCAGAAACACAGAAGAAAAACAACTGCTTGATTGCATGGGTAGAGGAGGATATGACTGGGGATGTAGACTCTAAATGATCATCCTAGCGCAAAGTGCAAATATCAATAATAATGAAATAGGTCTTGATCAATGATACCTGTAAAACCTAGTGAAATTGTTCCTTGGCTATGGGAGAGGTGGGGCAGGGGAGGGAAAGAACATGAATCCTGTAACCATGGAAAAATATTCTAAATTAACTAATTAAATAACATTTTCAAAAAATAAAAAAAATACTGAATTAAAAAAAATACATATAGGTTCATGTGCTATCTCTGACACATACTAGCTGTGTTGCCCTGGGAAAGTCACTTACATTTATAATGCCACAGAAAACTAAGACTTAAAATTACAAAATGCTTGTTTATCTGCATTGATAAAGAGATTTTCCTCACTGGAAGTTCTCTATACAATTGACATCACAGGTCTGGACCCTTCTTTCCCATCCAAATAGCAATACCTATGTGAGGTAGTTCCTATTATTATCTCCATTTCACAGAAGAGGAAAAGTTGACGGGGAGGACTTAAGTGATTTGCCCAGGATCACACTTTTAGTAAATGTGTGAAGTAAGATTCTAATCTAAAACTTCTTGATTCTAAGCTTAGCTGAGTGTCCTTCTGTCCTCTGCTCAGGGTTAATCCCACGGTAATACAACTATGAATTTTTGGCATCTACAAAGCACATCCTTAGGGATTTTGACTGGATTTCTAGGCAGGTAGGTACTCTTCCCTTGTTGTGGAATCATTTCAGTCATGTCAGACTTTTCATGACTCCATTTTGACTTTTCTTGGCAAAGATACTGGAATGGTTTACCATTTCCTTTTCTAGGTCATTACAAATGAGGAAACTGAGACAAACAGAGATAAGTTACTTGGCCAGGATCAGAGAGCTAGTAAGTATCTGATTCCAGATTTGAACTCAGATCTTTCTGACTCCAGATTTTGAATTCCATCCATTGCACCTCCCTGCTCCACCTTTTGGTAGGTACACTCATTTTTCATCAACATGAATTCATAAAATCTCTAGAATGTGGAATGGGAAGTTTGTACAAGAGACTTCAAACCTTAGTGATAATCAGGCAGAGCATATTGTAGGCAAAAGAAACGTGATCTTGTATTCAGAAGATTTGGGTTCAGGTCCTGGATCTCCCAGTTACTTTGTGAGTGTGAACAACTTACTCTATTTCTATAGGTTCCAGTTTCTTCTTCTAATATAAATAAGGGAGTTGTACTAGATAAACTAGTTCTTCCCCCTGTCTTTTCAGGTAGTTTTTCAAACTTTGGTCTAATGTTTAATGATCATAATTATGAGATATCAACCTCATTTGATCCAGGATTAATATTGTTAAAAAACTGAAGTCTGGAGGAGAATGAGTTTACTTGCTTAATAATGTATATTGTTAAAAAAAAAAAGTACCTCCATAAACACAAATCACATTATCTGTGATTTTTCTTTAATTTTAAGAGTTTTCACTAATCTTTCTACATAAACCAAAAGGATACCTCCCCTCCCCCTTCAGCAATTGACAAGAATGTAGGACTGGTTAACAAAAACCAAGTTGGTGACTATGATCTTGGTAGTATATCAAATGTCAAAACTTCTTTCTTTGGAATAACAAAAATGACCTTTATGGTGCCTCAAGTCCTTGGTGACCTTTTTAGTAGCCATAACAGTGGCAGATAAACAATAACGATCTATCAAGCAAGAGCAACTTGTCATCATTAGGATAAACCTGGTATGAATCCCAGCATTGTTTGAAGCTTAGCTTTATATAATTTGCAAGTTAAAATTAATAATGTAAAGGCTTTCTATGATGAACATGAACTTTGTGACTTTGAAGTGGTTATTTGAGTGTTTTGGTTAATGTAAAGTTCCCAGCAATGTACACTTCAGCGAAACAACTATTTTCAGAATATACTTTACTGAGTGACATAAAACTCATGTCTTGAAAGCTACAAATAATTTAAAGTAAATTGTATGGTGAAAAAATTCAATCTGAACCAGTATACCCAATGTGGCTCTCTAAAGCCTGACTCCATATTTAATATGATCATTTTTGTTTCTTTTCTTTCCATTAATTAAGACATGAACTTGATCTTGTCACAAAAGCACCTTTTTCTTTTCAAAGGCCTGGGAACTATATACCAGCTGATGTTTGAAATCCCTTCTCTAAATGGTTTTTCTATGGGGTAACAATTGCACATCTATTATCTCTGAGTCTATAGTTCCTAATTTTGTTTAGACTTCCAGCGAAGTGTGGACTTGCAATTATGAATTGGTATAAACAAAAACTCAATAGTTATAAAAGATGAAAGATTTGAAACATTATAGTACAACCCAGTTTTATGGTTATAATGATGCTCTAGTATTGACTTAGTTATTTTGGTGAGGGGAAAAGACTTCATCTGTAGGGTCTGAGTCTGTATTAGGTTCTCATGAGAATTTGTTCTGCAGAAAAAAAAAACAACTATGAGATCAGTCTCTAAAACATAACTCTAGTATAATTGTATTAATTTGCATGAAGCAATTTGGCTATAGATAGCCAGATGTGGCGATGTGGAGGTGCTCTTTTTGTTAATTCTCAGTTCCTATCCTTTTGTTTTTATACAAAAGATCAATAGCAAAATAAGTTACTTCTTATTTTCAGTGTAATTGTAGCTGTTGTTCCATCATATTGGACTCATTTTGATGTTGTATGGCAGTGGCAAACCTATGGCACAGGTGCCAAAGGTGGCATGCAGAACACTCTCTATGAGCACTTGGCCAACTTCCCGCTCCCCTCCTAGAGTTGGTTACTAGAAAGGCAGAGGAAATTAGGTGGAGTTTCTCCCCTCCCCCTTTCCCGTGTGCCTGATGATATTTTTTAACATCACCCTCCCCTCTGCCCAGCAGCAAAATGGGAGTGCACAGGAAGCAATGTGGGTGGCTCACAGGCAGAAGAACTAGAGAGGAGCAGAGCACTCTGACCACTCCCCTCCCCTTTTCCACACATGACTGTCATTAGCTGCCTTTCTGCCTAACAGTCCAATGGAAGAGCTTCCTCCCTCCCCTGTCTGAGATAAGGGTGGAGTGGGGTGTGGCACTTGGTCTCTAGGAGGGTAAGGCATGGCACTCAGTCTCTGATGGGGGGCTGGCATGGCACTCAGGCTAGGGGTTGGGGTGGGTGGGGTCTGGCACTCCATCTCCAAAAGGTTGACCATTGCTGCTGTATGGGGTTTTCTGTTGTTTGTTTTTTTAAACCCTTATCTTCTACCTTCGAATCAATTCAATGTATTGGTTCCAAAGCAGAAGAGTTGTAAGGGCTAGGCAATGGGGGTTAAGTGACATGCCCAGGGTCACACAGCTAGGAAGTATCTGAGGCCAGATTTGAATCTTCCATCTCTAGGCCTGAGTCTCAATGCACTGAACTCCCCAGCTGCCTTGGGGTTTTCTTGACAAAGACAGTGAAGTGGTTTGCTATTTACTTCTCCTGTGAATTAAAGTAAAAATAAAGTGAATTGTCCAGAGTCACAGAGCTAGAATGTTTGAGACAGAGTTTGAATTTAGGTCTTCCTGACTCCAGATCCATGGAACTACCTAGCTGCCTCCAAGACAAAGGGAGATTAGGAGATTTGCTCAGGGTCACAGAGCTAATAAATGTCTGAGGCCAAATTTGAACTCAAGTCTCTCTGATTCCAGGCCCAATCCACTTGCTGACAATTAGCTGCTTCTACAGTATAACTGAATATCTCTGATCGTGTATGTGTGTATCTTCAACAACAATTCACTTGTTTGTGTTACAATTTTTTGGTTTTGTGTGTTTGTGAAATTTCTTTATAAAATAGCAAATTGCAACATTAGAAAAATCCTTGGTCATTGCTCTCCATTATTTTTTCTTCAACTTGGCACAGACAGACAAATGGTTGACTCAGTAAATTAGTTTTAAAATGAATCATCTGATAAAATAAGGTCAAGCAGTCTGGTTGTCTTTAATATTAGCTTACATTTGCATACATAGTTCTTTAAAGTTGCAGAATCTTTTACATTGGTTATCCTTATCATATGTGATCTTCACAACAGCCCGGTAAAGCATATTTTACAGTTGTCATTATCCCCATTTTACAGATGCACAGACCAAGAGGGAGCTAAATCACTTTTCCAAGATTATTTAACTTGCAGACATCAAATTTCATCACTGGTCTTCCTGACTCCATGTTTAGCTCACCTGCCTTAATATGAATACAGAATTAATCAATAGAATTGTATATATGTATCATTAAAATCTTTATTGACTTCAGATCTGATTCTTATGCAGTTTTACCTGCTAGAAATATTATCTTCTGAGTTATATGATGTCTAAGTCCTAGCTTTCCTTGAAGATCCCAAATCTATCCTGCTCCCCTTTTTAGCCTTTTCCATTGCCACAGTCCTTGATGATCAATCTGTTCTAAAAATACTTAGTCAGTCACAGCTATATTATTGCCTTTGTCTCTCTGCCTCTTTCTCTTGTCTTTTATTTTCCTATTCAACTAATTAAGAGCAAAAGAATTTCATTTTTCCATTGTGATTTTGCAGGTTGATTGTCTTGGCCCCCCCTCCCCCTCCTATGTGGAGAATAGAGAGGAGGGGGTACTGGAATTGAAGTCAGAAAGATTCATCTTCTTAAATTCAAATCTGACCTCAGACACTAGCTATGTGGCCCTGGGCATGTCACTTAACTCTGTTTGCTTCAGTTTCCTCATCTTTAAAATGACCTAGAGAAGGAAATGGCAAGTCAATCCAGGATCTTTACCAAAAACAAAACCAAAGACCAAAAGGGGCCACAAAGAGTTTGAAATGACTGAAAAACACACCAATGGATGAACAGACATTCTCCCTGGGGTAATTTTTCCCTGTTAGCAATTGGGTGTGATTTTCTAATTGTAACTTGCTACTATTCCACTGGGCTAGAGAACACCCTTCTTTTTATGAACTGGTCAATCAGCATAACAGTGCTAGTTACTGGAATACAAATACAGCTCTCCCCTCCTCTGTACTGGGGTTAGGAATGTGACTGTCTCCACCCCACAGCACACACCATCTGAAAAACCCATGGAAAAGGTTTTGGCCCTCTCTGCCTACCAGAGAAGGGGGCTGAGTTTTTTCTTGATTTTTTATGGGGTGTTTACAATACCTTGTTGTAACTTTTAGGTGAAGTAGGCATTTCTGAGTTTCTGAACTTTTTTGTATGTTGTCTGCTGGCCTCTGTGTATTGTCTACAGCTTCCGCAAAACTCCCCCAAACTTCCATTTAATTTCTTATGTCTACCCATAATGCATTGAAACGTCTATAGGGAAAGTCATGATGTGGAAGGGATAGCTATGCAATGAATGAAACAGTAACTATTCTCAAGGACTTTCAATTCTAAAGCAGCAAGCCCATGGATAATTATGTGAGGAGAAAAATAGAAGTCTATACAAGACAGTCACGGAGGATGAGCACTAAGAAATGAGGGGAATTATGAAAGGCTTAATATAGTAGTGCCCAAATTGGATGTTAAAGGAAGAGAGAGTCTATTAGGTATAGGGGAGGAGGATGAGCATTGGGAGCATGGCAGAAAGCAGATTCCCTTTCTTAGGCAGATTATGGCCCAATAGTTGGTGAGTGGAGGTAATAGAGAGATAGACAGGTAGAGAGACATGCATATATACACACATGTGTGCATGTATGCACATATGTACCTATAAATACGTACATATACATATAATCAACCCACAAGGTAAACTTGATAAGTTCTTACTATATGCTAGTCATTCTGCAATATAATGCAAATTAAAACATAAAGAATATAAAGAGGAAACAGATCTATAATATCAGATGAGAGAGAAATGTTTTTACTCTAGTCTTTGCCATTTTGCTCATTCCATGGTGCTAAATATATGTGCATATGCATATATTCTCTAATTTTTACTTACCTATTTTTTCTTTAATCTCATTTAAGCACCCAGTAGGCATTTATTGAATATCTATTGAATTAACTGGGAATGTGGTTTCCACATAGGGTATCAAACATGATATACAGAAGTATGGACATCAGAAAAAATTTCTAAGGCTAAATATTGGAGGAGAGCTATTGACTATGTTAAATGTGCATGAAACCTTTCTTTTTTGGCAAAGATTTTTGTTGCATCATTTATTTATGCATGCCCAATCTTTTTAATGATGTGATTTTTAGGAATACACCATTATAAAAGAATATACTTGTCTAAATAGACAGTGCTAATTATGCAAATATTTTTGAGGTGGATTTTACTGTTTTTCATCAATATGACTAGAATTATTGCATAAATAAATTGGTCAATATGACATTTGGTCTTAGTCATCCACAAAAGAAACAAGGTCAGTCCAGCTGCTGTGGGAAAACAGAGTGAAGATGGAAATTGGAAGGAAATTCATAGTGAAGTTCATACTTTTCATAGTAGATCTTAAAAGATACACAAAAACCAGAACAGGAAGAAACTGGGCTTATTAAAAACAGTATTTAACAAAGCACTAAATAATCGAGGCATACACAGGACTGTAGAGAGAAACCTAGCTCCCCTGTGACCTAGCCAGAAACACACATAAAGCATTCAGAAATAGAGTTGAAGTAGGTTTTAAGAAACAAAATATCCCATCTGGACCTTTTTGCTCTACAGTTACTTAGTTACTCTGTCTAAGTATAAGTATAAGTCTAGATTACATTGTATTTACAGGTCCTGGGCAAGTAGTTAAGGATAATACAGAATCCTTGAAAAATTCAGGCTGAAACACTTTCAAATAAGTAACTGTCTTCTCAGAAAAGGGAGAAGGGGATTCCCTCCTCTCTCTCTCTCTCTCTCTGTCTCTCTCTCCTCTCTCTCTGTCTCTCTCTGTCTCTCTCTCCTCTCTCTCTCTGTCTCTCTCTCCTCTCTCTCTGTCTCTCTCTGTCTCTCTCTCCTCTCTCTCTGTCTCTCTCTGTCTCTCTCTGTCTCTCCTTCCTCCCCCCCCCATCTCTCTCAATTTGTCTCTCTGTCTGTCTGTCTCCTATTCAAGATCATAATATTGCCTTTCTCAAAATTCATGATTGTTTGACATGGTATAAGCATGAAACGCCATGTACAGATTTGATTATGAGTATTCTTTCTTTATTTCATTTTGCTATATAAGGAATTTTTAATGTCTTTGTGGGTTATAGATTCCTTTATCAGTTTGATGAGGCCCAAGGATTTCTTCCCAGAATAAAGTTCAATTTTTGCCATCCATCCATCTATCTATCTATCTATCTATCTATCTATCTATCTATCTATCTATCTATCTGTCTGTCTGTCTGTCTGTCTGTCTGTCTGTCTGTTTATCTATCTATCTATCTATCTATCTATCTATCTATCTATCTATCTATCTATCTATCTGTCTGTCTGTCTGTCTGTCTGTTTATCTATCTATCTATCTATCTATCTATCTATCTATCTATCTATCTATCTATCTATCTATCTGTCTATCTATCTATCAAATATATTTATTTATCATCTATATATCTATTCATTGTTTATTTTTGAAACTGTCTCCCTATCTGTCCCAGAATGAAAGCACACTGACTGAGCCTCAAGTGTCCAATTTTGATGGACAAGGAAGATTTAAATAGCTCAGTTTCTGGTGAGTTGAGCTCTCATTAGATAGACTGGTGCCTCCTCTACCTTTCCTGTAGGATTATTATAGGATATCAGAACTAGGTTAGCCATCTGATCAACTTTAGCCCTAATATATCTCAGAACTCCCAAATGCAAGCAAATTAACATTAGTCTTTCCATTAGCAAAGATTGTAGGAGGGCATCACCATAGCTGACCAAGAATAATATTTTTGATGCATTAAATAGAATACATAAAAATAAACAAATTATATTGAAATAAAGATACTTTTTCACCCAGTCAAGTTCAGGGTTCTTTAATGCCTACTTTAATTATTTTAACATACATAAACTTATTTGCTTAACCATATATTAGATTAACATGGCCCAGGAATTATGGATTCTTCTCTGGAGAAGCAAGGTGACAGAAGGAAAAGAAACATGAAGCAGTAGCCAGAAGACTTAGGTTTGAATTTGTGCACTCACCCACATTAACTGAGTGGTCAAAGGAAATCATATAACTTCATACGACTTCAGTTTCTTCATCTGTAAAATATGAATGATTTTACTGACAGTTTATAATATGCTCATTTTGGGGAAACTGTTTTCAAACCAATAAAGCCATTTTATAAGTGGGTACTATCATTATTTTTGTACCCTAGAGGCAGGGGGATGGAGGAGTTAGCTTGAACTGGATTGATACTAATTATTTTTAAGTTTTCACTGTAAGCATTTACAGAAAAATGGAAAACAGCAAACGTTACAAATCAAGACTTGATTTATTGCTTTGTTGACTGTCTAGACTTAGGAGAATGATGGAGAAAATGTTAAAAATGCAAATTAAATTTAAAAGTGTCTAGTGCCTACATTTACCAGCAAACTACTGCCTATATAAGGCTAAACTCAATATTTGAGGACACTAGATATGTAATGAGTCAGTTATTGATAGGGATTTTACTAGACACTATATTTGAATTTGAATTTGGTAAAAAGGAAATCTCACTTGTATATCATTTGTATTCAGGAGTTAATATATCTAACACTGCATTTGGGAACTTATTCATTAATCTATTTATTCAACAAACAGTTATTGAGTTCCAAATCAACTACAATTGCCTCCCAATTTGTCCCTGGACCAGTTCTTCTATTCCAAAGCATTCCCAGATCCAATGACATATCAATACCTCAGTGGTTCTATGACCTCACAGATATGTGTGCTCCCTCCAAATGTTCTGATGACAAGTCATCCAAACCCTCTCATCCTGTGTGACCCATCCATATACTCCCTTAAATAGTCCATAGACAGTTCACTCAACATGCTAGAAGCCTTCCTTTAGTTTTCTTGACATTGCATGGATCCAAGTATAGCATATGGACAACTTGGCCATTGCTTCTCCATCTTGCCCGGTGAATCATTTATTTATTAATTTATTATTTGGTCTGCTACTGATGATTTCTTTTATGATTGCTTTAAGGCATAATTCCTCACTTATATTTTGCTGCAGCCTACTTATATCCACCTTTATACTTTCTTATACTCTACTGAGATCATGAAATCTTCTTGTTTAGGAACCTTCAATGGATGCATTTGCTCATTCTGCCCATAGCCTACAGAATGATATTTCAGTCTTGAACCCTCACTTACAAAGCACTCCATAGTTTAGCAATAATTTACCTTTCCAGGAAAGTCTTTGATTAGTGACTGTGTTAAAATAAAAGAGGGAATATTTCAAAAGCAGTGGCTCTGAGAGGATAAATCAAAGATTTCAAACTTCAGAGCTGTATGAATATTAAATTGCTGCCCCATCCAAATTTAAAATTTTTTTAGAGGAATAGTAATGAGGACATTCTCAAATTTCAGTAGCATAATGCAGTTTACAAAGTGCTCTGCTCAAAAAAAAAATCTGAAGATGTAAGTGGGATACATGGTATCCCAAAGTATAATGGAAAGTTTTGAGAGATAGAGAATATTTGTGTATTTTTGAAATTATTTATTTCTTTTTCATTAGTGTTTTGAATATATAAGCTTTGGATCATGGTTTCTCCCCTGTTTTGTTCTTTAATTTTTTTTTAAACCCTTACTTTCCTTCTTGGAGTCAATAGTGAGTATTGGCTCCAAGGCAGAAGAGTGGTAAGGGCTAGGCAATGGGGGTCAAGGGACTTGCCCAGAGTCGCACAGCTAGGAAGTATCTGAGGTCAAATTTGAACCTAGGACCTCCCATCTCTAGGACTGATTCTCAATCCACTGAGCTACCCAGCTGCCCCCTCTTTCATTTTTTAAAAAATATATAATCCATTTTATCAACCAGGACTTATTTTTACTCTTTCTCTCTCCCCACCCCTCCTTCTGCCTCCTCTCCCCCAAATAATTGACTTCTGGAAATTAGTCTTGGCTAGTAGGGAAAAAAAAAATCAGTTTTGATATTTGACTTACATTCTGATTTATTTTTGGCCAACTAGTCAAATAGGAAAATATAAATTCCAATTTTTACAGATAAGTAGTGATAGTAGAAGAAATTGTCCCAGCTTAAAGATATATGAATTATATTTCTATTGGCTAAAATATAGTAGTAAAAATTCAATATATGAACATCTTATTTTTGGCATTGTTCTCTTTTATGCTTTTTTTAGGGACTTCTCATAATCAATCTATACTGAATGTCAGGAGAGAAATATCCACTGAGTAGAGTCAAATGAAAGTAAAGCAGTTCTTAAATATTTACTATGCACCATGCACTATGCTTAGTGCTGAGGATAACAAGAGATTGAAAACCCTCTCTGCCCTCAGGGAGCTCACATACTAAGGGGAGAGATACCATACAAATAATCGATAATATAAAGATGGTAAATTAGAGGTAATCTCAGAGGGAGGGCATTAGCATTGAAGGGAACTAATTCCTTGTAGAACATAGAATTTGAGTTGTATCTTGAAGGGAGCCAGAAATCAGAGGTCAGGAGGGGGAGAATTTTAGGAATGAAGGATAGCCATTAAAAGGCACCGAGTTGGGAGAGGCAGTGTTGTATGTAAGGAACAACAAGGAGGCTTGTAGAAAGTGTTATTAAATCATAGAATAGGCAAATGGAAATAAAGTATGAGAAAAATGGAAAAATAGGGAAAAAGTCAGGGTGTGAAGGTCTTAAAAGTCAAACAGAGAATAATAATCTATTTGATTTTAGAGGTAAGAGAAAATCATTGGAGTGTATTAAAAGTAAGGAGGGATATGGTTAAAGCTATCCTTTAGAAAGTTCATTCTGACAGGTAAGTAGAAATTGACACAGAGTAGGGAGGGGCTTGAGGCAGAGAAACTATTTAGAGGCTTTGGCAATGATGTAGAGGTGATATGGGCGGCTAGATGATGCAGCAGATAGAGTGCTGGGCCTGGGGTTAGGAAGACTCATCTCCCCGAGTTCAAATCTGGCTTCAGACACTTGCTATGGGTGATTCTGGGCAAGTCACTTACCCTTGTTTGCCTCAATTTCTTCATTTGTAAAATAACCTGGAGAAGAAAGTGACAAACCACTCTAGTATCTTTGCCAAGAACACCCCTCTAGCATAGTCACTACTCTAGTGCAGACCTTTATCATCTTTTATTCCATCATTTTCCAGTCACGTCTATCTCTTTGTGAACCCATTTGATCATGATTACAATATTGCTGTTACTGTTTACAATATTCTCCTGATTCTGCCCACTTCACTTTGTATCAGTTCTAGTGTCTTCCCAGGTGTTTCTGACATCACCATGCTCATCATTTATTATAGCAAAAAAGTATTGTCACAAATATTTAGCATCCAGTCTCTAATTGATGAATATCTCCTCAGTTCCCAAATCATTGCCACCCCCCCCCAAAAAAAAAAGAAAATAAAAAGCTTCTGTAAATGTTTTTTTTTTTTTCATATAGATCTTTTCTTTGTCTTTGATATCTTTAGGATACAGACCGAGTAATGGTACAGCTGGGTCAAAGGGTATACACAGTTTTAAAGCACTTTGGGAATAGTTTCAAATTATTGTCTGAAATGGTTGGACAAGTTCACAACTCCCTCAACAATGCATTAGTGTCCTAATTTTTCCACAATTTATCACTTAAAATGTTTTAAAAATGTTTCTTAGAAATATAAGGTGGTATCTCAGAATTGTTTTAATTTGCATTTCCTTAATCAACATAGTGATTTAGAACATTTTAATTTTAATGTGACTATGGATAGGTTTTATGCCTTCTTTTTCAAAACTGTTTGTTTAATATCTTTTGGCCATTTCTCATTTGGGGAATAGCTTGTATGTCTATAAATCTGACTCAGGCCCATGCCTATAGAGTTGAGAAATGAGACCTTTCCTTTATCAGAATGATGATGTAAAATTTCCCTCAGTTTTATGTTTTCCTTCTAATTTAGACTGCATTAACTTTTTTGTACAAAATTTTAATTTCACATAATCAAAATTGTCCATTTTATTTCCTATGAGCTTCTCTATTTCTTGTTTTGTCAAAAATTTAATTCTTCCCTTTTCAACAGATCTGACAGGAAGAAAAGAATTATGAAATTCAAGTATGGACTCTTTAATTTGCTTATTATTACCCTTTATATTTAAATCATGTAATAATTTTGACCTTATTTTTGTATAGGGTGTGAGATGTTGGTCTATTCCTAGTTTTTTGCTTTTTTCTCAGCTGGTAAATAGTGATTTCTTGCCCTAAAAGTCAGGATTTGCGGGTTCGTCAACCATTAGATTACTCCAGTCATTTACTATGGTGTTTTGGTATCTGATATAGTCCATTGATCAAGATCTCTATTTCTTAGCCAGTAAGAAATTATTTCAGTGATTATTGTTGTGTAATATAATTTGAAATCTGGTATAGCTAGGCCACCCTGCTTCATATTTTTCCCATTAATTCTCTTGATATTCCCAAACTTCTGTTCTTCCAAATGAATTCTATTATGATTTTTTGCAGCCTTATAAAATACTGATTTGGAAGTTTGATTGGTATGGTACTGAATAAATAAATTAATTTATGAAGAATTGTACTTGTAATAGTTTGGTTCAGCCCATCAGTGAGCAATTCATATTTCCCCAATTGTTTAGATTTGGCTTTATTTGCATGAAAGGTATTTTATAATTGTGTTTATATAGTTCCTGGGTTTTTCTTGAAAGCTAGACTCCCAAGTATTTTATATTATCTGTGGTTATTTTCAATGGAATTACCCTACTATCTCTTCTTGTTTTTCTTTGTTGTATTTAGAAATGCTGATAATCTAAATGGTTTTATTTTATATCTTTCAAATTTGATAATGTTGCTAATTGTTCCAACTCTTTCAAGTTGATTATCTAGAATTTTCTAAGTATAACATCATATTGACAAAAAGTGATAATATTGCTTCTTTATTGCCTCTAATTTATTGTTATTTTCTTATTGCTATAGATGGCATTTCTAGTATAATATTGAACAAAAGTGGTAATAATGAGCTTTCTTGTTTCATGTGTGATCTTATTGGGAAGTGTTCTAACTTATCTCTGTCACAGATAATGCTTGGTGATGGTTTTATATAGATACCACTTATCTTTTTAAGGAAAAGCTCCATCTCCCCCATCCTTTCTGGTGTTAATAGGAATAAATGTTGTATTTTCAAAAGGTTTTCCTGATTTTATCCATATGATCATGTGATTTTAAAAATTGAAATGGTCAATTATGCTGATGGTTTTCTGAATACTGAACCAGCTCTGCATTACTAATATAAATCCCACCTGGTCATAATATATGATCTTTATGATATATTGCTACAATCTTGTAGTTTATTCAAAATTTTCTATCAATATTTATTATGAAATTTGTTCTAGTTTTCGTTTGCTGTTATTATTCTTCCTGGTTTGGACATTAGCATCACATTTGCATCATTAAAGGAATTTGGTAGGACTTTTTCTTTATAAGTTTTTTTAAATAATTTATATGTTATTAGAATTAATTGTTCTTTAAATATTTTGTAGAATTTATTTGTGAATTCATTTGCTCATTGAATCCTTTAATTTCTATTTTATCCTCTGGTTCTAGAAATTAATTTCAGTTTTCCTTCATAAGTTTTTGAAATATAATTCTAAATTCTTTCTTGGATTATGGATTTCAGGTAGTCCAATGGTTATTACATTTTCTTTACTCAATCTCTTTTTTTAGGTCAATACCTTTGTGATAAGATATTTCACATTTATTCTATTTTTTCATTCTTTTGACTTCATTTTGTTGTTTCTTGTTTGATTCATTAGCTTCCACTTTTCCAATTCTAATTTTTAAGATATTATTTTCTTGGGGTCAGCTATGTGGCTTAGTAGATTGAGAGCCAGGCCCAGAGATGGGATATCCTGGATTCAAATCTGACCTCAGACACTTCCTAGCTGTGATCTTGGGAAAATCATTTAACCCCCATTGTCTAACCCTTACCACTCTTTTGCTTTAGAACCAATACACAGTGTTGATTCTAAGACAAAAAGTAAAAATTAAAAAAAAATAGATATCATTTTCTTTCATGAAAGTGGGCTTTTTGCCCACTTGGCAAATTCTGTTTCTTAAGTTATTTTCTTTCATTTGTTTTGTGTGTACTTCCTTTACCTAGAGGTTAATAATTTTTAAATAATTTTCCTTCATTGCTCTTATCTCTTCACCTAATTTTTCTACCACTACTCTTATTTGATAATAAAGATCATTTTAAAGTCTTGTTATTTTTATGTTTGGGTTGAATTAGCATTTTGTGGGGCTTTGCTTGTACCTGTTTTGATACCATTACCTTTTTCTGAGCTTGAGTCTTCATCTTTCTTGGCACTGTAGTAGATTTTTATGGTCAGGTCCTTTTTTTTTTGTATCTCATTTTCTAGTATATCCCTTGATTATAAGCTACATATTAATGTTTGACTCGATATACACACACAGAGAGACAAACAGAGAGAGAGAGAGAGAGATAGATAGATAGATAGAGAGAGAGAGAGAGAGAGAGAGAGAGAGAGAGAGAGAGAGAGAGGTGGGGCACTATCCTACATGTCAGACATAACAGTTTTGCTATTTTCAGATTTGGAATTTTTCAGTGCTTTTAAATTGTTGTAATCCAGGGAGACCTATATTCACTGCTCTCATGGTCTGTTCTTACACTTACTCACAAGAAATCATTATGTTCCTCAGGGTCTCTTCCCTTGTAAGGAAAGAATTCCTTTCTTTCTTAAAAGTGAGTATAGGCCAGCTTTGGTGAAGTATTGGCATGTGTGCCCAGTTGGCATGGGGAATGAGGGAGCTGCTCCATTCTCCCTCTTCCTGGAGCCTGAGGACATTTTTTGCATACCCGACCACTCTGTCCAGTCACCCAAAATGAGCACTTCCTCCCTTCCCTCTCTGGGGTAATTCAGGGCAGCTCATAAGCAGCTTGAAGTTGCAGTTTGGGCACATGAACTTGAAAACCTTCACCAACACTGGTATAGACAGTTGAGTTGCCAATCAGTGTCCAGCCTTGTGTCCAGTCTTGAGGACAGCAGTTTCCTGTAATCTCTTTCTGACCAGTTGCTTGATCCTCTTATTGTCTATGACTTGAGAGCTCCAAAAACTGTTGTGCTATTACTGTCACTGCCTTCAAGTCCTACATCTGTTGCTGCTAGCCTCTACTCTGTTGTCACAAACTTCCCTTATGATTCCTAAATTGTATTAGGATTAAAAACAATCACATTTGAACCTTTTGTTGGCTCTGATACTCTAATTTTATTTGGAGCATTATTTTACAGTTGTTGGGAGGGATCAACTGTAGAGCTTTCTCTCCTTTGTCATCTTGGGTCTGTTCCCAAGTTCAGGGGCTCTTGAGGAAGATGAATAGAGATGAAGGGAGAGGTAGGCAGCAGCCTATATTTAATATTTCTTCATTCAGTTCATGAAAGATGACCTCTAGCTCAATTCTGGGTGATGTGTATATGACTGTGTTTTATTGCTAGTGCTCTCCTATAAGAAACAAGGAGTCAGGATATGTCCCACTGTGTTGCAGGCTTGCTTTTGTTTGTATTTTTCTTAAATTTGTGATATTTAATAATACATTTGGGCAGCTAGGTGGTACAATGGATAGAATTCTCAATCTGCAGTCAAGAAGATTCATCTTCCTGAGTTCAAATCTTACCTCAGACACTTGTTAGCTATGTGACCCTGGGCAAGTAACTTAATTATATTTACCTGAATTTCCTCATCTGTAAAATGAGCAGGAGAAGGCAACCTCCTCTGTAGTATTTTCTTTGTCAAGAATAAAAATGGGATCATAAAATGTCAGATATGACTGAAAAACAACTTAACCATAACTAAACAAAGAATGAATTTACTAGATTTAGTATTAATTCTCATAAATACTTTTGACTGACCTTTAAAGTTATTGAGTATCTCTTTGGTTGCAGCATGTAGGTGGAATGGAAGAGATTTGTTCTCTAATTAGGGACATGAGAAAATTAATATTTCATTGCAATGATTTCTAGATGAAACCTCTCAAACTTCAGAATTCAGAGTTTAGCCAGCATCCTAGCTAAAATAAATTATTCTCCGGACTCAAGGCATCTTACTGGGCTGGCTTTCGTGAGAAGCAAAGTGGAAACTTGCTTATTATTTATCTGTAAACAAGAAGTTTCTTAGGAAGGAGAATTCAGCAAGCTCTAACTATTAAACTTTGCAGGCACTGGGGAAAGCTTGTGTTGCCATCTTCCTTGTAAGACTAGCCTCTCTTGTGATGAAGTAATGATGGAAGGAGCTGAGAATTCTAAGTCTACCTGTTCTCTTGAAATATCCATCAATGGGCATGAGTAGGGGAGGTCCCAAGTTCAACCTATCAGGTCAATAAGAAAGAAATCTTAATCCCTTTATGACCAAAAGAAAAAATGATTCATCCTCCTTTCATTTAGGAGGCTGAGCAAGAGAGCCATTCTTTATTAGCAGACACATGCATCTGTTAAGCAATGTTATTCCCATAGAAATGGCCTCAATTTTGACTCTAAAATCTGAATGCCACAGACATGATTATGAGTCATTTCATATCTGCCCTTCTAAGTAAAGAATTCTTATAAGTTCAGGTCCTCTTTCATAAATCTTTATCACGGACATGTGCCAAGGTTACAGAAACATTTAAAATTGGTGGGGAGAAGAACCCATTAAAGTAGATGACATGAAATGGATAGGAGAAAAGCAAAGCTGGGTAGATAGAATCCCTGAAACCAATAGAAGAGAATTTTGGGGAGGAGGCATTTGGCCAGCAGAGTCAAATTCATGAATACTTAGGAAAAGCAAAAGGAAACTCATTTTGGCAATGGATCGATCATCATGTCTTTTTGAGAAACATCATGATAGAGTGGTGAGATCAGAAATCAGATTGGAGGGGAATAAATTGGAAGTGAGTGGAGAGGAAATGGGGGTATTGGATGTGACCTTAGGAGTGACTATAAGAGAATTAAGAGAACTACTATGGCAGCAATAGCATACTAAACACTAAAAATAAATCATATTAATAGAGATCAATGGATGCTTGAGGACCATGGGAAAGGAGCTACTGATGAGGAAGAGAACAAAGATCCTAGGAATAGAGAAAATAGACACTGGTGCCTTCATCTTTAAAATCCATCAAAGATCATAAAAGGATAAGGCTTTCAAAATTGAGTATTATTTTTGATAGTTCAGGTATAGGCATTGCACCAAGAAGGGGTGAAGTTACCACATATCTTGAACTAAAAAAATAGCCACACTGCATATTTCAGTACTTTCCATTCTGTGAGCTTTCAATAAACATTTATAATTCAGAACGAGGGGAAAAATATTGTTGGAGACTGACAAGACTGACTAAGATGCTATGATTTCAAAGCTTGAAAAGAGTCTCAAATCTGTGGCAGAGCTTTTGGGAAAATTGTTTAAAAAAAGAATTACAACATTCTAAGTGAGGTATAGAACAAAGATTTATATGTAGCTTGTAGCATTATGAACATGTCACCTTTAGCAAAGTTCTCCTTACATGTACACTAATGCATAGTTATTAGCTTCATTTCCTTCTTTACTCAGACATTCATTTACTTGACAAGGTGGCTCCAATACCATCAATCCAGTTTGAATGAACCATCCCCAAAGGCCTGAGATGAGATTGCAGGCTAGTTAGATGATGAGGAGCTGCTATTTATTATTCTAATTCATAGCTCTATCAGGCATTCTAGGACTGTGTCTAAAAAGTCTCTTGACAATGGCTTTAGATGTGTAAATTCCAAAGGGGTACTGCAGATATTGAAGGGACAGTTCTTTTGTCTATAACTGATTGAATCAGGGAAAATTAGTGTTGAGGACAAATTTCCCCTGGGCATGCACTCACTAGGTTGGAAATCCTGCAAAATGATCAGTTAGTCACTACTCAGCAATGAGACTACTATAAAGCCAATTATTCAATATTCATTTGGCAGAATGGAAGTTGCTTGAGGTCAATGTTCTATCTCTCCATTCATTTATTTATGGAGATATTTGTTTACTCATTCATTCATTCATTCATTCATTCATTCATTCATTCATTCATTCATCTTATCTATCTGTTTTCTTTTTTCTTTATTTCTGTAGAGCCTTTGGGCTCTATCCTGTGTTTTCTCTTCTACATCTACACTGCTTCACTTTGGTGATCTGATTAGCTCACGGGGATTAAATTATAATATCTATGCTGATGATATTCAAATCTACTTATCTCATCCTACATCTTTACTGACCTCCAGTCTCATATCTTGAACTGCCTAATGAATAGTTCACACAGGAAGTCCTATAGACATCTTAAACCAAAGAAATTAAAAACTGTATCATTCTCCTAAATACTCTTTCACTTCCAAGTTTCTCTATTACTCTCACAGGTACCAATATCCTCCCAGTCATCCAGATTGGAAGCCTAAGTATCTTTCTTCTTTTTTTAATCCTTACCTTCTGTCTTGAAGTCAATATTGTGTATTGGCTCCAAGGCAGAAGAATGGTAAGGGCTAGGCAATGGGGGTCAAGTGACTTGCCCAGGGTCACACAGCTGGGAAGTGTCTGAGGCCAGATATCTTTCTTGACTCCTTGCTTTTTCTCACTGCCCATTACCTCAATCTATTCTGTTGCCAAGGCTTGTCAATTTTATCTTATAATTTCTTGCATACTCACATTTCTGTTCTCTAACACTGACATTACTGTGGCACAGGACCTCATAACCTCTTACCTGGACCGTTGTAATATTTTATTTGTTGGTCTGCCTTCACCAAATGTCTTCCTAATCTAGCCCACCTTCTCCTAAACTGGGAAAGATTAAAGTGAAAAAGAGAAGGTGATGGCAGGAGATGATATGGATAGATGGTGTCATGGAAGTATTGAGCATGAATTTGGCCATACTTTGGAAGATCTATCACCCGCCTCTCACCAGTGACTCCAAGAAGCTTTAGCATGCTCAGCAGCCACACCACTGAACAAAAACAATTCTCTGTTAATTGAGTAAATAAAATGTTTTGTAAGTCAAGCTTGACTCAGGCTTTTCTGGTGGTTCAGGTTCAGAATGAGAATGAAAGAAAACACTTGCAATTGCCAAAAGGAATTTTGCTAAGTCAGAGCAAGGGAAGAATACAATATTCAGCAAAAATCCATTCATTGGTTCATTTGGGAGGAGCACTCATCTACCTCTACATTTGCCATAATCCATTCCCTCCCTCACCTCCAAGGAATGAGGCAGGAGTTCCTGACTTCTCCTGGCCTGATTTTTGTACTCTGGTGACCAGAATATTTCCATTCTTATTTCCTTGGGCAATAAATTCTTGATGGTTTCAAAATCTTTTAAGGCAAAACAAAACAAAATGACAACTAGACTAACCTGTATGGGATAAGACCTTAGGAAATGCTAACCTAGCTTAGGTGGCAAGGATCCTCTTAGTTACTGCTGTCACCAAATTATGGATTAAATATATTAAATATACATATTAAATATATTCTTTGTCATGTGTGGAGATGTTGTGATTGTAAATATATATTTTCTTAAAGGCTTTACTGAAGCCGTAGCAGCATTTTGTCACCTTACAATGAATGAATGAATGATTCTATATCTATGTGTGTATGACTCTCATCCTAAGAGAAGGCCTGCATTTTCTAAAATATCAGGAATGACTAAACTAAGTGCTCTTTAGTCTCTTAAAGCACCACATCTATGATTCCATGAGATGCTTTGTTTCAAATTGTTCCAGATTATTCCAGATCTGTGTCAGACTTCTGCACATACTGACTATGTGATTCTGGTGAGACATTTAAACTCTACAACTCTCTCAGGACAGTATGATCAGAGAAAGTGCTGTCCTGCATTCTTAGAGAGAATTTTCTCATCCTAGCATTGTCTTTATGAATGAAATTATGGCTCCATTCATTGTTCCAATCCCTAGTTATCAGTTCTACCCAAATTCACTACTTAATTGTCAGAATTTTGCTTGGCTTTGTAATGACCATTTTTATGACACAAATTTGACACTTAAAAGTTAAGAAAGCTTTTTTTTTTTTTTTAAATAACAAGTGAAGCAATAAAATGATGTTAGATATGCGTGGTGGAAAGGAATAAGAAGTGAAGACTCTGAAAAGATTTAGGTCTTTGGGGATTGCAGTATTTCAGCTAATAACACTTTCAAATCTCTTAAATCTTGTTTCTTAGCTCAAAATTCTTTCTTTTTTACTTTTCCTTTTGTTCAGTTTGGACAAGTCTAAACTAGCAAAGTGAAATAGAAAATAAGCAATTATCCAGATAATTGGGGTAAAATGCTTTTGACTCATTATCTAGAATTTTCAGGAAAAAAATTCCTCTTTGAATTAAGTGTAGAATTGCCTCAGTTGTTGTTTGAGTCTGATAAAATAGTTACAGCTCGGGGACTTAAAGCAGACCTCAGAGAAGAATTAGATCAGCTATTCAACATAAAACAATAGGGCTTTATTTAGTGAATTTAGAGAGAGCTTAACTAGAGACACCCAGGAGGCTGGGTGACTAGAGAGGGAGGCAGTAGAAATAAGGGAAAGATATTAAGGCAGCTTCCTTTCCTACCCACCCCTCAAAAGGAAGGTACAAGTGATACCATCAAAATAGGACAAAGAAGGGATACAACAAAGAGAGCCAATACAGTCTTAGATTTGATGGTCTTTAGGCTATTGTTGGAATGGCAATGGGTCTCCCATGGTCCGGTAAAAAGTAGCTCCTGGACCTGGATGCATCACAACACCAGATTTTCAAGTAGGCAGTTTGTTTTGTTGCTAGAATGCTAGAAAATGAGGAAATTGCCTAATTAAATGCTTGTGAATAATAAAAGCTTCTAGAAAGGACAGATAAAGATATAATAATGGTATAAATGGTATACTACTAGTAATAATAATAGAAGTAGTAGTAGTAGTAGTAGTAGTAAAAAGGATGATGATAGTATCTACCTCAAAGACTTGTGAGGTTCAAATGAGATATTTGTATAAATGTTTAGCATAGTGCCTGACATATAGTAGGCACAATATAAATGCTTATTTCATCCCATTCTTTTACTCTTTTGTTCCTTTTCTGAAAAGTGGTATGTCTACATCAGAAAAAGTCAGTTGTTGGAGTGGGGCTGAGCAAGGGAGGCTAAGTTCAGAAAATCAAACTTTCTGATTTCTTTTGTGTATGCCTCTGCCTGAGAAAATAACCCAAGTGTTGGCTTACATTTAATGAGAGAGGCAAATATAGATCTGTGTCTGTGTGTCTGTGTGTGGGTACAAACTTATGGAAGAAGGGCTTTCTTTATATTTTATTTATATTAAGATTTCTTAGGCATTGTAAATAACCAAATAATTTTAAATTTTAAAAAATGCAATATAAGTTGGAGAATTGAAACAACCTTCATTAGAAAAATAACAAAACTTATTTGTATATAAGACAGATAATTTAAGAAAATATTTTTGCTTTCTTCTCAAATAATCCGTATAATTTCTCCAGTTTTTCACTTTACTTAATGAGTCTAAATATAGTGTTTAAGGATGAATAAATTATCTTTTCTCTCACAAAGTCCTATTCTGATGTTTTATCATTGTATAAGGATGATACTATTTAAGTTAATTCCAGAAAAAATGGAATCAGTCATTTTTTTTTCAATATGAAAGGCTTTGAGAATTATTCTAGGAAAAGAATATATTTATTTTTAAAGTAATAGTCCTAATAATGGAAAAATTCATCACTATTAAATGGTTATTTGGTAAAGATTTTTTCCCCAATGGCAAACTATGAAATAATCAACAACACAAAATGGCCATCAGTACAATAGATCCCCTTAACATGACAGAGAGAGGGGTAAAGGGTGCTAAAATCATATGGTTTTTAGAAAATCAATAGACATTAACTTTGCTATTGATATCTAATTGAACATCTTTTCCCAATGATTGTGAAATTGGAATCTGTAACCACAAAAACTATGATTCCCAGGAGCCTTCCTGTCATTATGTGCTGACATAGACTTGAAAAAGTTTTTTCTACCTGCTCAAAAAGCCCATTCCACCAAAGCCACGATAAGAAGGAAAAGAGAGCTATACACAGAACTCCACCCAATTTATCTCCTGTCTATGTCAGCACATAATGACTTGAAAATAAGAGAAACCTATCAGTTTTACTATTTTTATTATAAATGAAATCATTAGCTAAAAGGAAGTGGAAGCTCAACATAGGCTTGGCTTATAGATTCTCCTTGAAGAAGCAAATAAAGAAGTTGAAGGAATTATTTTGATCCTGTGCTCAAAAGCAGTAAACAATATAATTTCAAGGCACATTGGGTTATCTTTTGCTGACTTGTTTATAGTAAATATTTGCAAAAAGATTCCCATGAAAATAGTTGTAGCTTATTTTCCAAAATCTGTTGTAAGAATGAAAAAAGAACTCTAGAAAACTCTCCAAATTAAAGATATATATATATATATATATATATATATATATATATATATATATATATGAATGTGTTGTAAAAAGGAAATCAAGAAAAAGAAATGAGATAGGTCAATGAATTATCAACTGCCCAGACTCTTTATGATTAGTACCTCAAAGATCATCATCAGAAGGTATTATCTTGGGTAATCACAAAATGCCCTCATAAAGAATCAATGATTTTTAACATTTGTGAAATAAGAGAAGAGGCTGAGAGACCTGCCAGACTCTGAAGGCCATTAACATAGGGAGAAGGTCTCTGGGTGAGTCCATTCTATGTTAGCATTCTCTACCATTAATTCATAAGCCTATTACCATGTTGGGTTTCTTGATTTCTTGTCCTCAAAGGATTTTTTTTAGGATATTATTAGGCTAAAATTTTGGATTTTGTTCAAAAAGTTAAGTTCTGGAAAACTGCCTCTTGCTTTGGAATTTGCAGGCAGTAGGGGCTGGCAAGGCAGAGTTCTATGGAATGCTGAAGTGTTTTTTTTTTTTTTGACTCACTGGAGCTTGACAAGGGAGGTTTTCACTGGAGGTTCTTTTGGTATTCCCTGTGCCAATTCGGGAATACCAATATCAATATTTATTGACTGTGTGACTATGATTGGAGAGATATTACCATCTGAGAAAGAAGCAAAGAAAGTCTTTCCTTCCTGGTCTTTGTGAACCTGACCATGTGGAGAAAGCTGGTCCAGAAGCCAATTTTGGCCCAACAGGGCCCACTTTGGAGGCAACATATAAGTTAATTAATAAGGATATTTAGAAGTAGGCTAGATCAGGTAGTTGTGAATTTAAGGCAGAATAAGGAGGATAGGAAGATTTTGAGTTTACTCAAGGCAAGAAGAAAGGCTGTGAGGCCTAGAGGGGAGTGGGAAATAGCCCTTATTATTATCCTTTCTTTCTTTTAAACCATAACATAATAAATAAGGTTTGGTTTTTGTAATCTGCCTACAAAGAGTTTGTTTTTTGCCAGAGTCCAGTTGTTATACATCTCTCTTTATTTCAAATGCAGTCCCATTGCTTGAACACCAGTTACAAAGTAAGAGAATTTGGGTAGAGTCTATCATCCACCCTTTCAGTTTCCCCCACAGTTTATCATTTTCCCCTTCAGTATTCATCTTTAATTATTCTACCTCTGATTCATATTTACTCTTTTTGTTTGTCGTAGCGGGGGTTGAGAGTTAATGAAGAGTGGAAGGAAAGGAAGCATACATACATTTATTGTCTGCTATGTGCAAGACTTTGCTTTGCACTTTACAAATATTATCTCACAGCAACTATGGAAACTAGGTATTCATCTCAGTTTTACACATAAGGAAATTAAGAAAAATCAAGTTTAAATGACATGTCATGGGTCATATAGAAATTATCTGGAGCTAGAGTTGAACTCAATTTGTCCTGAATCCGTGTCCATCGTTCTCCTCTACTGCTCTGCCTCGATATGTCTAAAGAGTAATTTCTGCTTCTTCATCTTGTGGGCTTTATGATACCAAAGTCCTCACAATTTTTTTCCACGTCCCCATCATTCCTAAACAAGGGTTCATCTTTTTAACACACTGATATCTTCTGGTAGTTAACACTATATGATTGTCAAGCATGGAATAGTATGTATTACAAAGAATACAAAAGTCTCATGTCACCTAAAAGTCAATGGAAAGACATGATGGGCTGCAGCATCTATCCACTAAAGAATAGTATGGGAGAAATAACATAGAAAATAATAGCACTTATAGAACTTATGCTAGAAGAATAAATTTTGAATGTTGCCCCTAGAGAGGGAACTGAAATATGAAAAATTGAATTTTTATGGACGTGACTATCTTCTGGACAGTACCTTCTTTGATACTGGGAGTGTATGGAGGGATTGGAACAGTTGTGGATAAATTTTATTAATATTTATTAATAAATAAATATATAATTAAAATTATATTATATATAATCATATATAAATATATAATTAAAAAAACAGAAAGAAACAGACAAGAAAGTTTTGAAAGTTTTATATAAGATTTATTATGTAGTTATGAAGAAAAACAAACCAAGCATATAAGAGTTGTGATTTCATTTATGTACAATCTTTTTTCTACATGGAAGTGTTTCTTTTATCTGATTTTGTAAATTTGGAATAAAATTTGGAATAAAAAACCCCTAAAATTATAAAAAAGAAAACAAGAGAAGTGGCATGTGACTGGAAGAGTGTTTCAGTTATGCTAGGTTAGGTGTGCTATGGAGAGATTCAGTGATAATTAATGTGTCCCTTTAGTATTCTCATATATAGGAGAGAAGCTCCAAGACGTTGGGTGTCTTTTCTGGGGCCAATTTAAAGGAGGACATGGCGAGGATGTATAGACATGGAGAGGTGATAATCTACATCAGCAGAGGGAATAACCAGAGGGAATGTGAATTAAACTTTGTGGGTGGTTTGTGTATAATTCTGCCTGCAGGTTGGACTGTATGATCACTAAGGACTTTCTTATTTTAACATTTAATCATCTATGACAAGATAATCACTATTAGATTTACTACAAAGAATGTGTATACAATCATCCAGATAATCCCAACTAAAGAGAAGCCCCTTTGCTCAAATTATCTAAATATTTTAAATAAAAAAGAGTTTGGGGCCATGAATTATCCATACCATTAATTGCCTCTATTTTCCATTTCAGCATGATTTTGTGTTGCCAACAGGATTGAGTATGCCCAGTACAGTCCTTTTAGAATGTTAGAATATTGATAGAAAATTTGATGTTAGGGCAGTTTCTTCACCTGGAAATACAAATAGGGAAAAATACATAGTTTTTATTTTTTATGACCATGAAAGGACTGTTGGTTATTTATAATAGCAAATAAAATATGAATTTATGAGATTTTTTTTACTAAATATGGGATATGAGATATATTTTATTGCTACTTTTACTACCACACAATTGCATTTATGTCATGAATATTCATGAGGACAATAATGGAGAGAGAGGATGTGCTTACTGAGAGTCTTAATATTAATTAAATTCCAGGTTCAGAACACAAAATAATTTTTAATAATTTGTGGCAAGTATTTCATAGCATGATGATTTCCTTTAACTATTGAGTAGAAAAGATGAAATTTTGAGAAAAGATCTGTTTTAATATCAGAAAATGAAAACAGAGGCCAATTTATTGTGCCTCTGAGAACTTCCTCTTGACAAAATGTAAAAAGCAAAAAAATGTAATTTTCTTTCCCTATTTGTGGAAAGAAACCATTAGTATATGTGATTCTTGCCTCATTTTTGAAAATGGAGGGTGGTAGATAAGTGCTTATTTCATTTCTTGGAGAATAGAATTATTACGTTCTAATAATAATTAGAAAGGAGGAAAGGGGAAATTTGGGAAAGCTATAAATGGGAAACATAGTTAACTACCTTCTCGGTCCTCACCATACACCAAAACCTTTTCTCATGTTCACATGTGAACCTCCTATTGAAATGAATGAGAACATTAATTTTAATGAGAGAGGAGGAGAAAAAAGAATAGCTAATGTTTCCCAAGATTCAAACACTGCATTTATTCCTTCAGTGCACTGTGGGTTTTTAGGTTCTAGAAATCTACTTTTTTTTTTTTAAGTAGGTAAGGGCTGGTCAGGTTGATCCTAAGTGCTGACTTGTGCCTGCAGGTGGTTACTTTAGAATGACTTGTGTCATTTGCACAAGGCTCCTGTGTGCCAAAGTGGTTTGTAGCATGAATGCTTGTGACTTTCTGTTAGTTCTGTTTCTTCCATTAGGTCATTTAATTGACTCACTTGTAGAACTGTTAAAGAGTCTCCATCACTAAGTATCGCCCATCGCCACGAGGTTCTTGGTGGTTTCTGTGCCCTTATGGGAAGTGCCTAGCATACTGATGACAGCCCTGGTCTAAATCTCCATGGCAATCCAAACCATGCTGGAGCTGCTTCTGAGGCTGTATCTCCAGAGGCAAGAGTTTTCCAAAACTGTGCCTCATTATTTGGCTCAAAGTTTCTTTTTCCTCTTGATGGACTTTTCAACCTGGAGCCAGAAAGGGTTCTAAAAGTCATGGTGGGTGGGAACTTAGGGGCTTCTTGAGGAAAATTTTCCCACAGTTTGAAAGAAATGGTGCAGAGGAAAGGGGTTGCCAAGGATGGACCCTGGTCAGATGGTCAAGTGATGATGTCTTTCACTGTTTACTCGAGGGTGGAGTGAACTTGTCATTAATTATTGGATTATATTTAGGATGGCATAATTTGAGTGCTTCCAAAGAAACAGGATAAATAAACTCTTGAAACAGGTAAGGAGCACTTCTGGATGTCTTCTCCATTATGATTATTTCTAAGTCTCCCTCAGTATCCCCAGTTTCATATTCCACTTGTGGTTTGAAATCCAAGGATTTTCCTTGAAACTAGAGACTAAAGATATGCTCATATACTGTAAGGCCCTTAAGATATTCTAATTCATTCCTGAAGAAACTAGTATTTCAGACTATTTCTGACTTTGAAATGGTATATCTCACTAGGTTCTTACATTCTTATGTGATGGTTTCTTCTTGAAAATACTCATCATCCTTTTAAAGGTGATTTTGATCACTATGGAAGTGATTCAAACCTTTCTGGTGGGCAGATGTCTGAAGGGTACATACGACATTTTAAATCTTCCATTTAAAGTTCTTCACAATCTGACTCCAACTTGTTTTTCCAGTCTCAATTTCCTTTATTGCCCCTCGTAATCTCTAAGTGCTGAACACGCTGGTTCACTTGTCATCCCCTGCAAATTACATTCAGAATACCACCTCCATATCTTTGCATAGTCTGTGCTTCATGCTTGGTATACTTCCCCTAACTCACCTTTCCTTTTGTAGTCCCTGGTTCCATTCCAGAGTAACTTCTTTTAAATAGTCTTTTCTGATCCTCTAACAGGAGAATCCCCTGGATCCCTTAGAGTTCTCCTTGGATATTATTTAGTATTTCCATATATTTTTGCATTTAATTTTCTCTATATCCTTTTCTTCCCCCTAGTAAAATGTAAGCTTCTTGAGGGTAAGAACTGTTTCTTTTTTTACTTTGTATACCTGGTTCCTATAATCGCACCCAGCATATATTTAATGCTTAATAAGGAGTTTTTAACATGAATGGAAAAAGTTAAATACTAGGTATAATTTCAGTATAAATATAGTCACTAACCCCCTCCCCCATTGATTTGTATAGATCCTGTGACAAGGAAATCACTTTAAAAGACTGATATATATTAATTTAAGGTCACCAAGGAATTCAGCTATGTAATTCCTAAATGAAAACTCAAGTCAGCCGTCAACCTTTTATAGAGTTTAATTACAAACAGGAGGAAGAAAGGAATTAGAGATAGAGATAGAGATAGAGAGAGAGAGAGAGAGAAAGGGGAGAGAAGGGAATAGGGCTTAAATACCCCTTCTGTTTAGGCTGGGCCAAAAGGCCCAAGCCCTTAGATAGCTGAGGCAAAGAAAGGAGATCAGTCCCTATTACTCACGTGACCAAAATGGAGAAACAGTCTCAGGGGCCTCCACCTCCAGCTTCCTTCAGAGCAAGCTTCTCAGAGCACCTCTCCAACCATTCAGAGCCAAAACTCTCCAACCAACAACTCTCAGTCCTCAGACCCCTCTATCTTTAAGGAAACCATCCAAGTTCCCTCCCCTCAGTTCTCACATCTACCAATCACTGTCCATGTCTTCCCTGTGCCAGTGGTGGCTCTACCTTAACCCAGGACCGCCCAGAGGTCTGTGACTTTGCACATGTCTATTGAAGGTCATATTCTCAAATAATTAAATCTTGATCCTTTGCTACAGCCCTTCCTAAATCCTGTTACCCTGAGTAGGGTAGAGATTGGAATAATTAAATTTTGGTCTATGCTGCAGCCCTTCCTAAATCCTGTTAGGACTGAGTAGGGTGGAGATTGTAATTTCCAAGACCTGGTTCTGTCCTTCCAAGTATCTCTATTGTATCAATTCTAAAATCAATCATGACTCAAAGAAATTCCTGTTCTATGCTTAAGCATAGGTCAAAGCCCTTTCCATTGTTCAGCAAAAGGTTTCTGTCCTACAGTAATCTTAAGAATGGAGGAGGAGGAACCTCCCATGCCAATGGGGTTCACATTCCAATAGAGTTCCCACTCTCAATAGGAAATTTTTCAAGTATGAAATTTCCCAATGGTGAAATGTCCAACATTTATAAGTCTAAGAAATTTTAAGGTTTACAATCCCCCCTGATGATCATTGGGAGACTAGTCTCCCCATTGATCATTTAACATAATCATTTTGTAGTTCTAAATTCACTTCTAACTAAAGATATACACAATATTCAATTTCACTATGGTTTATAATTGGTGCCATTTAAAATAGACATATTTATATATACACATATATAGTTTTCCCTTTCATCAAGATTTATTTTCAATTTGCCTGAATTTTGTTTCTGTTTGACTATATTCAGACTAATATGGCATGCTTATGAGTGGAATATTCCCTATTTTTTGAAAGGATGAATTATTTATTTAAATTATATAGTTTGTCCATCAAGATCAAATTGTCTAGTAGGCAGTTGTTGATGTTGGACTAGAGTCTGGTAGAGAGATTTGGGTTGGATTTACACATCTATGACTCATCTGTTCAAAGAAGGAAACTAAACATATAGAAACTGATGAAATCACCAAATGAGACATTTTACATAGAGAAGAAATCCTAGCATAAAGTCTTTGGAACAGATAGTTCAGGGACAGAATATGATTAATGATTAGCCAGTAAAGAAAAATAAGAAAGAGTGGCCAGAAAGGTAGGAGGGTAACCAAGAAAGAACACTTTCATATCAATGCACATTGAGGCGAGGGTATATAAGAAGAGAAGATGTTCAACATGACAATTAAAAGATAAGTGGTTATTTGGAAGACTGAAGTTTTAGATGAATGAAAAAGTATTTTTTTTTCTAAAATGTAGTTAACTTTCCAACTTTGTATGTAAACTCTATTCCCCTCTAGTCCACAATATGACTGCAATGACCTACTGTCATTCAATGCTTTAATCTCCTATCTCTAAATCTCTGTAAGGACTATCCCTGAAGCCTAGAATGTTGTACTCCCTTCACTTTCATCTCTTGATTTTGCTGATATTCTTCAAGAATCAATTAGAATCTCTCTGACAACAAAACCCTCTCCCCTACTAGTGTCTAAGGTCTTCTGCTTTCCAAATACTTTAATATAGTTTGTTTATGACTTATATGTACCAAGATATTGAAATGTTCTCTCCCCAAATAGAATGTCTAGTACTTGAGAACTTGAACTGTTTTTCCCCCTTCTTTGTGTTCTCTCTGCTAAGCACAGTGCCTGGCACAGAGTAAGCATAATAAATGATTAATAAATGCTTACTGATTGAATTGAATAGCTGTTCAATAAATGGCTGTTGAATTTGGACCAGAAGACTCTTTCTAAAGGAAGACAAATTTCTTTACATAATTCTGATGCTTCCAACATTGACAATTGTGGAAGTAAGACATTTTTTAAAAAGGAAGAATAGAGAACCTGGCAGAGAAGAAATTCCAGAGAATGCTAAGTTTGGGGAAGAATAAAGGCATTCAACCTTATGCCACCCCACTTTAAATTAAAATATAGGTTTTTATGCTAATATTAAAGTTCTAAAGTAATATCGTGGTTGCCGATTTAAAAATATTACAGCTTAAGTCAAAATGATTTTTAGCAGCTTTATATACAAAGAGGTGGAAAGAGTAAAAGTGGAAAAATGTAGATAAAGAGATGGATTCTAATAAGCCTATCAGCCTTTCTCCTGAGAAGCCTGGCTCAGCTCCAGCAGGGCTTCCCAAGATTTTGTGTCCACATGGATTTTCCTAGTAATTCTCAGCCAGAAGTCCCTTTGTTGTATTCAGCAAGTGTTCTACCAATGTAGCCTCCTGCAAAGCCAAGGCTACTATCTCCTGATCCAATCTCTACAAAAGTCAGGAAAGGAAGGTCAGTTACTCACCCAGCAAGCCAACACAGGATCCAGTGAAAGAGTCTCCTCCTTCAGTCCAGCTCAACAATGCAGAGTCTCTAAATTTGAACTCCGAAGAAGAAAAAGTTCAAAGGAGAAGTCCCTTGGGCAGGAAGTTCAGGACTTTTTATAGTCCTTTTTCCACTTCACTTCCTGTCCCTTCCCCACTTTATGGGAACCAATTGTAGTTTTTAAATTTGTTTATCACTGCCCAGGGGTGGGACAGTGGCCTCTGGATTTGTCACCAACTTTAGCAAGTACTTTGTAGAACTTTCTTAGTTAGTGTTTGCTAAAGTACTAAATAGGGGTACTTCAGTTTTTGATTGATTAACTTAAAAGTAGCTGATTGATAGACAAAGAGAGTTTGAGTCACTCTTCACACCATTAATAACTCTCATGCCATTTTCTTTCATATAGATGCTTCCAATAAGTCATGTCTAACTTCTTGTTGAAGACTAACAACAGAATTTATTCTAGATTTATTAGATTGATAAGCCATCTGGATATTAAGTGAAAAAGATGACCAGTGTGAAAGAATTGAAAGACAGACAGAAATGAGGCATTAGGGATAGAGATAGAGGCACAGAGGCAGATCACAGAAAGACACAGAAGGTTGCCCTGTATAACTTCTGAGATCCCTTCTAGCTATAGATCTAAGGTCCTATTTGACTATGGGAAGATGGAATTTCTAGCAGTGTAAAGAAAACAGATAAACTGTAGGGGCCTCTCAGTTGACATCAGTATGTACAGCATTTAGGAGAGTTATTAGAGGTCCTACAATTTCTGCATTTTTCATTATGTTCTAGGAATATTGATGAAATAATTGGATTTGATTCTCACTGGCATTTGGAAGATTTAAAGAGGCTTTGGGTAAGGGTCATACTCAAATACATTATGGGTCCATTGATTTTTATTATGCTATGTTCCTTTGCAACTTGTATAGTATTGGAGAAGTCCTTGAAGCTCAGCTTCAGCCTCTATAAGTATTATACTAGATGGCCTTTTGCTAAACCTTTCAGTTCTATACTCTGATTCCAATATCATTTTGTTTAAATATCTTATAAAGTCAGGGTCTTGGCAAGACAATTCAAGGAGACAGCCCAAGAAGGGATGAGAAGTGAATGGCTAATAGGTGATAACTGGAGCTTAGTCAGTTGATTGGTAGAAATAGGAATATATCCTAAGACATATATTAGAAAGCTGGGTCAGCCACTCCAGGATTCAGAGCTAATGGGTTAGTGGCAATCAGATGCCCAAAGAAGTACAAAGAGTAAAAGATAATGGATGATCATTTTGCACAACAATAATACATTATTCACACTTTAAAAGAATTTTGTAAAAAGAGTAAATATTTTTATTTATGATTTTTAAAATGCTTTTTTCCAGGTGACCCTATGACATTAGTAATAAAATTATTACTAATTTTCCTTTATAACTGAGGAAACTGATGCTTGAAAGGGTTAAGTAACTTTCCTAAGAGGGAGTGATCATGTGGGAGGTAAGATTTGAACTTGCCCGTCCCTTTTCTTCATCATTCTTCAATGTTACAGAAGGCATAAAAGGCAAACATCACTGTAAAATAAAGGGGGGTAACTTAATGACTTTAATTCATATTAAGACGGAAATGATTTGTATTAGCACTTTTCCTGAGTCAATGTTTTGATGATGGAGAATTTCTAAAAGAACCAATTGGAACCTTGGTGACTTTTGTGGAGGAGGGAAAGGAAAGAAAGACAAAGATTGCTAAAGACCAGCAACTGTTCCCTAAAGTTGCTTACAGTTGGCTCTGATTAAAGGAGTATGTAAAACACCTTACATTTATATTTGGAAAGACCATCCTGTAAAGAGTGAATCAAACTCTCTTTATCTATCAAAAAGTGATTTTTAAAGTTAATCAATCACAAATTTAAGTACCCCTATTTAGTATCTTACCAGTCACTAAGTATGAGAGTTCACAAGTCACTTGTTAGAGTGGGTGACAACTCCAGAGGCCACTGACCACCCCATGGGCAGTGCTAGGCAAATTGAAAGACTGTAATTGGTTCGGGAGGGGACAGGAAGTGAAGTGGAAAAAGGACTATAAAAAAGTCCTGAACTTCCTGTCCAAGGGACTTCATGGAACTTCTCCTTCGGAGTTCATCTTTGGAGACTCTGTTTTGGTGAGCTGGACTGAAGGAGGAGACTCTTTCCTGGAATCTTGCTTGGCTTGCTGGGTGAGTAGCTAGCCTTCCTTTCCTGACTTCTGGAGAAATTGGTTCCAGAGAGTTCTTCTTTTCCTGGAGGAGGCCGCAATGGTGGAACCCTTGCTGAAGACACCACCAAGACACCTGGTTTAAGAGACTACCTTGACTCTATGCGGAGATTGAGACTTGAAAACCCTTGCTGGTTGGTGAACTGGACTTCTTAGGACAGAAATTATAGGGTATCTAGTTAGGCAATACTTTTTACTTCCTTCCCTTTTACTTTATCTGCTCTCTTTTACTATATCTTTATTAAACTAAAATTTTAAGAGCAACTAACAGTCTCGTAATTTAATTTTTTAAATCAGCAACCACAATATTACTTTAGAATTCTCATAATAACATAAAAACCTAAATTTTAATTCTTACAATCCATTTACTGATGATTTTGAGGTCGAAGGACAATAAAAAAGTAACTTTCCTCAGTTTATGTCTTTCTCTCTCTGAGCAGTCTATTACATTGAAATATTAGGGCAGCAATATCATGTTCCCAGGAAATAGACACCTGGAGTCAAAGACAGCCCATTCAATTGCCTCATTTGCTTTTTGGACCTTGGTAGGGTAAGGGGAGGGAAGTGGGGGAGGTGATAGTGACCTTCTGTCTAGGAAGTAGAGAATAAAGGAATTTGATGAGGAATAAATAGTATGTGATGAGGATGATAACAATCAGATGGAAATTCCCAGTGCTAGATGATATCCTTCTCCAGCTACCTGTACACTTTGCATGAGCCCACAGAAAAAGAGGAGTGAACCTTGGTTTTCTTTCCCCTGCTTTTATAGCACATTTTATTATAAATGTTATTTTTTTTAAATAGCCAGCCTCATTCTCATTCCAAGCACATTAAAACATACTAAATTTAATTTTAGTAGCAAAAGAATCTATGGTTTCTATGAACATTTAAATGTTTTCTCCACTCAATAGATTTAGATAAAGGTTAGGAATCCTGGGGCAGTTCCTGCTGGGCTGATTTCGAGGTTTTATGAAGCCTATAGTTGTGCAAATTCTCCAGACCCTTACAATAATCAGTACTGTATTGTATGTGAGATGGACAGCTCCACAAAATGTTAGTCTTGGATGCTTTATATGTAGCCAGAGAGAAATGAAACCCAAATGGTTCAACATGCTGCTCTCTTTTCTCTCTGTTAACTCTATAGAGATCATTCAGGTGGACCATTTTTTGCCTCTTTATGTATTATTTCAAGAGGTAGGGTAGCATATGGTTAGAAAGCTGACCTTAGTATAGGAGACCCAGGGACCATGTTTTGATGTTGACCCATGCAGACAGTGATTCAGCAAGTGACTGCATAAGTCACTTAACCTCTTCATATCTCCAGATAAGTCCTTAAAAAAATCAGCTGTGGAAAAGTTGCTGATCTTCATGTGTGCAGGAATTTTCTTACCCATAAAATTTTAAGTCCACACTGACCCTGGGCTATGAGCAATAACCTCTCACCATACAAGTTAGGTAGATTTTTCCTTAAAGAATGAAGATATGCTGAAGCAAAAGCTAGTAAGATAATTTTCAAGTATTTGTCGACTCGGGATTAAAAATGTAGTGTTGATTTCACTTTTTGGTTGCTGCCAGAAAAAAGTAGCCACAAAATGCTCCATCGATGTTCTGAAAATGGGCTGGTTGGTAACACTTGAAAATGTATACAAGGGGGCTTCATTCAGCTGAATAATCTTAAGGGGCCCTCTTTGCCTCTCTTATTGAATAGCCTTCTCAGGGCATACCTAAGTGGACCTCATTTTGTTAATTGTTGAATGATTTCCAAGTGTCATATTTTTGTGTCAGTGTTGAAACCAAACTACTAGGGGTTTACTTTGTCAGGCCCACTATAGAATATCCCCCATTATCTAAAAAAAGAAAAAGAAAAAGAAAAATTTCCAATAGCTATCGTAGTAGTAACAAATAATATTAATGTTTTCGTACCTCCTTAAGTTTTGTAAATATGGTTTCACATATCTCATCTGATCCCATGTATAACTCCTTGAGCTTTTGAAGTACAGTTTTTATCTCACTATATATATTTTTATTACAGCTGAAGAAAAAGCCAGTAAGGGTCTGAAGTTAGATTTGACCTCAGATTTTCCTCACTTCCTGTCTAGGGCTCTAGTCACTGAACTATCTGACTTCCTTTTAATAAAGAAATATATTACACTCTAGCATTCAATCCTCCTCCCTCCATTAAGAATATATCAGCATAGCTGTAAGTTAACCAAGACACAAGGATGTAACTATAGACTTGGCTCAATAGAATCTGAGTTGGAAGGAACTTTAGAGGTGTTTGTGTTTCATAGCCTACTTATGACAGCTTTTACTCTCATAGAGCTCATGATTTAATCTGGGGAGACAGCATAGAAACAATTATACACAAATCAAATAAATACAGAATAAATTGGAGAAAATCAGAGAAGGTGAATTTTAAGTTGGACTTGAAGGAATCCAAGGAGGCCAGGGGACAGGAGATAGAGAGAGGGAAAAACTGCAGGAATAAGGGGAAGCCTATTAAATTCCCAGAGTTGGGAGATGAAGGGCCTTTGGTCAGGAGCAGCAGGGAGGTCAGTATCACTGGATAGCAGAGTAGGGAGAGTTGGTATGGGGTGTTGATAGAGGAGTTACAAGAAGAATGCTATGACACTAACATAGTTTCACAGTATGCCCAGCTCACCGAATGTGGAGATCACCATGGGAGAGATGGCAACAACTGATTTTGGGGAGAAGATATTCTGGTTTTTTTCCCAACACATATGTGGGAAGAGCATATTACCATTGGCTAGGTAGACAGAACAAGCTTTGTCTTTAAAACTACCAAACTGGAATATTTTTGCTCCTTTTCCTGCAATATGCATGAGGGTGAATGTCTAGCTCATCGTCATAGCATGGGTGCCATGAACTGATTGGATGGGCCCTGTGGCTCCTCAGACATCAGCTTGGAGTTTTGTTTTGGTATGTCTTGTTTGTCTTTTACAGGTCCAATAAGAATGGTTGCATCTCTAGCTCCAGAACTGAACCTTAAACACAGGATTCCAGGAAGAAAGATGCTTCCAGATCAGAACAGAATTGATTTTTTAAATTTAAATTTACTAATATGTCATTAAGGTAGCTCCCTCCTTCCCTTTCTCCCCCCCATTAGAGAAGGCTTCATTTGTCTCTCTCTATATATAGTATATGCATATAAAATTTTGTCTTGGTTATTTCTATATATCAGTTCTTTCTCTGCAGGTGGACACATACAAGTCATTCTTCAAATAACATTTCTGTTGCTGTATATGATGTCCTTTTGGTTCTGCTCATTTAACTTTTCGTAACTTTGTGTGACCTTAACATTCATTTAGTGCAACCACGTCCTTGCTTTACAGATAAGAAAACTGAAGGTCAGAGAGGGGAATTGACTTGTTTGAAGAACTGATGAGAGAAACTTTTAAGTTCTCTTTATGAGGCAGGAATTGTTCCAAGTGTTAGATATCCAAATACAAAATGCAAGGAAATTTCTGGGCTCAGAGACTCCACATTGTAATAGTGGAACACAAAGCATAGAGATGAATGGGCACCATGGAGGAATATGTTGGTCAGAGAAGTCTCATAGCGAGTAAGAGAATAATAGGGCAATCAATTAATATGCCCTTTCAAATAATGGTATTGGTGATATCATTACTATTCACAGAGCAAGATGTGGAAAGTATGGGAAGCTACTACTGCATATCGTGAAGACTGTCAGAGAGTCAGCATGATGAGTATAAGTAGGGCTCGTTATGGTGAATACTAACTAATCAAATTCCCAGAAGCCACATATGGAACAGGCCTGCTAGTTTGGTGATAGAGGTTAGATCAGATGAAGAAAAGAATCACGAAATCAATGAGTCCATAAACAGTTATAAGAGCCTCTGATTCCAAATTTAGAATTTATTCCCATAGTATGGTATGTCTTCCCATTCACCATACTACTTCCTCAAAGTGTACAACGCAGTGGTCCTCAGCTCTCTCCTGTATGGTTGCGAGACACGGACACTGTACCGGAAGCACATGAAACAGCTGGAGCAATTCCACCAATGCTCCCTCTGGTCCATCATGAGGATCTGATGGCAGGACCGAATCACCAACCAGGAAGTCCTAGACAGAGCCAACTCCACCAGCATCGAAGTCCTGGTCCTCAAAACCCAGCTACGATGGTCTGGACACGTCATCCGCATGGACCCACAGAGAATACCAAGACAGGTATTCTACGGTGAACTGTCAGCTGGACTCAGGAAACAAGGCCGACCAAAGAAAAGGTTCAAGGATCAGCTAAAGTCCAAATTGAAGTCGGCTGGCATTACACCAAAGCAACTAGAACTTGCTGCCTCTGACAGAAGTAGCTGGGGAACCCACATTAACCATGCCGCCACCACCTTTGAAGATGAGCGACGTCGACGTCTTGCCGCTGCGCGTGAACGCCGGCACCAGGCCACAGCCGCACCTCCCGTAACAACTGGCGTCCCAGGCCCCATGTGCCACAAACTTTGCGCCTCAGTCTTTGGACTTCAAAGCCACATGAGGGTACATCAATAGATGATAATGCACAAAGACAATAGTCATTCTCGGTCACCGAGAGACTACCACTACTTCCTCATAGGTATTTCTGTTGTATATGTGCTTATGTGTAGTGCAAAGGACAAAGGATTCAGAGACAGAGATTCTTGCTATGTATTCTGACTCATTTACTCATTTATTACTTATATGCTCTTGGTATTAACTTGATGAGCCTTAGTCTTTTCAAATGTAAACTGAAAGGTTGTACTAAATTATTTCTGATGTAACATAGTAACATAATCATCATTACATATGTGTACACACACACATACACATATACTTAATCTTTACCTTCTTAGTCTTAGTACCAATCCTGAAACAGAAGAGGGGCAAGGGCAAAGCAATTGAGGTTAAATGACTTACTTCGTGACACACATCTAGGAAGTGTCTGAGGTCAGATTTGAAACTAGATCTTCTAAACTCCAGGCCTGGTACTCTATTCATTGAGCTAAATAGCTATCACATGTATTTTCTTATAAAAATATCTTAAAATTTTATTCATTCAGGGTAACCAGGCGGCTCAGTAGTTTGAGAACCTTATCTAGAGAAGGGAAATCCTGGATTCAGATCTGGATTTAGATATTTCCTAGTTATGTGATCCTGGACAAGTCACTTAATCTTCCTTACCTAGCCCTTACCATTCTTTATCCTTAGAACCAAAACACAGAATTGATCCTAAGAGGGAAGGTAAGGGTTATAAAAAAATTATTCTTCTACCAATAGTTATTCAAATGGAGAATTATCTCCCTTCTATATTCAGGAAGGTATGTTATTAGAATCTTCGGATAATGAGTTGGAAATATATATATATATATATACATATATATATATATATGTATGTGTGTATGTATTTGTAAATATATGCATATACATAGTTATTAATATCAATATCAATTAATATAAATACATCTATACATCTATAGCTATGTTATACATAATATACCTATCTACCTACATATAGGTATTATAAGTGCATGTATATAAGTATATGCATACATGCTTGTACATTTGTCTCCAGAGAATGCATTTTAACAAATAGGTTAATACCATCACTTTCTTAGTGTATTTATTGGTCATAACAACCTTCTAATTCCATCTCTTAAAGATATTTGGTGGCAGTTTTTGCACTGAAGAAAATTATGAATTATTGAGGTGCTGCTAAGCAGTATCCAGGTATGAGTCTTAGTCTGGAGTGCTCTCAGAAATAAATTTTGGTGTACCACTGAACTATCATGCTCAAAACTGTGGTGAACAAGTCTAGCAAGCAATTATTAAACTCTTAGGTGGTTCCCAAATATTATGAATTACAAAGGTAGTATTCAGTGACTAAATACTATCATTGACCTTGGATCAACCAAGAAAAGTTTGATTCTCCATTTAATTCTTATAAAAGGCTTAAGATGATACCCTTCCAAGGCAGAGGGGAGAATGTTCAATTCTCAGGCAACTTTTTAGGGGAGAATAAAAAAAATACTATGTGGATGAATGAATACAGTCATACAAAGAGCATAAGCTGAATTCAAAGTTGAATATTAATTAAAAAACCCAAAATGTATTAATTGATTTAATAGGGTGTGAAAATATTTTAACATACTATGACATGCTAACATGTGGTGAGAACAGATCTTTCTTTAGCAGTGTCCATTTTGTAGCTGGAAACTTTTTAAAGACTGAAGAAATTCATGGCTTCTCAAGGTCAATGAGTTCACCACCATGTGACAAATCTACTTATATGAATCTCTCTATTCTTAGCTGGGGTCATGCTTCAGAAACTGTCTAGCTTCTTGTTAGGACAATTTGTGAAATCTTTCTAGTATGTCTCTCAACATATCTTTTAGAACCTGATATTCAGTGTCATATTCTTAGAGAACCATGACAAACAGGACCCACTTATAACAATTTCCTAGAGAAACTGAACTGAAACCAAAGAGAGATAAGATGATAAAGATAAACAATTTGTTACAACATAAAAATGTTTTTAAAATTTTGCAGAGTAGAATAATGAAAAATTGTTAACAAATTGCCTCATGAAGAAATGAGATGTAGTAGATCCCCATTTCCCCAAATACACAAAGAAATATTGAGGACATTTAAGCATGAAACTGGAAAGAGAACAACAAAGAGAAAAAAATGAAAAGATATATAAAGATTCTTACAAACAAATTATATTCACCATTAATGGAGCTACTAGTTTTATACTTAAACACCATAGTCTTGTATATACTACTAGAAGTGGAAATGATACTGAAGAAAATGATGTTGGGAAAAGGAGATGGATTAGAACCAGATGAGGTTAGTGCTGAAAGAATTATTATTTTGATGCACAGAAGGGACTATTCTCATATATTGGAACAAAGAAGGGTTCTACACCTATGGAAAAATCTTGTTTCTTTTTATTCCCCCAAATAGGCAATTGATGCAATATCAATAACTATAAACCCATGTACCTGTTTTCCTTTCTTTACACATTTTTTATATGTAGAGACTAATTGAAGGCATCTTTTATGAAGATATTATAAGGGAAGATTTTTTACCACATTCAATAGCAAATAACACATTTTAAAATTCACAACAGACTGAAAATTTTAGGCAATAACAGATCCCCATTGTGTTAAATGATTTTCTGTTACAAAAAAATCATTTGCTTCAACAGAATAAAAATACTTTAAAGACTCTCCCTATATAACTTGTCTGCCATGCACATGTAAAATTACATAAGCTTTTTTGAATGTGATAAAATCAATAACTTTTTTCAGTGACACTGACAATGAACATTATGTGAAGTTAGAATAAGATGATGTTTGCTCCACAAAAATGTTTGCCAGTTTGATAGAGAAGGTCATAGTAGAGTCAATGTTAATGATATATTTCTTAGATGTAGAGTTTCTCTAGGCATTCTTTTTTTTTATTTTTTCCCCCAATTATATGTAAAAAACCAGTTTCCAACATTTTTCAAAGGCTAGTGAGGCTAGAGTTCTCTCTCTCCTTTCCCCCCAAATATCCATTCCCTTGTGATGTTAAGTAGTCTCATATAGATTTTGCATAAGTAATCATGTAAAATAGTTTTCTATCTCGATCCTGTTGTAGAAGGAAACTAAAAAAAAATTAAAGTGAAAAATGTTTACTTTGGTCTGGATTCAGATTTAGTTTTCTTTTTTTTCTGGAAGTACCTGATTTTTTTTATTATGAGTTCTTTGAGATAGTTTTGGATCCTTGCATTGGTGAGAATAGCTAAGTTATCCATAGTTGTTCATTGTAAAGTATTTGTGTCATTGTATAATATTCTCCTGGTTCTGTTTATTTCCTTGTTTCAGTTCATGTAAATCTTTGCAGGTATTTCTGAGCTCCTCATGCTTATCATTTCTTATGGAATAATAGTATTCATAATAATCATAAACTATAACTTATTTAGCCATTTCCTAATTGATAAGTATCTTTCCCCTGACTTTACAAATCTTTGCCCTACTTTCCCCAATTTGCCTTCTTTTTTTTATCATCTCCACCCTCCTTCTTTTATCCCATTCCCCTACTACTTTTCTGTAAGATAAGATAGCTTTCTACACCCCATTGATTGTGTGTGTTCTTTCCTTACTGAGCCAATTCTGATGAGAGTAAGGTTCACATGCTTTGCTTCCCACCTCTCTCATCTTCCCTATCCACTGTGAATGCTCTTTCATGCCTCTTTTAGGTGCAATAATTTGCCTCATTCCATTTTTCCCTTCACCTTCATCTCAATGTATTCCTCTCTCATTCCTTAATTTTATTTTATTTTTTATATCATCCCATCATATTCAACTCATATCCTTGCCCTCTGCCTATGTGTATTCTTCATTTAACTGCCCTAATAATGACAAAGTTCTTTGATGTTTACAAGAACTATCTTCCCATGTAGGGATATACACTCTTTAAGATTATTGAATGTTTTTTGATTTCTCTTTCCTTTTTTGTCTTTTTATGATTCTCTTGAGTTTTTGGTGTTTTTTTTTTTTTGAGAGTAATTTTCCATTCAGTTCTGTTCTTTACATCAGGAAGGTTTGAAAGTCCTTCATATTTCACTGAATGACTATTTTTTCCCTTGAAGGATTATGCTCAGTTTTTCTGGGTAAGTGATTCTTGGTTGAAATCCTAGTTCCTTTGCCCCCAGGAATATCATATTCCAGGCTCTCTAATTCTTTAACATAGAAGCTTCTAAGTCTTGCGCGTCTTGGGTTGTCCTGACTATGGCTCTACAATATTTGAATTGTTTCTTTTTGGCTGTATCCAATATTTTTTCCTTGAACTGGGTGTTTTGAAATTTGTCAATAATCTTCCTGCTAGTTATCCTTTTTTGGATTTCTTTTAGGAGATGAATGGTGGATTCTTTCAATGTTTATTTTGGCCTCTGGTTCTATAATAGCAGGGAAATTTTCCTTGATGATTTCTTGAAAGATAATATTTAAACTCTTTTTTTGATCATGGCTTTCAGGTAGTCCAATTATTCTTAAAATTATCTTTCCCAGATTAGTTTTTCCAGGGCAATTGTTTTTCTTATGCGATATTTCAAATTTTTTCCATTTTTTTCATTCTTTTAACTTGGACTGTTTTTTGATGACTCATGAAGTCATTAGTTTACACTTGCCCAATTCTAATTTTTAAGACAAGATTTTCTTGAGTTAGCTTTTGTGCCACCTTTTCCATTTGGCCAAAGAATTCTTTCTACTGTGAATTTTTGTACCTCTTTTTCTAAAGGGTCAAATATATCTCTCAAAAATTTTCCTCTTTAGTATATTTTGCATATTTTTTCCATTTAGGCAGTTCTGCTTTTTAAGAAATTCTTCTCTTCTTTAGATTTTTGTGCCTCTTCTCCCAATTGATGATTTTGTTTTTTTAAACTTTCATTTCTTCAGTATTCTTTGTGCTTCTATTACCAAGTTGTTGAATCTCTTTTTTTATGATTTTCCTGTATCACTCATTTATTCCTCCAATTTTTCTTCTATTTCTCTTCTTTTATTTTTACAATTCCCTTTGAGTTCTTCCATTAATTCTTTTTGGGATTTAGAAGTTTTCTTGGAGGATTTGGATGCAGCAGTATTGACTTTGTTGGCTTCTGAGTTTGAGTCTACCCTGTCACTAAAATAACTTTCTATTTTGAGGCTTTTGTTGTTATTTGCTCATTTTCCTGCCTTTTTCTTTTCTTTTAGATAAAAAAGAAGACTATTAAAATTGGACTCTGTAGCTGTGGTGAAGGGAATACTGTTCCAAGGTTCATATTTTTTCATGTTAGTATTGGGGATCTATCTGCTTACAGTTCTTCCAAGATGATATGATGTACGGAAAAGTGTGTTTAATACTTTCCTAGCCCTAGCTCTTATCTGTGGGTAACCCAATGCACTTTTCGAAACTGTGACTAGGGTCCCCTGCTCTCCTATGGCTGCAAGTTCTGGTGTATGTTGGTGCTATTCCTCACCCTGTGCCTGTGACCTTATTCTGTGTATGAATAATGCAATAAGAATCTTACACTCAGACGCAGCAAATGGGGCTCTTTAATCTCCTTCTGAGGGGTTGTCCGACCCTCCTTTATCATCTGTGGCTGAGAGTTCCAGAAACCTTGTCTGCTGCTTCAACGGGGCCCAAAGCCTCTTACCTTATGGAGTCTGCCCTTGTGAGCCAAACTCTACCTCTACCATGCTGTACTAGATCCCTTGTGCTGGCCTTCTAAATTGTTTTGGGATGAAAAATTACTTCAGTTTGTCATTTAGTGGGATAAACTGCTCCAGAATTTGTTTTGAGGCCTTACATCATTGCTTTTTGGAGGATAATTTGGTAGGAATCAGAGAGGTCCCTTTACTTTCTCTGCCACCTTAGTTCTACCATCCAGACATTATTTTTAGCAGATACTATTCTGCAGATTGCAGCAAACCCTGGAATATTTCAGAGATTCCTAAATTATGTCAATAACCACTCAAAATAATTTGACCTAACTACCCACATGAAGGACAAAGTGGCTTGAAGGTTGCCTATTGTATAAAGGAAGATGTAAAATTATGGAGACACTGGTATACAAGTTGAGAGCTAGGATCCTCTAAGAGACCATGACTTTTCTCAAAGAGGTATATGTCAAATTGAAGGGTGTAAGATGGATAACATCTTAATCTGCCTTCAGATATTGCCCCAGATATTCATTAGCCGTGTCGTCCTAAAAAGCCACTTTATTTATGTCTGTCTCCATTTCTTTATTTGGAAAAAAAAACCAGGAATAATATCTACCTCAAAGGGTTACTATAAGAATAAAATGAGATAATACGTGTGGAGCCTTTGTAAACTTTAAACAATATGCATACACATACATGATATATACATGCGCCCAAATTCATTCCATATTATTGGGGTCCTGCAGTGCCCTCATGATCTACAAAATCCATATAAATTTAACTTTTTCTTATTTTAACTTTAAAAATAAATTATGTCTATTCATGATGTTAAAGGATAGCGTGTTGATATTGTACAATACCACCTATATACATATATGATTTCTGAGTTTCAAAGCTTTTTCTGCATTATATGGTGACTTTTCCTGTTTGTCTATGATTTACATGGAATTCCCCCAAATTCACTATGGGTAAGGGATATCTGTAGACTCACACACACGTTAGTATATATGTTATGTGTGCTAGCTATAATGATGATGATTTCCAATTCATCAAAAGCCTTCACAGCCCAATATCCCCCAATTCATCTTCTTTTGACTCTACAAGCTCCCAACATTCTTCACTATGCAGAATAGTCCTTTGAGAATAGCTTTCACCCAGCTGTTCAGGTGTTATTGGGGCATCAGTCTGCTCCACTTCTCTAATCATAGCCAGAAATGAAAAATTCTCCTGACATTGTGTGTGATCACAAATTTTTGGACACCACAGAGGTAGCCTGTTGAACATGTCCATCAATCCCTGTGATCCTGTGAACAGGCGATGCTTTGTTGTTCATTTGTTTCATTCTTTGTGACCCCATTTGGGGATTTCATAACAAAGATAAAGAAGTGGTTGTCCCTTCTCCAGATCATTTTACAGACCAGGAAACCCGAGGCAAACAGGGACTGCTACTTGCCCAGAGTCACATAGCTTGAGAGAATCTGAGGCAGGATTTGAATTTAGGTCTTCCACACTTCAGGCCTGGCATTTTATCTACTGTTCCATCTAGCTGTCCAATGGTCAATGAACTGGTAGTTAAACTGAACAGGAAGAAGAGACTGGACTGGATTGTTGCTGCAAAATTGTGCAATTCTCTTATGATTTCCAACTTTTCTTTCATATGAAGGAGCATTAAAAAACCAATATTCTGATAACATTTTATAGTATCAAGTCATACAATACTCTAGCTTCTGAAAAACTGGAGGCAAGGATCCCCCAAAAGTCAATAAATAAGCACATCATAGGAGATATCAGGCTATAGGTTAAAATATGTAAAGGATGCAATAAGAGAAATGTAGGCCTGGAAAAAGAGATAGGTTTGTCACGTAGGAAGAGAGAAAAATAATCAATGTATTAGCCAATTAGTCAAAATGCCTTAATTAAGAACTGCCTGTTAAATGGGGGAGATGACATACAAATAGACTCAACAACCAGATGTTCATCGTGATCCATTATTTTCTTTTTTTAATACCTTTACTTTCTTACTAACAATTCTAAGGTAGAGAGGCAAAGGTTAGGCAAATGGGGCTAAGTGACTTGCCCAAATTCACCCAGACTTGAACCTAGATTTGAACACATATCCACCCTCCTCCAGGTCTGTTATTTATCACTGAGCCACCCATCTGCCCCTCACAATCGCTTATTAATTTTACAGTGTCAAGAAAGATGAAGAAAAATCTCATATATTTTATTTGCACTCTGTGTAGAGAGTTTATATAAGGATATAGATAAGAGTCAGGGCAACTAGGTGGCACAGTGGATAGAGTGGTAGGTTTAGAGTCAGGAAGAGGGATCTCCCTGAGTTCAAATCCTGCCTCAGAAACTTACTAGTTGTGTGACCCTGGGCAAAGTACTTTAATTCTGTTTGTTTCAGTTTCCTCATCTGTAAAATGAGCTGGAGAAAGCAATGACAAACAATTTCAGGATCTTTGCCAAGAAAACCCCAAATGCAATCACAAAGAATCAGATGTGACCAAAATAATGGCAAGAGTGGACAAACATGGTCAAGCTTGTATAATTACAATATATGTTATAGGACAGAATACAGGATCTGTGAGATCATAGATCCATTACATCCAATAAAAACCTATTGAAGGGGGCAGCTGGGTAGCTTGGTAGATCGAGAGCCAGGTCTAGATATGGGAGGTCCTAGGTTCAAATCTGGCCACAGACACTTCCCAGCTGTGTGACCCTGGGCAAGTCACTTGACCCCCATTGCCTAGCCTTACCACTCTTCTACCTTGGGAACAATACATAGTATTGATTCTAAGATGGAAGGTGAGGTTTTAAAAAAAAAACCTATTGAATATATTCAGAGATGATAATATTACATGAGTAAAACACAGTCAATCATAATAGTGTGACAATGACTGGGCTTATTGTATTGGACCTAGGAGATAAAAACACACCAAATTATGCAATATTTTATGTCTTGTCCAAACATATAAGCAGTTACCAGAGGAATTAAAAGGAACTCTGAACTTGAAGTCAAGAGAAGCTCTGTTTTCAATCTTGGTTCTGATACTTAGTTGCAGTGTAACTCTAGAAGAGTCACAACCTTTCCAAGCCTCAGTTTCCTAACCTTTGAAATAGGAATAATATTCATAGTATTATGGTAAAAAAAGTACTTTTGCAAATCTTAAAGTGATAATTTGAATGAAAGAAGGTCTACTTATTAAAAGTCTAAAATCAAGTTGTTTTTATAAGGAATATAATAGACCAATTGTTCCTTAGTCCAAAGAAGACTTAAATGAGAGAAAATAAGGCTTACCCAAAAGAAGATTTTTGTTTTTAAGAATTAAAAAAAATCTTTTTAAAACTAAAGATAAATAGCAACAGTGAAATGAAATCATTTTTGAATTTTGTAAAGCTGAATCTTTAAGAACAGACTGGATAGGGGGCAGCTGGGTGGCTCAGTGGATTGAGAGCCAGGCCTAGAGACAGGAGGCCCTAGGTTCAAATCTGGCCTCAGACATTTCCCAGCTGTGTGACTCTGGGCAAGTCACTTGACCCCCATTGCCTAGCCCTTACCACTCTTCTGCCTTGGAACCAAAACTCGGTATTGATTCCAAGATGGAAGGTGAGGGTTTAAAAAAAAGGCTGGATAGCTCCGTCTGGTGGTTTATGCTTCAAAAAGAAGACTGAACAGGTGATCTCTCAAGAGTTTCATTTCAGCTGCCAGTTTCTAAAAATTTTTATTTATATTTTGAGCCATAGCTTCAGGACATATGTACCATTACTTTAATTAAAATAAAACAGAAAATCAAAGTACATCTCTGCTGAATGTCATATTTAACTCCACCTCTTCAATATTCCTATTGTATTTTGTAATTAAAGAATAATCCTAAAGATCAGTTTCAAGATAGCTTGAGAGAGTATATTAGTGGATATATATATATATATATATATATATATATATATATATATATATATATCTTGGATCTTTTGTTAAGAAAAAGTTTCTAAGACAACAAGTCAAATTAGGGATTTTTCACTTTGCTTGCTTGAAATTATCTTGTATCGAATATTTGCAAGACACTTTGTGTTCCAAGTTCTTTTTTGCCTCTTTGGACTTACAAGAGTTTATTTTGTTAAATAAGCCGATAGCTCAGCTGCAGAAGGGAATAGATAACAATTATTTCTTTGAAAAATTGTAGGGATAACGTTACTCTAAAAATGATTACAAAATATTTACATTTTGAAAATTGGTATTTAGCTCTAATTAGGTTTACTGCTTTTGTATCTCTGAATTAATTAACAAATCTTTGTAAACCTTTTTTTATGTATAAACTGCCACTATATATAAAATTACATAAACAAATAACCAAAAAGAAATCATTTCATAGTTAATATTATGCTCTATCATACAAAGAAAATATCTTTGTTATTAAGTCCTACAATTTTATAAGGAACTTAAAAAAATTTCTGAATAGTGAAACATTTATTTCAGAAGCAAGTTCATTAATATAATTGTATACATGCAGGACTAATCTGCTTTGAAAGTGACTATAAAATTTTGAGTTTTGCATTTCTTACATATAGAGTGATTTTTTTAAGTCTTAAGAAGTTCATTCTTTTGCTAGAAAAAACAACACAAAGCAAAACAGAAAATCTTCACATGGTACCTATCTTGATTTATCACAACTTATCCCTATTCATAATGTTCTTACCATGGAACATTTCCTGGGATTGAAGTTGCTGGTTTAGATTCTCTATATCAGCTAAAATAAAACTTGAAAGTCCTCATGCATTAAACCCTCACGGCAATTAGTTTCTAGAAAATTTTATATATAGGATTCATTCAAATTGGTTTCAGTTGTTGTTTAGACGATTTTTTCATATTTAGGATAAAAGTGTCCATCATGAAATTGTAAAAAAGAAAATGGACCCACCAGCTGGATAAATTTATCATATACTGGGGGTAGAAAAGCAACAAGCACTTTTAATTAGCTGAGTGAATGTAGTTTGCTGAAGACAGAAAGCACAGTCTCACTCATATTAAAATGTGCCTAATTTTCTGTGAAAAAGTCCCATCTGAACAGCCCTGACCACAGTCAATCATACTAAAAGCCACTGGTGCTTAATTTGATTTACCAATATAAAATGCAAATTAGGTGATTAAGTGGAGTGGCAGACAGAGTAGGGCCCCTTTCAAACCATCAAGTTAAATGCAGGCAGACAGCAAACTGGCTGTGCAAAGACTATTTTAGCATATTCGTTTGATTAGTGCTACAAAAATTTAATTAGGTTGGCTAATTACTTGACAAATTGCTCCACACTAGAGAAAAGGCAAAGGAGGTTTTTTTTTTCGTTGTTGCAAAAAATCCTGTGTGTATTTTAGCCCAAATGCTATCTGCCAATTTGCAAAAACATTATTAAATGAATGGAAGATGGTCCCCAACAATGGCAAATTGCATAATGCGTATAATTAGACAAGGCAAACACAACTGTATCCATATGTCCATACTCTCTCATGTCTAAAACTATTTAACACAATATTTCTGTGTAAATACTGTCAAAACAGATTATTACAAAGCTATCAGTTGTTAATAAGATAAAAATACTCCATATAATATGGAAAATAATCATACTTGGAATCCTCCACTCATATGGAGCTAGTGCTTTACCCATGAAGTGAACCAAAAGCGACAATTTTAGAGGATGTATATTTTCAGTTCACTTCAACATATCAAAATGGTTACTTGTGAAGAATTTGAAACCCCAAAGTTAATTTGACAATATTTTTTTAATAATCACAGTGTTGAAATACTAAATACAAAATATCTCAACTTCTGTCCCAATCACCTCTATCTTTAGCTCAGAATCTCTATAACTGTAGCTATACCTAGTTATTGAGTGTTATTTATTTTCTTTGATCATCATCCTCCCCTCATCTAGACCGAATGTTGGGAGTGCCTTGCTTAAGAAGAGAAATATTGTACCCAGGCAAATGGCTTTGGGCATAGCCTCAAAGAATACTTACAAATATCCTCTGTTTAGGACATTAGGATCTTCCTATTTCAGGGATTGGAGATAGGAGATTAGAGATATGAAGTGAAATCTTAATATTTGTTCATTTCGTTTTTCAAAGCTTGAGGGAGTTTTGTTAAAAAACCAAAGGACACCTTTGTGTCCTTTGTGCTGTGCTCACCTCCTCTAGCACCATTTGGGGATTGTTTTTCTGATGGACAAAATAGGAAATGATGATAGAAGGTATTTGGATGCATGAGGTGTTACTTTTATATTTCTGAATCCCTACCAAAGTTAGAAGGATTTTTCCCCAGAGGCTACTATTAGCTTCTACTATTTTATACATTAATAATCAGCACCTCCTGACTCAAACACCAGGATAATATAAATAGATAAGCACAACTTTGTGCCTTGGATTTAGCAATTAGGTTCTTTATTTAACTTTGCACTAAAGGATGGTCTTAAGAACCCTAAAATACATGAACTTTCTGAAAGCAATCATGCATGTTCTTATAAGTTTATAGATTTAAATATTTATATGTATTAGCAATTAACCATTCATTTCCAACTTAATTTGAGATCAATAATACCATTAATCTACTCTCATGATTTTATGTAACACCATGACCATTACTATCATTTTATACTTCTTTGACTTTTCTGAATTTTTAGTCCCTTCTCAATTATCAGAAGCCAAAAAAATGGGGTTATATGTTGAATGAAGACTATGTAGACAAACAATCTTGAATAGACAAAGTGTTTGGTCACAGCTGGTGGCCTCCTGAGTTTAAATGTATTAGTCTACTGTTGTCACTATTCTTTAGGGAATGAACCAATGAATGAGGTTGAATTTAAATTCTTCAAATAACCATTCAGAAATAGAAAAGTAACCCAGAAAATAGAAATACAGGAAGATAGAAAAAAAATCATTTCCAACTAATACTATTCAAAGGTTTTAATTGATTTTAAAAATAATTTTCATTTGAATAGTTTTGGGGTATATCTTTGTAGGTAGACTCCCAAGTAGTTTATTTGTTCCATAGTTATTTTAAATGGAAATTAAAATTTTTAGCTCTTCTTCCTAGGTTTATTGCTATTGTTCAAAAATTCCGCTTTTTAAGAAATTCTTCTCTTCTGATGATTTCTGTAGATTTATTTTATATCTTCTCACGTTGCTGAAGTTATTTTAAATTAATTTTTTAGTTGTCTTTCTAGATTTTTCTAACCATACCATTATATCATCTTCAAAAATGTGATGTTTCATTTTAGTTTACAATGTATATTCCTTAAATTTCATTGCTTGTCTTAACTAATCTATCAATCTGAAGTATTTACCAGTGTAAAAATGGAGACTTGAATCCAGGACTTCAATCCCCAGAAGTCCTTGCTCCAATTCCCCAGAATGCTTTGTAATCTCACTGAATTCTCACCTGGGCCAAGAGCGAGATGGGGTATTTAACCTTGTTGTAATGGCTATGTGCCCTCTTTTCTACTTCTGCTGCCCGGCAGAGCGTCTCTCATGATGTGAGTGAAATTGAATTGGGCCTCTCGGCCCACCTAGCACATGCCTTTCTTACTTGTATTTTCTTAAATTCTCAACCTTTAATAAACCTCTAAAAATATAATACTCCTTGCAGAGAGAAACTAATTTCTACCTGCCTCAGTTTCCCCAAATTTTAACTCTTACACCAGATGACAACTATTTTTTTGGGCATCTTGTAGGGCTAGAGAAGAAAAAAAAAGCAGGATAGTCCCAGCCATCAAGAACCTTATAGTCTTCTAAGCACATAATAAATGCTTCTAAACTGATTGACTGAAAACAAGAGAACTGTGGTTTGTTTAGTGAAGTGGAAAGTACACTCAGTACTATAGGAAGAGAGTGGGATGTTTTGTCTCTTTATTCAGGAATATATGTGCACATTTAATTGAACATCTGAGCTTTTCCATGATGGCATGTCCAGCAAATGTTAGAGGAAGGAATGGAACCCAAGTCTTCCTGACTCTAAGTCAAGCACTCTATTGTGAGAATGCTTGGTTTTCAGGGAAGAAATCGATGAAGAAAGAGCCTCCATTTAGAGCCAAATTACTCTAAAGCTCAACTTTGTTGCCAACATCTGACTCCATCATTTACAGCTCAGGGGTTGGGAAGCTCGATATTAGAAGAGAATCCACCATCTGCTGGGTCAGTGAAGTTTTCACCTCTGCCTGGGAACCTTCGTACTGACATATACCCATATGCTTTTTGGCTCTTTTCTGTACACATTTGGGAAAAGCCCAGGATATGACCTCTAGTGTCATGTTACCGTGTGATGTTACATGTGTCATTCTTGATGCATAAGTAAAAATATAAAGGCTGCTATATGCCAGAGGACATACTGCTTGAATTTGCAGAGTTAAGAGGCCACCAGGAGAAAATGAATACTTTAGCTATTCTCATCTCTCCTTACTTTGAGAGCAGTTTCCCGTGCTCATAAAAACGCCATCTTTACCTGATAAAAGGAAAAAAAATAAGCACTGGGGGAAGAGGATGTTTCAAGGGCTACTTGACGAGAGTTTCACTTTTTGGTATTTGAACTATGAAGGTCACTCTGGTCAAAATATGGAAAACCTAAAGAATGAATATTATAGTGGCCGAAAGAGCTGAATTTAAAACAAACCAACTTATTTTTAGTATTTGCTACATCACAAGTTCAATCTGACTTCTCTACGCACTGAGAATGAAAAGATCTTAAGGGCTCTTAAAACTTTATTATTCTTTTGGAGAAAAATATTCAGTACACTCTAGAAAAGATTCTTGCTTACATTCTGCTCAAATTCTTTAATTTTAGAGCTAAAGTAGAGTGCGCGGCTCTAGGGAATGTTTAATAAATGCTTTTCGATGAACTAATTGAACTTCCTCCATCAAGTAGCCTTAGGACTTGGTCAGTGAGTTCTAGGGATGTCCCTGATGCACAAAATTCTAACCACAACTTGATTAGATTTGCTCAACTAAGAAGGATGAAAAATAGAATTTGGAACTAGGTTTTAGTGCAGCCTAGTCCAGCAGACTATGTACCATGGAATTTTGTCACATCTGTTCTAAGACACAGAAATAGTCAACTTATAGAAATGGATTCATAAAGAGAACCATCATATAAGAAGTGGAAAAAGCAGGGACAGGAACAAATAAGTTTTCACCAAGTTCTATGATGAAATGGCTTAAAGAGGAGCCAGTCTTTTAAGTTGTATAAAACAAAAACTGCACTAGAAAAAATAAGCCCTTTTTAATATGAAATCTTATGTGAATTGCAAGAATTCTAAAATGAATTCTTTAACTAGAAACATGAAATTGTATTTTTCCATTAATTGTTGGCACTGATAATCCTGTGTTCAAGTCAAGATGTTAGAAAATGGAATCTTCCATTTTTCAAATGATGAGCAGAGTGTCTGGCACAATGCCTGGCTTTTTGACTGATTGACTAGTGATATGCAATCTCCAAATGACTAAGTCTTATATATCCAATAATAAGTTATATACAAATTAAAACAATTCTGAGATTTCATTTCACTCTATGAAAGTTGTCAGGGATTAAAAAAAAGATGAGAATGGAAAATTCTTCCAGTGCCTATGAAAAGAATAGGCTTACTAATGCCTTGGTGTAAAAACCATGTATCTATTGGTCCAAATCTTCTGGATTCTATTTGTAACTTTGGAATAAGAGTTATTAACCTGCCCTCACCTTTTTTTTTACTCAGAATTCCCACTATTTGATCTGGTATACATGTACATATGTATGTTTATGTATATATGTGGACACAGGTAAACATGCACATCAACATACATATGTAGATATACATATTCATTTCAAATAATTAAATGATGGAAGCAAAATTCCAGTAAGTAACTAAGTAGTTATATAACACTTTGAGAGAGTGAGACCTAGAAACAAAATGGGTGCCCATTATTTGTTGCTATTTTTTATCCTTTGCTTTTCAGAGGATCAATGAAGTCATGTAGTGATGCACATGGACTGAATTTAAGTGTGGCAGAATTGTACAAAGTCATCAGCTTTTCTAGAATCCTGGAGGTCTAGTGGCAAGACAAAAGTCAATACAACTGGCAATAGCCTGGGACACCTTAAGGGAATAGATAGTGGGTAGCTGGGTAGCTCAGTGGATTGGGAGCCAGGCCAAGAGATGGGAGGACCTGGGTTCAAATCTGGCCTTAAACACTTCCTAGCTGTGTGACCTTGAGAAAGTCACTTAACTCCTATTGCTTAGCCCTAACTACTTTTCTGCCTTGCAACCAATACAGAGTATTGATTCTATGGCAGAAGGTAAGGGTTAAAAAAAGTAATGACCAAATGAAAACTATAGTATATGACTTTATTATACATTATTCATTTTCAAGTTGGAGATGTCAGAGAAATTTGAGAACATATGTATGAACTGATATGTAATAAAGTAAGCAGAAACAAGAGATCAGTATTCAAATGATTGCATCAATGTTCATGAAAAAGGAATTTGAATTCTGAACAGTAGGGAAAAATAGCAGCCAGGGAAAATTATATGAATGGTCATATATTATCTCTGTAAGAGATAAAAAATATCTTTGTAAGAGATGCTTTTTTGATTTTTTTTTTGTTGTTACAAAGAGGATTTCAATCTGGAGGGGGATGAAATGGCTGCAATATAAAGATAATGGGTAACAAAAATATACATATTTTAAAATATTTATATTTACACTAAGATAACTCTGTGATCCTTCCTGCAGAATTTCAATGAAGCTGTTTACAATTAATCCATGATGTAACTGATGATGTTAATGACAATATCTTCAAATCTCAAACTATTGTCCATATGGGAAAGAGTTGGGGTGTGAATAATCAAAATAGAGGAATGATAACCAGAGTGATATGTAGTAGAGACTCCTGGGATCCTGATAATGCTATAATAATAGTGGACATCTAATAAGTGCCTGGAAATGCAGAATAATTGTGCCTGTATCTTTAGCCGGAATACTGTGATGGAACTGCTCCTCTGAATTTAAGAATTAAATGTTGTGCATCAATCTTACTGAGAACTGTCATGATGATTAACTTAGTATGGAGGACAGATGTATTAATGGAATGCCATACTCTGCTCCACACATAAAGACAAGAGACAAGAAAGTATCACCTTGGGTAAGTCATTTAACCTATCAGGGTCTCAGCTTCTTACAGATAATTCTTAAAAATAAAGTTGCAGTGCAAGTACCAACCTTCAGTGTAATGGAAGTTCCTCGCAAGTTTTTTCTTATGATAGAGAAATCTTGGTTCAGGTAAAAAGAAGGTTAATGCTAATGATGGCAATAAATATACTTTGGACCCTTAGAAGCATTTGTCCTGCACCAATTTAGGATGAAATATTTCACATAAAGTGGTGTGCACTGGTTTGGGACACAGTAGGTTTCTCCTCCTTAGAATTCATCAAACAGAAGCTAGGTAAACCATACTCAGATATGCTATAACAGGCTCCTTTTTCATATATATGTATCAATACACATATCTACATATGTATTTATATAATTATTTGAGGGCCTGATGAACTAGAAATAAAGCATGTAGGACCAGATTATTGCTTATGACCCTCCCAACTCTAAATGTCTAATTCTGTAATAATGTAGTTGCTTTCTATATAGTCAACTCTATTTTTTATATCCTTATATTTTTTACTGAGAGTACTATAGTAGCCCAAAGGTCTGACTTGTTACCTGAAAATAATTCTACTACAAAATAATGATTTAGGCACCAAGGAAAATGAATTCATTGGGTCATATTCTCTAAGATCATCATGATACCATGATACCGTGATCATTGTTAGTAATAATTATTCATCATCTACTTTGATAAGGCATTATCTGAGTTAGTTGCTGAGTATTTAATACTCTGAACTTATAATTTAATTATATATATTATATATAAATAAATATATATAATAAAATAATAATAATAATAACAAATAATAAGATTGAATAGCTTATTTAAGAACTCATTTCCATTTAAAGATTAATTTGTTCTCAGACTCAACAGAACTTGTTTATAAATATTTTCACTCATTAATTTAATTTAAAGGAAGAAAAAAATCATATGATAGAAAATTATATATTCTAAAATTTCTTGTTGAACACCAGTAAGGACTTCTTTGTCTTTTTCCTTCATATTCTCCTTTTCTCTTCTTAACAATGGCTTCCAAAGGATAATTCTTCCCTTTTTATTACTACTTGTGGGTTTTTAAATTAATAATCAATAACTAAATATTATATTTTACACAGTTTTATTAATAATAACTAAAAAAAAAAGAACTGCCTGTCTTCAGCTCAGTTGCAGGTCCAAGAGAGGAAGAGGGAGGTGTTACAGTCACTTAAATGTAATTACACAAAATGTGGGGACTCGGGAAAATGAAATTTTGGGAAATCCTAAGGGACTTCTGGGGGATGAAGTCGAAAGGCTCAAAATCTCCATTTATACATATTAATGGTACAGTTCTTGTACATTTCAGAACAAATGAACACTATTCAAAGTAGGACACTGCTCTACTCAAGTACACTTAATAGCCATAGATTCAGCTGAGTGTTCTCAGGACTTAACAGATTTCCAATACCCCATTGAAGATTTAAGTTATAATTTCTCTTGAGAGTTACCAAGCACTAAAAGTATTGGTGGAGGTCTTCGAAGGCCTACGTGTGCAAAGATTCTAGAGGGAATTCTGGCTACATTGACAGTGATCATCTCTGGCATGCTTCCATCAGCATGCTCTTTAGTCTATCTTTTCTAGGCAGCAGAGCTACCTAGACAATGCTAAGCTGGAGACAGAAATTATTGTGAAGTAACAGGAAAGTAAACGTAACCATTGAGACATTTCATTTAAATGATTGTGGCCTATTAAGTAAAGTCTTTGTAAGTTATATTTTTATTTTGTTAAGATAGTTATGAATGAAAAGTTTCAGCAGACGACATCTTTTGCTCAGCAGTTCAGTTTAAATTGATCAGTTCACTCACCTCTCAATACAGTTATGGAGTCACGGTGTTCAATATCTGGGAAAGCAACCGACTTTTAAAAATTACTCAGTATTCTCTGAGGTGTGGGTTACACATGTAGATAACACTTTCCGTTTTTCCAGGCTGATGTCAGTATAGCATTCTAAGTCATGACCATGTTTTAGTCAACAGAGTGAAGAGGCAAGATATGAAACATGGCCACCTTTGGGCCACTCTAACATCTCCCTTTCATAGACAAAAATTGATACCAGATTCTTCCCCACAGAACTTTCTCTCTCCAATCTTGATTTCCCAGATTACCTTGCTTCTTTCTCTTAACAAAACCCAAAAGATACACTATCGTAGTTCCTTCAGAGCTACTTTATAAAACTGATTTCAAAAGTAACTTTTAAATTGAGAATGCAAGGTGTTCATACAGTCAAGTGGGGGAAAAAAGCTCTGAGGAGTGATTGTAAGGATTTTGGTGCATAGAATACTATACTAATAGAGATTTTTTCTCCCCCCTTCACCTCTCTCCTCCTCTTCCTCTTCCTCCCTCTCCTCCCTTTTCCTACCTCTTCCTCCTCTTCATGTTCCTCCTCTTCATCTTCTTGTTCTTTTTCCTTCTTCCTATTCTTTTTCTTCCTTCTATTTCTCTCCGTCCTTTCCCCATATCTCAGTCTTTGTATTAAAAGGAAGAGTAACTTAGTAGACACTGGACCTGGAACCATGCAAAACTTGGCTCGGCTACATACCTTAAGTCAATTAACTTCACTGGTCTTCAATTACTTATCTTTATAATAAAGGGATTGGACTAGATGGCTTTTTATATCCCTTCCATGTCTTTGGAATCAGAGGTTCTGAGTAAAAGTGGAACCCATGTTATCTTAGGAAAATCATTAACCTCACTGGGCCTCAATTTTATCATCTGTAAAATGGGGGGGGAATGTTAGAGCTGAAAAGCAGCTAGGTGGTATGGCAGATGACATGCTAAATGTGGAGTCAAGATCAACTGAGTCTGAATTATCCCTCATAAATTTACTAGATTATAATGCTAAAAAAATATCTTAACCTCTTTGAGCCTATATTAAATGGAGATAATAATTTACCTTCTAGGCTTAGTATGCTAAATTAAGCTCTCCCTCTATGATCTTATTTGTTCCATTAATTAACTTCACAAAATCCTTTCCATTTTCATTATACAAAGATTGCCTTCAATAGATGTGTTGAGTTAAATTTTATCTGATTCATTCTTTTTTTTTTTAAATCCTTTCCTTCCATCTAGAAGCAAAACTATGAATTAGTTCCAAGGAAGAAGAGCAGTAAGGGCTAGGCAGTGGGGGTTAAATGACTTATCCAGAGTCATACAGATAGGAAGTGCCTGAGGTCAAATTTGAATCCAGGACCTCCCATTACTAAGCCTAAGACTCTCAATCCACTGAGCCACCCAGCTATCCTCCTGATCTATTCTTATCTAATTGATTCCACTGACCTAATTATCTATTTTTATGCTTTATGTTATCTACTTTTTATTTTTTCAGAAGTTGATGATTTCATTGGAATAAAACTTGATGTTTGGAGGTGCATTTTTGCCTTCATTCTAATTTTCTGGACATTATTTTCCTTAAAAGTCTTTTATTCTTCATTGGATTTAAAAAATATTTTTTTAGTAATATAAAATATTCCTTTAGTAGCTGTAGTAGTAGTTATATGAGTATTAGTTGATTGGCAAAGTATTAAATCTGCAAATTAATTTAGATATCATTGCTTTTATATATATATATATATTGTATATATATATATATATATATATATATATATATATTGACTCAGCCCAGCCATTATTCCCTCCAGTTATTCAAATTGTTCTTTATTTCTTTAATGAGTTTTCCAATAAGATGTTGTGTGTACCTTGTTAGGATGACTCCCAGATATTTTATACTTTTTTGTAGTAATTTGAAATGGGACTTCCCTTTCTATTATTTTCTCCTTTGACTTATAATTACAATATAAAAATCTTTTTGATTTTATGAGATATTTTTGCATTCACTAGCTATTAATTACCTCTATTTCTTTTCTAGTTCTTTTGGATCTTTTATGTTAATCAACATATCATTATCAAATAGAGTTAGTTTTATGTACACTTTTTTTTTCTGTGCACTTAATTTCATTTCTTGGTCATATTGCTATTGCAAAAGCTTCTGGAACTTGGTCAAATTAAAGAGCAGAAAAAGTGATATCTTCACTTCATTCCTCTTTATTAGGAAAAAATTCTGTGTATCACATACAATATGATGTTTTAATTTACAAATTGCTTTTACATTTCAAAATGTCTTTATTTATCTATTATTTGTAGGGTTTAAAAATACAAATGATTGTTCTTTGCCAGTGTTATCTATTGAAAAAAATATGGTTTGATTAATTTTTGTTTCTTAGTATGATAGTTAGTGGTTGTTATAATGTTGAAGCATCCTTGCATCACTGTTATATATCCAACTTGATAGCAGTGAATAATTATTTGAACATATATTATTGAAGGCCTTTTTAAAAAGGTTTTATTTAACATTTTGAATAATAAATATAGATTTCTTAACTTTATTGCTCTATGTTAATTTTGCCTTCCTTTTTCTTTCTCCAGTTTTAGTATTAGTATTATATTTATTTCACAAAAGGAGCTTGTGTTTTCTTTTTCAGTTTTTAAATAATAATTTTGCAGTATATATTAATTATTCTTATAATAAATTCCAGTGGTTTTCTCCATTCCCAGGATCATAGATAAAATCTTCTGTCATTCAAAGTTCTTCATAACCGATGTCCATTCACAACATTTATAATCTCCTGGCATCTTTTATTCCCTAAACAGTCCTCAGTCCATTGACATTGCTGTTCCTTGAACAAGACACTACATTTCTTGACTCCGAGCATTTTACTGGCTTTTTCCCTTCCTGAATTCCCTAAGTTCTTTTAAATGCTAACTAGAATATCATTTTATGCAGGAAGGCTTTCCCACATTTATTTAATTCTAATGTTTTTCCTTCATGTTTTGTTTCTTATTTATCCTGTTTTTTTATCTTTTTGTATATATTCACTTACATGTTATCTTTCCTATTATGCTGTGAGCTCCTCATAGACAGGAACTGTCTTTTGCCTTTCTTCATCTTTCTGGTACTTAGCATAGTGCCAGGCACATACTTTGGGCCTAATAAATATTTGTTGAACAATAGAATTTCTTTTGAAACCTGCTAAAATTCACCTGTAAATCCACCTGTAACTGAGTTTCACAACTGACTCCTCACTCTTTGAAGATTCTTTTTATCTAGTTCAAATTATTTTTCTGGATTATTTGGATCACCATCTTATATTCTTTTACTTTAGGTATTTTACATTTGTTTCTTTTAGGTTCTTATTTTTATCACATAAATATAGTAACTTTTGATTATTCTTTTCTTTGCTGGGCTTTTAACTCATTTATTTTTATTTTGTAACTTTGTATACTCACTTCTTTTTAAAGCATATTCAAGGTTTACTGATTTTGTTCTGCTTTTTGAAGAGATTTTTAATTTCATTTATCAATACCATAGTATTTTTGACTTCCAATTTTTATACATCTTTTCTAATTTTTGGATTTTACTTTTTTTTGGATGCTTTTGTTGGGTTTGTTTATTTTCAAGGTTTCATATTCAGCTAATTAAACCATTATTATGATTTTTCATTTGAGAATTGATTTAGCTGCATACTTAAGTATATCATCATTCTCATTGCCTTTTATGTATTTATTTATTATAGTCATGATTTTCTTTTGTAATCATGGCGTAAAGATTACTTTCTGATTCATATCTGTACCATTTGTGTGTCCTTATTAGTTACCTTTTTTTTCTTAGTTTTGTAAGATATTTTAAAATTTTTTTTTAAATATGTGTGAAGCTAACATTCTGGGAATTCCCTGCAAGACAAATAATCAATTTCCTCTCATAATATAGAGTTCAAGAGAAATGAGGACAGTAATCTGAATTCAATCATCAACCAATCTTGTAACCTACTTTACTTTGAGAATCTTGCTTTTTGTTTTAAACTGATGCCTGGTTTATATTCTCACTTGAATATTTTCTGAAAAAGGTGTACTTAAATGACATGACTCAAAGAACTTTTTTGTATGCAAAGCTATAATTAATCATATTTGCTGTTAGTATGCTAAAGTGTGTGGCTATATGTTTTTAAAATTCTAGATACTTGAGGAAAGGTATTCAATCACTAAACTTTAAAAATAGTTAATCTAATGTACAGTTAACTATAATTACTTCAGGGAAACATTTTGCAAGTGGCCTTTCATAATATTCTTCTAACGTAATTCAGTTTTGTTTCAGATGATTAAGTTATTTTAAGATAAGAAAATATGATAAAAATAACACATTGTATGGCTTGAACCATCTTAATTATGAACTCATTTTAAAGACCAATTAATTGTATCTGTTAGAATATCTAATCTGAATAAAAATGATGCTGAGAGCAGTTGATTTGATCCCTATATGTAGACTTGGATAATTATTTTATGTGTCTGTTCTTGAATAAGAGATTTGGATGGATTCAAATCAGAAGAAATAATGGAACTAACCTAAAAAGCCATGTACATCATGAAACCCTCTCCTTACTTCTCTAATCATGAATATCATGCAGTTTTGGGGGAAAATCAGTTCCTCCCCTCTTTAGTTTGTCAATCCCTCTCTTCATCATATTGTAACAGATCAAAGGAAAGATACAAGAGCATATGAAGTGCCTGTAGGAGGAAAAAATATACTAATGCATTAAAGTGTTACTTTTCAAACCACCATCATTTTTTTTTGGTAAAAAATATATAGACACATATTTACCTGCCTGTGAGTATCTTTTTAAAGACATGCTCAGCCTTCTCTCTAATAACACACCATTTATTATCTTTCACGCACTTCAATGCCTTGAACACATAATGCTGCATGTTCATTCAAAACACGGAGCTGCTTTTTGATGCTGATGCATACATAAAGACCACATCTCTTTCCAAATGATTCAGAATTCAAGTAGATAAACATCACTCTTGACTTTTGGATCAACTTGAACGAGGATAGTGGTATCTTCTATAAGTAAATATTCATTTATCCAACTCATTCTTCACCTTTTGTTCTACTACCATATGCATTTTTAAAAGATTAAATAACATGAGCATGATGCTTTCTAAGTACATGTCATGGGCCCTAGACAATTTTCTCTTCATCCTCTTTGCATAGAAAGAATGTGGTGCTTTATCAAAAGGTTGTAATGAATCAGGGCTACTGTGAATTTGTTTCTGCAAAGGTATTAACCCCAACAGATGAAATATGATAGGTAATAAGATGCTAAAATTAATTCCAGCATCCCAGGATCTTAGAATTAGGGTTAGGAGATGGAGTTCATCTTGTAACCCTCCAATCTCACTGGAGAGACAAGGAGAACAGGAATATAAGTTTTGCCAGAGGTAAAACAAGTATCAAGAAGCAGACTCAGAATTTGAACACATGTCCTCTGGTTCTAAGTCCAGTATGCTTTTCACTGTAAAATATTGTCTCATAATCACAGCGAAAAGATAACTAAAATTTCACTTTATTGTTTTGTTTGGCAGATAATTACATGGGTTAATGACAATGGCTAAATTGGATTACATCTTTACTGGATTCTTTATTTGGAACATCATCAAAAATTTTCTCAGGTTAGAAAAATCTTGATTTGGTACTTTGAAAAACAAAATGATTGAAAATAGAAATCATTTTTATGCTTTGGCTCATTTCATTTTCCTTGACTTCTAGTATTCAATTCTACCTGCTCTATGGATTTCAATTTTTAAATGTTCCAAATCATTGATCATTCACATTTTCTCATACTACCATCAGATATCTTAGTGCAAATAGCTGTCTCTGGCCATTTCTCAGAGATTTCTGCAGCAAAGAATACTGACTGGCAAGATAGAGAGTAATTTACATCTTTGATATCTCATTTGACAAAAAGCAAGATTTTTTTTGACTTCTACATATGAAAAATCATGCCAAACTAAGTAGTGTTCTGACACAGCCAGGTTCTTATCATATTGTAAAAAGTGTAAAATGCTAATCCCTCAGTGATTCATCCCAAAAGAATACTCCTGAAGTAATTCATGTTGAGTCACGTACCTTAGTTGCAAGAATTTGCCCATTATAAGGACCAAGAAATCAGCCTCTTGTACAAAGTGATACATATTTTAGTCCAATATATACTTTTCATCTAGATATCTAGAAAATTTCTTAAATTTTCATTTAAAGACTAATGATATGCCCATTAACTCTGATTAGCCATGGACCTTATTTCTTCTATCAGTGCCTCCACCAGAGGGCAAGAAGTGAGAATGAATTTGTTTTGCCTCTTAGCATCTCCTGAAAACATTGGGTGTGGAAGACAGAATGAGCAGATAAAGTGTAAATATATGAACCTACTCAATTACTACAATTCTCAAAAAATATTGTGCTCTATCTGCATTAATGATGAATATCATATCATTTCAAAAATCATTTTGAAAGAAAGATTTTTAGCAGCTTTCTTGAAATCTGGATTAAACTTTCAAAATGAAAGCAAAATCTGAGTCTGAGAATTGAAAAATTCATGGGAATTTAGAGAATTTTGATGTCATGAGTACAAAGACAAGTGTTTTATCTTTTTTTTAAACCCGTATCTTCTGTCTTAGAATCAATACTGAGTGTTGGATACAAGGTGGAAGTGCAGTAAGGGTTAGGCAATGGGGGTTAAGTGACTTGCCCAGGGTCACACAGATAGGAAGTGTCTGAGGTCAGATTTTAATCTAGGACTTCCCATCTCTAAGCATGGCTCTCAATCTTCTGAGCCACCTTGATGCTCCCACAACTGTTTTATATTGAAAAGGACATAGAATTTAAGTACAAATCTCTCTTTACTTTTTTCTTTAGAAAATATACCTTAGGGAAGTTCAGGCCTAGTTATTGGGTTTCAAAAAGAGAATTCAGAAGGTAGTAGTACTTTCTTGAAATTTTCACCTGAGAATGTTGAGATATTATTTTAGTTTTTTTTGTTTCCTCCCCCATTTCCTTCCAGATTTCCAATTTCATTGTAATTAGAGAACTCACATTGAGAAATTGTCTCTCCAAATACACACAGGTACCTTTTCTCCAATGGATAAACATAGACATTTTTAGGGTACTAAACACCGGGATGATGTGCCCAGGGTTATTTAGTCAGTATGAGGTAAGAGAAAACTGTATTTCCTCTCTATTCTTTCCTCTCTATTCCTCTCTGAATCTATTTCTATTTACTATTATTAGTAATAAGGAGAACATTATCAAATAGCTAGAAAAGAAAGTGATGATCACAGAGTTGTGCCATTTTCGAGAATGTCATGTGTTACTGACGTCATTTCTTTTTGTGAGTGTATTACAAGATCATAATCAGGGAAATGTTGTAGTAATCGCTTACCTAGGTTTTAGTGATGCATTTGACACATTTTCTTGTAATTATTTTGGGTAAACTGGAGAAATATGGATTAAATGATAGTTCAGTTAGGTGGATTTGGACCTGATTGAATCTTTGGACCAAAAAGAAGTCACTGATGTTTTGATATCAGCTTAGAAAAAGGAATTTAGTGATGTGTTAAAGATTTATACTAGCCCTTATTCAATCAATTGATCAAAAGCATTATTACTGCTTAATGTGTGCCAGACACTGCAAAGTGCTGGAGTTATCATAAGAAGCAAAGAGAGTCCTGTTTTCAGAATTCACAGTCTAATATTCTGTTTCACATTGCTGTTAATGACTTTGTAAAGGTTTTCCTTGTCAATTTTTTAGGTGAAATAAAGCCAAGAAGTCTCTTAGGGGATAACAATCAAGAACAAAAAAAATCTTAAATGTTGCACTACACCAAAATAAGATTCGATAGGAACATGTATAAAGCCCTTAACTTGGTTTTGGAAAAAAAAATTGAGTTTGCAATCACAAGATGGGAGAGATGTGACTAGATAGGAAACAGTTTATCTGAAGACAGTCTGGGGCATTTAGTGAACTATAAGATAAATATTGTGATGTAAAATATCTTCCCGGCCCTTGAAAACCCTAATATTGTGTTAGGTTACTTTAAGAAAGAGCATCCAAGAATAGGAAGGGGATAGTTTGGATTTTTACGTGATCTAAAGACAAATAGGTTATCACAATTTTGGAAATAAATTGCAAATCCAGAGATGATGTAAAGACAACAATAAAAGTCTCCCTCCTGAAGTGACTGCCATTATACTAGGGAAATGCAGCATGTATGTACTTGTAATGGCATATAGAAAAGGAAACCTTGGGGGCATCTGGGTACCTCAGTGGATTGAGAGTCAGGTCTAGAGATAGGAGGTCCTAGGTTCAAATCTGACCTCAGCCACTTCCTATTTGTGTGACCCTGGGCAAGTCACTTAACCCTCATTGCCTAGCCCTTACCACTCTTCTGCCTTGGAGCCAATACACAGTATTGACTCCAAGACGGAAGGTAAGGGTTTAAAAAAAAAAAAGAAAAGGAAACCTTTTTCCAAATGGGAAGATATGATAAGGCATTTGAAGATCATCTGGAGGATCTGCAGATCTTTAGCCTGGAGATTCCAAGGAAGTAGGTTTTCATTTGATATATGGAAAACCCATCATTTATAGATGATTCAAAATGGTCTGGGGTACCTCAGGAAGTTCTCAGTTTCCACTGTTACAAATCTTGGATCAAAAATTAGATAACCACTGATCATGGCAATATGTTATAAACAAATTTCTTCTGTGAAAACGACTCACTCTAAATGGCCTCTGATCTCTTTTACCTGAGTTTCTATGTTACTAGAATATTGAACTTCTATAATATATGCCCTGTTTCCTCCTTAACATTTTCATTTTAGCCACCCTCATACGGGCCCTCCTTTGTTTTCACCAGGATTTCTCCAGTAACCTCCTGTCTGATTTCTAGTTACTAGTTCCCATTTGCCCAATCCATTTTACAAATTGTTTCCATAGACATCTTAATGTCTGGGTCTGGTCATATTATTTTCCAGATTAAAAAAAAAAAACAGAACTTTTTTATGATGGCCTTTTGACTACTGAATGATGATCACATTCCTTTGCTCATCATGTAAAATTTACTGTCTACCATCATTTCCTCCACAATACAGTTTAGGCAAATCCTTCCTTTTTTCTTCCTGTGATAGGGATTCCTTTTTCCACAGATCTGACTGGCCTCTATTTCTCTCAAGTTCTTGGTCACTTAAGAGCTTAAAAACTCAGTACTCCAATCTGGCAAATTTCTGAAGACTCCATGAGTCACTACATCCTTCAACATGTCTTGATGATTAGAAATTTACATATGGGGATGAGGGAGGCATACCCAGAAAAACTAGGTGCCACTGTAGTTTTGTTGCATATCCTTGCTGTGTCAGAACAAAGTAAATCCTTTTTCAATGACTTTTGAATGCCTCCTTTTGTTCCAGCAATGAACTTGAACCAACAGAGCTGCCATTAGAAGCTGATTCCAAGATTTGACATTCAAAGTTGTTTAATATTTTAATTCTTTTCAACTTTATCTCCCACTACTCCTTTTCTAGTCTATGCTTCAGCAAAATTAATTTCCTGTCTGTCCTATAATCACATAACAAATTTTCCTGAATCTGTGCCTTTGCTCCCTCCATTCTTCATGCTCTAATGTCTTTTCCTCTACCACACTTTACTCTATTTTTACTCATCATTCGAGTTCAGTTCTAAAGTCATTATAGTCATGAAGATTCAACAAATCACCCCAGCCAGAAGATGTCTTCCACATGTGATTGTTGTATTTTTCTTATAGATGTCTCATATATGTGTTTTTCTATACTCTATTTTTCTGAAAACATACCTTAGATTCTACATATTATTTATTAGTGTTTTTGAGAATCTAACACAATACCAGTGCCAACATAGATGCTTAATAGATTTCCTTGAAAAGGGTGAACAAACAAGTGGATTGATGGTATGAGAATACAAGGATCTCCTTAGGATATTTAGATATATCCAAACAAGATGGTTAAGGCTAGTCATAGAAATTGCTATTAGATGCAAAGTAAAATCAATAGGAAGCATACTAGGATCAAGGAGGAGGCTAACAAAGAAAATAGAAGACAAAAGCAAGGGATCCCATATTAGCTTAGAAATATCTTAGAAGAACAAAAAGAAAAGCAGAATGACATTAAATTGGGGAACAGAGAGATCAGGAGAAGGATCTGTCCCTTAACAGAGGAAGCTGTCAAATGAGGTAGGGGAGAAGAGAGGGGAGATCTCAGGACTGGATCATATGGGTTACTTCTCACATCCTCTCTCCCAATTCCTTAGAGATAATGAATAGAGGATATCCCAGGGTTGTAAGTTAAAAAGGACTGTCTCCAGCCAAGCAATTGTAAAAAATAAAAAGATCAAGAGAAGAGAGTTATGATGTTTCTACTATGAATCGGTAGAGCATTAAAAATGGGTTCTTTAATGAAAAGAGATAAAACATGCTTCTGACAAAAATGTAGGTATTTTAAAAATGGGTTATAGTGGTACATAATTGAATTTAGAGTCCATATCTGGATATCATTCTCATATCTGTTACTTATAAAAGATAATACTTGTTGACCTCAGACTAATCACCATATCTCAATTTCCTCATCTGTAAAATATGGGATTTTGGATAGATTACTTTTAAATTTTATTCTGCCCCTTACAACTAGGATTCTATAAATATAATTTCAGAGGAAAATCAATCTAGGATGAGTACTGTGAACTCTTCTATCATTACCTTGAGCCAAAATGCACTGAGAAGCTGCTTCTCCTGCTTTTATCTTTATTTGTATATTTCTAAGTTGTTCTGTTAATAAACACTCCAATTCTAAAATGTTATTAAATAGCACTTACAAATAATTCTGCAATACCTTTGTGAATAAGCAGTGCTTTTAAGGTACAAATTATGCATTTTATGTCCTAATAAAATGTGTGGGCTGATTATCATATTTTTAGTTAATCAACATGCAACTATTTAAGTTTTCACAAATGTAAATAAAATTGGAAGAATGCTTTTGCTAGCCTGTGGGCTTTTTAAGCAGACAGACAAGTCCAGGAAAAAAACCAACAACAACAAAGAAAAGAAAACTCATGGAAAGGGTACAGTTTATTGTTACTTTTCTTTCATTTTTACTCAATTTCTCATTTAATAAAAATTTGTACTGATGTTTCTTTTCACAGTCATTTCAAGCCATTCTCCCCAATTTCATTACCTCCCTTTAGAGAAAGAATAGCAAAGAAGCAAAATATCTTATACAGTGTTGACATCTGACAATTTATAAAATATCCTCTTCTGGTAGAGTCCTATCTTTCTGCCATAAAGAGGGATGCATATGTCATTTGTTTGGTGTCTTGATTACTCAGAGTTCAAATTCCTTTTAGTGACCTTTAATTTCCATCATTGTAGGTTCCTTGTATACCATTCTCATGACTTTACTTATTTTCTTCTGCATCAGTTTATACAGATTTTTCTCATGTTTCCCTCCATTCTTCTTATTTCTAATTTCTCTCAATAAAATAGCATTCCACTTCGTTGATATGTCAGATTTTTTTCAACCATTTAAAATTTTATGAGCACCTTCTTCAATCAGTGCAGTTCAATTCAGTAATATCTGAATATATGACCACTATTCTTCTGGACCAAGTTCTAGACCCCAAGGGCATAAAGTAGAAAGATGACATCATCATTGACATCAAAGAGCATTTGATTTTTTTCCTCTTTTTTTCTATCACAAAGAGAACTTCTATAAACATTTTAGTTTCTGTCGGAGTTCCTTGGATTTTTATGTTAAGTGCAGGAAATTCTGGGGAAAAGATATTGATGGTTTAGTCACTCTCTTCTTGTTTAATTCAAAATTGAATTAGAATGGTTGAACCAATAGAATATAAAAGTGTTTATCTTCACAAAGCCTCTCTAATATTGACTAATTCCTATTTTTGACAATTTGCATGGAGTTGAATTCTCAGAGCTATTTTATCTTGCATTTCTTTTACCATTTGTGATCTATGAAAAAATAATCACATAGTTTTATTTTTCACTTAAAATTATTTGTATACATTGCCCATTTATCAATTAAGGAATTGATCTTGATATTTATATATGCATATATGTATGTGTATGCAGAGATATCATGTTTAATATATACTATCTGTAATTATATAATAAACTTGTTACATTTATATTTTAATTTTCTAAATATATATTAATATATTTTCTATGCTATTAATGTACAATGAAAAGAAATTATTTAATCAACATGTGACTTGATTTCTAGATGAATTTATATACCAAGGAGGAGACATTTAAAAAGAATTTCAATAGAATTTCTTTCTAAAAGTATTCTTTGGATTACAATGTTCTTTGTGAGACCTTATTATTAGCACTTTTTCAGGACTTATGAAGAAACTGCATTTTATCAAATCATCTACTTTGAAACTTTTTGAATCTAAGTTCTGTTAAAGTAAGGTTTCTTGGATCTAAATGGTTTATTTCCATCAGAATAATCTACCCCCTTTATTATTATGTTTTGAACTATTTTGAATTCCTATCATTTTAGAATGTAATGATTATATTGAGAGTTGACATTCATATGACATTTTAAGTTGGGCAAGGTCCCTCATACATACTTTCTTATTTGATCCTCAAAGAAATATTTTTTGAATAATATATATATATATATATATATAAAGGTTTACTATTTCTCCATTAATACTCTCATCAAAGATGCCCTTGATCCATATATTGATTATCTAGATTGGCAATCAGGTGTTTAGTTGATATAATATTGATGACATATTATTTACCCATTTTCAATATTAGAAGTAATATCTAAGAATTTTTATGAATCTTTATTATTGCTCCTCCTTTACATAACTAACCTATTGTTGGTCCCTTAACACCCTTCTATTTGTATCATATCTAGTACATATTTTCTCTATATTGAGTTGACCAATAAGTCTATTTAATCTGTCTTTATTTTTGCAGTGAAATTTCTACTTTTAACAGACATGCCCATCTGTGATTGTGATTAAGTTCCAAGTGTAGTGTCTTGAATGTCTTTAATAATTAAATAATTTTTTTGCTCAAATCTGTTTTTTTCCATTTTTCTTTCATTTGAGGTCCTTCCATTTATATTTGAATATCTATAGGATGACTAATGAGTTGGATATTTGACCTGTTTTCCTTTAAACTCATATTACTTTCCTCTATTCTCATGTCTTTTGTATGAGATGACAGTACACATGATCATCCATCATATTCAGTTTAAGTTTTACAAACATTTATATTTTTACAAAGCTTTGCCTTAGTACTCATTACTGTCTGGCAAGCAAGTCAGATATTTGCTGAGTCAGGTGGGTTCTAAGCTCTTTGGGCACATAGTTGTGTGAAATTGTTTCAACTTCTGGATAAAATTCTTTAGCAATTTTAATATTTTTTTAATTAGTACTACATTCAGGTGTTTCTGTGATGTGGAGGACCAATAAATATTATCAAATCAGCAATTTCAGTTCACTGAGACAAAAGTCTGGTTACTTAACCTTAGTAATGACTGACAGGGACTATCATTTGGTATAGCTTTAATTATAAATTTACAATGTGCTGCTTATTAACAAATAATTGATATTAAAGACATAAAATAATTTATTTTATTATGTAATAAATATTGATAGTTATTTTTTAAAAAGTATGTTACTTTTCATCTTTGACCTCTGACTGTTTCTTGTAAATATCTATTAAACATGGGAAGGAACATATATTGAACAATTTATTTCTTGGGGGATATTGAATGAGTTTTACTCACAGCTAGTTTCCCATGGCTATTCTTGCTTAATTGTCTAAGAATTGATCTTTTAAGTATTTCAATGGAATGATAGAGTATATTATTGGTAATAATGACCACCTTATAAAATGTCTTTGGAACAACCACTAATTAGCTTCATTATAGCCTACTGTTCAGTTTCCCTGAATAACTTATGCAAATGATGAAACTCTAAAGGATTTTTGTAATTTCTGACAATAAGATTTTTGAGGCAATAAGTGTGGTAAATTTATGTCAGGAGCTACATTTCTTTTGTTGAAATTTGAGAAATGAATAATCCAAATATAAGAATTTATTTGGCCATGAAGGTTTTTCTTTTGGAAAGCTTTGAAAGCCCAAACTAAGAAAAAAGCAGGCTAAAAGAAGCTTCAAGTTTGATTTGCATCTTAAGAACAAAGAAACAAATGAAAATGTGACTATTGTCTTTATCTTCTCTGTTATTCTATGCAGTATCCTTCTATAATCTTTTCTTGTAATGAGACTTAATAGCTGCTGTTTGAGATATTAATGGAAATTGTCACAGACAAGGGAGATATTACTGCATCTAATGAACTAAAGTAAGACTAAAATGGGGAAAAGGGAACAATAAGTAAAATGTGAACAAATAAGAAGAATTTTACTTGTTTCTCAAATTTAACCCTATAGATGACAGATACAGAAAATTGAAGAATGGAAACCTAATACTAATCAGTTTTCTTTAATACATTTTGTGGGGGGGGAAATTGAATATTCTTTCTGGGGGCATTGAAACCCAAAACATCAGAACCAATATGACTACAATTTGCCAGCTACCTAAGAGATGACGTTTTTGAACCTAAATCAAGAGCCAGATCATTATGTTGGTTGGCATCTAAGAAAAGTGTATTTTCTCATAGGACAAAATGCCAGAATTCAGGTAAAATAATGGATAATTATATAAGAAACAATTTAGATAACGACAAATGGACTAAAGTGGATTTTGAACGTATTGAATAGTCTGTATGTGGGAAGTTTCCAAAATAATTAAATCATTGTTATCAATGACATTATTTATCACTTTTTGTGTGTGTGGAGATCAGCTTTATCTGCTGTCTATGAAAAATAATTTCATAAATGCACCCTTCACATCCCATTTTACTTCAGAGCTGAGCTCTGAGTTACTGCATTTCAAGCGTCAGTATACTGCCACCTAATTAGATGAAGGATGCCCAATTGAACTGTCATGCTGAGAATTATGAGATTGGTGCATAAGTTATGATTGTGTCCAGAATTTCTTTTTTTTTTTCAGGCATTCACTGGGGAAGAAATTGTAAATAATGCCAACCAAACCTCCTGAGAATTAAGAAGTATGCCAGGTTTCTGCCAGAATCACATTTGATGCCTAATTGAGCCAGGGGTTGTTAAAATGTCTCCTTTTTATGTGCCTGAATAATGTTGAGCTGATGAACAGATTCCATTTTTGATTTGGGGCATCCACTTCCTAACAAAGAATATTTCCTCTTGATTTAATTTACTTTTTTAAATCCGAAGTTAATCTCTGTCATACCTCAGACTATGAATGTACAGTGGTCTTCATGTCTGAAAAATCTGTGTGATGATTTATATATAAAGTGTGAGCTAGATATATCCACATCTCCCCAAAAAGACTGATTTGTGAACTGATGGGTCTTGAAAGATGCATTCCATTTGAATCATATATATCAGTGCATGAGAAAATAACAACAAAAGAATTCATTCCAACACCTTCTTTTATTCCTTCCAACTTCCAGACATGTTGTATAGCATTCCCTAAATTTTTAGACTGCTAATGCTGATCCCATGCTTAAGCAGAAAGACTTATTTTTTTTCTTTAGCTGTGGATATTACAAACAGAGATTAGTGGCCTCTCACTTCAGAGCTGTCAGTGTAAAAGTGACATAAGCTATTAACATTCTATTGTAAGTGGTCAGAAGCTTCCTTTGGCATTCTTGTCAAAAGGCCACTAAAACCCCCAGTTTGTGCTGTTTTCACAAAGATAATCCATTTCTGTCTTCTTTTGATTGGTTAGTGACACTCAATCTGTCATATTTACTAATGATCCCACACAACTCCTGAATCTCTTCCACTTAAAAAGGGGGTTGTGGAGGGGGGTGGTGACTCTAAATCCTGCCAGGTTATTCGGTTCTCCTGGATTGCTTAGGTAACATCTTACTTTGTAGTAAAATATAGTAAAAATAAATATAAATGCAATTGGTATTTTGGTAGAAATTTGGATCAATTATATCCACATGCTATTTAAAGTAAACTAATTAAATATATTAAACGAGTATAAAATTCTCAATTGAAAACATTAAAAATGAAACTTCAGTTTAGACCACATAGAGTTATATCCATTTTAAAGCTAATGATTAATAAAACAATGCTTTATTTCCAATGCTAATGAATCAAGCAGCTATTTTCAACTTTGGAAGGACAATATTATACCCCCTCCCAATGCTTCTAGAATCATAATCATATCTCTAAAACTTGATGACTTTTTAGTCCAGTTGAGGAAACACTGTATTTTAATCTACTTACATTGATTTAATTGCCACAGTTGCCTGTCTAACTATGAATTTCAATATTGCAGTATTTTGACCAATTAGTTTTGCATAATATGAAATCTTTAATTTCAGACTAAATATTTCATTAAATCAGGCCAAATATTTCATTTTCAGAGATAATGTTTATAAAGATTTTAATGTGTCTGACACATAGCAATATGCATGTTATAGTTTCTTAATTATTATATCATCATGGTATAGGAGATATTCATCATACCTGCATAATCTTCCTTTCAATGTGTAAATCTTGAAATCTCTCAGACTTGTGAATGTTAAAAATTTCCCCATCAGGGAATTCTTAATTGGAACAAATTCCCTACTGAGAAACATTCCCCATTTTGATGTGAGAACTCGCCAGGATCAGAAATGGGAGGACCTCTACTCCAACCGTACTTAAGACTGCTTTAGGAAAGAAAACTCCTTGCTAAACAATGAAAGTACTTGGACCCATGCTTATAATAAGGCAAGGAGTTCTTTGAGCCAGGCCCGTTTTTAGAATTGATACAATGGGATGCTAGGTTCCTAAAAGGGTCGGGCAAGTTTTCTCTTGATGAGATTAGTTGACTCAGCTGTGTTTTCTCTCGTTCAGACTTACTGAGGAGATTGGTCGACACAGCAGCATTTTTTCTGATTCAGACTTACTGAGGAGATTGGTCGACTTAGCAGGAATTTAGATGGGCAGTCCTTTGGAAAGCATCTACAGTGATTGGTAGATGTAGGGACTTAGGGGAGGTGAAATGGGAGAAAAACCTCTACATAAGAAAAAGCAGAATCCTTTTGGATATTCCTTTTGGAGGAATACCTTTTGGAGGATCTCTGATGAGGACTTCTTGGGAAGAATCTCTTGAGAGGGGCTCTGGAGAAGGGAAGCTTTTGGAGGACAATCTCTAAGGAGGTCTCGCTGGAGCTCCTCTAAGGGGACTCTGTCCCTCTGGAGGCTCTGGAGAGAGGCCCTTTGGAACAGTCTCTGGCTGGAAGGCTCTCTGGTGAAGTCAGTTGAGATGGAGCTGGCCTGGTGTCACTAGAATCCTTGTTTAGGTAGACCTTGTGGTGAGTGTTAAAAGACTGACTGATTGATTCTCTCTCTTAAGACTCAGGTTTAGGCCATATTGGCTTGAGGCCCTTCATAATTATTCCTTTCCTACTCTTTCTCTAATTCCTCATTATATTATTAATTAAAAATCTCTATAAAACCCAGTTGACTTGGGTATTTGAATAATTGGGAATATTTCCCTGGCGACCACCTTATATTTGATTTAAAAACCAAGACACTGTAGTGAAACATATTTTCTGCAGTCAAATTTACTCACCCTCTCTTATATCTATCACAATTTATATCATCCACCATTTTAACTCACTATAGTTTATGGGTTTCACTATTTTAAATCTCACAAATACAAGTTTCCTAGGATATAAGATTGTTCAAACAAATGATAAAATCCTTTAAATAATAATAAAAATAATTACACCATCCATTATTGTCACCAGAAATTGTAGAAGTTAGTGTTATCCTTAAGGAACCTATATTTATGGATTGATGCAAATTATGTAGGAAAATGGTATAAGGTGTGAATGGGTATCACCATTGGTTGCAAAGAATTAGTACCTTTCAAATATCCAGAAAGACACAATTAAATGTTCACATATAGACATCAGAAGTTAATTGCTTTTCAGAAACTAATAGATTAAAAAAAAAAAACTCCTGTATAAGGAAGAGAGACTTCAAGATAATTTGAAAGAATTAAAAAAAAAAACAAACAAACTATAGTGGCACTGGAGTATGGTAACAAACCAAAGTATTACCATAGTAAACTGAATATAAAATTAATATATATTCATTTGAGGAAGGTGATTTTAATAGATGATGTTTAGCCAAATCATTATAATTTCCTTACTATGTAGAATGGAAAGTTATTAAAATGTGAAGATATTATAGAAGAAAACATAACAATGTAAGAACAGAATAAAGAGAAGCTACTAGAGATGTCCCAAAGATGTTTTCAGCGAGACAAAAGAAGATGAATAAGTGCCCCAATAATTTTATTTGATTAAAAAAAATCACAAAAACATAATTAGATAATATGTCCCATCACAATTTCTATCTGAATAACAAAAATTATAAAGACATTTTGTTGTTGTTGATGATGATTAAAATAATGCTAGTAATTTCTGTAGCACCATTTAAAATTAGTTGATATCCATATTTTCTTTTATAAGTTAATTATTTACTTTTTGGGATATTCCATTTTTATTATTATATATTTATTTAAAACAACTTTTAATTCTTAAATTTTGCGATCCAAATTCTTCTTCTCCCTTCTATTACATCCCGTTTTCATTGAGAAAGCAAACAGAATGATATACATATGAAATCATGTGAAACATACTTCCATATTAGTCCTATTTTTTTAAAAAGCAAGAAAAATAAAGTGAGAAGATTATACTTCAATTTACACACAGCCTTTTTCTAGTTCTCTCTTTTGAAGTGAGTAATATTTTTTTCTTCATGAGTTTTTTGTAATTATTTGGATCATTTTATTTTTTTTAATTTAAATTAATTTATTTATTCAATTTAGAACATTATTCCTTGGTTACAAGAATCATATTATTTCCCTCCCTCCCCTCCCACCCTACCCATAGCTGATGCGCAATTTCATTGGGTATTATTCATGCCCTTGATCAAAACCTATTTCCATGTTGTTGGTGTTTGCATTAGGATGTTTATTTAGAGTCTACATCCCCAACCATATCCCCTTGACCCATGTTTTCAAGCAGTTGTTTTTCTTCTGTGTTTCTACTCCCTCAGATTTAGATCATTTTATTATCAGAGTAGTAAAATCTTTCAAAGCTGATCATTCTAGTTCTTCTGTCTTCACTTTATCTCACTTATTACAAGTCTTGCTATGGGTATTTAGTGAAGCCAGCTGCCTCATCATTTCCCACAGCACAATAGATTACCATCACAACCACATGCTACAGTTCTTTAAGCCATTCTACAAGTGATGAGTATCCCTTCAATTTTGAATTCTTTGCCACTACAAAAAGAGCTATTACAATTATTTTGGTACTTGTTAGTCCTTTTCCTTTTTCTTTGATCTCTTGGTGTTACAGACCTAGTTATATTATTGCTGGGTCAAAGGGTATATACAGTTTTATAGCCCTTTGGAGCTAGTTTGAAATTGTTCCCTGGAATGTTTAGACAAATTTGCATTTTGGGAACTCTTTCAAGAGGCGTGGGTAGATTCTTTCAATTTCTATTTTAACCTCTAGATATAAGAAATCAGGGCAGTTTTACTTGATACTTTCTTGAAAAGTGACTCCTAAGCTCTTTCTTAGAGCATGGCTTTCAAGTAGTCTAATAATTTTTAGTTATCACTCCTTGATTTGTTTTCTAGGGCAGTTTTTTTTTTTTGATGAGAGAATTCACATCTTTCTTTTTTTTCATTTTTGACTTTGTTTTATTTTTTTCTTAATATCTCATGTAATAATAAACTTTAATTTGGTCAATTCTGAATATAAGAAGTTTCTTTTTTTAAGTGAATTTTTGAGCTTCCTTTTCAGTTTGGCCTATTCTTCTTTATGTACTTCTTTTCTTCATTTTATTTTTGTGCCTCTTTTACCATTAGGCAAATTTTGTCTTTGAAGGTATAATTTTATTCAGTTTTTTGAGTCCTTTTTACCAAGTTATTACATTTGACTTTCAAAAATTTCTTGTATTACTCTGAGTTCTTTCCCCAGTTTTTCTTGTACCACTCATCTCTTTCTATAATTATTTTAGGAATTTATGTTGGTTTTATTTTCAATTAGTATTTTCACTTTGAACATTTTTGGCTACTGATCAGAATATCAACTAATTCTATGACTCTTTTTTTATTTTTTAGAGGTTTATTAAGGATTAAGGATTAAAGAATATACAAGTAAGAAACATCTGCCTAGGCCAGAGGCCTAGACAAAATAACCTCACATCACGGAAGAGACGCGTCTGCTCCAAAACGGAAGTCCAAAAAGAAGACCCAAAAACCTTTGCCACCAGCTTAAATCCTTCCTTGATCTCGGCCCACCTCAGTATTCCCATGAGATTACAAAGCATTTTGGGGAAGTGGAGCAAAGGCTTGTGGGGATTGTAGTCCTGTATTCGAGTCTATTTTTTACATTCCCCGCTTGATCGTTTGCAAAAAAAAATTAAATTTTTTTCCGAAGGATCATGAAAACATAATCAATATAAGCTTACAATAATTTGATGATAAGGGAAAAAAAACCAAACAAATCCAATAATTGCTGAATGCATTGACAAAAAGCCAGTTAGGGCCCTGTCAGTCCCCTTCGGCATGAATTTTCTATGTCTCTTAAATCACATTTGTCCCAGGAAGTATTTTCTAATTACCAAGAGAAAAAGGGTTTTAACTGGGAGGGGAAGAAGGGAATAAAAAAGGGAATGTTGTTAACAAAGAGATAGAGACATATAAATGTCTGTCTGTCTGTCTGTCTTTCTCTCCCCTCACATTTGTATCTTTCTATGCATTGCTTGTGCTACTCTATAAAATGATCACTCCATATAATAATGTTCTTATACAAGGTACCAAAAACAGATACAACACTTAAAGTTATATATTGGTTTAGATATTTGATTTGGTGTCAAAAAGACCCGAGATGAAAATCCAATTTAGACACCACATGGCCATGGGCAAGTCACTTAACTTCTCTGGTCTTAGTTTCCTTATATTTAAAATTGGAGTTATTATTGGGATTATTATATCCTCATACAGTTGTTTTAAGGATCCCATGAGATAGAGATTCCATAAGGACCTAATTAGATGTCTGATTTCTACAGAAATGAATGGGTGCTCAGCCAACAAAAATTTAGAAGATGCTTTTTTTTTTTTAAACCCTTACCTTCCGTCTTGGAGTGAATACTGTGTATTGGCTCCAAGGCAGAAGAGTGGTAAGGGCTAGGCAATGGGGGTCAAGTGACTTGCCCAGGGTCACACAGCTAGGAAGTGGCTGAGGCCAGATTTGAACCTAGGACCTCCCATCTCTAGGACTGGCTCTTAATCCACTGAGCTACCCAGCTGCCCCCCTAGAAGATGCTTTTTAATGTGCCAAACACTGTGCTTAAGCACTAGTGATACAAAGACCAAAATTAAGTAGTATCTGCTTCAAGGATCTTACATTCTAACAGTATATAGTTATATACATAATATATCCAAAATGAGCACACAGTTTTGGAGGGTAAGGAACTAAAAAAGCAATAACAGGTGATGGTGGGGAGGATATGCATTGGGAAATATTCCATGTAGAAGGTTATTTTGAACTGAATCTTGAAGGAAACTAAGGATTAATTTCAAGAGGTTGAGGTGAAGGGAGAGTATATTCCAGGCAGGAGTAACAAAACTAAAATAAGAGCGAACATTATTCACATCTTTAAAACTGAAAAGGGTTCTTTTGTACCTGATCCTACTGATCACAGCAGAGTTATACCAAAACCTGGGGCTAATATGTTGATGATCAACACTCCTTATAACAACTGGTATAGGAGAGGATCATGTTAGCCTTGGTCACTGGAGTGGAAACACTGGTAGGTTCGATCTGGCTGGAAAATTTGAATATAATCTTAGGAACAAACTTTGACTGTTATCTTCATAAAACCTAGTTAAGCATAGGAAGTCTACATCATCAGAAGACTGGCCATGGCGACACATTGAAATGGCTCAGTATCTCGTGTGCCTTCAGAAGTGGACAGAACAGATTGTACACAGTACTAAGTTTTCTGCAGTTCTTAGATCAAGTAACAACTAAATTAATTATTGGTATTCAAGCCATGATCTTTGCTGAAAGACCAGCACATTATTGTATAACTGGGGGAACTGAATGGCATCTTTTTTAGCATTCTGACTAGAACTTAAAGAAAGGCAAAATAGTGACAACTCTATAGAAAGAAAGCTGAAAATGTATTTAGCAAAGAAGCAAATAAAGAGATTGCTCTATTTGGTATTGTCATTTGTCCAAAGGCAACAAGGAATGAGATTGGTCGTCTTGCCTTGTAGTATATTTATAATGAAATTAAGCAAGAAAATACCCATTAAAATAACTAGTGTGTATGAAAACATTTGTTGCAAGGGTTGAAAAAATAAAGAGATTATAGGAAGAACTTGACAAGAGATACTTCTGTGAAATGATAATACAAAGAGTGACAGACATGCCTCACTTCCTCAAGGATCATAACAGGAACAATGGAAAACCCTCCTAAATGAAATAGAAAATTGACAAATGGGAGAAATATCTTCAAAATAATCCTTTTCCCTTCCCCAGTTAGATAAATATTAACTCTCCTCATATATACACAAAAAAACAAACAAACAAACAAAAGGAACAATAACAGTTATGAGGTTCTGAGCTAGAGCTGAGCTATTCTCTGCCATTCAGGAGAAGTCCTATTTGGAAATGTAGGGAACAAGGATCAAGAATTCTTTTCCCTTGAGTCTCTTCCTAGAGAACCCAGTTTCTGTTCCTCTAAACACTCAATGCCTTCAGCAGGAACACAGCTTGTCCAGTTGCTTCTACTTTACTGGCAAAGGATGCAAACAATTTGTATGTTCTAGTTCTATATCCCATTTCCCAGTGAGAAGGGTAGAAGAGAGAATAAACATAGCCCCAAAGAGATATAAGATGATATTCCTAACCCATTCCTTTGTTCAGGCATGAGCTCTACGGGCATGAGACATTCAGCAGTACAATGGAACCAGTTCTTAATAGCTCCAGAGTTGATTGTAAATTTTCAGTGTGAGAATTTATACTTGAGAAATCAGCACACACAACAAATTTAATTTTCTAAGCTTAAGAAAGTGAGAAGAAAATATTAATACAGATTAAACTCAACAAATCATTTTCCTCTGTCTCACTTTCTTCGTATGTAAAATGGGAGTAATAAAAGCATATACATCTTCTGAGGATCAACTGTGTGAGTAACTGTAGAGGGCTGAGCCAGGCACATAACACATAGTAAATGCTAGATAAATGTTAGTGATAATGTGTCTTTCATCTTGAAAAGCAAATTTTAAAAATCTACCACCACTACCTAGGTGCATTACATAAACTTTTAGATTTGTTTCAATATGTTGATGAGTTTTGCTAGTTTTTTTTTTTAACTTTTTATTTAAATATTGTTATTTGGATGGCTTTTTTGGAGAAGAAAGAGAGGATATTGGAAAAAAATTTGAGAGAGAGACAAATGTCCTTATTTATAGGTCCTGAAATTCAGGAACAGGTTGAGGATGGAATTGAAAGATTGGAGACCTCTGCAAAATGGAGGCCTCAAGAGAAATTTACCAACAGACAAAGTATGAAAGAAAAGTCATAATTATACTTTAAATATAATTTCTCTCTACTGTCATTTCTTTTAAAAAGATAGTTTCCAAATCTTAAGAAACCTAAAATACTATTTTTTCCAAAACTTAAGAGGTATGTTTTGCCTAAGAATATGAAAATATAACTCAATTATAAAAATCACAGGAAATTGAAATTACATTCATATCTTTTGTAAGCTGGGGATGAACTTGGGTAGCCATATATACTCACTTTTTATCTCATTGAATATTTTTAACAGATCTGATTTAAATATTTCAATAGAAATTATGATGAATAGAAGTAGTATGAAAAGTATTAATGTAGACCTACTAATGTTGGGCAAGTGATTTATTTTTTTTAATTTTTTGAAAAATTTATTTAGTCAATTTTGAATATTTTTCCATGCTTACAAGAATTGTGTTCTTTCCCTACCCTCTCCCAAATCCCTCCCATAAATGAGGTGCAATTCTACTGTTTTACATGTGTCCTTGAACAAAACCTATTTCCATATTATGGATGTTTGCACTAGGGTGATCATTTAGAGTCTATATCCCCAATCATATCACCATCAACCCATATGATCAAGCAGCTGTTTTTTCTTCTGTGTTTCTACTCCCACAGTTTTCCTCTGAATGTAGATAATGTTCTTTCTCAAATATCCCTCTGAATTGTTCTGGATCATTGTATTGGTACTAATAGAGAAGTCCAATACATTTTGTTGTACCACAGTGTATCAGTCTCTGTGTACAATGTTCTCCTGGTTCTGCTCCTTTCGCTCTGCATCACTTCCTGGAGGTTGTTCCAATCTCCATGGACTTCCTCCAGTTTATTATTCCTTTGAGCACAATAGTATTCCATCATCAACATTCATCACAGTTTGTTCAGTCATTTCCCAATTGGAGGGCATCCCATCATTTTTAAATTTTTTGCCACCACAAAGAGTGCAGATATAAATATTCATGTACAAGTCTTTTGCCTTTTTATTTTTTGGGGGGACAAACTCAGCAGTGCTATAGCTCAATCAAAGGGCAGACAATCTTTTAAAGCCCTTTGGGCACAGTTCCAAATTGTCCTCCAGAATGGTTGGATCCATTCACAATACCACATGCAATGAATTAATGTCCCAGTTTTGCCACATCCCCTTCAACATTCATTACTTTCCTTTGCTGTCATGTTAACTAATCTGATAGGTGTGAGGTGGTACCTGAGTTGTTTTGATTTGCATTTCTCTGATTATAAGAGATTTAGAACACTTTTCATGTGCTTATTAATAGTTTTGATTTCTTTACCTGGAAATTGCCCATTCATGTACCTTGCCCATTTATCAGTTGGGAAATGGCTTGATATTTTGTACAATTGATTTAGCTCTTTAAAAATTTTAGTAATTAGACCTTTGTCAGAGGTTTTTGTTTTAAATATTTTTTTCCCAATTAGTTGCTTCCTTTATAATTTTGATTGCATTGGTTCTGTTTTTAGAAAAAAAAACCCTTTAATTTAATATAATCAAAATTATTTATTTTATATTTTACAATTTTTTCTGACTCTTGCTTGGCCTTAAATCTTTCCTTTCCCAAAGATTTGACATGTATACTATTCTGTGTTCATCTAATTTACTTATACTTTCCTTTTTTATTTTCAAGTCATTCACCCATTCTGAGTTTATCTCGGTGTAGGGTATGAGAAGTTAATCCAAACCCAATCTCTCCCATACTGTCTTCCGATTTTCCCAACAGTTTTTGTCAAATAGTGGACTTTTGTACCAAAAGCTGGGATCTTTGGGCTTATCATAGACTGTTTTGCTGAGGTCAGTTACCCTAAGTCTATTCCACTGATCCTCCTTTCTTTCTCTTAGCCAGTACCATATTTTTTTTTCATTTAAGGTGATTTATAAATTTTTGTGGGATTATTTTTGTTTGTCAGAGGGTAGATATTGGTAGATTCTGGGGAATTACCCACTCAAAGGTCTCAGCCTATCACCTTTTTTTAAAATTTTATAATATTTTATTTGATCATTTCCATGCATTATTCATTAAAGACAAAGATCATTTTCTTTTCCTCTCCCCCATTCCCCGTAGCCGACGCGTGATTCCACTGGGTATCACATGTGTTCTTGATTCTAACCCATTGCCATGTTGTTAATATTTGCATTAGAGTATTCGTTTAGAGTCTCTCCTCTGTCATGTCCCCTCAACCGCTGTAGTCAGGCAGTTGCTTTTCCTTGGTGTTTCTACTCCCACAGTTTGTCCTCTGCTTATGAATAGTGTTTTTTCTCCTAGATCCCTGCAGATTGTTGAGGGACATTATACCACCACTAATGGAGAAGTCCATTACGTTCGATTATACCACAGTGTATCAGTCTCTGTGTACAATGTTCTCCTGGTTCTGCTCCTCTTGCTCTGCATCACTTCCTGGAGGTCGTTCCAGTGTCCATGGAATTCCTCCACTTTATTATTCCTTTTTGCACAATACTATTCCATCACCAACATATACCACAATTTGTTCAACCATTCCCCAATTGATGGGCATCCCCTCGTTTTCCAATTTTTGGCCACCACAAAGAGCGCAGCTATGAATATTCTTGTACAAGTCCTTTTCTCCATTATCTCTTTGGGGTACAGACCCAGCAGTACTATGGCTGGATCAAAGGGTAGACATTCTTTTATTGCCCTTTGGGCATAGTTCCAAATTGCCCTCCAGAATGGTTGGATCAGTTCACAACTCCACCATCAATGAATTAATGTCCCTACTTTGCCACATCCCCTCCAGCATTCATTACTTTCCTTTGCTATCATGTTAGCCAATAGTACCATATTGTTTTAATGACCACTGCTTTATAGTATAGTTTGAGATCAGGTACTGCTAGGCCACCTTCCTTCACATTTTTTTTTCATTATTTCCCTTGATATCCTTGACCTTTTGTTCTTCCAATTGAAATTTGTTATGGTTTTTTTCTAATTCAGTAAAAAAGTTTCTTGGTAGTTTGATGTGTATGGCACTAAATAAGTTTGGGTAGGACTGTCATTTTTATTATGTTAGCTCATCCTACTCATGAGCAATTAATGTTTTTCCAGTTATTTAGATCTAGTTTTAATTGTGTGGCAAGTGTTTTGTAGTTGTGTTCACATAATTCCTGTGTTTGTTTTGGCAAGTAGATTCCTAGATATTTTATATTCTCTAGGGTGGTTTTAAATGGAATATCTCTTTCTAACTGTTGCTGCTGAGATGTATTGGAACTATTTAGAAATACTTATGATTTATGTGGATTTATTTTGTATCCTGCAACTTTGCGAAAGTTGATTATTCCACTAATTTTTTGGTTGATTCTCTAGGATTCATAAAGTAGACCATCATATCATCTGCAAAGAGTGGTAGCTTGGTCTCCTCATTGCCTATTTTAATACCTTCAATTTCTTTTACATCTCTAATTGCTTCTGCTGGTATTTCTAGTACAATGTTAAATAAAAGAGGTGATAATGGGCATCCTTGCTTCACTCCTGATCTTATTGGGAAGGCTTCTAGTTTATCCAAATTGCAGATGATGTTTTTAGATATATACTGTTTATTATTCTCAGGAAAGGCCCTTCTATTCCTACACTTTCTAGTGTTTTCAATAGGAATGAGTGTTGTATTTTGTCAAGGACTTTTTCTGCATCTATTGAAATAATCATGTGTTTTTTGTAGGTTTGCTTGTTGATATGGTCAATCATGTGGATGGTTTTCCTAATATTGAACCATCCTTATATTCTTGGTATAAATCCCACCGGATCATAATGAATAACCCTCATGATAACTTGCTAGAGTCTTTTTGCTAGTATCCTATTTAAGATTTTTGCATGTATATTCATTAAGGACATTGGTCTATAGTTTTCTTTCTCTCTTTTTGAGCAGCCTGGCTTTGGATCAGTACCATATTTGTGTCATAGAATGAATTTGGTAGAACTCCTTCTTTGAATATTATGTCAAATAATTTGTATAGTATTGGTATTAGTTGTTCTTTGAATTTTTGATAGCATTCATTTGTGAATCCATCTGGTCCTGGGGATTTTATATTGAGCTCTTTAATGGCTTGTTCAATTTCTTGTTCTGATATGGGGTTATTTAAGTATTCTATTTCTTCTTCTGTTAATGTAGGCAATTTGTATTTTTGTAAATATTCATCCATCTCCCTAGATTTCCATACTTATTGTCATATAATTGGGCATAATAGTTTTTAACGATTGCCTTAATTTCCTCTTAATTATAGGTAATGTCTCCCTTTTCATCTTGGATACTGTCAATTTGGTTTTCTTCTTTCTTTTTTTAATTAGATTAACCAGTAATTTATCTATTTTATTTGTTTTTCCATAGCCCCAGCTTTTAGTCTTATTTATTAATTGCACAGTTTTTTAACCTTCAATTTTATTAATTTCTCCTTTTATTTTTAGGATCTCTAATTTAGTTCATATCTGAGGATTTCTAGTTAAGTTGCATGCCCAATTCATTGATGTCTGTGAACTTATCCTTACATCTCTGCCCTCTCTAGTTTGTTAATATAAGAACCCAAGGATATAAATTCCCCCCTGAGTACTGCTTTGGTTGCATCTCATAGATTTTAAAAGCATTGCTCATTGTTGTCATTTTTTTGATGAAATTATTAATTATTTCTATGAGTTGTTCTTTAACTGATTGTCGATAATAATATTATTTAATTTCCCATTAATTTTTGATTTGCCTGACTACATACCCTTATGAATTATTTTTATTGCATTATGATCTGAAAAATCTCTCCATTTCTGTTCCATGTTTTTATGAGCTAGTATATGGTCAATCTTTGTGTACCTGTGTACTGTGTACTGTGTATCTTTGTGTACTGCTGAAAGGAAGGTCTATTCCTTTTTGTCCCTATTTATTTTTCTCTACATATCTACTAACTCTAATTTTTCCAAGATTTCATTCACATCTCTTACCTCTTTCTTATTTATTTGGCTTGATTTATCTAGATCCGATAGAGGAAGGTTCAGGTCTCCCACTAGTATAGTTTTTTTTTTATTTATTTCATCCTTGATCTCCACTAGTTTCATCTTTAGAAATTTGGATGCTATGCCATTTGGTACATACATGTTGAGTACTGATATTTCCTCATTGTCTATACTGCCTTTTGTCAGGATGTAACTACCTTCCCTATCTCATTTAACTAGTTAAATTTTTACTATGGCTTTGTCAGAAATCATGCTTGTGACTCTTCCCTTCATTTTCTCAGTTGATGCACAATAGATTTTGCTCCATCTGCTTACCTTTACTCTGTGTGTCTACCTTCCTCATGTGTGTTTTTTGTAGACAACATATCATGGTGTTTTGTTTTCTAATCCACTCTGCTATTTGCTTGTGTTTTATGGGTGAGTTCATTCTGTTCATGTTCAGAGTTGTGATTACCAGCTGTATATTTCCCAATATTTTGATTTCCAATTCTATTCCTGCTCGTTCTTCTTTCACTATTTCCTTCTACACCAGTGTCTTGTTTTTAATCAGTCCCCCTAACTCCCACCTTTGTTTTGCTTCCCTAACCCCCCTTCTCATTCCCCTCTTATTTTCCTTTCGGGTATTTTCAAAATACCCCCTGACCCTCTCCCTCCCTTGTATCACTTTCCTCCCCACCAGTCCATTTGTCACCCTTCTACTTCTCTATAGGGCACGAATCAATTCTCTGCCCCAATGGATCTGATTGTTCTTCCCTCTTTGAGTCAATTTCAATGCATGTAAGAATTAAGTATTTCCTGCCTCCAATTTCTTTACCCTTCCAATGTATTGGTTTTCTTCCCCACTCTCACAATGTGCTTCTTTATGAAATATAAATTTACCATATTTTGTCTCTTTTCCCATTTCTCTTAGTATCAACCTCTTTTTTACCTCTAGTTTTATATGCATATTTATGTATATGTCTTGGCATTTCATCCTATACAGTTTGTCACTGTTCCCTCTAAGTATAATTCTTTTAGCTACCCAGGTGATAATAACAATTTTTAAGAGTTACCAATACCTCTTTTCTTGTAGGGATACATATCATTTTAACTTATTGGGTCTCTTACAAAAGGTTCTTTCCCCTTTCTTAATTACCTTTTGGTGATCCCCTTGAGTTCTGTGTTTGAGCATCGAATTTTATGTTTAAATTCAGTCTTTTTTATGAATGCTTAGAAGTCTTCTATTTTATTAAATGACTATACTTTCCCCTGCAAGAATATAGTCAGAATATTGCTGGGTAGTTGATTGTTGGTTGTAGACCCAGTTCCCTTGCTTTCCAGAATATCTTAGTCCATGACTTTCAGTTCTTCATTGTAGATGCAGCCAGATCTTGTGTTACCCTAACTGTGTTTCTATGGTATCTGAAGAACTTCTTCTTAGCAGTTTGTAATATTTTTTTCTTTAGTTTGGTAGTTCTTGAATTCGGCTATAACATTTCTGGGCATTGTCAATTCAGAATGAAATACAGTTGGTCAGCTGTGGATTCTTTCAAACCCTACTTTCCTTCATGCTCAAGAATGTTGGGCCAGTTTTCTTGGATAATTTCTTGTAGAATGATGTCCAGGCTTTCCCTTTTGTCATGCTTTTCTGGTAGTCCAATAATTCTTAAATTATCTCTCCTGCCTCTGTTTTCCAGGTCTGTCATTTTGATAATGAGGTGTTTCATATTTTCCTCAATCTTTTTCTTTATTTTGATTTTGTTTTATAGATTCTTACTGCCTTGTGAAGTCATTTGCTTCTAGTTGTTGAATTCTAATTTTTAAAGACTGAATTTCTTCCCTGGCTTTTTGGTCATCTTTCTCCTTCTGATGTTTCATCTTCTTTGTCTCATTTTCAAGCTGGTTAATTTTGGCTTTCAAGACACTATTTTCTCATTTTATTTCCAGACCCTCTGTTTCCAGATGACTTATCTTGCTTTTTAAATTCTTTTCCTGGTTGTCTTCAGCCTCCCTTAATTGTTTTTTTGAATTGTATTTTGAGTTCTTCCAAAGCCTGTGTCCAATTTACTGGAGTTTTTTGTATTTTTTAGTGATGTTCTTTGGTTGTCCTCTGTTCCATTTGCTCTTTGTTCATTGCCTGGATAGAAGCTGTCAATTGTAATTTCTTTTTTCTTTTTCTTTTGTTTACTCATATTTTCCCCTTCTTTACTCCCCTCCCCCCTGTAATTGCCTGTAATCTTGCTCCTTTGATTATGTGCTTGATCTGTGGGTCTGGGCTATTCTGTCCTGAAGGGGCTTCTTCTCTGCTCTACTGATTGGTCAGGTTGAGCCTTGATGTTAGATTTTCCCCAACTGATAGCAGAAGCTAAAAAGGAGCTGGGTTTCCTACCTTGTTATTTAAGTATTTTGTAGTAATTGCAGCCTTCATCGTTGGAGTTTAGTCAGTAGGCTGTCAGTGGAGTCAGTGGGGGAGGGGTGTTGGAGCTTGAGTTTCCCTGCCCTCTGAAGGCTTCTTATCTGCCCTGTTGAAAAGATTAAGCCTACAAGGAGTTGATCTGCAGAACTGGATTTCTCTGAGGCCAAAATCTTGGGAAGGGGGTGGGGGCAAGATGGAGTGTTTCAGCTGCAATTGGGTTGTCTTCTCTGAGCTTTTCTTCCAACTGACTCCCTGTTGCTTATGTTCAATGCCTTGAGCCTGGCACAGCTGTGCCAGCAAGGTACACCATCCAGACTAGCACCCTTGCCAACCCATAGATTCCAGCCACCACTGGAGGCTCAGCCCTTTAGTTGGGGGAGGGGTCCTGGGACCTTCTTCTTCCTTCCCCTTAAACCCAAGTGTTCTAGAATTCAGACTTTTTTGGGGGAGGTGTACCTTTTATGTTGAGTCCAGCAGAAGGGCTCCCTAGCTCTGTCCTATTGTTAGATTTAGTTTTTAGTCCCCTCAAGGCATTTTGTTTTTAAATTGGTGAGGAAGCATTTTCAGAGGTCTGAACTTTTGCTGAACTAAATTTGTTTTTGTTGGGCTACTAGAATTCTTTTCATTTGACTTTTTTATCTTTTAGGAAATAGTATACATAATTATAAAGACCATAATTTCAGTACACTGATATACTCAGCATTGAAATGAACATTTATCATAAGTTAGATGGAACTGATTATTAACTTATCTATACATATAAAATAGGCTCTTAATTATTAAACTGATTATAGGTTATATTTTAGAAATTTATCAAACACATCTTAGAAAAGATGTTGGTAGTTTTTTTCACGGACTGGTGAACTATCCAGATTCCTCAGGAAAAAAAAAAATATTTGGGTGAAATTCTTGGCTTAAACCACCTTATTTGGCTAAAAGAAGGGGAGACTTGCAACCCATATAATATCTACTGGAAAAGAAGAAGAGGTCCGTGATGTATTGGCCCACATGACCCTTCATTTTTTTAGATTGGCAAACAGTCTATAGTCAGCTGGTTAGCAACTCTTGATGGTTAATAGACTTTATGTAATGAAGAGTGGAATATTATGTTTTGTTTGAGGTTATTTACTAAACTCTCATGAAGAAGAGGATCCGTTTTGGTCTATTTGGATCCAGAAGGCAGACTTAGGTTAATGAGTTACATAGTTTAATTTTGGCTCATTGTGAGATTTAGCCTTCTGACAGAAAGAGTATCTCCAAAGTAATAAGGGACTGCTTTATGAAGAAATGGATTTCCCTTCAGTTTCTGTCTTCTTGTGAGGTTTGTATGACCACTTGTTGGGAAAGCCATGGAAGAAATTACTGTTTAGGCATGGCATGGACAAATGACCTCTGAGCTCCCCTTCATCTGAGATGTTGTGGTTTGGCAGTATTACATCAAACATTGTGTGTAAAATTATTCACATATTAACAATTTAGGAGGCTAATAGGTAGCTAAAGCAAATCAGTTATATTAACCAAGCAGCAAAGAATTCTGGTTTCTTTATTTCAGAATCCTAGTATCTGGTATTGTTCTTTTGAGAAGTCTGACAGTTCCACAATTTATTAAGGAATTAATAGTTTTCAAATTAAAGCGGCAGATAGGTGGCCTTTATATGAATCGTGTAACTCAGCCAGTTTAAAGAAATGAAAGAGAGCAGAACCAATCATGTGATGCTCTCTACTTGCTTTTGCAATGACTTTATAAAGTAATTTTCTTTAAAAATAAACTTCAGGTTCACAAAAATCAAAGCATTCATGGAGGAGGTAGAAGGAACTCCAGAAGCTATAACCTGCCATCCCCTCACTTCAAAGATAAAAAACAATGGAACTTGGAAAGCTATATGATTTATCTATACCACACACTATCCATGGCAGTATAGAAACTCAGATCTTTATAAACTGTGCTTCCCCTACCTCATTATCCCACACTTAGAGCCACCATCTTAGATTTAGAGATTCATGAAAAACAAACTTTACTGAGAAAAAAGAAACCCCTGAAGTGTCTTATTTGCCCTAATTTTAGGTAAACTGGTAAAAAAAAAGCAAGGCAGAAAGAAGATGATGCAAACAAATAAGATATCTTAAATGAGAAAAAAAGCCTACTAAAATCTCCAAACATATTTGGGGGTTTCATATATAGTAGGTAATTGAATTAAATTATTTCTATTTTTCCCAGTAGAGTATGTTCATGAAAGCAACTTCAAAAGTCTTCAAAAAAACCATAAATAACCTTGGTTATCTTTTTTTTCTTTTGGGGGGAATGTTTTGTATTTATATTATGACTCTGAGGACTAAATGGCGTTCGGATATTCTTAGTGAATGTGAGGACAATATGGTCATTTATGTACTGGCCTGAAAATTAGGGACTGCAGTTGGGGATGCAACTTTCTGACTCCATGTCTTAGTCATGTGTAAAATAAAGCCTTAGGAGAAGATACTTACTTATGTCCTTTTCTGCACAGACATTCTATGACTTCATTTCTACATAATGGTCTGATAAATCTTTTTTTTCCCCTACTGATACTGCTAAAGAGAAAACTGGACTCATTGGGATCTCCAAGCTTTTGTTATAGTAGAGATTTTGACTCTCTCTGATAGTGAAACAAAACTATTGACAGCTCCTATCAAAACGCAAAGACTTTGAATATAAGTCCTACAAATATTACGTGTTTGTCGTCTAAATACAAGAAAGATAAAAGACATCTCCAAGGGACTCATGATTAAAAAAACTCATCCATCTCCACAGGAGTAACTAGTAGAGTCTGAATGCAGATTTAAGCCATTTTTGCCTCATTTCCTTAATAAGTTTTTATTTCTAATATGTGTCTTCTTTCATAACATGATAAATAGGGAAATAAATATGGCTTGATAGCACATGTATAATCTAAATAATATTGCTTGCCGTCCTTGGGTGGGGGGAGGGAGGGAGAGTACATAGGTAGCAAAACGTCAGAGAACAGTCATTAAAACTGCAGGCATGTATCCAGGAAAAATAAAAAACATAAGACTATTAGAGATCACCAATATGGTTCTGGATTTTGTATACATACACACATATGTATACATATACACACACATATATTATATATGTAATTCATAATACATGCATTGCATTATGTAAATCAAAATGTACTCACAAAATAATTTTAAATACATATTATTTACGTTTATGGACGTGTTTTATATTTACTTCACATTTACTTCTAAATATGTTGCTCCCCTTCTGCCCAATGATCCTTTCTTTGTAACAAAAAAAAAAACTGTAGCAAAAGCAAATAATGTCTACCACATTGAATACCCTGGTCAATATTTTATCCCTACTATAATCCCCATATACAATGGGAGGAAGGAACTATATTTTCTCACCTTCTTTTTTATAAGAGATAGACAGAGAGAGAGAAACAGAAACAAAAAGAGTCAGGGAGATGAGAAGAGGAGGAAAGGGAGGAGGAAGACAGAAGGAGAGACAGAGTTTAGTGATTAACATGTTTAAAATCTCTCTCAGCTCTTATCTCATTTATCTTCATGGACTGCCTAAAGGCTGAAATGCTGGGGAATGTCAGCAGGTGGGAAGTTTCCTGAGTCATAACCTTTGCTCAATTATCTCCTCTTTTTCCAGCCTCATTCTATTAATAGATGAATCTAAACTCATTTATCCTAGACTTATTAACTCCCACTGAATCATCCTCCAAGAGTATACTATTTAAAAAATATAGCAGTGAGATACCTGATAGCATAAAGGAATGGAAAATCACCACCGGAGGGAGAGAAGAATTGTTGTTGATATATGATTGGTTATAGCCTGATGCTACTTGTTGCATTAATGCCTTCCAACTTACTAGAAAGATGTGAAGAAGGAAGTGAAGAAGAGTTGGGCAGTTAGGGCAGCTGTCTTCTATCTGGCTCAAAGCCCTGGGAAGAAATGATCTTTAGAGGCTACAGGAATCATTTCATCCAACCTAGACGACCAGGCTGTGCTCTCTGCTCATGGTCATTCTTGCATTATTCCACAGGTGGCTAGTAGTGAACTAGCACCCGTGATTTCATTCATTGAAGGATGTAGCAGAGAAGTAAAAATATGCTAAGTGCTTGATTCTACAAAATTCACATGACTTCATTATGAAATCAGTGTCACTCATCATGTAGGGTCATGGCTTCCTCTTCCTTCTTCCAAGTTTTGTGACCCAGATCTCTCATAAAACCATTATTATCTTTCATAGACAAAGATTTCCCAATGTTTCTTCCCAAACCTCCCTCGCTAGATACTCTGGGATTTGTATACCTTAAAAGACTAGGTTAAATAGAACTTCCAAAGCACTTCAAATTCATTGTTTCTTTGGATTCAGTACTATAATGTTCCATTATCATGGAACCATTTTATTGAGTTTAAGATAAGCTTATCTGATACTAATTTTTTTCTCATAATATATGTTCATATTGCAGAATTGTTGGAATAATGTGATTGTGGTCTCTAGTAATATATGATATTTGAGACTCAGTGAATGATAGTAAACTGAATTTTCCCTTTTTACCTCTGAAAGGTAACAAAACATGTCTTCTTGAGAACTATAAGAAAAAATGGATTCTTCTATGATTTTTGGTCTTTCATTGTATTGGCTCCTCAGTGAGCAGAAGATGGAGTATATCTATTATATAGACAATAAAATGTCAGAAAATATAATCCCTCTTCTCAAGAATTTCACAATTAGGTTGAAGAGATGATATATTCAGAAATGTTCGATCACTAAATAGAATTTCAAGGTTCTCTCCAAGTCATTCTTAGAAAGAATTTTCAAATATTACTCCCTACTAAAGAGTTTAGGAAAATAAGAATAATGAAATTATAATACCATTCAATGAAATGAAGTACCATTTTTTTTTAAACCCTTACCTTCTGTCTTGGAGTCAATACTGTGCATTGGCTCCAAGGCAGAAGAATGGTAAGGGCTAGGCAATGGGGGTCAAGTGACTTGCCCAGGGTCATGAAGTACCATTTTTAACGGTACCTGATTATTCTTAGGCACTTCAATTTGAAGTTGAACTGGGTGGCCTCTGAGGTGGTTTCCAATTGTAAAACTGAGATTTTTAACTATGAGCCACTGTCCTAGGTTCAAGGGATACAAAGATATAAATTTTATTTTATTTTATTTTTTATTTTTTTAAAATATATAAATTAAAAAAAAAAAAACCTTTCCCTCAATTATTTTTAAACCCTTGCTTTCTGTCTTGGAATCAATATTGTGTATTGATTCCAAGGCAGAAGAGTGGTAAGGGCTAGGCAATGGGGGTTAAGTGACTTGCCCAGGGTCACATAGCTGGGAAGTGTCTGAGGCCAGATTTGAACCCAGGACCTCCCATCTCTAGGCCTGGTTCTCAATCCACTGAGCTACCCAGCTGCCCCGCTCCCCTCACCTTGCCCTCCATTATAAGTACATCCAACTGGAGACATACAAATATAAAGATAAGTAAATAAAAGATAACTTGAGAAACCACAACTTAGGGACTAGGAAAGAAATTTGTAATGGTTTCCTAGAGTGTGTGTGTGGGAATTAAATTAAATCTTGTAGTTAAATAAAAATTCTGAAAAACGGATGATGAGAAAGTATGAGAGAGGTTTATATGAATGCTTAGAAGCAGGAACTATAATATTGAGTTTGAGAAAAAAATAGTAGCAGTCAATTTTGCCAGAAGCATAGAATCCCTGAAAGAGAATGATGGAAGTAAAGCTGAGTTCACGGGAAAGGTAGCCTTGCATGTAAAATTGTGGAAGACTTTTAAAATGAGGCTAAGGAAACTCCTCAGCTAGATGGCACAGTGGATATAACATCAGGCCTGAATTCAGGAAGACCTGATTTCAAATCCAGCTTGAGACACTCTTAGCTGTGTGGACTCAGGCAAATCTCTTAACATTGTTTGCTTTGGTTTTCTATCTATAAAATTAAGGTGAGGAGGAAATAGCAAATCAGTTTACTATCTTTTCCAAGACAATTCCAAATGGAGTCATGAAGAGTTAAATATGATGCAACAGTAACAGTCTCAAGAAAACATGACAATTTTGCAAACTGAAAGGTTATATCTCAGTTTGACTATTACCTCACAAAAAGAAGAAATGAAAAATTTCTATAACAGCTTATTTAGTGTTGTTGGGAAAGCCATGCTAATATAGTAAAACTATTGATAATTCTCAAATTACTTTACAAATTAAATTCTCTATCAATCATCTTATAACAAGGGTATTTCTTAAATTAGAAAAAAATATAATTCATTTGAAGAAATATAATTTAAAAATCAAGTAATATAAAAATACAGAAAGGAGAAGATTTGCTACTAATTTTCAAATTTCTAGGAAGTAGTCATTCTAAAAAAATGGAGATTAAGAGGTAGAAATAAGATGCTTTTGAGAACAGAAACCTGTCTAATCTCTCCTAAATTACTATTCAAAAAAACTTTGATATAATGCCTCAAAAAAATTCTGCAATGGTAGAACTAACTAAAAGAGGGGAAACAATTTTTAAGTCCAAGACAACTTAGAAATTCATTAGGAAAGGGCTTTTGCACTAGAACAGGAGAGGAGCAAAGTCCTGGGCAACAAAGTAGGCCTCACCTAGGCAAGCCAGCTTGGACTTTTTGGATCTGAATCAGATACAATGGCTTCTGGAGCTCTGAGCACAAAGATAGTAAGGTGCTCAGAAAACTTGTCAAAAGGAGATGATAGGAATTCTTTTGCTGGCTCTGGGTGGAGGACCCTGTTGCTTCACTCATATGTAGATTAAGGTTGTAGTCTTTGGTCATAGCCCTTTATCATGGTCCTAGCACAAACATAAGCACTAGCATACCAATACATATGGCTGTAGAGGAGCTGGAGACTCTAGTCACAGTATGATGGTAGAAAAAAAGAGTGCTTGTGGTCACTCAAAGACCAGAGAATAGGCCAGGATAGTATTAAATAAACTTCTCCTTAGATACTATCACCTTGGAAAAACTGATAACTTAAAGATTGTTGGAGCCAGCTCTGAAAGCAGCTTCACACACACAAAAAACAAAAAAAACAAACTGAACTTTTGGACAGGATCTCCTTCACCACAGAAACAGAATTGAATGTTAGCAGTTTGTTAAAGTTAAAAGTAATATAGAAAAGCCTGGAAAATGAACAAAGAAACAAACAAAAAAGGAACACAACATAGAAAGTTATTTTGGTGACAAGTTAAACCAAAACACAAGCTCAGAAGAAGACAAAAAAGTCAATTCTGTTGCATATGAAATCTTAAAAATGTAAATTTCTCTAAAGTCCCAAAATAATTTTGAAGATACTAATAAAAGATTATAAAAATAGGAGAAATAGAAATATATTTGGAAAAACAAATGAGAATAATACCAAGAAATAATGAAAAAAGAGTCACCAGCTTGGGAAAAGAGTCAGAAAAATATTGAAGAAAATAACAACTTAAAAAAAGAATAGTCCATTTGGTAAAAGAGGCACAAAAATCCTCTGAAGAGAAGAACTTTTTAAAAAGTAGAATTAATTGCATGGAAAAAAGATGTATAAAATTCACTGATGAAAACAACCTCTTAAAAATAGAATTAGCCAAATGGAAAAGGAGACACAAAACTTCACTGGAAAAAATAATTCCTTCAAAAGTAAAATCAGGAAGATGGAATTTTATGAAACATCAAGAAACAACAAAACATTCAAAATTTGAAAAAATCAAAGAAAATGTGAATTATCTCATTGAAAAATAACTAGCCTGTAATATAGATTGAGGAGAGATAATTTAAGAATTATTGGAAGAACAAAAAGTCACAATAAAAGATTTTAAATATGAAGTTTTTAAGAAATTATTAAGGAAAATTGCTATGATATTCTAGAGCAAAAAGGTACAATATAAATTTAAAGAATACACCCATTGCCTGCTGAAAGAGATCTCAGAAGGAAAACTTCCAGAGTTATTATAGTCAAATTCCAAAACTCTCAGGTCAAGGAGAAAATGTTTCAAGCAGTCAAAAAGAAACAATTCTAATACCATGAAGTACAGTCTAGATAACACAATATTTAGCAGCTTCTACATTAACTAATCTCAAGGACAATGGAACTAGAACTGCAACCAAATAAACATATATGATTAAGAGCAATTTTCCTTATTTTTTAGTTTAAATATGTTTTTGTCATTAAAATTTAAAAACTGGATATAAAAAATTAATCAGTTGATTACATTATGAGTTCAAAAATTTTTTGGGTCTCCCACCACTATCTTTCCTTGAGAAGGTAAGCAATTTGATATTGATTAAAAATGTGAAATCTTATAAGACATATTTCCATATCAGCCATGTTGCAAATATTTGGTTTGGAAAAAACAAAACAAAACAAAAAATATTTACTAAGCCCCTCTTTTCTTCAAGGCACTGTATTAGGAAATTTCCCAGTCCATTTTTTTTACATTGTCTTAGCATAATCAACTCTTTCTATGTAGAATCCTTCTAAAAGTCCTGATGATGGTAAGATGCTTAGAAGATACATACCTCATCTTCCCACATAGGAAGATGAACAGTTTAATTTTATTTTGTTCTTTATTATATCTCTTTTATGTTTTGCTTTCCATAATTTTCTTGAGTCTTATATTACAAAGGTTTTAATTTATATTCAGCTCTTGTCTTGTCATCAGGAAAACTTTAAAGAACTCTGTTTCTTTAAATATACATTTTATTCAAGTTCTATGACCTTTTGGAATATATTCCAAGTTCTCCTCTCCTTTAATGTGGTAGCTGCTAAATCCTGTGTGATGCTAACTGGGGCTCCACAATATTTGAATGATTCTTTTGGGATACTTCAAGTATTCTCTCTTTGACTTGCAAGTCCTGGAATTTGTCTATAATATTATTATGTAGTAATCAATAGATTCTTGTCTACTTTATTTCCTGGTTCTATGATATCTAGGCAATTTTACTTTATAATTTTTGACATATGACATTTAGGCTCTTTTTAAAAATGTAGCTTTCAGGTAATAAAGTAATATTAAATGATCATTCCTTAATCTATTTTCTGTCGGTTGTTTTTCCAAAAAAAAAATTACACAATTTTGTGTTTATTTCCCCATTCTTTTGACTTTGCTTTCTTATGTCTTCATATCTCATGGAGTCATCATTTCTATTCGAATTCAAATTTTTAAGAAACTAGTTTCTCCAGTGAACTTTTGAACCTTTTTTTTTTCAATTGTTTATTTCTGCTTTTTAAGAAGTTATTTTCATCAGTGGCATTCTCTACCTCTTTTTTCCCCCTTCATAAATTCTGTCTTTAAGATGTTATTTAGTATTTTGTGCCATTTTATTAATTTGTTAATTTTTTTCATAATTTTTCCCTTTGCTTTCAGTTTTTACTTAATTTTTCCTTTATATTTTTTATTTGATTAAAAATTATTTTAGGAATTTTTATTTATTTTGTGTCAAATTCACATTTATTTTTCTTTAAGCTTTGTTATTTTTATTATTTTGACTTCATCACCTTCATCTCATCTCATATTTTTGTCTTCTCTGTTACTACAATAGATTTTTATATTCATATTCATTTTGGTTTTTGATCATTTTTTTCACTTCATTGATTTGGAACTTTATGTTAATGTTGGACTCTTTTCCCAGCATGGAGGATTAAAGTAGCAGTGTCTCAAGGCTTTTAAATTCTGCTGTTCTGGGAGTGAATTTTAGAAGTTTGGAACTTTTCAGTGCTTCCAAGGTGATATGTAATCTGCAAAGAGTTGTGGTCATTGATCTATACTACCAGGCCTTACGCAAAAAGGACCATTCTTTATCTGGAATTGCAATTGATATTGCTCCTCAGGGCCCCTATTCTTTTTGGATGTGAGAGAATTTTGTTCCTTGGGGTCCCTGATTCCTTGGGGCTAGAAGGGATACACTCCTCAAGGTTTTCTATGCTTTTGAGGTATTACCCCAAAGTTGGTATAGTCACTGGAATTGTCATAAAGTTGCTCTCAGGTTTCCTACTTCCTCTGAACAGAAAGATCTCTTATCTTCCTTTGAACTATGACTGAAATGTATATAATCAAGAGCGGTGCCAAATAAAATCTGATCCTGTGTCCACTGCTAGCACTGGGGTACCCTGTAATCTCTTTCTGCACTACAAGTTTTTGACCAGTTGCCATGTTCCCTTACCATCTGCAGATTGACAATCCCAGAAGCTAATGCTTCTGTTGCCGACACCTAGTCCTACCACTGTACTTTATGCACATGGACTCTAAGTCAGTCTCTTCCTCTGTTATATATTTTGTTTTGACTCCTTATGTTGTGTTGAGGTAGAAGAATGTCTCACTCATCTTTTTTTTCACTCTGTAACTTCTATTTGAGGTATTATTTTAAACTTGTTTGGAAGGGAATGTTGGGACCATTCAGCTAAATGTTTTCACTACTCTTCCACATTGGTTCCAACCCTAAGCAATTAATTCTTTTTTCAATTTAATATCCAAACTCTTCAAAAGACTTGAAAAGTTTCCAAAAGGAGAAATAAAAATTTCACTAACCACTTCAAAATCAATAATTATGAGAGAAATATCAATTAAAACAACATCCCAGTAATATCTCACAGCTATCACTATGAAAGAGTTACTGTGATATGGAAAAATCATTATTGTGAGGGAAGGAGTCAGAGAGTGATATTCTCTTCTCCTAGAACTATGAATTACTTCAACATTCTTAGAAATCAGTTCTAAACACTTGAAGAAGAGTTTCTAAATTCTTAATATTCATTGGCCCAAAGGTTCCACTCCTGGATCTATATCCAGAAGATCTGATTGAGAACAAGAAAAAAACCCATCCATACAAAGACTGGTAGTAGTATTTTATGTGATAATAAAAGCTAGAAACAAATATGCCCCTACCAATTGAGGGAAAGTTGAACAAATTATAATAGAGGAATTAAGTGGATTATAACTGAGTAGTAAGGAATGAACAATATATAAAATTTAGGGGGAAAACATGAGGAGACTTGTGTGAAGTGATGCATTTTAAAGAAACAACAAAAACATCAGGTGATACATTGTGGGAAGGTGGCAGAGTAGGATATGAAACTTTCTCACTCTACTGAAACTTCCCCAAAATAATAAAGAAAATTCATAAAATCAATGTTAAAAGAAAAAAAAATAGATAGGAGTCATGAATGTGGATAAATAGCCAGAATACAACTAGGGAGAAAGGTTACTAATTTCCCTGGCCTCAGTCCCACCTCCCTAGGCCCTAGGGGCAGGAATAGAACAAACAGGAAATCCAAAATGAAGCCCTGGCAGGCAGGATTCTCAGCCTCACCTAGTTTGCTGAGTATGAGGAGCTTACAATCCTGAGAATACCTGTAGACTTTGAATCCACAGGCTGAGAGCCCTGGGAGCAGCTTGTTTACTAGATTATCAGCTCCAGAAACTCCTACTGGTCCACACGTGGGGCCTGAAGGAATGGATGGATACCTTTCAGTCAGTTAAGTTCCAGGCTCTAAGGGCAGGAACTCAAGCCTCATTGCTAAAAAAAAGAGGGACTTAAGGTGTGAGGAATCAGACAGTCTACTTGCTCCATTTAGGCCTGTTGTTCTAGGTGAGGAGTAATGAGAAAGTAGTTTACACAGGTGAATATGTTGGTTGAGGTCTCTGTCATCTGTGGTCATTCCTAGAAGAGTGGAGGTTGACTAGCTGCTTACAGTTGTAGTAGAGCTGTTGATAGGCTCTGGTTGGAGCACCTCTAATAGCATACCGAGATATGTGTAAGTCTGCAATACAGAATTAAATATATTAAAAAAAAAAACTCCCCATAGAACAAAGCTAATAAGTGAACCCTGATATAGCCCGGAATAATTGTATATCCCTAACACATATGAAACATTAAGGGAGAAGAGCTGATCAGTTCACCCAAAATCCCAGATTCAAACTTGCAGCTGCATTTTGGAATCTCCACAACAAAGGTCAATTCTCCATCACTGCAGACTATTTTCCAGTCACAGATATCTTCATAACATAACACGACAAAACAACTACATCTTTGGAAACCAGCTCTTCTGAATATTCCATGACACTGGGATGGCAACAATTGTCAAGTGTAGTATATAGATAGGAGAAGCAAAAGCTTCTTGACAAGATTCTGCTAGCTATTGAATCAACTCACAAACACTTTATTTTTTAACCCCTTACCTTCCATCTTAGAATCAATACTGGGTATTGGTTCCAAGGCAAAAGAGTGGTAAGGGCTAGGCAATGGGGGTTAAGTGACTTGCCCAGGTTCACACAACTAGGAAGTGTCTGAGGCCAGATTTGAACCCATGACCTTCCATCCCTAGGCCTGGCTCTCAATCCACTGAGCCACCTAGCTGCCCCCACAAACACTTATTAATGCCTACTATGTTTGAGTGACCAAAGGGGACAAAACAATAACTAAGGCACAGTTCCTGTTTTTAAGCAACTGAGTTTTAGTAGAAAGGAAAATACATGTATTTAACTTTAATTAATTTTAATATAATTTTAAAAGACCATGCCAACAATATATTTTTAATACTTTAAAGTTTGTAACAATTTATCAAAAGTAATGATTTTAACAAGGTATATGGGGTCAGGAAATTTCGGAGCATGGAGAGATTATTTACAGCTCATATACCAGAACTAGAGGAAACTCCTTAAAGTAATATAGAAGTAAATTTTAAATAAATGAAAGGTACTATTACGTTATGAAATAGGAAAAAATATGGACCTAATTACAATTTAAGGTATGGTATGAACTGAAATAGAAATTCCTTCAAAACCAAAGGAAATCTAAATAAACCAGAAAAGAAAAGTAAATATTAATGAAGTAGATTTTTAAATTTCTCATTAAAATTTATACGTACAAGCCTCAATTTCTTTAAGGTCTAATATAAGATGTCTTGGTTGCCTGAGTCTGTATCTGTGAGATTTATCAAGTTTCCTTTTTGTTCTACCAAAAGTATTTCTTGAGTGTCCATTGTGTGCTCAGCAATGGGCCAGGTAGTGTGGAGATACACCATAAAAGTTAAAGACATAGTTAAAGACTAACAATATCAAATTCTTGTGTTTCCAGATTGGTGTGAATAAATTCAACAATGTTAGTTAATGATATTAACTGTAGGTGGGGGCTAGAAGCATTTGATTCAGTAAGATCTTGATTTATCTTAATCCTGATACAAAATAGTTCTTTAACTAGAGATCTCTTAACCTCTGGGGTAAAGGGAGTAGGAAGGGAGACAGAAAGACAAAAAAAAAAAAGAGAGAGAGACAGGGAACAGAGATAGAGTGATAGAAACAGAGAGAGAAAGAAGTAGGAAGATGGAGGGAGAAGAGTAAGGGTTTTGGATCTGAATGTTAAGGAAAAAATTGGATCATTCAAGATCCTTAACCTTGTTATTTTGTAATTGCTTTTTTTTCTTAGAGAAACTGAGTTTGATCTTCTGTCTGGGCTCTTGCTAAACTTGTATTCATTAGTGTGAAAGGAGGCACCCTGTTCAATCTCAAGCATATTGATTTTATTCTTGGAAAAGTGGATTCTATTTCCAAAAAGTTGCTTGACAATTGCACAGAGAGACAGCAGCCTTCTTCCCTTTTACAGTCTTCATAAGTAATTTATAAACACTTATTTCAAACTGAGGAGTTTGACAATGCCTCTTGTGAGTGGAGATATACATGTCTTACAATTCATACTCAAATGATACTATATGAAATATTCATTAGGAATACTGTAAATTATGTACTAAACAACTACACTAATGTCGTTGTCACACTTTTCATCTGCTAAATATCCCAGCAGGCAGAGTCACTTCATTCACGTCTCACAAAGAATCTCTCAATGTGTCTAAATTATTTATCTCATGGCTCCAATTCTGTGAGTTTTTCTTCTTCTTTCCCCTCTCTTTATACCAACTGACCTTAGTTTACAATGCTGCAAAGATTTAGGTTTAGAAACATAGGTGAATACTGATTGATTTTATCACATTTTTATGAAAATGATCTCTTTTGTATTTGTGTACCATTTGTGTACCAAAGTAACTAGTTGGTTATTAATAATGATAGCTCATATTTATATAGTGTTAAAAGATTTACAAAGCACATTATTCAAGATGGCTTATCTATGAGTCAAACTTTTCACTACAGATGAGGAAACTGAGTCTTAGATAGGTTAAATCAATAGGATTTTTTAGTTAGTAAGGGCAAGAGTTAGCATTCAAACACAGATCTTCTAATTTCATCTATATATCATTTTGAATTTTCAGTGAAACTATTAGTTAATAAAATATGCTTTCCAAAAACATTTTTCCCACCCACAACTGTAATATCTTCAATCACTAACAGAATATAAGAACATTTGATTGAACCCTTCCTTACCATTTACAAACTAAATGCTCCTAGGGGACTGAAAATCAAACCTAACAACAGGACAGAGCCAAGGAACCCTCCTGCTGGACTCAACTTAAAAGGTACACCCCCCAAAAAAAGCCTGAATTTGAGAATACTCAAGTTTAAGGGGAAGGAAGAAGGGGGTCTCAGGAGCCCTCCCCCACCCACAGTACTGAGCCTCCAGAAATGGCTGGAATCTTGGGGCAGGCAAGGGTGCTATTCTGGAGGGAGTACCTTGCAGGCAAAGCTGTGCTAGCCTCAGGGATCTCAATGTGGGCAGCTGGGAGGCAGCTTGAGGAGAAGCACAGAGGACACAGGCTAGTCTCAGCAGCAGTGACAATCCATATTGCCCCTCAACCTTTCCTGAGGTTTTGGCCTCAGGGTACATCCAGATTTGCATGTTCAACTCAGCTGGGCTTAATCTCATCAAGCCTTCTGAGGTACAGGAAGATCAAGCTCCAACACTCCTCCCCTCATCCCTTTGAGTGCCTTGCTAAGCTCCAAGAGTGAAGGCTGACAGAAAAGCCCAAATCCACAGATCCAGCACACAATAAGAGGAGTAAGAGTACAGGCAACTGCAGGGGGAAACGATGGTGCAAATATGAGCAAACAACAGAAAAAGAAAAAAGAAATTACAATTGACAGCTTCTATCCAGGCAATGAACTAAGAGCAAATGTCACATAGGAGGATCAAGGAGCATCAAGCAAAAACACAGAAACTCTAGCAAATTGGACACAGGCTTTGGAAGAACTCAAAATACAATTCAAAACACAATTAAGAGAGGCTGAAGACAACTGGGGGAAAAAACACCTTAAAAAGCAAGATATGTCATTTGGAAACAGAGGCACTTTAAATAAAATGAGAAAATAGTGTCTCAACAGCCAAAATTAATCAGCTTGAAAATGAGGCAAAGGAGGAGGCAGAGTCAAGATGTCTGCCTAGAAGCAGCAGAAGTTCAGACCTCTGAATACCCTTCCTTACCAATCACAAATTAAATGCTCCTAGGGGACTGAAAATCAAACCTTACAACAAGACAGAGCCAAGGAACATTACTGCTGCACTCAATTCAAAAGGTATGCCCCCCAAAAGCTGGAATCTGAGAACACTCAGGTTTAAGGGGAAGTCAGAATGAAGGTCCCAGGAACCCTCCCCCGCACCTAGAGTGCTAAGCCTCCAGGGGCAGCGGGAAACTCTTGCCAGGCAAAGGTGCTACTCTGGAGGGTGTCCCTTGTGGGCAGGGATGTGCCAGGCTCAGAGTGTCCAACACAGGTGGTGGGGAAGGAGCTGAAGAAGAAGAAGCATAGAGCGGGCAGCCTGGTCAGAGCTACAGAGACGCTCCATATTACTTCAGCCTTCCAGGAGGTTTTGGCCTCAGAGCACATCCAGCCCAACACAGCTGAACTTAATCCCATCAAAAGTCTTCAGAGGGCTGGGAAGCCCAAGCTCCAATATGCCTCCCCCACAGACTGCTGGACTTTAAGCCAATAAAAAACCTCCAGAGGACAGGGAAGCTCAAACTCCAATAGCCATCCCCCACAAACTGCACGGAGAGATCTCCTGACAAAGCTCCAAGAGGGGAGACTGACAGAAAGCCCCCAAACCAAAAAAAATATGAGAGGAGCAAGAGTACAGATAAATACAGGGAGCAAAGAAGGGGGTAAATATGAGCAAACAAAGGAAAAAAGAAGAAAGAAATTACAATCAACAGCTTCTGTACAGGCAATGATCTACGAGCAAATGCAGAGGAGGAGTCAAGTAATGAAACAAATCCCAATGAATTGGATACAGGCTTTGGAAGAACTCAAAATGCAATTCAAAACACAATTAGGAGAGGTTGAAGACAATTGGTAAAATAATTTAAAAACTGAGATAAGTCACCTGGAAACAGAAAAAATCAACCAGCTTGAAAATGAGGCAAAGGAGATGAAAGATGAGGAAAAGAAGATGAAAGATGAGGCAAAGTAGATGAGAGATGAGGTAAAGAGAATGAAAGATGACCTCCAAAAAAAAAATCAGACCAGAAGGAGAAGGATGACCAAAAATCCAGGGATGAAATCCAGTCTTTAAGAACCAGAATACAACAACTAGAATAAAGTGATCTCACAAGGCAGCAGGAAAATATAAAACAAAACCAAAAGAATGAAATAATTGAGGACAATATGAAGCATCTCATTCATAAAACAGAGGATTTAGAAAATCGTTCAAGGGGAGACATTTTAAGAATCATTGGTCTACCAGAAGACCATGACAAAAGAAAAAGCCTGGTCATAATACTACAAGAAATTATTCAAGAAAACTGCTCCAATATTCTAGAACAAGAGGGAAAAGTGGAGATTGAAAGAATCCACATATCACCTCCTGTACTTAATCCCCAGCTGACAACACACTGAAATGTTATAGCCAAATTCAAGAACTATCAGACCAAAGAAAAGATATCACAAGCTTCCAAGAAGAAGTCATTCAGATACCATGGAACCACAGTGAGGATAATGCAGGGTCTGGCTGCATCCATACTGAAGGACTGAAAGGCATGGAATATGATATTCCAGAAAGCAAGGGAACTAGATCTACAACCAAGAATCAACTACCCAGGAAAAGTGACTATATTCTTACAGGGGAAAGTATGGTCATTCAACAAAATGGAAGAATTCTAAGAATTTGTAAAGAAAAGACCAGACCTGAACAGAAAATTTGATACCCAAGCACAGAACTCAAGAGAATCATCAAAAGGTAATTAAAAAAGAGGAAAAAAAGAAAAACAAAACAAAACACCCCCCCCCCTTTTTAAGAGACTCAATAAGTTAAATGATATGTATCCCTAGAAGAAAAAACGTCATTGGTAACTTTTAAAAATTGTTATTATCAACTGGGCAGCTAGAAGAATTAGAGGGAACAGTGACAAACTGTATAAGATGAAATTCCAAGACATAAATAGGCATATAGATACATGTATGCATAAATGCATATACATGTATATATATACATACATATATATATATATATACATATATACAACTAGAGCTAAAAAAAGGCTAATACTAAAAGAAATGGGAAAAGAATCAAAAGGGATAAATTTATATATCACAAAGAAGCTCATGATGGGAGGAGTCAAGAACACTGGAAGGGCAAAGAGGTTGGAGATAGGAAATACTCAACTCTCTTACATGCATTGAAATTGACCCAAAGAGGGAAGAACAATCCAATCCACTGGTGCAGAGAATAGATTTGTGCCCTATAGGGGAGTAGCAGCTTAACAAATGGACTGGTGGGGAAGGAAGCAGTACAAGGGAGGAAGAGGGTGGGGGGTTAGTTTTAGAATAACTGCAAGGAAAATATAGGGCAATAATAAGAAGGGAGGGGGTAGAAAGGGAAGTAAAATATGTATGGGAACTAGGGGGATTAATTAAGAACTAACATTGGTGTAAAAGGAAATAGTGAAAGAAGAAAAGGCAGGACCAGGAGTGAAAATCAAAATGTTTGGAAATACACAGCTAGTAATCATAACTCTGAATGTGAATGGAATGAACTCATCCATAAAACACAAGCAAATAGCAGAGTGGATTAGAAACCAAAACCCTACCATATGCTTTCTACAAAAAAACACACATGAGGAATATGGATATGCATAGGGTGAAAGTAAAATGAAGGAGCCAAATCTAGTGGGCATCAACTGATAAAAAGAAGGCAGGAGACTCAATCATGATATCTGATAAAGCCAAAGTAAAAGTAAATCTAGTTAAAACAGATAGGGAAGGTAATTACATCTAGTTAAAAGGCAGTATAGATAATGAGGAAATATCAGTACTCAACATGTATGCACCAAATGGCACAGCATCCAGGTTTCTAAAGGAGAAAATAGTGGAGCTCGAGGATGAAATAGATAGAAAAACTATACTAGTGGGAGACTTGAACCTTCTTCTACCAGATCTAGATGAATCAAAACAAAAAAAATAAATAAGAAAGAGAAGTGAATGAAATCTTAGAAAATTAGAGTTAGTAGATAGGTGGATAAAAATAAATATGGACAAAAAGGAATAGACCTTCTTTTAAGTAGCACATTGTACATTCACAAAAATTGACCATGCATTAGGGCATAAAAACATTGCAAACAAGTGCAAAAGAGCAGAAATAATGAATGCAACCTTCTCAGATCACAATGAAATGAAAATGACAATTAGTAAGGGTACATGGAGAGGTAAATAAAAAAATTAATTGGAAATTAAACTATACATTTCTCCAAAACTGGTTAAAGAACAAATCATAGAAACAATAACTTCATTGAAGAAAATGACAATGATGAGACATCCTTTGAAAATCTATGGGATGCAGCCAAAGCAATACTCAGGGGGAAATTTATATCCTTGAATTCATATGTTAACAAATTAAGGAGGGCAGAAGTCAATGAATTGGGCATGCAAATTAAAAAAAAACCTAGAAAATAAACAAATTGAAACTCCTCAGATCAAGACTAAATTAGAGATCCTAAAAATTAAAGGAGAAATTAATAAGATTGAAAGTCAAAGAACTATCGATTTAATAAATAAGACTAGAAGCTGGTACTTTGAAAAAACATATTAAAATGGACAAAGTACTGGTCAGTCTAATTGAAAAGAGGAAAGAAGAAAACTAAATTGATAGTATCCAAGTTGAAAAGGGAGACCTCACCTCTAATGAAGAGGAAATTAAGGCAATCATTAAAAACCACTATGCCCAATTATATAGCAACAAATATGGCAATCTAGGTGATATGGATTAATACTTATAAAAAATATAAATTGCCTAGACTAACCGAGGAAGAAATAGATTACCTAAACAACCTCATGTCAGAAAAAAAAAATTGAACAAGTCATCAAAGAACTCCTTAAGAAAAAATCCCCAGGTACAGATGGATTCACAAATGAATTCTCTCAAACACTCAAAGAACAACTGGTACCAATGTTATACAAACTATTTGACAGAATAAGCAAAGAAGGAGTTCTACCAAATTCCTTTTATGACACAAATATGGAACTGATCCCAAAGCCAGGCAGGTCAAAAACAGAGAAAGAAAACCATAGGCCAATTTCCTTAATGAACATAGATGGAAAAATCTTAAATAGGATACTAGCAAAAAGATCTCTGCACATGATAATGAGGGTTCTTTACTATCATCAGGTGGGATTTATGCCAGGAATACAAGAATGGTTCAATATTAGGAAAGTCATTCCCATAATTGACTATATCAACAAGGAAAGCAATAAAAAACACATGACTATCTCAATAGATGAAGAAAAAGCCTTGAAAAAATACAGCACTCCAGTGAAAACACAAGAAAGTACGAGGTCCTTTCCTAAAAATAATAAACAATATTTATCTAAAATCATCAGCAAGCATCTTCTGCAATGGGAATAAACTAGAAGACTTCCCAGTAAGATCAAGAGTGAAACAAGGATGCCCATTATCAACTCTATTATCTAACATTGTACCAGAAACACTAACTGTAGCAATTAGAGAAGAAAAAGAAATTGAAGGTATTAAAATTGGCAATGAGGAGACCAAGCTATCACTCTGTGGATGATATGATGTTCTACATAAAGAGTCCTAGAGAATCAACCAAAAAGCTACTGGAAATAATCAACAAGTTTAGCAAAGTTGCAGGATACAAAATAAACCATATAAGTCATCAGCATTTCTATATATCTCCAACCCACTTCAGCAGCAAGAATTAGAAAGATAAATTCCATTTAAAACCACCCTAGTCAATGTAAAATACTTAGGAATCTATCTGCCGAGGCAAACACAGGAACTCTATGATCACAACTATAAAACACTCTCCACACAATTAAAAGTAGATCTAAACAATTGGAAAAACATTGATTGGTCATGGGTGGGACAAGCTAACATAATTAAAATGACAATCCTACCCAAACTTATTTAGTTATTTAGTGCCATACCCATTGAATTACCAAAAAACTTTTTTTACTGAATTAGAAAAAAAAACATAACAAAGTTCATTTGGAAGAACAAAAGATCAAGGATATCCAGGCAAATAATGGAAAAAAATGCAAAGGAAGGGAGACTTGCAGTCCCAGATCTCTCAAACTGTACTATAATGCAGTGATCATCAAATAATATGGTACTGGCTAAGAGAAATAAAGGAGTATCAGTATCCTCCAATAGACTTGGGGAAAGTGATCTCAACAAGATAGTCTATGATAAGCCCCAAAGATCCCAGCTTTTGCGTCCAAATTTCAATATTTGATCAGAACTGCTGGGAAAATTGGAAGACAGTATGGGAGCGATTAGATTTGGATCAGCATCTCACGCCCTTCACTAAGATAAACTCAGAATGAGTGAATGACTTGAATATAAAGAAGGAAACTATAAGTAAATTAGGTGAACACAGAATAGTATACATGTCAGATCTTTGGGAAGGGAAAGACTTTAAGACCAAGCAAGAGTTAGAAAATATCACAAAATGTAAAATCAATAATTTTAATTACATCAAATTAAAAAGCTTTTGTACAAACAAAACCAATGGAACCAAAATTAGAAGGGAAACAACAAATTGAGAAACAATCTTAATAATAAAAACCTCTGACAAAGGTCTAATTAAGGAAATTTTTAAAGAGTTAAATCAATTGTACCAAAAATCAAGTCAATCTCTAATTGATCAATGGGCAAGGGACATGGATAGGCAATTTTCAGTTAAAGAAATCAAAACTATTAATAAGTCCATGAAAAAGTGTTCTAAATCTTTTTTAATCAGAGTGATGCAAATCAAAAGATCTCTGAGATATGACCTCGCAGCTAGCAGATTGGCTAACATGAGAGGAACAGAAAGTAATAAATCCTGAAGGGTATGTGGCAAAGTTGGGACATTACTGCACTGCTGGTGGAGTTGCGAATTGATTCAACCATTCTGGAGGGCAATTTGGAACTATGCCCAAATGGTGCTAAAAGATGGTCTGCCCTTTGACCCAGCCATAGCACTGCTGGGTTTGTACCCCAAAGAGGTAATTAGGAAAAAGACATGTGCCAGAATATTCTTAATTCTGCTCTTTGTTGTGGCAAATAATTGGAAAATGAGAGGATGCCCTTCAATTGAGGAATGGGTGAGCAAATTGTGGTATTTTTGGGTGATGGAATACTATTGTGCTCAAAGGAATAATAAATTGGAGGAATTTCATGGGAACTAGAATGACCTCCAGGAAGTGATACAGAGAGAAAGGAGCAGAACCAGGAGAACATTGTACACAGAGACTGATACACTGTGGTACCATAGAATGTAATGAACTTCTCTGTTAGTGGCAATGCAGTGACCCTGAACAACCCTGGAGGGTTCTATCAGGAAGAAAACTATCTACTTTCAGAGGAAAAACTATAGGAGAAGAAACACCAAAGAAAAATAACTGTTTGATTTCATGGGTCGAGGGAGATATGATTAGGAATGTAGACTTTGGGTGAACCTTCCAGTGCAAACATCAACAACATGGAAATAGGTTCTTATCAAGGACACAAGTGAAATTGCATTTTGGCTACAGAAAGCAAGAGGGAGGCGTGGGAGGGAAAATATATCATTCTTGTAACCAAGGAATAATGTTCTAAATTGGCTAAAGAAAAAATAAAAAGAAAGTAAACAATGAGTAGAGTTTATATTGTAACTTTAACTTTTGACACTTAAACATGTATCTAATTTAAACTGGATGGTCTGAGATACTGTGACTGAAAAATATTTATAACTTTGTATTCAGCTTCTGATGATAAATCTTCACATATTTAGAAAAAATTAGTCAACTTGCATTAATTAAGGACTTATATGTCAAGTAGAGACACAACTAGATGGCTTAGTGATTAGAACACTGTGCCTGGAATCAGGAAGAATTGAGTTTAAATTCAAAACTATTTTCTGGCTATGTGACCTTGAGCAAGCCATGTAGCCTCTACCTTAATCTACTGCAGAAAGAAAATGATAAACTACTCCAGTATCTTTGCAAAGAAAACTCCATCCACAGTTTGGTCCATAGTGTCACAAAGGCTTGGACAGGACTGAACAAAAAAATATTTGGCAGATACAATACTAAGAACTGAGGATACAAGTAAAGAACTAATTAAATCAAAAACACACCCACACATGAAAAAAACAACCTATGGCCTCACAAATCTTATGGTCTACTGGAGATATAAATAAATAAAATAATTCTTTTTGTTTCTTTGTCCTTATATTGTGATGAACCTCAGAATATTTAATGAGAGTAAAGTATCTTATAAATATTATAGGACTAATATAAATTTTACCAATTACAAAGATGATGATAATGATAAGCAGTGTGGCATAGTAGCTGAAGAGCAATACTCAGATTGAAGAAGACCTGGGTTCATATCCTGCTTCTAACACTGGCTGTGTGACATTGGGTAAGCCACTTGATCTGTCAGTATCCCAGACAACTCTATAAGAATAAAAATGACAGAGCAGGTGCTAGTCTGTATTGGCAAAGGTTCCCTATGTCAATTAAATCACAATTCCAGTCCCCCCAAATATCATCATCATCATCATCATCATCATCATCATCATCATCATCATCATCATCATCAGTATCATCTAGGCTGGTCCATGGATGACAACTATAGAATCTGTAAAGAGGCCTAACTGTACCTGATTTGGAAGTGAGTGACTAAAGCAAATATTTTGTTTTGGCAAGAATTCAATAGAATCTATAACTTAGTGTGACTTACATTTATATCCAGCTGTGGTCAAAAGCATTTTTTCTAGTTTGTTTAATATGAATATGTATGTTCTTTTCTTTTACTTTAAGAATTCAAAGCATTTAGCCTTTTTATGACAGATAAAACAATGCTGGCGCCTTCTTGTCAAAGGGGTCTTAAAATGGAACTAACTCCATTGTAAACAATACAAATACATCTCATACACACGCCCTGCAGTGTGATGTGGGTTCTGTGCTTTAGAACAAGTTATGGGTTCTGTTTTATAAACGGTCTGCTAAGCCTAAGGGGACTGCCTCTTGAAAGACATTGATTCCTCCTTTACCTATCCATCTCCATTAGGAAAATGAGTAGCCTAAGGGTATACAATACATCTTCAAGGACTTCCTCCTTTCCCTCCCACCCCCCACCTCAACCAATCAAAGGCCCAGAAAAACAGCTTAGCAGTGAGGGCTTAATAAAGAAGGGAAGGTCTTGGGAATGCCTTCTGAAGTTTAAAGAAGATCAGCAGTCATCCTCTTGAATGGTTTCCTTGTCATTTATTTTATGGATGGGTTTGTTTAAAGGCAAGGTAAGAGAAGTGGGAAAACAACTGATTTTTCTTTTGTCCCTGACCCAGTGTTCAGACCTCATGGAAAGCATTTCTGCCCCAGAATATCCTCCTCTGTAAGCAGGAGACCACTGTCTCCATCAGTCCTGAACAAGTAAGTATGCATCCTGCATCCCTAGAATTCTTGGCAGCCAGCATATGATTCAAGAGAAATACTTCAGTCCATGAGCAGTCTACTTACGTCTTAGAACTGCAATCTGCAGATGTAAATAAGTGTTTATTGTTGATAGAGTGGGTGGGATGAAAAGTGCATGTTATTATAACATTTTTTTACCTCGAGCATTAAGCCTTTCAGAAATCACAATAATCCATCCAGGTTTTTAGAAAATGCTGAGACTTGACAGTTGAAAAGGAGTGTTTGCTGTCAAATTTTAATTAGAGATAAGCAACTGGGAATTTGAGTTGTGCAGGGGAGTTTGTCTGTAAGATCTGTTCCTGTTCACTCCTCCAGCCTATGCCGAACGTGGGGACCGTGATTTGTGTGTGCAGCGCTAGTGTCGAAGAGCTGACTGGCTCCAGGCCCAGCTTTTCAACTGCTGCTCCACAATGTAATAACTATTAGGTACTATAATTCACTTGGCTCTAGTTCTCCTGCTGTTCCTGGTTGGAAATCCCAATTCAAGTTACAAAGTGGTGATGCGTGAATGCTTGAAGATTTGTGAGTCTGGATAAAAGCCCACTGAGGTCAGATTCCTATCCAGAGTTTATGCTACCTTATATGAAAATTGTATTCCTAATTATACTTAGACGGTCAGAAAAAAGTTTTTAAAGTTCATGTGGAAAGATGTGAGACCATTTCTTTCCTTTAGCTCTGTAGGGCTGACAGATTATTTCCAGGTAATAAGTTAATTAAAAAAATTAAATTATTTTTAAATGGATTTTCTATTTCATATGTGACCATATTCTCTGATGAGCGAAGAGGCTTCCAAAATAGACATAGCAGGTGTGATAGTTTTGCCTCAGATTCATCAAAGGACCAAATTGTACAAAGGGCTTTCTGAGGTCAAGTAAAAGTGGTCCACAGTCACGAGACCTGAAAAGCTTCCAATATCTGTGTGAGTTCAATTTCCAGGGCTCTAGTGTATGAATTGTCCAAACCTTGGAGCAGAAGATGCTTTTCACAGGTATTGATGCTCAGCTAGTTCAAGAATGAGCGTGCACTCCCACATATTCTCAAGAGGATGAGAGAGTCTACATAGTTCAAGGAACCACATGAAGATCTGACCGATGGGTGAATCAATCAATTTAAATAATCCTGTAATCCTATGGTGATTTTATTCTTTTTGCTACCATTGTGCACAACCAAGGAGCTACATGTGAGATCGTACAAGGCGATCTCAACATTAGCCAGACACTCTAGTTCTTTTTAATATGCTCCTAAAGCATGTGTTTGAAGGAAATGTGCTATTTGGAGGAAAGCCATTCTCCCCCACCCCACCCCCCATTTGTCGTGCTTGTGAGTCTGCTTGTTCACAGTGGTTGGAGTGTTGATGCCAGGACCAGATGCAGTGTTAGGAATACCACCTTTCCACTTAATCACAGCAAAAGCTAAGCTAACCCTTCATTCTTCCTACCCTGACCCCCCCCCCCCCACTCTCCAAACCAAGATACACAGTTGTTTGATTTGAAAAACATATGTAAGTTTCGTGTTGTTACAGAAATACATTCCAGACAAAGAATTGATCGACTAGATGAGAATAATATTGTAAAGAGGGATGAGAACAGGAAGGAAGGATGGAGAGAGAGATGGAGAGACAGAGATACACACGAGATTTAGAGAGAGATTGAGAAAATGTTTCTTTGACATCTCTACAACCTTTTTCTTAGAATGGGGCTCCCATAAAGCTAGGTCAGGTTCTATCTTTTGTTTCTCTTCCATAATCTCAGCTATTCCTAGAAGTTCAAGTATCATCCCAAAGCAAATGTTTTACTATCATAACCCCCTAGCCCTAATCTCTCCTTTGATTTGAATTCCACATCAAAAGTGACTATTAAGTCACTTCCATCTAAAATTATTTTTGTCATCTGAAACTTGACCTGCTCTAAATAACCCTAATCAGGTTGTTTAGGTCATAGCTTCATTCAGGATCATGACAGAATTTTCCTCTTTATTTCCTGTGTCTACTCATGCTCCCTAGGCTTGTCTGTTTTACTTCCACATTTCTTGCTTCCTTTCAATTCATTTCCATAACTACTTTTCTAGTAATGGCCACTGCCTATGTTGTCCATTGTAAAAAGAGGTGTCCTAATTACTCTCTCTTCTTTCACTCCTTTTCCATACTAATCTATTTTTCATACATTTACTAAAATAAGTCTTCTCTAAAGAACAGATCTATCACTCTTCTGGTCATTCCATACTTTTACGTTTTTCTATAGCCTCGCAGGGGTGTATAGGGTGCTCAGGGAGGGGTAATATCTCTGGTATGGAGGGCTTATCGTGCCCTTCTAGGGCAGCTCTCCAGCCACTGACCCTCACCTGACACCCAGCTCTCCCTTGTGGCTCCCAGTAGCTGCTAGCATGCGGCAGCGGCCACACCCCAGGCAACGGCTTCGACAGGCCGGCTAAACCTTGTGAGGGTAGCCATCAGGTCGACGTCGACCCCTGGTGAACCAGGGCTTTTCTCACTCAGCATGTGAAGACTGCTTCGGCGGAACAGGCAGAAGAAACCAACAAGAAGGTTCAACGGCTGAGAGGGCAACGCAGCAAAGCACTGTGGAGTGCTTAGGGCATGATGGAGCACAAAAGACAACACGGCATCCAATGCAGCTGAGGAAGTCTCCAGGTGTAATGACTTTTCGTGCCACTGGACCCAGGCTTCCAACGCCGAGAGAGTGGGACTGTCTCTGTGCATCGACTCTTCCACTTAAATCTTCATGCACAGGTGTCTTTGTGCACAAAAACGCACAAAGACAATCGTCATCCTCGGTTCGAGAGACAACCAACAACAATAGGCTCACATGAAAATCCCAAAAATATTAGAGTTCAAACTACCTCTCCAGCTTTGTTTCATGCTCTTGGCAGCTAGGCAAAGCAATAGATAAAGTGCTGGACCTGGAGTCAGGAGGACTTGAGTTCAATTAATGCTACTGACACTTATACTCTATGTGACCCTGGGTAAACTATGTTAACTCTCTCTACATCAACTCCCTGATATATAAAATGAAAATAAAAATAACACCTACTTGTCAGGATTATTGTGAAGATAAAACAAGATAATATTTGTAAAGTACTACACAAACCTTAAAGAACTACATAAAGGATAGTTGTTAATAATTAATTAAATACTAGCACTTTTACCACCATCACCACCACCACCACTACTACCATTCACCACTGCCACCATCACTATGTTTTGGCTGACATCTTGTTATTGCTTTCATTTCTGTATCTAGGATTGCCTTCTTTATTCAAATGTAGTACCTCATAATCTCTGTCTTGGAATTTTTGTTTTCCTCAAAGGTTTGTTTCACATATCATCTCTTCTATAAAACTGTTCCTGAACTCCCAATCCCTGTCCCAAGTTTCTATTATTCTCTTTTACCTCAAATCACCTAGTCTCATACATTTTTGTTTATCTGTTTTATATCACCAAAGTCTTCCCCCACTCCCATAACAGGAGAAAGAAGAAAGCTTGGAGTAACAGACTATTTTGGTTTTGGTCTTAGTCTCTTTACACCTAGCATAGAGCCTTGTAGAAAGGAAGGGCTTAGTAAATTTTTGCTGAACTAAATTTTATTGGATTTCCTTGTATGAGTTTGAAATGGATATTTATAGATTTTAAATATTTTTTAACTTTAATTGGTTATTTGTTTAAAATTGTAAATATACTCATAGTGTGAAGGTTAAGGGATTATTTTGCTTGCTAAGAACTATGCTTTGATTTGTCTCATTTTACTTGAAATAGCCTACATTTGTAAAGGCAGCTTTGCATATAATGAAAAAAAATGAAGCACATAAAATTTTAAATTCCTTGAATACTTTCATTGACTCTATCTCGAACCTTTTATGCCTAAGGTCCAATCCACTTTCAAAAGCTATCTGAAAATACTCAAGGAATGTAATGGTAAGATCAATTTTAGATGCTTCTTTCAACTTGTCCATAATCATCCTAGGTACTGGTCATAGACAAGATTTTTATACATGGAGAATCTTTACTTTAGTAAGAATGGTTCAGGGTCTTATTAACTGTGCATTAACCTCATACTTTTGGACAAGTATATTTCTTTTCTCAACTCCATTATTATCCACTGGAGTTCAGTGAGTACATATGAGGATTCTTTAGAGGGTATGTTGTTTTGCATTTAGAGAGGAATTAATTTTTTCCCTTTGTTCCCAACTCCAGGAGGGATACTTTTCTTAAATCTTCCCTTTTCAGTAGTTAAGGTTTTTCTCCTAAACACATGACAGAAATGTACATAAAATATAATAAGCTTTTGTAGCCACTCTATTTAACAATGAGAAATCTTTCTTTTTTTGTTCTTCCTACCCAAGAAATTCTTTATCCCCTCCTTTATATTCTTGCTATTTGAATTATCTTGTGGATTTTTTTAAATTTAAGAATGATTAAAAAATGTTTTTATAAATGATAGGAGAACAAAGAATATTGGACAGTTCCTACCCAGATTTCCCTGTTTTCAAGACATAGAATCCCCAGGAACATCTAGGTTTTGTATCTCCTGTATGAAGGTTCAGTCTTATTCCTATGAGTACATAACTGCTTATGAGAAAATATATAAACCCTCTGTCTTACTGACATTTTCAAAATGAGTCCAAGATTTACTATTTTAGATATTAAATTAAATTGGCTGGATATATAATGACTCAATAATTAATTCAATTACCCATGTCCTTTCTTTTCCTTCCTCTCAGTCCTTCTTTTCTTCCTTCTTTCCTCTCTCTCACTCTCTCTCTCTCTCTCTCTCTCTCTCTCTCTCTCTCTCTCTCTCTCCCTCTTTCCCCCCCCATTTCACCTAGGTTTAAAATACAATGGCCACTCATGAGCCCAAATTGAAAAGGGAATGAAAGCTTTGATTTTCTTATTTTTTGGAGTTCCCCTAGCTCCATATTCATTAGACACACAGGTAACCTTCTGCATCCCATTATCTTTTTGTAGGTCAGAACTTCTAGGCTCAAACCATTAGTCACTTCCTTTGCAGCAGTAGGGACTACAGGTATGATATACGTCAGCATACATGACCACTCATATATTTCTAAACTTAACAATAAGCCTCAAACTTAATTGATGTATGAAAAATTAGAAGATATACTTTTTATTCATTAAACATGAAAATGTAATTAACAAAATTCTTCTTTCTGATTCCTTGGTGAATAAGTGATATTTGAATAAATCTTCAAAATGAATATCTAGGGACATTGAAATTTTTTGTTATAAATTAAATGACTTGAAATTACAAGCTTGTTTTCATTCTTACTTCTAGATAAAAAATATTAAAGGAAAACAAAGGAAATCTTGGGATGTCAATGGCTAAATATATTACTGATCCAGTATCAATATTTTGAATATGGATGTCTATATACCAAAATATAAAATAGAGGTAATGAAAAAAAGTGAAGTGAAATTTGAACCCAAGGAGGAATTTATGGATGTGTGGATGTGACCAAACTTTTGAGATGGGACAGATAACTGGAATATGAGAGTTCCAGGATCTAGTTGTTTTTAAGATACCTAGCAGAAGAGATATAAGATTTCTAAAAACAAATAGAAGCTCTATAGTGATGTATAATCTATATATCTAAAGAGATAAGTATGGCCAAGATCATTAAATGAGGAGAAAGTTAAATACATTCAGTAACAATGCCTTCATAGGTGTATAAAATATATAAAAAGGGCAACATGACAAAGTTAAAGAGCAATCTGGAATTGTACACAAAGAATTACAAAACTGCACGTAACTTTTGACACAGCAATACCATAATTGGGTTTATTTACCAAGGTGTTCAAGAAAAAGAAATTAGATGTTCTAAAATATTTATAGCAGCTCTCATTGTGGTGGCCAAGAGCTGGAAATTGAAGAGATGTACATAACTAGGAAATGACTAAATAAGTTATGGTATATGACTGTGATTGAACACTACTGAGGTATAAGAAATGATGAACAGGCTAATTTTGGAAAAAATTGAAACACTCATATGAAATTATGAATAGTGAAACAAGAGAACATAGAGCCAATGATTATTCTTTGAAGAATGATTTGTGTATGTCTGACTCCAGAGAAAGAACTGATAAATAAAAGACAGTCTTTGTACACTTTTACACTTTATACACTTTTGGTAAAATGATGCCTGTTTTAATGGGGAAAGGAGTAAGAGGTAGTTAACTGAATATCTTAATATTTTAAATTTTATAAACAAATAAGTTAAAAAAATCAATTACTAGTCAGATGGGAGATAGATTTGGTATATTATTCAGGTAAATCAAGTTCTGACATCTACATAACAGCACCCCTTGGCATGTGTTGGTCAGGTTTCCTTTTGTTTTGTAAGTCTCTTTTGTATTTAAATTTGTCTTCTTGTATTTAATTGTCTCTTCTGTATTTACTTTTGAGTCTGTATGTGGTATTTGGTCCTTTGGACCTTGTCTTCCATACTCTAGGAGAATAGAGTTACTTTCAAATTCTCTAGTTAATAAGAAAAACAATAAAACAAAATTAGTAACACTAGTTTATTTGATGTTTCAAAGTATGTAGAGCATTAGTCTCAAAACAACTCGATGAGGTAGATAATAGATATTAACACTTCCATTATATGGATGAGGAAACTAGTGCTCAGAGAAGCTAGGTAATTTGTCCTCAGCCAGAGTAAGAACTGGAACTCATATCTTAAATCTCTTGAGTCCAGTTTGCATTCAATTAATCTACAGTGCTTAGTGCTTTGTATTTATGTGGGGCTATTTAAAGAGGGGTTCTGAACTAATCAAGTTAAAATGTTAGGAACCAATGATAAATAATCTCAGGCTAGTCCACAAACATGAATAAGTACATCATTCTGATGTCCCAGCTATGTTTAGCAAGAAGAGAAATTAGTAGGAATATATACCATAGACATAAGGCAGAGATGATAGTGAATCACAATGGAAAGAGTGCTAGGCTTAGAGTCAGATCTGAATCCGTGTGAGCTTGGCAAGTCACTCAAAGCTCCCTTGCTTTTATTTTCCTTATCTGCTAAATGAAGGATTTGGACTAGTTAGCCCTGAATTCCTTTAAACTCTCAAGATCTGTGAGTATCATCACAGAAAGGTGATCCTGAGACACAAAAAGTTCTGTGGGTTGTTTTACATATTTTTTCAGATGTGTAAGAAAAACACAATTATACAAGACTCATATATGTGTGTAGACAAAAACAAAAACAATCAGTGCAAAAGAAGCCTTTGAAACTGCTAGATGGAAACTGTGGGGTTAATTAATGGGAAAAGGAACAAGGTATATAGACAGAGGAGATTGATACCATAGTTGAAGAATGAGAGTTTGAAAGGACAAAGAGACAAGAGAAATGTGTAAAAGCATAAATGAAGAGATAAAAATCATTCTTTTAAAAATTTTATTAGTTTGCCCTCTATAGAACAGAGCGATTCATAGAAACAGATTGGATAAACATGTTGGGTCAGTCTCTCACATAATATTTATTGAGGATATGGACAAGAGTCAAACATGATATAAAAACATGGATAGATTGTAATCTGTATCTTTGAAAAGAGCACCCATTTCCATAAGTCGAAGAACCACTAAAAATTCAACATTTAAATATACTTACTTTTCTACCTTTCTCTGCATTTGTCATTGTACATTAATAAAGCTATTGTTATTTATTTTTTGGTAAAAGGGATGGGATTCTTAGGGAGAAGAAATTTACACTATGATCCTCATTTTTCAGTATCTTCTATATTAGAAATACTTTTTTTTTTTACTTATCACCTTCAACATTGTGATTTTCTTAAGATCCAGAAAGAAACAGAGGTTTTCACGTTTTCAATATAGACCATATCAGCTGATTTCTCTGCTTCTTTCAAATTCAAAGCATATTTGAAAAGGACAAGCTGAATCTATGAAAAAGACAAAAATTAAATTGAGAAAAAAAGACTGGGTTTTCCCATCTCACAACTGAGATCAGGCCAAACCCCCTGCAGATGTGTGTTCAACATGTGTGAATGAAGTATAATTGAGAAGGATGTGAAACGATGCCATTCTGTTTATGTGAACATCATGTAATGATATCATTCTTTGTTTATGTGAATATCACATATGAATATCATCTCTCAATACTAGAAACATATGCACTATAACATTTTACCTACCTTGTAATATTCTCAATCAGGAGAATATATTATTGTCCTAAGATCACAAAAAAGAGTTTAAGCTGGCTTATATCTAGTCTGCCTTCAATTTTTATATTTTCATATATTGAAGGAAGATAGTATATGAATGGATATGGCTCAGTTTTCCCAAGATCACAAAGTATGCATCAGATATGAGACTTTAACCTCAGTCCTGAGAGGGATTATTGAGTAAAACTCTCTTATTTTACATATGAGAAAATTAAGACTTGCCAAAGATCATACAGCTAAAGTTAGGAATGTGATTCAAATTCAGGTCTTCCTGACTCCCAAATCCAATGTGCTTCCTGGCTTTCAGGTCAACTCTCCATCCATTATATCATATTGCCTCTTTCATGATCCCAGTATTATCAAGGGCTAGTAGATATTTCTATTTCCTCTGTATAAATTATTTCTCTCAAAAACAAAAGTTATTTTAAAAAATCTTTTAAAAAGTTTTAAAAATTAAATAATGTTGACTCAATTTGTTTAATTTTTTAAATAGTAATTTCAAACTCAAAAGACATTACATCTTTTTTTTTAGTCAGAAAAACCAAGTCTTCAATCAGGATAGGGATAAGTACAGTATCCAATTCTTTTTTTTTCCATTTGAATTAGTTTATTTAGTCAATTTAGAACATTATTCCTTGATTACAATAATCACATTATTTCCCTCCCTCCCCTCCACCCACTATCCTGCAGCCAATGCGCAATTTCATTGGGTATTATTCATGCCCTTGATCAGAACCTATTTCCATGTTATTGATGTTTGCTCTAGGATGTTCATTTAGAGTCTACATCCCCAACCATATCCCTTGGGCCCATGTATTCAAGCAGTTGTTTTCCTTCTGTGTTTCTACTCCCACAGTTTTTCCTCTGAATGTGGATAGTCTTTTTTCTTGTAGATTCCTCCAAGGTGTTCAGGGTCATTGCATTGCCACTAATGGAGAAGTCCATTACATTTGATTGTACCACAGTGTATCAGTCTCTGTGTATAATGTTCTCCTGGTTATGCTCCTCTCACTCCGCATCACTTCCTGGAGGTTGTTCCAGTCTCCATGGAATTCCTCCACTTTATTATTCCTTTAAGCACAATAGTATTCCATCACCAATATATATCACAATGTGTTCAGCCTTTCCCCAATTGAAGGGCATCCCCCCATTTTCCAATTTTTTGCCACCACAGAGAGAGAGCACAGCTATGAATATTTTTGTACATGTCTTTTTCCTTATTATCTCTTTGGGGGTGCAATCCCAGTAGTACTATGGCTGGATCAAAGGGTAGACAGAAAGACATTACATCTTATCTCTCCCCAATTCCCAATTTTATAAATGAGTAAACCAAGTCCCACTCAGTTGAAATAAACTACATAATATCATATAGTTAAATGCAAAAGTTAAAGAATTTCCTTCCACAATCATATTCTACTTACCCTAAAAATCTTTCCTCATTGTGCATTGACTTATATGTGATATAAACCTTCTCTACCAAGTAATCTGAGATGAAAATAAACATCTTATGAAATTACTGAAGTTTGCATGGTATTGACATTTTATTAAAAGAAGAAAATAATTTTACATATAGTTATTCATTTGAATTGCTCAACAAATCTTTGATGGAAGCCAGAAAGGTATTATTATTCTCATGTTATAAAGAATAGCAATAATAAGAGAATTTATATAACACTTTATCATTTACATAGCACTTTATAGATGATCTCATTTAATCCTCATAAACATCCTGTGAGTTGTGTGTCATTTCTCATTTTTAGACAAGAAAATGAAGGCTCAGAGAGGCCATGGCTTGCCTATGGTTACACAAATAGTAAGTGTCAGAGGTAGGATTTAAACTCAGGTCTGAATACAAGTCCCATATTCAATACATTTTCTCATATTCCCTCTAATCTGAATCTATAACTTCACTGAAAAGACTTTTTAAAAATTTAGTCTAATCCTCCATGATCCAATTCCAACTTAATCCAACCCTCTATTCCCTTGTCCTTTTTGTGGAGAAAGAATAGCCACTGCTGGCCCCATGTTAGATTTAACTTCTTTATTCAGACTTGGAGCACCAGTCATCAGGGGAAAAACAATTAACCATCTCTCACTCCCCAATTCTAACTCCCCAAAAGATATGTTACTCTAGAGAGAAAAGTCACAACCTCCATGAATGATTTTCTTTTTTTTTAAACAATATTTTATTTGGTCATTTCAACATGGATGATTTTCTAACTTATAAAATGAAGGACTTGGACATTGGACTGAATGACTTCTAAGGTCTTTTCCTATTTAACATCCATGATATGATTTTTATTAATGTTACAGTGAAGAAGCCTTGGTGATTCCTCATTGCAATATGTGGATGAATCCTATTTCTACCTATAAATTCACTTTAAGGGAATACAAATTGACCCTCAAATATTTACTCAATTTACTACATATAATCCAGTGGATGATAAACATACTCAGACTTATGATGTTAGTGTTATAGAGAACTCTCAATGAGGAAATTTCCTCTACCAAAGCTGATTTTCTTCCCTGGTAGCCAAAAGGGTAATGAAGTAGGAAGATTAAAGAACTAATAAAGTTATGTCTTATGTGAGTCAGAAAAGCTGTCATGATTATGTTGGTAGTTAAAAAAATGAACATGTTAATTAAAATTAAGACACCTCATGTAAAGGGGAGATATAGGGCAAACCATATGACCCATAGAGTACTAAGTTAGAACTTGAGGGAATTTAGATGAATGAAAGGGGGGGGGGACATTTATTAAGTACTCCTTAAATGCAGAGCATTGTGCTAAGCAGGGGGGATACAAATAGAAAATTATAAGAGTTTTTGCTCTGAAGAAGCTCACATACATATCAAAGAAACTTGAGAGACAAGAAATATAATTCCCTCATTTTACAGAGGGAAAAAATGAGACTCTGAGATGCTGAATTACTTGTCCAAGGTCACAGGGCTAGGAAAAAGTGAAACAAGGATTCAAAACTAAGATGTCAGACTCCAAATCCATCACCCTGCTTCTTAGAGGCAGAGACACACCTCCAATGTTGCAGACATTATACTAAGTGCTTCACAAATAGTTTCTTATTTGATATAGACTTGAACGTAAAGATGCATCCATTGCATATTTATATATGTATATGCATCTATACTTTGTGGCATTTTTGTAGATATGAATAGTTTAAAAATTTATAATATTGAAGCATTATATAAATATTGCTCTCTATCCATCTACCAGCCTGCCTAACCATATGAGTGTTACTATTCTCATGCCATAGTGCAGGTGTTCCTCTGGAGGTATATTCAGTAGAACTCCAAATGTCAAGAGAATTGAAGTTGGTTGAAGCATATTTTGCTTCACCATCCACAGGGTACTGTGAGAACAATTAAGTATTTGCTACCAAAATTGCAAATTAAGAATTTATATTTCCTGAAGTGCATCAATTATTTAGACCTCAAGGTAAAGAATTACAAGATTAGAATGTTGCATATGGCAAGTATTATAGTTACAAAATTTGAATATATGATGATGAAGAGCTGGAAGGAAGCTCAGAGATTATTACAACATCATTTTACAAATTAGGGAAAAAAAACCAACTGTGACTCTAGTAGATTTGGTAACTTTGGTAGAGTCATACAGGTAATATCAGAGAGAATCAAATCTAAAACATCTATTAAGCATCTACTATTTGCCAGGCAATGTGGTAAGCCCTGAGGTACAAAGAAAGGCTAAGGCAGTCCCTTCTTTCAAGGAGCTTACACTCTAATAGGGAGAAATAACATGGAAAGAATTAAAAGGCAAAACAAGCTATACACTAGATCGTTAGGGACAATTCACAAAGAAAGGAACTAACATAATGGAGATTAGGAAAGACTTCTTATTGAAGATGGTATTTAATTGTGGCTTGAAAGAAGTCAGGGTATCTAAAAGAAAAAAAGATGAGGAGGGAGAGGGGTTCCAAGATAAGAAACAAGTGAAAATGTCTTTAAGAAATGCATTATTTAGTTTGAGGATCAGCTAGATTTTCATTGTCATTTGAGTGTAGAGTACAGCAAATGGGACCATGTGAGGAGTAAGAATGGAAAGGTAAGAAGAGGTCAAGCTATTGAAGGTTTTAAAAGCTTGGGAGGATTTTAGTATTTGGAGTTAGAGGCAATGGGGAGCCATGGGAGTTGATTTAATAGGAGGCCAATCTGCTCAAACTTACTCTTTAAGAAGATCAATATAAATGCTGAATGGAGAGTGAATTAAAGTGAGAAGAGACTTGCTTATAGCAGAGACCAATCAGCAGCCTATGGAAATGGTGAAGCTTGAGATGACAGGGATCTGTGTCAGGATAGTAGCAATGCTCAAGGGAGCATATGCAAGAGATAGGAAGTTAGAGATGACAAGATTTTACTTTTGAAACTAGATAGTCAAAGATTACAGTTAGGTGATGCGTCTGGGTGAATGGGAGGTGAAACCTTCAACAGTGTTAGAAAAGTTTGGAAAATAGAAGAATTAAAGGGGAAATTTTAAGAATTCAACTTTGGACATGCTGAATTTAAAATGTGACATGCACTATGAAATATCCAAAAGGCAGTCTGAGATGTGAAGCTGTGGAGATTAGAGTTGAAACTATGAGAGCTAATAAGATTCCTAAATTATATAGCATAGTAGAAGAGAAGAGAGCCCAGGACATAGCTTTGAGGGACACTCACAGTTAATAGTCATGACCTGGAGGATAATCCACAAAAAAGATATTGAGAAAGAATTGTAGGTAGGAAGAGGAACAGAAGCGAATAGTGCCATGAAACTAGAGAGAAGAGGAGATCAAGGGGAAAAGGATGGTTCACTTTATCAAAGGCTGTAGAGAGGTAAAAAAGAATTATGATCATCATTAATACAAGGTCATTAGATTTGCCCATTAAGAGATTACTAATAACTTTAGAGTTGACAGTTTCAATTGAGTAATGAGTTGAGAAGCCAGACTACAGAGAGTGAAGAAATGAATGAGAAGAAAGGAAGAAGAGAGCAGATATTAGACAGCCTTATTAAAGAATGCAATGTGAAAAGGGAGAAAAAATATAGGGAAATAGCTTAGCAAGGATGGATGTACAAAATGAGATTTTTAAGAAGGCAAGAGACACAGACATGTTTGTAGACTACAGAATTATAGACACTCAATAGGAAAAAAGTTAGGATAAGTGAGAGGGTATGATTGATGGTGATGGAGTGGAGATATGCTTGAGAAGATGGGATGAAAAGGAATCATATGCACATGTATATATATATATATATACATGGAGGGGTTATCTCTGGTAAGGAGAAGGGCCATCTTTCCATGTGAAATAGGAATGAAAGAGGAGAAAGTTTAGTGATGGGTCTCTAATTCCAAAGGCAAAGATCTTTTGTTATATCATGCCAATTATTACATTGTAACTGCTAAAGAATTTTAGAACAGTTCTTTTTTTTTTTTGTTAAGTGGATGTATTTATTACAGGATAAACCTTTCAGATTCTCTAATCCAATTGTTTCCTTTGTCTGATGGTGAAAATGAGGCCAACAGAGGTTAAAAGCAAACAAATTGTGGAAATTTAAGTGGATACAACTAAGTTGGTACCTTATGTAGGTTATGACTTTTAATTCTCTGCTGTGTGTGTAGTGTGGAAAGAATTTTGTAAACTGAAAAGCACCATGGAAATGAAAGTTGTTGTTATATAATACATTGCAGTTTACAAAGTATGTTACATATATTATCCCATCAAATTCTTAAAATAAGTCTGTATGATATATAGTACAATTAGAATTATCTCCAATATACTAATTAGAAAACTATGACACAGAGAGGTTAATGATTTGCTTCCTAATCAAAGAGCTCATAAGAAACAGAGATGAAATTGGAGGCTAGTTCTTTAGATGCTAAATCCAATGTGCTTTCCAGTATGTTATAAGTGCCACATAAATCAGAGAGGTTTATTGCTATTACATGTAACACTATCTAAATGACAAGATCCAAACTTCCAATATTGTTGCATTTCATATTTAATAATTTGCCACATAATCTTTACTTCTCCAGATGTTTTCCTTCAATTTTTCAAAAAATCTGAAATTCCTTTTTCACCAGATTCAATCAGTATCTCTAGATGAATCTCTAGGCATTCTGGAAATTACATTATTATACTGATTCCTTAACATTTGATTGTTTTCTTCTTTTACAATCAGAGTTCTGGGACAGCTCCTCTGCAGTTCATATGGAGAAATATGTAAAACCGTGGGGCAAAAAACAGCTCCTCTGGAAATCCTCTTTGTATGAGACAAAAACAAACCACTTCCCTAAAGAAAGTTGTGAACAGAAGTCACTAAAGGATCAATAGCCACAGCCTATAAAAATTGTGTTTTTATAGCTCCTAGTGTGAACATTATGAGGTGAGTAACTGATTTGTTTAGGATTCACAACATGCTGCTAAGTAAGTACGCCAATGAATATCCATTTATGTTTATCTCTTCTTCACTACTTAATAGTTACTTCAGTTACCAATTTTTTTCTTCTCCAAGACAAAACAAACAAAAATAATTCTGAAAGGACATTGCTTATTCAGTAAAACTATCAGTCATTTACTCTAAACTCAATCATCCCAGTGCTCCCACTCCTTTCCATTAAGAGATGGCTATGACAGTGAACACATTTGCTAGGTTCCAGTGAGTGTAACTTTCCATCATTCTCAATCCAGAAAAATATTATCAAGTCTGATCTCATCAAATATACTCAAACACTTGAATGAACTTTTATAGCCATCAAAGTTTGTCACAACAGCCTTGTAGCAAAACCACTGGGTTTTGGAATTGGGGATCTGGGTTCAAATTCTGACTTGCTACTTTAGGAAAGTCATTTCTCTTTTGGGGACTTTATTTTCTTCATATGTGAATTAAGTGTACTGAACTAAATGACCTTTAAGTTTCCTTTTGGCTATAAATTTTTATTCTCCATTTTACTCTCTTGTCTCCACCCTCCTTCAATTTGGAAAGTAAAAGCCAATTTTATCCATAATATGGTGCCAAAAAAATCTGTAGTACTCTGTTTTCCAGGATTGTTATGAGACACAAAAAAGAAAAGTATGGAAATACAATGCAAAATTTAAAGACCTACCTAAATATCTATTGTTGTTGTTGTTAAATATTAAATGCCTGCGATGCATATGGACCCACTGTAGAAAAAGATTCTACTTTTTGTAATCCCTTTCTCCTTCATGAAAGGCGTCAGCCCCAGAGAAACAAGGTTCTGTTAAACACTATTATATTATTAATACTTTATGTTATAGTGTTATATTATATATTATAATACATATTATTATAATAGATTATAATATATATTATATGATCACGATATATTAACACTATATATATTATAGTAGTTTTAAGGAATAAATTTAGTGTGAATGCCTCTACCTGGTCTGAGTCCTGCCACCATCCTCCTTTGGTTGAAAAATTTTGTTTTGTTTTTAGTAGATTTTTTAAGACTGATGATACAGAGAGTAAGAGAAAGAAATAAATTATGTATCAAATAATTAGAAAAATTAAAAGTTTTTCCTTGATACACAGTCATGCCTTAGGGCCAATTTGGAAAAATGAACTATGCTTTTATATTTCTATTCCTGTAATAAAAATAATGAAAAACTAAGGATAATGGGAAAAGGTCTAAATTCAAATGAACTATTTATGCTTCAATAGTATAGATATATTTAGGTGGTAAATTGATGTACTATAAGAAAAAATGGTTTATTTGTTAATTCCTAAATTATTTCCACAAATCAATTCAAGAGATGCTTATAGTATCTGTCCTGTTTTGATACTTTGCTAGGAACCGAGACATGTGCAAAGAAAAATAAGGAATTATCCCTGTCCCCTGGTGCTTACAATCTGGGAGGGGGATGTTTTTCAATGGAACTTTGAATTTGGGTCCTAATTAGTATAAATGATGAATTCTCTGGAGTTGTTGCACTATTTGAATATTCACTTCATATCTTTATTGGGTGAGAAACAAATCCTATTTTTTGGGTAGTTTGAATAAGACCACTTCAGGGGATTTATTATGTGCACTAATTCAGAGCCAGCTGTAACTGCATTAATGTGGGCATTCCCACCACCCATGGAGTTTGCAACTCCTCCATGCCTTCATCCAAAGAATCCCTACAGAGGAACCTTTCAATGCATATTTCCTCAATGATATCCTTATTCCACATTTTGGGTCTTGATCATTAATGGAAATTCATTGCAGCTTTACTTGTGCCCAGCAGGACTCTTTCCATGGACTTTTGTCCTCCCTACAACTTTAATTAATTCCTCGGAGCTCATGCTCCACAATTTGTTATAATGAGAGAATATGCGTGTTACAAATATGAGTTTTTATGTTATAGAGCTTTCGGAACCATTAACTCTAATAATAAGCATTTATGAAGTAAAGGCACTAGGTAGTTTCTTGGATATAATTGACTCTAGTGTCTTCTTCCTATTCAATTCTACATCCAATACATTTTCTCTTTGCAGACACCCACCTCTACCTGGACCTTTGGTAGTGGAGCGTCTGTTCTCATACCTGTGTTGTTGTTCCTGCAGTCATCTCTGACTCGTCGTGGCCCTGTGCAAAGATCCTGGGGTGGTCTGCTTCCTCCTTCTCCAGAGCATTAAGACAACCAGACGTTAAGTGGACTTGTGTGGAGTCGTTTTCTGACTCCAGACCCAGCGCCATAAACACCGAGCCAGCCAGCTGCCTCCTACCTATACCTGTACCTACATTCACACACATCACACACATGCACAATATAAATATACAAGCACATCCACATCCATACAATGCATGCATGCACACTCAGACACACATGCCGGAATATAGCATGCATTACATCTATACACACAGACACAAACGCAAGTGCTGAAATTTACATGTGTAAAATATGTGCATATGAAGAGAAACAGTACAGATAGGAATGTATGTCGGTACGTATATATGTAGTTTGGATGAGCCTATATCATATAAACACATTTACATGTATGCATGTATGTAAATGTGCATGTATGCACACACAAGGTATGTGAAAACAGTGCAGTTTTAGCTTTCATGGCCTAAAATTGCACTAAGACTTTTAGGACATCCTACATAGATGCTAATTCAATGGATTTGACATCCAATAATCCATTATCTAGGTCAGAAGAAAATATCATAGTTTTTTTTTAGATCTGCATGTCTCTAGGGGTTATGTGACAATGACTGATACTGCACTTTTGAATTTTCCTCATTGTATTACTTCTTAGAGAGAAAAAAAAAAACTTACAAGACTATTTTTTACCTCCTTACTTGTATTCCTACTTGGGTTTTTTTTGAAAGCATTATGAAGAATTCAGATAAGGGAAGATAAGATATCTTTCCCTTTCTCTTCATCATCTTCATCATTGTCACCACCACCACTTGTCATCATTATAACAACAATATCTCATATTCTACAATGTTTCAAGGTATACAAAATGAATGTTTTTGTGTACATGTTGTAGATCAAGTGTTTATTTTATATTTTAACAAAAATATGTTTTTAATATAAATTATATATAAGTATAATAAATAATAGATCGCTATATAAAATATAATGAATATTTATATTTTAAAGATGAGGAAACTGAGGCTTAGAGAAATTAAATAATTTGATTATGATTAAGTAGTGGCAGAGCTCAAGGCAAGAGCAAACCTTCCAATTCTATGTTTGTCACTCTCATTAGTCAACAATTTTACTTCAAATTAGAATGTGGCAAGTGCATGAGGAAATAAATACAATGAAAGGATTGGTTGCAGTGGGAAATGGCAGCTAGGTAGTGCAGTGGATGCTAGGCCTAGAATCAGGAAGGCTTTCTTCCTGAGTTCAAAATCTGGCATCAGACAGTAGCTATGTGGCAAGTTACTTAACCCTGTTTGCCACAGTTTCCTCATCTATAAAATGAATTAGAGAAAGAAATGGCAAACCACGCCAGCATCTTTGCTAAGAAATCCTCCAATGGGGTCCTAAAGAATCAGACACGGCTGAAACTAAGGAACAATTATATTTAGAGATTACTTCTGGTGGGGTGATGAGAGATGTCTTCATACAAGTAGGAAAGGAGCAAGGCTTAGGTTGATTCGAATATTAGCAGGCAAGAAGTATAATGGAGGTTCACGAAATAGAGTGTGAAAAGAGAGAATAGGAGACTTTTTTGATTGTAGCTCATAAGGAAAGCAGTGTGAGATAAGATTGAAAAACCAAGGTGGAGGCAGAGGTTAGAGAATCTTAACGCCAGGTTTGAGGTTGAATTTTGAGATGTAAAGGGAAATTGATCTAGTGTTAGAAAAAAGTATGGATTAAGTTGGGAAAAGATCAAAAACTGAGGGCAAACATGATAGTGTCAGGTGGTCTGATGAGGAACAGTGGAAGTGGCAATGGAAAAGACAGGAAAGGCAGTATAGATGATGGGATTCTTCACCCTTTTTTGTGCCGTAGACCCCTATACAAATCTGGATCCTAGGGCACCCTTCTCAAAGTAATGTTGTTAAATGAGTATAATCAAATACATGTAATTACAAGGGAAACAATTATATTGAAATGCAGTTATCAATTTATTTTAAAAGGTCCATAGACTCCAAGTTGTGAAACTTTGGATAGAGGTAGAATCAGCAGAAGCTGTGAACTGATGTGAGACTCTTGAGAAAAAAGAAAGAGTAAATGATATATTTGTAGTTTTGAGCCTGGGCAACAGGAATCAAGGAAGTGCTATTATTAGAAACAGGGAAGTCAGTAGGAGTAATGGGTTTTGAAGTAAGATTATAAATGTGGTTTTGAGTTTAAATTAGATTTTGATTTTAAATGCTCAATATTTATATATTTTAACAATATAATCTTTTATATCATCAGTGCTTAAAATAAAGGGTTTATTTATTTTTTTTTGGTCTCCTATGACAAAAAACTATAGATTTGACCTTGGAATTTTATCACTTTCCATTAATGAAGCCAATTAATGTACTTGTAGGAGTAATTGATTTCAAACTACTGTACTTGTTATATTAAATTGTCTCTAATTACTATTTTCAGGCAATTTGGCACAAATAGACTAACTTCTAAATTACAATCTTTAAGAAAGCTATGGTGTTGGACAAAAAGGGAAAGTTATAAATTATACCTACAAACAGGATGTCAAATATGTGGTGTGCTTATGGACTGAGTTGGGGCAGTGTGATCTAGTGAATGGAGCACAGGAATGGGAGGCAGGAAACTTGAGTAGATTAGGTCCAGCTGAAGCCAGCTCCATCTGTGATCCTGGATTTCTCGCCTCAGATTTAATGAGTCATAAACACAGGAGTGCTGAGAAACCCTGGAGAAGGATTACCAATGGCGCTTTCCTTAAGTTGAGGGGATAAACCAATGGGAATATTGCCCAGTGATGTGCCAGCACACCCAGCCCATATCTACGTACTGCTATGCTTACATAAATATTATAATTTCATTATCATAAGACAATCAGAGTTTTGAACTATTTAAAGGAGACATTGGAGTGGCATATGGCATAGTGATGTTTGAAATTGCAAAGGTCCTCCCCCTTGCTTCATCACCATAGAGGTCTATCCATTAGCTGTTTTAGGTATTACTAAATATCCCTAAAGGAAAATGAATGTTTTTATTGCCTGTTATATGATTGCTTCTTTCTTAATATTTTGCTTTTTCTAGGTTGAGAGACTTGAATCAGAATATCAGAAAACACAGAATTAATGGAAAACATAGTCTGGCTGTGAGAGGTCCAAGCGTGGTTTTCATTGAAGAATATTCCTACTCTTGGAACAATCCTTCTAATATTAGGATTTTTTTAGCATTTCCATAGAATGTTTTTTGTCTTGTATATTTGCGAAACAATGTTGCAAAAAAAAGAAAAGAATTAGAAGAGGTTAAAAGAGAAGCTTTCCATTGATAGACTCACAAGATGTTTTCCAAGTAAAAAAATATATTGGACTTAAATTAAGTGGTTCATAAATACTCCTAGTTGTGTGACCCTGGTCAAGTCACTTACTCCAATGACTTAGTACTTCTGCTTTTCTGCCTTAGATTCAATACTTAGCAATAATTCTAAGTCAGAAGGTAAGGGTTTGAAAAAAAAAAAAACTTCAGAAATTCTCAACCAGCTAAAAGTGAGACAATTTAAAAGTGGAAAACAATTTGATTCACTAAATTTGGGTTCAAATTTTAACCCTATTATTGACTGTTGTATGGGCAAGTCACTTCATTTATATAGAGCTCATTTTCCTCAATAAAATTGGGGTGGTAGAAGGAGTTGGACTAGGTGATCTCTTAAGATCTATTCAAGGAATAAATTATTTATGCTTTATATCTTGTACACACACACACACACACACATACACACATACACACACACATTTAGGATTTAAATTCAGGGTGACACCAAAGAGATAATAAGGAAAAAGACTTGTACAAGAATATTCGTAGCTGTGCTCTTTGTGGTGGCAAAAACTGAACAAATTGTGGTATATGTTAGTGATGGATTACTATTGTGCTCAAAGGAACAATAAAGTGGAGGAATTCCATGGAGACTGGAACAACCTCCAGGAAGTGATGCAGAGTGAGAGAAGCAGAACCAGGAAAACACTGTACACAGAGACTGATTCACTGTGGTGCAATCAAATGTAATGGACTTCTCCATTAGTGGCACTGCAATGATACAGAACAATTCGGAAGGACTTACGAGAAAAACCACTATCCACATTCAGAGGGAGAACAGTGGGAGTAGAAACACAGAAGAAAAACAATTGCTTCATAACATGGGTCGGTGGGGCTATGACTGGGAAGTAGACTCTAAAAAATCATCTGAGTGTAAATATTAATAATATGGAAATGGGTCTTGATCAATAGCACATGTTAAACCCAGTGGAATTGCACATCAGATATGGGAAGGCGTTGGGGAAGGAGAGGGAAAGAACATGAGTGTTGTAGCCATGGAAAAATATTCTAAATCATCTAATTAAATAAAATAAAAAAAAGTAAATCCAGGGTGACAACTAGGACTTCTTACAGCTTAGCCAAATTTAGTCGGAAAGGGTAATAGGGTAATAGTACACTTTGACCAGAGGCTAAATTATACTGGAAGAGGAGGTTGCCCATTAGCTAGAGACTCTAGTTAGTTTATGTGGGAAAAAAAAGGTAAGATTCAAGAGAGAAACACTTCAAAGATATGACCTGGGATTTGGGGATGAGTGGGTTCAGTGACTGAGGATAGTAGCATTGCATGGTTTTCTCGGTCATCAAAAGAATATGCCACCGGTCAGAAGCATGCCCCCAGTTGGGAAAATACCCCCCTATGTGTTGGGTCCCTGGATAAAATTTCAGTTGCTCCTTCCTAATTATAATTCGATGTAAAGTTTCACTGGAAATATTTTTTTAAACCTATTCTTTTTCTGAGCGAAGATAAACAAAACCCATTCACTCAAAATGATAAGGAAAAGATAGTTTTGGAAAAGTGAATATGAAATTGAGAAGAATGGCACATTGGCTAAAAAGCTGACCTTGCTATCCAGGAAGATCTAGATTTAAAGCCTACTTCTGACACATACTGACTGTACACCCCTAAGCCAGCTATGTTACTTCTTATTTGCACAATCAAATCTAAGATTTTAAGTGGTAAACAAGTTTTTGCTCTACACTGATGGATCCCTGCACATATGAAATCAAAAGTTTGGAGAAAAAAGGGTGAAATTAGTGGGAAGGGTGTAAATGTTCTCAGAAGACATTCTTCTCTCATTGCTGGACATCTCCAGAATGCTGAATATCCCAATGACAACTCAACATGTCTAAAACTGACTCCTGATTTGTCTCACAAGAGTTGTCCTGGTTCCTACATATACAATTTCTTTTTTAAAGACATCACTGATGTAAGTGTTATCCAGACTTGCTGTCTTAGAAGAATCTTTTCCTCTTCTACTTCTTTAACCTTATGCATGCAATCTATTACTAACATCTATTAATTTTATTTCCTCAATTTCTCCATATCATTTGACTATTTCCCACACATTGCCACAACCTTACTCCTTGTTTGCTTTAACTGCCCATTCTCTATTTTTATTTCTCCCCTTTCCAATCAATTCTTCATAAAGTTATCCTATCAGTTTTCATAGATCTATGTTATTTCCCTTGATCAAATATCTTCATTGTGAGCCTATAGCTTAAACAATCATATAAAAATGATATAAAAATGACTAATCTTGATGGTAAGAAAACAAAAAAGATAAATTGCCTAACAATTTTTTGCTGTTTGGTTGTTTCAATTGTGTCCAACTCTTTCTGATTCCATTTTTGGGGTTTTCTTGGAAAACTGTTTGCCATTTTTTTCTCTAGCCCATTTTACAGATGAGGAAACAGAGACAAAACAGGGTTAAATGACTTGCCCGGGGTCACTCAGTTATATTATATGCCTGATGCCATATTTTGAACTCTTCCTGATTCCAAGACCACTTAGCTGCCTTCCTAATAATTAGAGCTATCCACAATTGGCTGCCTTGTGAAAATAATAGGTTTACCCTCTTTGGAGACTTCCAAGCAGAAGTTGGACCACTACTTGTCAGATATTCTATAATGGAAATTTCTTTATCCTAAATGGCTATCGATGTCTCTTCTCATTCTCAAATTCTGCTCTCATGTAACTTTCTCCTTTAAGGTTTCTTTAGAGTCTGACTTCAACCTACTTTTAAAACCTTATTTCATTGTACTCACTGTCACAAATTCTATGTATGTTCTCATCAAGTTGGATAGGAGATTATTCCCTAATTTAATGGAGAATTTCTCATATCCATGAATTTGCATTGATACTTGCCAATGGCTGTATACTCTATTTTGACCTTTCTATCCATTAAAATCCTACCTTTATTTCAAGGTCAAGCTCAAGTTCCACCTTTTCCTGATTCTTCCCAAATGAAGCTATTTCTCCATTCTCAAATGGTCCACTTTTTCTGTGTCCATCCATGACCCTCATAATTGCTTTACAATATGTTTATTTTTGCACATGGAGTATTTCATTTTTGTCTCTGGCATTCCTAGCGCCTAGTAGAGTGCTTTGAGCATAGATACAGTTAATTAATTTTTATTGCATTAGTTAAAAATGCATCATTCAATATTTCTCATCAAGAATGCCAGTAAACAGGCGCTACCAAGTTAACTTCTATAGCCAATTTCTAGAAGCAACCTAGATATGCCTCCAAGTATAATTCTATTTCAGATTGTTCAATCTGATCCCTCACACAGCTGGAAATGTTGGCATTTTGTAAGAGTCACTATAGGACACTATTTGGCAGTCCTTCTGGAGGCAGCACATATTCAACTAATTACCATTAAATTATATTAGTTTCTGTTCATTTCCTGGCTAGAGATTCAGAATATCTTACCTTTTCCTTTGTAATGTTCCTCTCATGGTCTGCCAAATTGTAGAGAATTCTCAGGCCCTGGTAAGTAACTTAACACCTCTTGTGAAATCATTTCAGTGGAGCAATTGTTTTATCTTCCAAATGATCCCAAGCCTGGCCCTGATCTAAGGAGCATTTGTGAATGCCACTTTGCCCTTGCCCACCTGTTTTAGGTTTCCCCTCCTCCCTTGATCTTCCTTTTCCACACAACAAGACAATCCACAGAGTGGGCCATTTAGGTGTCACCAGGTCTGTGATACTTGACAAGCACTGCCAGTTAACATCAAACCAAATCACTGGAGGTTTTATGGAATCGCATTTCTTCATTGCAAAGAAAGCTGAGAAGACAAGTCAGGTAGCTTTAGAATGAGAGTTTGAATGAGGACACTTTGTCCATGAATGGAAACTCTACATTCTTTGTTATTTTAACAGGCTGTGTCTGTTCTTCTTGAAAGAAATTGTATGGGAGAAGATTGGATTAAGTAGTTTTTATTTAATTTCAATGCCCTTGTTCACTTCTACAAAGATCAACTTACTTAGTCATGTAATAAATTCTTGTTTTACAATAATACTGCTGTATATTATATCACCATGGGCAACTCCTAAATACCGAAATAGAATAGGGAAACAAAACAATTGTTTCTTTGGTGAAAGAAGCCTATATCATTACCCATTCACTATGTCAGATATCACTTGAACCTTGAAAGCTATTCAAAGAATTATCTAGCTACTAGTTAATCTAACTTCAGGTAGAATTAAAAAAATATATTCTTTGTACCACCTTAGCTCATTTTCTTACATCTTGGCCATTTGCAGCCTGACTGAGAGCTAGGTTCATGTTTTCTTTTTCTTTGTCTCTCCTGGAAAATCCCTCAGAATTGACTTTATAATGAAACTGTCCAGTTTTAAGCCTATCTTGAAGACCTGATGCTTTACAAACAAAGCAAAAGTTTATTTTGTCCCAATATTTAATAGGCTATTTGTCTCTCTTTATATAGAAAATAATTTGTGATGAACTGGGAGTTGTAAAGGACCTCAGGTGGGTGCTTAAGACCAGCCTGTTCTATTGTTTTCTTTTTATCCCCAGTGATCTAGTATGGTGATATGAATTTAGTAAGTGTTTAATTTGCTTTCTATTACTTGCTTGCTAGAATGGCTAGAAGTGATGTGAAACAGATGATTGTGGGAAATTATACGATTCTTAATTTGAAAGGCCTTTAAAAATAGAATTCATCACCCTCTTTCTTGTTTTCTCTTTCCCTCCCTCCTTCTTTCTTTCATCTAGATATCTCTTCTCTATACTCTATGTCAATTCTTCTTTCTTCTTTTGTACTCAAGGGGCCTAGAATCTTAACATTTAAAAACAATTATGTTCATCTTAAATTTTTTACTTGGAAGTGAACTGAGCAACTACTCAGCATTTTCTATCTAAATGTTGAACATAAAATTATTATGAGTTAATCCTTGATTTCATTAACTAATCATAGCTTAGTAACTCTTTCACTTTTGTCCTAATTTCTATAACTTTTTATTATTTACTTTACACCTATCTGCATCTCATAAACAAGTATCCTTCAGTTAAAAAGTAGATAGCCTAATTGCCATTAATTCAATATTGTTTCAGTGTTTGAGATATCACTTATTTTATTTTTATTTTATGTTATTGATTGATATAATATTCATTTTACATATTAACAAATATTTATTTTTCTCTCTCATCTGCCTTCCACAATTAAAAAAATCCCTTGTGATAAATATGCATAGTCAAGTATAATAAATTATGACACTCACTATGTCCATGATGTCATGTTTATTTCTACATTTTGAGTCTATTTCTTTTTTTGGTTTGGGTCCATTCCAGTGGATGATGTTATCAGTTTTGTCACCATCAGCACTTTTGGGCTATTGTGATACAAAGAAAAGCAAAACAAGCCCAAGTATGCGAGAAAACATCATCAACTATCATGTCATATTTCTACTTTCCAATTCTGTATGCAGATACTTTGCAGCAGAGAATCATAAATTTAAAGGTAGGATAGGACCTTCAAAGTCATTGCTTACAACTTTCTCATTTTACACATGGGGAAACAGAACTCTAGGGAAGTTAAATGATCTTCTCCTATAACAAAGGTAGTATCAGAGGCAAATTTTTAAATCGTGTTTTGAGGAATCTGTTTTGTTTGTCCAATCACAGAAGCATAAGAGGAATAGAAGTACGTGAAGATACCCAGTGTGCTTTGGTCATCTGAAAACTCTATTGAATTTTGTCAGGTTTCAACTCTAAGTAGGAGGATAAGTACATATCTCAATGAACTTGTTCCCCAGCAATCCATGCATTGTGGTTACCATGGCATTCTGAATAAAGAGTAATTTTGGTATCTCCAGAAACAGTCAAAGCTGCTTGGAAGGTTATACCTTCCCACCACTCTTGCCCACTAGAGGTTGGATGTAATTTGAGTTGAAGGGATATGAGAAATTGTCCTTACCTTACAAACTACCTTAATATTCTTTGAGCCTTCCTGATAATTCATCATGTTGTAAGAGTCCCTAATGCAGCAAGAAAAGTCACATTATAACTTTAAAGGATTAAAAGGATATTTGACTTCTTGAGTTAATTCCACAAGTTGGTACTCCAGAGGCAAGATCTGAAACTAGGTCTTGGCAACAAATGCAACCCTCTAACACTACATCCACTCTGCCTCTGTGACTTCATCTTCTCTTTTAAAAGTGTAAAACTTAGTAGAATCAGATGAGAAAATTGAAATTGAGTGAGTAGCTCCAAGTCACAAAATAAATGTCATTTCAATTGTATCAAGGAAATGCCTAGGTACCTCCTATAAAAAATTTCCCTCTTATGTCAGAAATGGGTTCCTCTTGTTAACTCCCTCCAAATGAAAATTGTTTGTTATTGTTTTACAGTAAGATTCTCCTCCCTCTAGTTACTGACAGCACTATCATAACTCTTTATTCTGGCCGCAGAGTAAATTTGCAGACATTCTTTTAAAAAAATTTTATTTAGTCAATTTTGAACATTATTCCTTGGGTACAAGAATCAGATTGCTTCCTTCCCTTCCCTCCCCCACCCTTCTCATATCCAACGTGCAATTCCACTGGGTATTACATGTGTCCTTGATCAGCACCTATTTCCATGTTGTGGATGTTTGCACTAGGTTGATCATTTAGAGTCTATATCCCCAATCATATTCCTTCAACCCATGTAATCAAACAGTTGTTTTTCTTTGGTGATTCTACTCCCACAGTTTTATCTCTGAATGCAGATTGTGTTCTTTCTCATAGATCCTTCTGGTCATTCAGGATCACTGAATTGCCACTAAAGGAGAAGTTCGTTACATTTGATTGTACCACAGTGTCTCAGTCTCGGTGTACATTGTTCGCTTGGTTCTGCTCCTCTTACTCTGCATCAATTCCTGGAGGTTGTTCCAGTTTCCATGGAATTCCTCCAGTTCATTATTCCCTTGAGAACAATAGTATTCCATCAACAACATATACCAAAATTTGTTCAGCCATTCCCCAATTAGAGGGCATCCCCTCATTTTCCATTTTTTTGCCACCAAGAGCACAATCATGAATATTCTTGTTCATGTCTTTTTCCTTATTATCTCTTTGGGGTACAAACCCAGCAGTGTTATGTCTGGGTCAAAGGGCAGATAGTCTTTTAGTGTCCTTTGGCAATAGTTCGAAATTGCCCTCCAGAATGGTTGGATCAATTCACAACTTCACCAGCAATGCATTAATGTCCCAACTTTGCTACATTCCCTCCAGCATTCATTTCTTTCCTTTGCTGTCTTGTTAGCCGATCTGCAAGGTGTGAAGTGATATCTCAGAGTTGTTTTGATTTGCATCACTCTGATTATAAGAGATTTAGAACACTTTTTCATGTGCTTATTAAGAGTTTTGATTTCTTTATCTGAAAATTGCCTATTCATGTCCCTTGGCCATTTATCAATTGGAGAATGGCTTGATTTTTTGTAAAATTTATTTAGCTCTTTATAAGTTTGAGTAATTAGACTTTTGTCGGAGGTTTTTGTTATGAAGATTGTTTCCCAATTAGTTGCTTCCCTTCTAATTTTGGTTGTATTGGTTTTGTTTGTACAAAACCTTTTTAATTTGATATAATCAAAATTATCGATTTTACATTTTGTGATTTTTTCTAAGTCTTACTTGGTTTAAATATTTTCCTTTCCCAATGATATGACATGTATACTATTCTGTGTTCATCTAATTTACTTATAGTTTCCTTCTTTATATTCAAGTCATTCACCCATTCTGAGTTTATCTTGGTGTAGGGTGTGAGATTTTGATACAAACCTAATCTCTCCGATACTGTCTTTAAATTTTCTCAGTACATTTTATCAACTAGTGGATTTTGGTCCCAAAAGCTGGGATCTTTGGGCTAATCATAGATTGTCTTGCTGAGGTCACTTGCCCCCAGTGTATTCCACTGATCCTCCTTCCTGTCTGTTAGTCAGTACCATATTGTTTTGATGACCACTGCTTTATAGTATAGTTTGAGATCTGGAACTGCAAGTCCTCTTTCCTTTGCATTTTTTTTTCATAATTTCCCTGGATACCCTTGATCTTTTGTTCTTCCAAATGAACTTTGTTATGTTTTTTTCTAATTCAGTAAAAAAGGTTTTTTTTTTTTTTGTATTTCAGTGGGTATGGCACTAAATAAGTAAATAAGTTTGGGTAGGATAGTCATTTTTTATTATGTTAGCACATCCTACGCATGAGCAATCAATGTTTTTTCAATTCTTTAGATCTAGTTTTAATTGTGTGGAAAGTGTTTCGTAATTGTGTACATATTGTTCCTGTGTTTGTCTCAGCAGATAGATTCCTAAGTATTTTATATTGTCTAGGGTGATTTTAAATGGAATTTCTCCTACTAATTCTTGCTGCTGAGATGTGTTGAAGATATATGGAAATGCTGATGATTTATATTGGTATATTTTGTATCATGAAACGTTACTATAGTTGTTGATTATTTCGACTAACTTTTTAGTTGTTTCTCTAGAATTCTTTAAGTAGACCATCATATCATCCACAAAGAGTGATTGCTTGGTCTCCTCATTGCCAATTTTAATACCTTCAATTTCTGTTTTATCTCTAATTGCTGCATCTAGTGTTTCTAGTACAATGTTAAATAATAGAAGAGATAATGGGCATCCTTGTTTCACTCCTGATCTTATTGGGAAGGCTTCTAGTTTATCCCCATTGTAGAAGATGTTTGGTGATGGTTTTAGATAAATACTGTTTATTATTTTTAGGAAGGGACCTTCTATTCCTATACTTTCTAGTGTTTTCAATAGCGATGAGTGTTGAATTTTGTCAAAGGCTTTTTCTGCATCTATTGAGATAATCATGTGATTTTTGTTGGTTTGCTTGTTTATGTGGTCAATTATGTGGATGGTTTCCTAATATTGAACCATCCTTGCATTCCTGGTGTAAATCCTACCTGATCATAGTGAATAACCCTTGTAATAGCTTGTTAGAGTCTTTTTGCTAATATTCTATTTAAAATTTTTCCATCTATGTTCATTAAGGAGATCTTAATAAGGATATACGGCCTATATTTTTCTTTTTCTGTTTTTGACTTTCCTGGCTTTGGAATCAGTACAATATTTCTGTCATAAAAGGAATTTGGTAGAACTCCCCCTTTGCTTATTCTGTCAAATAGTTTGTATACTATTGGGATTAGTTGTTCTTTGAATGTTTGATAGCATTCAATTATGAATCCATCAAGCCATGGGGTTTTTTTCTTAGGGAGATCTTTGATGGTTTGTTCAATTTCTTTTTCTGATATGGGGTTATTTAAGAATTCTATTACTTCTGTTAATCTAGGCAATTTATATTTTTGTAAATATTCACCCATATGACCTAGATTGCCATATTTATTGCCATATAATTGAGGAAAATAATTTTTAATGATTGCCTTAATTTCCTCTTAATTACAGGTGAGGTTTCCCTTTTCATCTTGGATACTGTTAATTTGGTTTTCTTCTTTCCTTTTTTTTTATCAGATTGACCAGTACTTTGTCTATTTTGTTTGTTTTTTCAAAATACCAATTTCTAGTCTTATTTATCAATTCAATTGTTCTTTCACTTTTGATTTTATTAATTTCTTCTTATTAATTTTTAGGATCTCTAATTTAGTTTTCATCTGGATATTTTTAATTTGTTCGCTTTCAAGTTTTTTGATTTGCTTGTCCAATTCATTGATCTCTGCCCTCCCTAATTTGTTAATATATGAACTCAAGAATATAACTTTCCCCCTGAGTACTGCTTTGGCTGCATCCAATAGATTTTGAAAGGATATCTCATTATTGTCATTTTCTTCAATGAAATTATTAATTGTTTCTATGATTTGTTCTTTAACTAATTTTTAGAATCATATTATTTAATTTCCAATTAATTTTTGATTTGACTCTCAATGTACCCTTACTGATTATTATTTTTATTGCATTATGATCTGAAAAGGTTGCATTTATTATTTCTGCTTTTCCACATTTGTTTGCCATGTTTTTATGCCCTAGTACATGGTCAATCTTTGTGAATGTACTATGTGCTGTTGAAAAGAAGGTCTATTCCTTTTTGTCACTTTTTATTTTTCTCCATATATCTATTAACTCTAATTTTTCTAAGATTTTATTCACTTCTCTTACCTCTTTCAGATTTATTTTTTGATTTGATTTATCTAAATTTAATAATGGTAAGTTCAGCTCTCCTACAAGTATAGTTTTACTATCTATTTCCTCCTTCAACTCCACTAGTTTCTACTTTAGAAATTTGGATGCTATACCATTTGGTGCATACATGTTGAGTACTGATATTTCCTCATTGTCTTCTTTTACTATATTATTTTACACCCATGGTTTGCTTTTAATCAGTCCCCTTAATCCCCACCCTTAATAGGCTTCCTTTTCTGCCCCCTCTTTTTTTGTTCCCTTTTTTAAAGTCTTTTAAGTTCCCTCCCCCTTCTCTTTCCCTCCCTTTTTGTACTCCCTTCACCCTAACCCCCTTAGTTTTCCCTTCTCACTTTCCCTGTAGGGTAAGATAGAATTCAATACCCCAATGGATCTATATGTTCTTCCCTCTCAGAACTGATTTCATTGATATTAAGCTTTAAGTATTACCTATTTTAGCACTCTCTTCCTCTCCTTCTTATAATAGTATTCTTCCCCTCCCCTTCCCATGTTTCTATTCATGTGATAAAGATTATCCTATTTATCTTATTTCTTCAAATATCTCTTGGTGCCATCTTCGATTTCCCCCCTCCTTTTTTTTCTGCATATCATCTTGTACCATTTATTACCCCAATTCCTTCCTGTAAATGATTCTTCTAATTACTATAATAGTGAATATAATTTTTGAGAGTTACAAATAACATTTTCCCCATATATTAACACAAACAATTTGATTTTATTGAAGCCCTTAAAGAAGAACGGTTGAATAATAAAAAAAAAAAAACTTCTTTCCCCTTTCCCTCTCTTTATTATTTACCTTTTCATGTTTCTTTTGATCTTTGTGTCTAGATATCAAACTTTCCACTTAATTCTGGTCTTTTCTTTACAAATTCTTGGAAATCTTTTATTTTGTTGAATACCCATACTTTCCCCTGGAAGTATATAGTCAGTTTTGATTGGTAGATGATCCTTGGTTGAAGGCCCAATTCTCTTGACTTTCTAAATATCATATTCTAACCTTTGTGGTCCCTTAGTGTGGAAGCTTCCAGATCTTATATAATCCTTATTGGTGCTCCTTGATATCTGAATTGTCTCTTTTTGGCTTCATATAAAATTTTCTCCTTTTCTTGGAAGCTCTTGAATTTGGCAATTACATTCCTTGTAGTTGTTTTTTGAGTATTTAGTGTAGAGGATGTTCTATGAACCCTGTATATGTCTATTTTGCCTCCTTGTTAAAGAACATTAGGGCAGTTTTCTTGGATAATTTCCTGTACTATGATGTCAAGACTTCTGTTTATTTTTGGGTTTTCAGGTAGACCAATGATTCTCAAATTGTCTCTTCATGATCCGTTTTCCTCATTCATCATCTTGTCAATGAAATATGTTATGTTTTCTTCTATTTTGTCAGTCTTTTGACTTTGCTTTATTAATTCTTGCTGTTTTGCAAGATCATTGGCTTCCAATTCCCCAATTCTGGTCTTTAAGGCCTGGTTTCCTGCTATATTCTTTTGATTTTCCTCTTTGATTCAGTCTATCCTGCTTTTTGTGGCTTCCAGGTGTTTCTCCAGTTGGGAGTTCTTGTCCTTTAAACTATTATTTTCTTTTTGAACTATTTCCCACTTTTCTTGCCAGAAGGCTTCCATCTTTTGGATAACTCCAATTTAAATTCTTCAAGAGCTTGTGGCCAATTTCCATTTTTTGGGAGGTTTTTGTGCATTTATTTGTATTTCCTCTGTAGCCTGGGCTTTTTCCTGCCTAAAAATTATCCAGGTTCAACCCCTTCTTCTTGTTTTTCTTGGTTTCGGTAAGTTGTTCCTGGTCAATGTTTGCCATCACTATGGTTGTTTTTCCTTCTCTTTCCAGTCAGAAATCTGAGTTAGATGGGTACGGTCTCTTTGTGTGTAGCTAAGGAGCAAGGATTTTGCCTGAGGCCAGCTCTCCAATCACTGGAGCTTTTACTGTTTGCTTCCCTTCTCTGTGCTATCTCCCCACGAGCACCTATGGTCTGGGCTCTTCAGACTTCTGGGGTTTCAAGTATAGCTACTCTCAGGGGTTGGTCTTTGGTGGTCTTAGTCAGCTTTCAAGGACCTAGAGGTGCCCCTTACTCACTCTAGAGGTGCCCCTCATTCACATATCCCAGACCACACACATATCATCTAAGGAATCAATTCCTATGGAGAAGGGCCTAGACTTCATTAGCTATTGTCAATCACAACTGTCACTGATAGGACAGGTAAGCCAGTCTTGCTGAAGCAGCAGGAGAACCAAGAGGAATAGACAATAGGCAGCATGTACAAGGAAAGTTAGTTAATTCATTACCATTCTCTTGACCTTCATTTCTCCTTAGACATCAATGGAGCTAGTCTAGGCCCCAAATCCAAAGCCTTGAGAATAGCAATATTTTCAACTGTGTCTACATCCATCAATGTGGGAAGCAATTACTGCATAGATGCACCTTGGTAATTATTCCTACAGCCATAGATACTGAAGATCAAGAAAAGAATGTTATTGCCACCAAAGCCCTGGACATTGTCATGATATTCAGAGTTAAAAATTGATGTTTTATTAGTGGATATGACATTAAAGGGGAAGCATTTCCATTTGATTTATCTCTGTACACATAGCACCATGGAACTTTTCCATCTTTCATATTTGTATTGTCTTCTTTATTAAATGTGAATTCTTTGAGAGAAGAAATTGTTTTTTTCTATTTGCATCTCCAGAAACTAGCATAATGTTGTACACATTGTACTTTATCAATATATTTCTTCATATATAAAACATACATATACCCACACCCTGAACCCACCATATATATATATATATATATATATATATATATACACCCACATACACACACACACACACATATATATATGATAAGGATGACAAATATTTGTATTTTATAGAAGAGATATCTCTATAAGTATATATATGTATATATGCATAAATGTAGGGGTTACAATATGCATTGAATTAGGGAGTATCCACAACTAGGGGATCATGGATTCACCAAATTATTGACATTCAGAAGACAGTAAACTTTTTTTGGGCAAAATAATGATTAGCCACCAAAAAGTATTTTGATACATGCACAAACTTTTTGGTGATGTTTTAATAGGGAAATATAATTATCATCAAAATTTCCCCATAGAATTCCTGTTTTCATTTTACGAAGCATTAAAAGTGATGATTTGTAGCATTGAAAAATGTTTTCCTTGTTTGTCCAAGAAGGTGAAGTGGTAGGCAAGTTACGCACATAAAGGTATGCATTTAAAATGTTTAGAATGAAATTGCCTAATTTTAATCTAGAAGAGAATCTTCAAATTGGAGAATTTGAAAGAATCTAGAGATTATTTGGCCCAATCTCTCATCTCATAGAATAGTAAAACTGAAACCTGAAGAAGGTTAATTGTCAACACTGATTGTCACTTTTGTCAAAGAAGGATCTACTATAGAATTGGCCTCACAGTAGATGTTTAATAAGTGTTTGGAAAGAACACTCGTTGACCTTTGCTCTGGAGAATTCACCTTTAGAAGAATGCCATTAGTGGAAGGGCTTCATTCATTATTCAGGAAGTATTGACTGAGTATCTACTCTAGGCATGGGAATGTTTGATGTCTTGGGGGAAAGGCAGAGATAAATAAAGGTAGGTTTCTTGCCTTCAGGAAGCTTACAATCCAGTAAGGGGAGCACACAGGTACACCGCCCCACACACACGCCATACCTAAAATGGTAAGGGGGAAAAATACAAAAAAATGAAAAGGTGCTGGATATCCTTTCACATCGGTGTGGGTGGTAAATTAAAAAAAAAAGAGAAATCTATTGTCTTTTTATTCCCATCACTTGATAAATCTGTGTAACATGTATGTGTCCAGTCTCTGCTTTCACAATCAGGAACGTGGGTGAATTTTCTGACCTCTGTGGATATCAGTACACAGTCCAGAATTCCTCTGATTTCTCTTAGTGCCTTGGAAGAAACTATGGGTTCTTTAAGGCTCTGCCAGTGAAGCTTAAGCTCTGGCAGGGCCTGCCAGGCTGGAAGGACTTTCAGGTCTCCCCTCTGCTCACCACTCCCATCTGCTTGTCACTTGAATAAAAGCTAGCAAGTTCTTTTTAAATAAGCTTTTAATGAGGTAAATTACTATTTGCATGCACTCCTGAACTATCACTGCTATTAATGGCTTCAGCATTGTGGTTTGGCCTCCAAAGGTGTGAAAATGTCTCTCTGTTTATTTTCCCATCCTTAAAAAAGAAAAAAGGTGCTTATTAATGATGTGTAGCTATTGCTACAACTGGGCTTTTTTATTGCAGAGGGGGGCTAAGTTGCTTTTAAACTTGTAATGCTATCTAGTATGTTTCAAAATACAGTCACTCAATGAATGAGTTCTTCATGGAAAACACAAACATTTGCCAATTCATCTCTAAGCAGGAAAGAAAACCTTTATTCTCATATTGTTGGGCTTTTTATTTTGCTTCAGCTGCCTTCAGGTACATGCTTCTGTGCACAGTTGGTTTCTGAGCCCTTTCCGAAGGCCCTGTCTTAGAAAATACAAGTGTTTGCCAATTTACTATTAAACAACAAGAGGAAAAACTTTATTCGTTTACCTTTCCTTTCTTTTTTCCCCTTCTGGTTATTGGTTGGTTTCTTTATTGTACAGGTGCACATGTTGGTGGCCAGCTGGCTGGTGCACCTTTCCAAGTCTCGAAGAGAAAATACAAATATTTCTTCATTCAATTTTAGCAGCAAAGAGAACAAAATGGGCTGCCCTTTTTTCTTTCTGCACATGAAAGTAGCAGGGCTGCACTGGCCCTTCCCAGGAGTCTGGCAGAGACCAGCAGTACTGTAGGCCAGCTGCCAACACATTTTGTGCAAAACTAGCATTGGCAAGGCGTCCTTTTGGCAGGGGATCTGCCTCTCTCCCAAATAGTCTGGTAGCAAGCACCTTGTTTTGCTTCTTCCATCCTCTTTCTTATGTACCAGTCAGCCATAACTGGTCACTTTGCAACTTGATGAACATGCCCCATGTATAGAACGGATCTCCATCCAATGTCGTTGTTACGTTACACTGGTGATGTAAGCAAACCCACTTTCCTAATTTTTCCACTGCTTTCCTTATGCAATGCCACTGCGAAAGGTATAATAGAAAGCTCCCTTTTCTTCTTTCTGTGCAATCTCTCATTTAGATAGCCTCAGGACACATAAGATCAGTACTTTTAGATCCTTGCAATTCCTGTGAAGGTGTAAGACTTCTCGCACTGTTGGCATGCCTATCCCATCATTTGTGCTACAAAGAATGAAAGGTAATCTATGAAAAAATGGACAGAAATCTCCCAAGCCTGCAGCTGCCTAGAGGACCTAGTGATTTCAATGTGAAGATCAGCAAAAATGAGATGGTAAAATTCAGCAGGAAAATATAGTTTGAGGAAGTGAAAAAGAGTTTATAGATTAATTTGATAACATGGAGTTTCACTCTGGCCCCACTGTCTGAGAAGCAGGTCTGTTAACATTGTGTTCACCGTGCCCAGAGACTTCTAGTACCCTCAACAGGCTGTGAAATCTCACCCGTTTCTGCCATCAAGTCAAGCCCTCATCAATTGTGGTTCCTTTTTATGGGTCCCAATGATTAGCATTCCAGTTCTATTTAAATTTTGGATTTTAAATGACCATTTTCAAAGGAATATTTGTTTCATGTATATAGTAAAAATAATTTCCTTAACATCAGAATAATACAGTATGCACTTTGCTGTGTTGGTCTCTGAGGAAGAGAGATGAAGTAGGCTAAGGGTTTAAGTTTCTACATAGCATTTATGAATATGGGCACATTCAAGTCCAAAATTCCTCTGAGCTTATGTACTGGTTCCATGGCTTCTTCGAGTTTCTCTCCTGGGTCGACTATAACATCTGGTCTATATTCCTGGGTTCTAAGATATTCATTAATAGATGTCCTGGGTTGGTGCCCCCGCTCTTCATCATGTAAGATTAAAAAGGACAAACAAAACAATTTCTCAAGGCTATATGGCCTATGGGGTTATGTGTGGCTCTCAAAGCATCCTGCATTACAGAATTTTGTTGTCTACTATGAATGGAGAAGTCCTTTACTCCTGGATGAGAATGCAGGAAACAGAGTGACTGTGCTTCACAAGGTAAGACAAGTATTTCCCTAAGCATTCAATATATGTTATGCACTGTGTGAAATTGTGGGAATATAAATAAAAACAAAAAGACAATCTTTTCCCTCAAGGAAATTTTAACAAGAAAAGAAAACATATAAATAGAAGTTGCAAAGCTAGGACAGAGAGAAGAGAAAGGGAGTAAGGGAACATGGTAGAGAAATAATTCTCAGAAGGTTAGAAGTAGAGACCAATTAAGAAGGGAATAAAAATGACTAATCTGGGTGCTTCCTTGAAATCAGAGTAGTAGGAGGAAGTGACCAATCAGAGGAAGGAATTTCAAAGGGAAAAGACTCTTCCAGGCTGAGAAGGCTTCTGGGGAATGATGAAGAAAGTAGTCTAGAAATCTACATGTAGAGCATTTATATTTGATCCTAAAAGGCAATAGGGCCTTTTTTTTTTAAGTAAAAAAAGATTCCTTTAGAAGACAAGTGGCAACGTCAGCTCTATGTTTTAGGAATATTACTTTGGCACCTATGTGTAGATTAGATTGGAAAATGTAGAGAATTGTGTCTGGGACACCAGTCAGAAAGAATCGCAATTAATTAGGTAAGTAGTGATGATGGCCTAAACTCAGATGTTGACTATAAAGAGGAAAGGGACAGAGTTATTAAAATTTGTGAAAATTACAGTTGGTAATGAATGGATTCATGTAGGGAGAGTATAGAATCAAGAATATGAATCCAAGGCTTCAAATTTGTATGATTGGAAGGATGGCAGTGCCCTTGAAAGAAATAGGGATTTCAGGAAGAAGGATGGATATAAAGGAAAAGACCAATAGTGTTTCAGGCATGTGTTGTAAAGAAAAGCAGAAGAAACTGTTAACAATCCTGAGAATTGTTTTCTACTACATCTCTCACATATATTCCTTTCTCTCCAGTGACAGAACCATAATCATATTTCAGGCCCCTATTATCTCTCACCTGGATTGCTGCAACTTGAATTGATATTATGAATGAGATATTGTTAGAATGTGGTACCTGAAAGTGGGTGTTGTGATGGGCTAGTCAAGAAGCATGAGAAGTCAGAGGGATGTGAGGTTTCAAGGCTGACTATGAGATTGTTGGAATCCTGTTGTTTGGAAATGTTGACTTTGCAAAGGCATTATAGCTTTAGACATCTATATGTAATTTAAATGTAAATAAAATTGAACTACCGATTTATAAAAATCATATTACTATAATATAAAAAATAAAAGGTTATAGAAGAAAACATCTCTTTTGCTTGTCTCAAATATTGAATTACTGAACAGTCTTCCTTCACCTTAAAGGATGGATTCTAGGAAACATACAGATTTCAAGGCTAACATCTGCATTATAAAGCAATGCCTTCTTATCTTCGAATAATAGCTCCTGGAAAGTCGAGAAAATAACAGTGGCCACACTACTAGACTGGTAGATTGTACCCATGGTAACAGTGCCCATAGATCCTGACCTGTGCACTCAATGGTGTTCTTAGGGCATTGAATATCTCCTTTCCTGATGGAAAGATAATTCAGGCATCTAGCTTGGCACAAAATAGCCTACATTTATCCCTACTTTTTATTTCTTATCTCCCCATATAGATTAGGTAGGGATAAGAAAGACATATGGTGGGAGAAGGTCAGGGAAATGGAAAAGCTCTTTGGGGAGCTGAAAGGGTTATGGGAAACTGTGAAGACCTTGGAGCTATGTGAAACTAGGAAAGTGAAAACAAAGTCAGAGATTTTTTTTTAATATTTTCACAGAAAAATGACACAGTAGAGAGAATGATCACTATCATTTATCAACAACAAACAATGGTGAAGTGGATAGGCTTATGGTCCTGCAATCAGCAAGACCTGAGTTCAAATTCTGCCTTAAACAACTACTAGCTATGTGATACTGGGTGCCAATTAACATCTGTTTTGCTTCAGTTTCCTCAACTATAAAATGGAGAAAACAATACCATCTAACTCAGAAAGAATTTCTCAGAATCAAAAGAGCTTAGTATAATGTCTGGCACATAGTTGTGTGGATGCTATTTAAAGCTTATTCACTTTCCTTCTCCATCAACAGATCTAGCTACCAAAATTATAATTTTAGTCTCCAAAGTTGCCATTGAAATGTACAATGTTATGTTTTTTTTAATCTCGCTACTCAATAACTAATCCAGAATGAGATTAACACTTTTGTTCATTTTGCTTTTCTTTATTGCAATAAAAGAATCTTTTTCTATGTCTTAAAATTCAGAGACAAATGGGTATATGATAGTTATTTTTGTCAATTTCTAAGGAGAACTTCTGGAGTGAGAAAACAGTTGTACTTTCGACCCCCTTGGGTATATGAACGTGTGAGTCTGTTTTAGTACTTAGATTAAAAAAATAACCCAAAACCCAAACACCTAACTTCCATACTTAAATCTCTTGAGGTGTAGCAGAAGTGCCAATCCAATAAGAGAGGTGAGGTGATAAATGCTGAGTCAGTCAGCTTAGAGGAAGCTGTATTAGAACCAAAAATAAATTCAGAAACTTGTTACTAAGCCAAAAAATCCATAGAGATGAGAACCTTTTTCATGTGTTGCTTACTCTGTTATTATTTCCAGTCATGGGTGATTTGGTCTGTTAAATGCTCATTCATAATCATATGAGATCTTTGTGTAGCAATTTTATCCAGTATCAGTATAATTCCTCTAAATATAAAATACTTTAGTTTCCTTTAGTTTAAATATAATTGTATTATATGGGCTGTATAATTCATTGATTTAGGAATTCATTAATAATACTCTAAGGAAATGTATTTGAGGGAAAACCATATCTTATATTCTGAAGCATGATGGTCAATCACATGTCTGATTTACATAGCTTGATATACAAATGACTGCAAGTTAACTGATTTTACAGGGAACTAATTTGGATAATTTAGGGAGACACCTATTTTTTTTAACTTTTCCCTTAACATTTATAGTGTTCAAGAAAAAATGAACTTAGAGAAGCAGAATAATTGGGATATTACTGCATAATCTTAATTTTTAATATAAATGTACCCATATGGAGTAAATTTTGTCTAAAGATTTAAAAAACAAGCAATGAAATCGGTTTATAAATTGAGATAACTATTGACCATACATTCTTTTTAAACATGCTTTTTCATTTTTATTCTGATCTTTTTTCTTTTATTTTAACAAATTTCAACATAAGTTTTCCCAAGTTATACAGTTTATGTTTCCCCCTACTTTCTTCTCTCTCCCCTACAGGAGTTGACAAACAATTCAATCTGGGTGGTATGGGTATTATCAAGCAAAACATATTTCCATATTACTCATTTTTAAGTAAATAATCTTATAAAACCAAAAACTCAAATCATACCCAAATAATAAAATGATAAATCATATGTTATAATCTGCATATGTACTCCCACAGTTCTTTCTCTGGGGGTTGAAAGCATTCTTTTTCATAAGTCCCTCAGAATTGTCTGGCATCATAGTATTGCTGTTAGTAGTAAAGTCTATCCTATTTGATTGTTCCACAATATTTCAGGTATTGTGTATTATGTTCTTATGGTTTTGCTTATTTCACTCTGCATCGGTTCACTTAGATCCTTCTAGTTCTTTTGGAAATAATCAAGTTTGGATCATAGATTTCCATCAGCATCATATTCCACCTTTTCTTTAATCATTCCCCAACTGAACATCCCTTTAGTTTCCAATTCTTTGGCACCACAAAAAAGCATGGCTAAAAATATTTTTTTGTTTACAAACAGGTCCTTTCCCATTTTTTTTTTATCTCTTTGGGACAAAGAACTATTAGTGGCATTACTGGATCAAAGAGCACACATTCTTTTATAGCACATTGGGCATAATTCCAAATAGCCCTTCAGAAGGTTTGAATCAATCACAACTCTACCACTAATGCATTAGTTTCCCAATTTTACCTCATTCCCTTTAACATTTATTTTTTTCATTTACTGTCATATTGACCAATATGATAGCTGTGTGTGGGTATCTCAGAGTTGTTTTGATTTGCATTTCTCTAATCAAAAGGGATTTTGAACATTTTTTCATATGATTATATACATAACTTTGGTTTCCTCTTCTGTAAACTGCCTGTTCATATCCTTTGGCTACGTATCAATTGGGGAATGACTTGGATTCATATAAATTTCACTTAGTTCCTTATATATTTGAGAAATGAGACCTTTATCATAATTTCAAATATCAAAATATTTAAATATTTTTTCCTAATTTGTTGCTTCCCTTCATTGGTTTTGTTTGAACAAAATCTTTTAAATTTAATATAATCAAAATTATTCATTTTATATCTTGTAATGTTCTCTATCTCCTGTTTGGTCATAAATTCTTCCTTTCTCCATAGATCTGATGGGTAAACTATTCTGTGTTCCCCTAATTTACTTATAAAATCACTCTATGTTTAAATCATATTCCTATTTTGAGCTTATCTTGGTATAGGATGTGAGATACTCATCTAAACCTAATTTTTGCCATACTATTTTCCAATATTCCCAGAAGTTTTTTGTCAAATAGTGTTTTTTTAATCCCCCAAACTGATATCTTTGGGTTTATCAAACACTAGATTGCTGAGTTCATTTATCCCTAGTCTATTCTATTGATCAACCCTTCTATTTATTATCCTGTACCAGATTGGATTGAGGTTACTGCTTTATAGTATAGTTTAAGCTCTGATACATCTAGACCTTCATCCTTCACATTTTTTTCATTAATTTCCTCAATATTCTTAATCTTTTATTCTTCCAGATTAATTTTGCTATTATTTTTCTAGTTCTATGAAATAGTTTTTTGGTACTTTCATGAGTATGGCACTGAATAAGTAAATTAATTTGGTAGGATTGTAATTTTTATTATATTATCTTGGCCTACCCATGAGCAATTAATAATTTTTCTAATGTTTAGATATAATTTTATATGTGTGAACAGTGTTTTGTAATTGTGTTCATATAATTCCTGTTTGTCTTGGCAAATAGATTTTCAAATATTTTATGCTATCCAGAGTGACTTTAAATGGAATTTCTCTAACTCTTGCAGCTGAATTTTGTTGGAAATATATAGAAATGCTAATGATTTATGTGGATTTATTTTGTATCCTAGAGTTTTGCTAAAAACTATTATTTCAACAAGTTTTTTAGTTGATTTTCTAGGCTTCTCTAAGTATACCATTATATTGTCTGCAAAGAGTGATAGTTTAATTTCCTTATTGCTTATTTTAATTCCTTTCTTTTTTTCTTCTCTAATCACTAATGCTAGCATTTTGAATACAATATCAAATAATAGCAGTAATAATGGACATCCTCTCTTCACTCCTGATCTTATTGGGAAGACTTGTAACTTATCCTGATTGCAGATAATACTGATGGTTGTAAATAAACCCTACTTATTTTAAGAAAAGCTTTTTTATTACTGTTTTGTTTTTTAATTTTTTTACTTTTCTTAAATTTTATTTATTTATTTTTTTTGGTTACAATATTCACTTTATTTCCCCCCCTCCCCTCAATCCACCCTTCCCACAGCTGACACACAATTTCATTGGGTATTACTTGTGTCCTTGATCAGAACCTATTTCCATGTTGTTGATGTTTGCACTAGGATGTTCATTTAGAGTCTATATTCCCAGCCATATCCCTTCAACCCATGTATTGAAGCAGTTGTTTTTCTTCAGTGTTTTTATTCTCATAGTGTTTCCTCTGAATATGGATAGTGGTTTTTCTCATAAGTCCTCCGAATTGTTTTGTATCATTGCATTGCTACTAGTAGAGAAGTCCATTACATTAGATTTGTTCAATTCACCACTTTGTAATTGCACATTGAGAGGTTAAGTGACCTATTTGGGGATATATTGCTAATACAGACAAGAAAAAGGACTTGAAATCAAGGCTTCTTAACTTCAAGGATTGCTCTGTGTTGACTATACTGTACAGTCAAGCACATAAACATGATAATTGTCAGAATTTTTGGATACTCTTCAAAGATAAGCACATTTCAATCATGTGTACTAGGAAAAAACTCATCCTTACTACAAACACAGCTCCATCTCAAGTGTGTATTTTAATATTTTCTTTATAGTGCCACCAATTCTTTTTTTTAAAACATTATTTTATTTGGTCATTTTCAAACATTATTCATTAGAAACAAAGATCATTTTCTTTTTCTCTCCCCACCCCCATGGGAATGTGTGATTCCTCTGGGTATCATATGTGTCCTCAGTCCAAACTCTTTTCCATGTTGTTGGTATTTTCATTAAGGTGTTCATTTAGAGTCTCTCCTCAATCATATCCCCTCCACCCCTTTAGTCAAGCAGTTGCCTTGACTCAGTGTTTTTACTCCCCCCTTTTGTCCTCTGCTTGAGGGTAGTGTTTTTATTTTCTCCTTGATCCCAGTGGATTGTTCAGGGACATTGCATTGCCACTAATGGAGAAGTTCATTACATTCGATTGTACCACAGTGTATCAGTCTCTGTGTACAATGTTCTCCTGGTTATGCTCCTTTCACTCTGCATCACTTCCTGGAGGTTGTTCCAGTCTCCATGGAATTCCTCCACTTTATTATTCCTTTGAGCACAATACTATTCCATCACCAACATATACCACAATTTGTTCAGCCATTCCCCAATTGAAGGACATCCACTCATTTTACAATTTTTTGCTACCACAAAGAGAGCAGCTATGAATATTTTTGTACATGACTTTTTCCTTATTATCTCTTTGGGGTACAAACCCAGCAGTGCCATGATTGGATCAAAGGGCAGACGGTCATTTAGCGTCCTTTGGGCATAGTTCCAAATTGCCCTCCAGAATGGTTGGATCCATTCACAACTCCACCAGCAATGCACACTAATGTGTGCAAACTTTGCCACATCCCCTCCAGCATTCATTTCTTTCCTTTGCTGTCATGTTAGCCAATCTGCTAGCTGTGAGGTGATACCTCAAAGTTGTTTTGATTTGCATTTCTCTGATTATTAGAGATTTAGAACACTTTTTCATGTGCTTATTAATAGTTTTGATTTCTTTAACTGAAAATTGCCTATTCATTTCCCTTGCCCATTTATCAATTGGAGAATGGCTTGATTTTTTGTACAATTGGTTTAGCTCTCTATAAATTTGAGTAATTAGACCTTTGACAGAGGGTTTTGATAGTGAATATTGTTTTCCAATTTGTTGCTTCCCTTCTAATTTCAGATGCATTAGTTTTGTTTGTACAAAACCTTTTTAATTTGATGTAATTAAAATGATTGATTTTACATTTTGTGATGTTTTCTAGCTCTTGCTTGGTTTTAAAGTCTTTCCTTTCCCAAAAATCTGACAAGTATAGTATTCTGTGTTTGCCTAATTTGCTTCATATATATATATATATATATATATATATATATATATATATTATCCTTCTTTATATTCAGGTCATTCACCCATTCTGAGTTTATCTTGGTGTAGGGTGTGAGATGTTGATCCAAACCTAATTTCTCCCATACTGTCTTCCAATTTTCCAACGAGTTTTTTTTTTTTATCAAATAGTGGGTTTTGGTTCCAAAAACTGGTATCTTTGGGCTTATCATAGACTGTCTTGCTGAGATCATTTACTCCAATTCTATTCCACAGAGCCTCCTTTCTGTCTATTAGCCAGTACCAAATTATTTTGATGACCACTGCTTTATAGTATAGTTTGAGATCTGTCCTCCTTCCTTTGCATTTTTTTCCATGATTTCCCTGGATATCCTTGAACTTTTGTTCTTCCAAATGAACTTTGTTATTTTTTTTCTAATTCACTAAAAAAAAGTTTTTGGTAGTTCAATGTCTATGGCACTAAATAAGTAAATTAATTTTGACAGGATGGCCATTTTTATTATGTTAGCTTATCCTACCAATGAGCAATCAATGTTTTTCCAATGTTTAGATCTAGTTTTTGTTGTGTGGAGAGTGTTTTGTACTTTGTTCATATAGTTCCTGTGTTTGCCTCGGCAGATAGATTCCTAAGGATTTTATATTGTCCAGGGTGAATTTAATTGGGATTTCTCTTTCTAATTCTGGCTGCTGAAATTTGTTGGAGATATATAGAAAAGCTGATGACTTATGCGGATTTATTTTGTATCCTGTGACTTTGCTAAAGTTGTTGATTATTTCAACTAGCTTTTTGGTTGATTCTCTAGGATTCTTTAAGTAGACCATCATATCATCCTCAAAGAGTGAATAACTATGAAAGCAATGCAAAACACTGATTTAAAGTTTACAAATTTTACATTTTCTTCTTACTCCAGATAGCTTAATTTTTGTTCATGAAAAAATTTGACTTTTGTGTAACTAAAACAATCAATTTATCTTCTACAAGTTTCTATATTCTTTGCTATCTTCCCATAGGTATGAAACTATGTGATCAACTTCTTTTTTTTTTGCTACAATCTTTGATGTTCAGAGCATTTCTATATTTTCATATTAGCAAGTATGGGATCTGAGAATGATGATGATGAACAATCAATCAACACTCTGAAATAGATAACATGTTTCTTCATTTGTCCTCTGGAATTATGAATCATTTTATTGATTGTAAAACTTTTGGAGTTGTTTGTTTTTACAGGGTTATATAAATTATTCTTCTGGTTCTGCTTATTTTAATCTTTATTAGTTTGTAAAGGTTCTCTAAATTGTTCATTTTTGAAATGCTGAAGGTATAGTCCAAATTGTCCTGTTTCTACTCATTTCACTTTGCTTCAGTTTAAATGTCTCTTCAAAATCATGTTTCCTCAAGGAATGCTGTATCAATTGGGTGTTGGCTGAACAACTTGTGCTCTGTGGTTGTAATGGCATACTATTATGCCATACAAACAGTTCAGGAAAACTTGAAAAGTCTTATATGAATTGATGCTAAGTGAAGTGAGCAGAATCAGAACACTCTACAGTAACAGAAATATTATATGATGATCAATGATGAAAAAATGAATTATCACAAATGCAAGGTTTTAAGATAACCCCAAAGGACTCATTATGTTATCTTTGGCCATAAAAAACTGTTAAAGTTTGAATACAAAACAAAACATATCATTTTCACTTTGTTTCTTTCATGAATTTTTTTATATGTGCAATATGTGTCTTTTTTCACCCAGAATGTGGATTATTGACTGCATTATAGAACTGGTATAACCTTTATCATATGATCTACATTCTTGGAATTGGGAGGGAAGGAAATCAGTGAGAGAAGCTGGATCACAAAATTTGAGATAACAATTGTTAAAAATTGTTTCCACGTCTAATTGAAAAATTAAAAATGTTTCTTCATTTTTTACATTATATAGTCATCTGTCACAAATATTCAAAGCATTCCCCAATTTTTAGTCATGTTGTTGTTATTGTTCTTCAGTTGTTCAATCGCATCCAATTCTTTGTGACACCATGGACACCAGTCCCGTCTATCCTCCTCAATCTTTGTTCAAGTTCATATTCATTGTTTCTATGACACCATATCTATGTGTCATATCCTCTACAATCTCTTTTTCCTTTTGCCTTCAATCTTCCACAACATCAGGGTCTTTTCTAATGAGACCTGCCTTCTTATCATGTGATCAAAATATTTAAGCTTCAGCTTTAGTATTTGATTTGCAGTGAAGAATCTGAATTAATTTCTTTAACTATTAAGTGATTTAATCTCCTTGGTGTTCAAAGGACTCTCAAAAGTCTTCTCCATGCCCATGATTTGAAAGCACCAATTCTACAGTGCTCAACTTTCCTCATAATTAAACTCTCACAGTCATATATTTCTCAAGAAAAACCATAGCTTTGAATATACAGAGTTTTGCTGGCAGTGTTATTTATGATTTTTAATATGTTGTTCATATTTGCCAAAGCTTTTATTCAAAGGAGCAAGTGCTTTTTAATTTCATTGTTGCAATCATTGTCTACAATGATTTTTGAGCCTAGGAATATAAAATCTGACACTACTTCTATTTCTTCTTCCTCTATTTGTCAAGGAGTGATGGAATCAGTTGCCAAGATACTAGTTTTTTTTTTTAATGTTCATCTTCAAGTAAGCTTTTATATTCCACTCTTTCACCTTCATCAGGAGGCCCTAGTAATTCTTCTTCACTTTTTTTCTATCAGTTTGCATATTTGATAGATTAATGAAATTTCTCTTGGCAACTTAATTTTGACTTTTGATTCATTCAGCCTGGCATTTCATCTGATGTATTTTGTGGATAAGTTAAATAAATTGAATGACAATACATTGCCTTGTCATGTTCTTTCCTCAATATTAAACCAATCAGTTGCCCCATGTTCAGTTTTAATTGTTGCTTCTAGACTTGTTCCTCAGGAAACAAATAAGATGATCTGGGACTCCCATCACTTTGAGTGCTTGACAAATTTTTGTTGTGATCCACAGTCAAAAGATTTAGTATAGTTAATGAAACAGAAGTAGATGTTTATCTCCACTCCCACCGCCACACTGTGGAACTCCTTGCTTTCTCCATAATCCAGTGAATGTTGGCAATTTGGTCTCTAGTTCTTTTGTTTCTTTGAAAACAAGCCTGCTCTTCTAATAATTCTTGTTTGACATTTTGCTGAAACCTAGCATATAGATTATTTAAAAAATATTTTATTTCATTTTTCCCCAGTTACAGGTACATTGTACAATATTCCCATCACTGAATTCAGTTTTTTTTTCCCTAGTTTTGCTAATTTGGGCTACTTCAATTCATATAAGTCCCTGCAGGCTTTTCTGAGCTCCTCAGGCTTATCATTTCTTACAACACAATAGTATTCCATTATATTCCCATTGTATAATTTATTCATCCATTTCCCAATTGACTGGTATCCCTTTACTTTCCAATTTTTTGCCCCACAAAAGAGATGCTTTAAATATTTTTGAACATATAGATCCTTCCCCTCGTTGCTTTTTATCTCTTTGTGATACAAATCTAGTTATGATAATCCTGGGTCAAGGTATCTGTAGGGTTTTATAGCCCTTTGTGTATAGGTTCCAATTGTTCTCTGAAGGTTTGAATCAGTTCACAACTCTCCCAATAGTGAAATAGTGTCTCAATTTCCCCATATCCCTTCAAGTTTTGTCATTTTCCTTTTCTGTCACTATAGCCAACATGATAGGTGTTGGATAGTCCCTCAGAGTTTAATTTGCAATTCGCTAATAGTAATTTAGAACATTTTTGCATTACTATTAAGAGCTATAATTACTTTGTCTGAGAATTCCCTATATATTTTTAAGCATAACCTTGCCGTCATGTAAAAGGAATACAATTGTTTAGAAACTTGAACATTTTTTAGCATTTTCCTTTAGATGATTTAGTATATATATGCATATATATATACATATATATATATATATACACACACACACACACACAAACTGATTTTTTCAATCCATTGACCACTTCATTGTGTTCCAAATTTTCTGATATATTGAGTATAGCACTCTTAACAGCATTAACTCTTAGGATTTTAAACAGCTCAGCTGGAAGTATGTTATCTCCACTAGCTTTTGCTTCCTAAGGCCTACTTGACTCTATTCTACAGGATGTTGTTATAAGTAATGTTAAGATCCTTCTTATATAGTTTTTTGTGACCTCTTCTTGATGTATGATACTTCTATTAAATCTCTACCTTGTTTTTATTTATCATGGTCATTTTTTAAATGAAAATTTCCCTTGATATTTCTAATTCTCTTGAAGACATCTCTTGACTTTCCAATTTTGTAATTTTCTTGTATTTCTTTGCATTAGTCACTTGAGAAAACTTTATCTCTTCTTGCTATTCTCTGAATTCTGCATTCAGTTTGTAAAGGAAAAATGAGAAAGTAAGTGAATATGATGGAAGAAAATAATGAAAAAAGAGTTGACAGCTTACTAAAGAAGGCATGAAAAATACCTAAGAAAATGACACATTAAAAACCAGTATAGATCAAATGGTAAAAGAAGCAAAGAAATCTATTGATGAGAAAAATTCTTTACAAAGCAAAATTGGCCTAATGGGAAAAGAAAAGGATAAAAAATTCACCAAAGAAAAATCCTTAAAAGTATAATTGACCAAATGGAAAAAGACATGAAAAATTCATTGAAAAGACCTTCTTAAAAAGTAGAATTAACCAAATATAAAAGGAGGTACAAATGATCATTGAAGATAATAATTCCTAAAAAATATAATTTGGGAAGTGGAAGTTTATTACTCCATGGGACATAAAAACCCCCACTAAATCAAAACCAGAAGAATGAAAAAATAGAAGAAATGTGAAATCTATCACTGAAAAATGACTTACCTAGGAAATAATTTGAAGAGAGATAATTTTAGCATTATTCAACTACTCTAAAGACACAATAATAATAAAAAAGAGCCTCGATATCATTTTTAAAGAAATTATAAAGGAAATTTATAGCTATTTTAGAACCTAAAGTTAAAATAAACATTTAAAGAATCTAACAACCACTTTCTAAGATCCCAAAATGAACACTCCCCAGGTATATTAGCTCCAAATCCCAGAGCTTTCAAGTCAAGGAGAAAATATTGCAAGCCACCAAAAATATCCATTCAAATACCTTGGAGCCCACAGTAAGATTAACCCCAGATTTATCAACTTCTGAATCAGAGTGCATGGGATATGATATATCAGAAGGTAAAGGAGCTAGTATTATAATAATCACCCACTAAGCAACTGAGTTCAATGCTTCAGGGGAAATGAATATTCAATGAAATAGAAGATTTTCAAGCATTACTGATGAAAAGACAACATATAAATAGAGATTTTGACTTCCAAATAAAATTAGAGAATGATAAAAAATGGTAAACAGGAAAGAGAAATCAGAAAGGATTCAATAAACTTAAATGTTTATATCCCTGCATGGGAAGGTAATACTTGTATCTACTAAAAACTTCATCACTTTTGGGGCAGTTAGGAGTATACATAAAAAGAAGGCATGGATGTGATTGAATATGATGCAATGGTATCTAAAAATAAATTAAGGGGTGAGAAAGGATAGGGCACTGGAGGAAGGGGGAAGGAACAGTAGTATAGAGTAAAGTATCTCACATAAAAATGTGTGAAAGGGCTTTTAGATGGAAAAGAGGATGAGGGAAGAAGGGAGAAGAGTGCTTGAACATTATTCTCATCAGAATTGGCTCAGAGGGAATAAAATGCATATTCATTTGGGGATATCAATTTTTCTTACCCAATAGAAAAATAGAAGGAGAAGGGGATTTGGGGGGAGGTGAAATTGGAGGAGGTGATAATCAGAACCAAACCACTTTTGAGGATGGACAGGGTTGAAAAGAGAATGAGAGTAGGATAACCAGGGAGAAACAGGCTGTAGGAAATATACAGTAATAATTACTGTGAAAAATTACAACAAATTTCTTTAATAAAAATCTCATTTCTCATATACATAGGGAAGTAAGTTATACATACATACATACATACATACATACATACATATATATATATATATTGGGAACCAATATATATATATATATATATATATATATATATATATATATATATAAACAAATGGTCAAAGGATATGAACAGACCATTTTAAGACAAAGTAATCAAAGCTATCTATAGTCATGTGAAAAATGTTCTAAATCACTATTGATTAGAGATAGTAAAATGAAAAAAAATTCCAATGTAACACCTTATATCTATCAGGATTGACTATTATGACAGAAAAGAAAAATGACAAGTATTGGGAGTGCTGTGGGAAAATTGAGGTACTAGTGCATTAATGGGGGAGTTGTGACTAGTCTAATCATTCTGGTAGTTTGCAACTATATCCAAGGGTCTAAAAAACCATACATCTCCTTGACCCAGCAATGCAACCACTACATCTGTGTCCCAAAGGATTAGATACAAATAAACAAACCAAAAAGGGGCTATTTGTATATAAATATTTATTGCTCCTTTTTTGTGTGTGTGCGTAACCAAAGAATTGGAAAGTGAGGTGAAGTGATACTTATCAATTAGAGAATTACTGAAGAAGTGATTGTATATGATTATAATGGAATATTACTGTGTTATGTGAAATTACTATCAGAACAATTTCAGAAAAACATCAAAGGACTTAACATGAAATAATGCATAGTGAAGTGAACAAAACTAAGAAGACATTGTACACAGAAACATCAATATTGTGCAATGAACAACTGTGAATGACTTAGCTATTTTGTATAAAATCAAATCCAAAACAATCCCTAAAGACAAATAGTGAAAATGCCATCTGCCTCTGGAGAAAGAAGTTATGGAACCTGAATTCAAGTCAATGCATATTATATTTCCCCTTCTTTCTTCAACTTTTTTTGGTTTGAGTTTTTTCTACAAAAGGGCTAATAGAAAAAAAATTTACATGATCGCACATGTAAAATTCGTTAACAGATTGTTTATCATCTCAGAGATGAATGAGGAGAAGAAGAGAATTCAGTACTCAAAATTTAAAAATAAAATCAATGTTAGCATTCTTTTAAAATGCATTTGGGGAAAATAAAATATTATTAAAATTGTATTAGATGCCTACTCTGTGCCAGACACTATGGTAAGCCCCAAGGAAACAAAAAGAAGGGAAAATTTCTGCTTTCAAGAAGCTTACAATATAACGGGAGTGACAGCATGCTACCAAATATATAGAAAGCAATTTATGTACATAAATAATAAATAGGAGATAATTAATAGAAAGAAAGTACTGGAATTAAATGGGGTTAAAGATTCTTATAGGATGTGGAATCTTAAATGGTACTGAAAGGAAGCCAGAGAGAACAGTAGGAAGAACCAGAGTAGTATAATATTCCAGGAATAGCTTGAGAAAATGCTCAGAGTTGAAAGGAGAGTTCATGAAATGGCCAAGATGCCAGTGTCACTGAACTGAAGAGTACATGTCAGGGACTAAGATGGAAGAAGACTTAAACAGTAGTAAGGGCCTAGGTCATAAAGGACTTTGTTTACCAAAAAAGCATCTTATATTTTATACTAGACACAATAGAAAGCCATGGTAGTTTGTGGAGTATGGGGTATTGGTAACATGATTAGATCTGTGCTTTTCTGATGTGTGATTAAATAGAGGATGGATTAAAGTGGGGAAATCCCGAGGCAAGCTGACCCACAAATGGGCTGTTGCAATAGTCTTGGATTGTGGTGTTGAGGGCCTGTACAACAGTGGTGTCAGTGTTAGAGGATAGAAGAAGGTACCAATATGAGAGATCTCGCAAGTTTCTATTGGCCTTGGTAACATTTTGCATACGGAAGGTAAGAGACAGTGAGGAAACCAAGACAACTCATCAACTGTGAACCTGATTTATTGCAAGGTTCATTTTGTCCTCTACAGTAATTGTGAAAGTAAGAGATGGGAAGAGGGTTTTTTTTTTTTTTTGTGGGGGGCATAATAGGTTCCATATTGAATGTATTGAATTTAAGATTTCTATTAGAAATTCAACGTGAGATGTCTGAAAGGCAGTTGGAGGTTCAGTTTACAGGAAAACTGGTTAATTTTGTATTTTGTCTTTTTATTTACTGTGTGTCTTTAGAATTCTAGGATAATAAGTAACAGATAATTAATAATGACTAGTCACACCTGACAACTGGCAGATTATTGCATAGAACACTGAGCATGAAGTAGAAAGACCTTTAACTTTTGATTACCTCATTTTTTTCAGCTGTAAAATGGGAATAATAAAAGCATCTACCTTAGAAAGTTGCTGAGGATAAACTGAAATGTTATTTATAAAAATATTCACAATAATATCTCTCGTAATAAATGCTATATAAATAACAATTCATTTTCCACTGTTACAGTTTCCCAGTTATAGCAAATAATGCCTAAATTGTCTACTAGACTACAAAAACAGTTGGGCTTTTGATAGCTGATAATGAAGCAAAGCTTATAATTTGTTATATCTGAGACAATATTTTTCTCTAGATTTTTAGTTAATTTTAAATCCCCTACTAATATAGTCAAATTATATTTTATGTCAAATGTCAAAAATTTAAAAATAATATCCTCTAATTGTTCAGTTCTAAAGTTTGGCAATTTCCCCAAATCATCCAATTCATATTTTCATGATAGTTAATTAGAGATCTTTTAGTTTGATGTTTTATTCTGAAAATTAGGCTATAATTATTGTTCATACAATAATTTTAAACAGAGAAATTTAGGTAGCAATATTTCCCTGTATCAAATATAATTCCTCTCTTTCCCACTCCCTGATTCCATTGTGCACCAATCTTGTAACTTGTGAAGTTCCCTTAGCAACAACCACTTGACATCCTTAGTTCACTCTGTGTGTGTGTCTGTTACTGTCCATTTGTTAATATATTTATTTATCTATTCATCTGTTTATTCTTTAAAAAGTCTTATCTTCTATCTTAGAATTGATACTGAGAATTTACTCAAAGACAGAATAGTGGTAAAGATAGGCATTTGGGACTAAGTGACTTTCTCAGGGTCACACAGCTAGGAAGTGTGAGATTTGAAGCCACGGACCTCCCATCTATAGGCCTGACAATCCAATGAACCATGTAATTGCCCTTCCTCATTAATTCTTTACTTAAGTATGGACCTGTAATTTCATTTCCCATGCTGAAACTCCCTGTACCAATCAAGATTTCAATTTCATCTGTAATTTATGGTCTTAAAGAGTTTTCAGTGGGAGGAGCAATGAGAAGTTAAATACCTTGTCTAATCATATAGTTAATATATGTTAGAGGCAGTTCTTAAACCTTCCCAAATCTAAGGCTAGTTCTCTATTCATTTTGACAAATTGAATTTTATTATTTTAGGAGCTTCCCCAACTGTCACTACTATACTCTAAGAAACCCGAAAAGAACATCAACGATTTTCTGAAGAAGTTTTTTTCTTTTCTTTCCCTAAGCTTGATATCATGATATACTTAGATATTATCTCAAAACAAAATGAATCTGAGTCAATGATGATCACTGAGTGAAGGGAAATGAAAATGAACATCAAAAGTGATTAGTGTAGTCACAAGTATTTCTTTAAATTATTTGCTTCTTAAGGAAGATGTATTTTTACTAATATTGGAAGACTGCAGCCTAGTATTTTGCTCCAGAATCTCTAGTCAATCCTCAGTTTATTCCTTTCTTTAGAAAAATAAACACTTGCTTCTGTTCATATTAAGTATTTCAGATTTTAGTTATAGTCTTCTGGTATCTTAAAGAATTTGTATTTCTTTTGTTACCATCAATAACATCTTTCTAACTCAGTAAATATGAACTTCATAATATAAGGACAACCATTTATTCCCTCTATTTCCATTCTGAGTGACTTTTTGTTTTCCAAGAATTTTAATACACGTGTAAGGATTTTCTTAACCACAAAGATTTTTTTAACAGATAAAGTTTTTGTCCTCATAATGTTTCCTTCCTCTTTTTGGTTATTTAGAAAACACAATGAAAGGGTGTGCCTTAATGTATAAAAAATCACATCTGAGATGTTATAAAACAACATGATACTCAGAAAATGCTTTTCTATTTAAAAAAGATAGAAGATAGTAGAGAACATGTCAGAAAATCTGGTTTCAAATATTGAATCTTATATTTATTGTTGTCACCTTAAGTAAGTCATTTCAATCTTCCTAGCTCCTCTAAACCCTCTAATTCAAAGATAGTTTGATGATATACATTGGGGGAAAGAATTTCCTCATTTGGAATCTCTTATAGCAAAGTGAAGTCATAGTTTAAAACCAAGTAGCTAACTTACAAAGAAGCTGACATTTTAAACTTATAAAATTGCATATATTTTGCTGACCACCACCTCTAAACACTTTAACAAAGTAATAGTCAATTAAAAAACATTTATTCAATGCTAACTGTGTGTCAGGAATATGGTTCATAATAAGGATTCAAATAGAAAGAAAATAATAATCCCCATTGGCAAAAAAAAAAATGCTTTCTAAATTTACTTTGAATTCATCTCAGATGAGCCTTCTTTTATCTCACCTGGAAGTAGGTTCCAAATGCTATGACCTCATCACAGCTACCTTCACTACCATCATCATCTTCAGTCCTCCCCATTGCAAAACTGGACTCTGAATCTAGGTTTTCCAGTTCTGATATGTACAATTTCATTTTATTTTACCTGAACCAAGGATCTTTTCCATTTTGCAAACATCTACACATCACATACCATGGATGATTAATACCACTGCATTTTAGCTCCCTTTATGTATTGCCTTCCCTTATTAAAAGGTAAACTCTTTGATATTAGAGACTGTTTTTGCTTGCTTGTTTGCTTGTTTTCTTAGCATCGTGCTTGCCATATATTAACTACTTATTGCATATTTGTTCTTTTATTTTCTTCCTTCCTTCCTTCCTTCCTTCCTTCCTTCCTTCCTTCCTTCCTTCCTTCCTTCCTTCCTTCCTTCCTTCCTTCCTTCCTTCCTTCCTTCCTTCCTTTCTTCCTTTCTTTCTTCCTTCCTTTCTTCCTTTCTTTCTTCCTTCCTTTCTTTCTTTCTTTCTTTCTTTCTTTCTTTCTTTCTTTCTTTCTTTCTTTCTTTCTTTCTTTCTTTCTTTCTTTCTTTCTTTCTTTCTTTCTTTCTTTCTTTCTTCTTTCTTTCTTTCTTTCTTTCTTTCTTTCTTTCTTTCTTTCTTTCTTTCTTTTCTTTCTTTCTTTCTTTCTTTCTTCTTTCTTTCTTTCTTTCTTTCTCTCTCTCTCTCTTTCTTTCTCTCTCTCTTCTTCTCTCTCTCTCTTCTTCTCTCTTCTTTCTCTCTCTCTTTCTTTCTCTCTTTCTTCTCTTTCTCTCTCTCCTCTCTTCCTTCTTTCTTTCTTTATTTCTCTCTCTCTCTTTCTTTCTTTCTTTCTTTCTTTCTTTCTCTCTTTCTCTCTCTCTCTCTCTCTCTTTCTTTCTTTCTTTCTTTCTTCTTTCTTTCTTTCTTTCTTTCTTTCTTTCTTTCTTTCTTTCTTTCTTTCTTTCTTTCTTTCTTTCTTTCTTTCTTTCTTTCTTTCTTTCTTCTTTCTTTCTTTCTTTCTTTCTTTCTCTCTCTCTCTCTCTCTCTTTCTTTCTTTCTTTCTTTCTTTCTTTCTTTCTTTCTTTCTTTCTTTCTTTCTCTCTCTCTCTCTCTCTCTCTCTCTTTCTTTCTTTCTTTCTTTCTTTCTTTCTTTCTTTCTTTCTTTCTTTCTTTTCTTTTCTTTCTTTCTTTCTTTCTTTCTTTCTTTCTTTCTTTCTTTCTTTCTTTCTTTCTTTCTTTCTTTCTTTCTTTCTTTCTTTCTTTCTTTCCTCCATTTTTCTATCTATCTTGACTTTGAAAGCTTTGATTTCTTTTTCTAAAGAATTTGTTCATATTTTTTGACTATTTATGAACTATGGAAGGACACTTTATAGCACAAATTTAGCACATCACACATATTAGAGAAATGAGGCCTTTATCTGAGGCTGTAATTTGCAAAGAGTTTTCCTCTATTTCTGATTTTCCTTCCCATTTTGGATACATTAATTTTGTTTATGCAAAAACATTTATTTTAATATAATCAGATTATCTATTTTAACCCTTCTATATAACATCACTTTAAACTTTTCCATTACCTTGCTTTTATTTATTTATTATACATTTTTAAATATTTATTTTACATACTACACATTGGTACAATTTACAGTAATTATTCTGACATTTTTTGGTCCTTGCTTTCTCCCTCCATTCCAGACTTTCCTCTTCCCCATGATGGCAGGTAATATGATAGAGATTATACATATGTTATCATATAGCACACAATTCCATGTTCATCATGATGTGAAACACGTATTGCTTACACTAGGGAAAAATTTGTGAAGGAAATATACTGGGGAATGTTTCAGTGCTTCAATCTTATGTTTCAACCTGCATTTGGCCTCCATCAATTCCTTCTGTGGTGGTGGATAGCCTTTTTGTTATAGTCTCCTAGAGTTGTCTTAGATTTTTTCCCCATTAATAATAGTTATGATTCACAATTGATCATCTTATATTACAGTTTTTAGTGTGTATAACATTCTGGTTCTTATTAATTCACTTTGTTTCACTTTGTATAAGACTTTCTAGGATTTTTTTTTGTGAACATCTTGTAAATTATATCTTATGGCACAACACTATTCCATTATAATCATATGCCACAACTTGTTAAACCATTTCCCAATTGAAGGACATTCCTTCAGTATCATGTAGACAGCAAATTGTGGGATTCTGCCTTTTAATTCACTATGCTATCCTCTTCTATTTTATGTGTGAGTTCATACCACTTATATTCACATTCATGATGAATGTGCATTTCTATCTTATTTCACACCTGTTTATCCTTCTCTTCCTCTCCTTTCAGTCTTCTATATTTTGTTTAATCATAAACTCTTCCCATATCCATAGATATAACAGGTATATTGTATTATGTTATTATAACATATGTAATATATTATACACATATGCCTCCATTCTTTCCTATTTTACTTATGATTCACCTGTTATGTTTATATCATTTGTCCATTTTGACCTTATATTGGTATACAGTGAGAGATTCTAGTCTGTTCCTAGTTTTAGCCAAATTGCTTTCTTATTGTCCTAGCATTGAGTCAAATGGTGAAGTCTTACCACAAAAGCTTGGATCTTTTGATTTTTCAAACACTAGATTTCTCTAGTTCCATGGTTGTGAATCTGTGGGGTATATGCCAGAGGGGGAACTTGGAGCCCTCTATGAAAGCATATGCACCCTCACCCCAGCACAGGGCTCACTAAGTTTGTTACTAGAAAGTCAGAGTCATGGTTGGATTGCTCTCCTCTCCTTCTCCAAACGTGCCTGACAATATTTCTTGTATCATCCATTCCTTTAAAAGGTTCACCATCACTACTATAGTGATTTACTAATGTGTATAGAGTATTTAATCGAATCCACTGATCTACCACTCTTCATCTAATCAAATACTAGATAGTTTTGATGATTACTATTGTGTAATATTGTTTGAAGTCTGGAATTGCTAAGGCAATTTGCTTCACATTTTTTCTTGATTACCTTGATATTCCTGATATTTTGCTTTTCCAGATGGATATTGTTACATTTTTTCTTAGCTCTATAACATAATTAATTGGTAATTAGATTGGAATGTTTTTGAAGAAATGAATTTATTTGACAGCAGTGAATGTTATTATATCAACTCAACTTACTTATTAGCAATTAATATTTCTGGTTTAGATCTGAATATGTGAAAAGTGTTTTGTAAATATGTTTGTGTACTTCCTGAGTTTGTCTGGATGGGAAGCCTCAAAATTATTTTATATTGTTTTCAGTTATTTTAAATGGATTTTTATTTCTATCTGCTGCTAAAGGATTTTATTAAAGTATATAGAAATGATGCATATTTAGGTGTTTTTTTAAATATCCTACAACTGATGAAGTTAATTGTTTCAACAAGTTTTTGGTCTAGGATTTCCCAAATATATTACCATATCATCTGCAAAGAATGATAGTTTTATTCCTTTATTACCTATTTTATGTCTTCCATTTCTTTTTCTTGTCTGTTTATTGCAACTAAAATATCTCGTACAATATTACATAATAGTAATGATAATGAATATTCTTGCTTTACTTTTAATCTTATTGGGAAGGCTTTAACTCTATCCCCAATATAAATAATACTTGCTCTTGGATTACTATTTTTATAAAAAGCTCATTTTATTCCAATGCTTTCTAGTGTTTTTAATAGGAAGAGGTGTATTTTTCAAAAGCTTTTCCCACATCTATTTATATAATCATATTATTTTGCTGTTTTTTTCAATATGGCCAATTATGATGATAATTTTCCAAACATTAAACCAACACTGAATTCCCTCTATAAATTTCACCTGGAAATATTGTATGAAATTTGTGATACCTTGTTATAATCTCCTTACTACTATTTCATTTAAATTTTTGTACCTGTAATCACTAAGGAAATTAGTCCGTTGTTTATCTCTTCTTCCTCTCCCTTATTCAGGTATCAGAACAATATTTGTACCATAAAATGAACTTGGTAGGACTCATTTCTTACCTATTTTCTTATATAATCATCAAATGGTTATCCTATTAATATATATTGCTATATAGGTTTGTCTTCTACTGTGATTCCGTATATAAAAATATTGTATTCCATATAGATGCTTAAATTATTATTGTTTGGTGGGACAATAGTGATTAAAACATTTTTTTATAGTCATATGTTCATGGAGTTTTAGATAGCTGTCTTATTTATTATTATAATACATTCCCAGCATTTCTTTTTTTAATTATTCAGAATATTTTAGTATGTAGTATGTTATCTGTGAGTTTATTAAATATATTGAACCTCATATTTAGACATGCATATGTATAAATATATATACACACATTTGCACATATATATGTTTCTTGCCATCACTTCTCCAGACATATGATTGATCTATAGAAATAAGGATAATAATTTAATCAATATTGCTTTACCAAATAATAATAATGTAAAAACCTTTGCAAAGGAAACATTTTGAATAAGTGTGTCTGTCACCTGTCATCTCTAATTTCTGCTTACTTTGATCATTATTGACCTTTCATTTCTATGAATAAATATTTATGATAGTAATTGGATTTATGTTTCTTTGTTAATATATTGTTACTTGAATTAAAATAATGTTGTTTATGGGCTTTTAATTCCTTTCTTGGAATTTAAAAACATCTTTTCTTCCTCCTCCTCATCTGCTTCCTTATACCTTTTTCTTCTTGTGCTTTTTCCTTTCCTTCTTCCTTCTCCTAATTGTCCCCCTACTGCTCCTCCTTCACTTTCTTCTTGATGAGGAAATAGTTCTGTACAATCTCAGCCTGTTTATCATTTGATCTCACAGCTTATCTTTTATGAAGAAACAATAATATATCTATTTTTGTCTTAAAAGATCCAATGTTTTATTAATAATATATAGATATTTGTTTGGATCAATTCAAAAATCTGTTATGGTTCATTTTATATTATTTTAAGTATCTTAAAAATAGTATTATCTAGATGTTAATTTCTAAGCATTGAATTTGTTTTTAGATAGCCAGTAATGTTCTTGATATTTTTTTTAATTCTAGGAAGAGACCAAGGAATTTCAAAGTCTTAGCTTTATCTTTTGGTTCAGTTTTATTTTTGGATTAAAGTTTTAGGACTTTTTGTGTATATTAAATTAATTAATTAATTAATGTGTATATTAGTCTTTTGTGTATATTAAAAATGATATATTTATTAAGTCATAATGGCATTTTGATTCTAGGAGATGGAGAAACTAATATTTTTTATTGAAACCACATAGTTTCATATCACACAAAGATATCAAGCGATTAAAATGTTTTAGTATACCATCTTATTTATATTGAAGAGGGAGGAGGGGAGGAGAAGGGAAGAGAATAAACATTTCTATAGTAGCACCTACTATGTGCCAAGTATTGTGTTAAACATTCTTCTCATGTGATCTACACTTGAAAGTAAAGCTTTTAGCTGCATTTTGTAGTTGAGAAACTGAGAAAAATAAGAATTGTCAGTCAGTTAGTGAAAAAAAAAACCATATTAAGCATCTTTTATGTGCCATAGTATAAAGAACTAGGCACATAAAGAGTCAAAATTTATTACCTGTTTTCAAAGACCTCATATTGAGCAATGATTAAGAGATAGAGAAGTGACTCAAATTAAGGATTTTTAGGGATGGCTTCTAGTAGAAGAAGGAATTTTGGGGATTTAAAGGAAATTATGTAATCCAGTAGATGGAGTTGAAGAGGTAGAGCATTCCAGGCATGGAGAACAGTCAGAGAAAATGCCTAAAATCAAGAATTGGGATGTTTTGTTCATAGAACAGAAAGGAAGATAGTATCATTGTATTACTTTAATATAGAGTAAGATGCAAAAAGTTAGGAAACAAAGAAAGAAACTAGCTTGTGCAAGGTTTTGAATTCCAAGCATATTTTAGCTTTAATCCTTTAAGCAGTATCAGAGGAGAATAGAGGGTATATTTTAAAAAATTTTGCAAAGGTGAAATTGGTAGGTATTGGCAACAGAATGGATATGGGGGTTGAGAGAGAATGAATAGTCAAGGATGCTGCCTATGTTGCAATCTAGGACACTGGGAGAATAGGGTTACCTTCTACAGTAACAAGGGAGTTATGAGATTAGGAGAATTTAAGGAGGATAATGAAATCAGTTTGGGACATGCTAAATGTCTTGTCTAGGATGCTCAGTGAATGTCTGAAACTATATTTGAACTCACTCTTCCTGGCTACATTCTCAGCATCTATACTCTGGATCTTCAGGTCTCTATGAGTCTTATTTATTTTTACTCACATGGGACCATGAGTTTAAAGCTAGGCAAGTTTTACATTTTTTTCTCTTTTATAAATATAAACTTGATAGCATTAACAAATATGAACATTTCCATGTTCATTTAAGATTCAAAAAAGGACAATATATGAAATTGTACATCTTCATTACATACAATTTTTTAAAACATATATAGTTCTGAAATTGAACATGGTAACTTCAAAACTGCTTTGCTTGTTTGGGTTCCATCTTAGATATTCTTTTGTTTTCTTATTTTTAAATGAATCATTTGATTTAGGCATGTTGTGAAAATGTTTAAATTGTGTTCAAGAAAGATATCATGCTTTGGATTATTGTTCATGAATAGTATATTTGGGTGTGAATGTTTTCAAGAGATCAACTTTCCATGTGGACATTAGATAATCTACCATTCTTACTATACTTTGACATTTTTATATACTTATAGTACATAAAATAAGTCATTAGCATAGAACTGATTTAGGCTTTAGCCTTTGTGATCATCAATAATAGTTGAATACGTTAGAATTTATTTTTAAAAATTACCCAGTTGATAAGTTTCTCTTTACTCCCTGGGACTTTTTTGCTACAATTTTTTGCTCTTTGATTCATTTGGGTTTCTTCTTTTGCTCTTTTATTGTGCTTATAGATCTGTTTATAAATCTACTTATTGATCTATGAATAAATATTTAAACATATAACCTTAATATCTATCTATCTATCTATGGCTTTGTGTATATCTTATTGAATAGGGTCTAGGCACTGGATCTATGACTTCGCTAACACATAGAACACATCAGTGAGGAAACTTGCATTAACAATGCAGGTCAGAACTTCCTTTGCAACTTATTCAATGTATAGACTTAGAGGACTACCTTGAGCACGCAAACATTAAGTGATTTGACTGGGGTAACATCACCAGTATATTTCTGCTACTCACGACCTCATTGAGGTATACAATTTTTATATCTCAATGAGGTCCTGAGTAACAGAAATAATAGATCCCTGAAATGTTGGCATTCTTCAAATTGGCTTTGCCTCTTGTCATTGGATCACTTTAGGGAATTAATTATTCATACTAATGTGAAACCTATCTCTTTTGTTGACATATTGTGTACACACATACATGCACGTAACACGCCACACATATATGCATACTCAAGGCATACATTATACATACACACATGTATATACATATACATGCCCATTCACATATGTATGCATACAAATGCAATGTACTACATCTTTATATAGTACATTAGCTTGTACTTGACCTACATTTAGAAAAGTTATTGCTATTTTCAGTATTTTGGAGACAAATGTGACATCTTCTCTTAAGAACGTGTATCGGAGGCATCAAACCTATATGTGTGGAAGATAGTAAAGTTCTTCTTTCACAATGCATGTACCTCTGCAATAATTATTCATCTTCTCTGATTCTTGCATTTCCTTTTTTTTTAGAAAATCTGGCTTTTATTCACCTTCCTTGAAATAAATATCATATTAATGTTCTATAAACCTTATCAACTTTTAAACTAATTTAGATATAGTTCATATTGCACATCATGAAGATGACTAGAACTTTTCCACATCATTTTCAGGCTTTTTTTTTCTCTCTTTAGTTCTTCAATGCCTGTAGTGAAGGTTTTGATTGATATTGAATTGTTTATTCTTTCCATTGCTTTTATTTCCTTAATTTTCTAAGGAATTTATTTATTAAATTTATTTTTATTAAATGAAATATTTCCTTAATCTTTTTATTTTTGTTTTCAATCACTTTCAATCATTGATAAAGGGAGCTTAAATTTTTTTTAATAAAAATTACTTTCCAGATTTTATTAATCCTGTTTTTTGTTGTTGTTGATGCCACTAATTGGACAACACATCTTCAAAATTTTCACTGAATTTTCCAATTAAATTTGCATAATCACTGAATCTCTTCCATCAAGTCCTTATTTTTTTCCTGCTTCTGTCATGATGATGTTTAGTGCCCATCCTTATATTGACTTAAATGTATAGCTTGACTTTACTTCCTAGGATCCATACTATAGTGATGACCTCTGCATATATTGCTGCTCATAGGTCCTAAAGTGTTTTATGCTTTCTGTCAAATATTCACAGTTATTGTAAATGCCCAGTTTTTTTTTGCTCTATTTTAAAAACATATCTTTGAGGATAGAGAATTTTTTTTCCTTTTTTGTGCCTCAATCACTTAGTCCAAATTTCAACCAATTGTAAAATCATGAAAAATAATAAGTAAATGATATCTTGACTGATACAGAAGGTTTGCTTGCTATGTTCATGCTGCTATTTTGAAAATTCTACTTTAGGAGGATTTTTTCAAAATTCCAAGAGGAATTTGTCTTATAAAAATGTGTTCTATATTTATAAACTAATTTGTATATTAATAAATTATTAATGACCTTAGGGTCTTTAAATTTTCCATTTTCATGTCTCATTGGTTCTGCAATTTGAGTCTTTTAAAATTTTTGTCATTTTGGTCTTATTGATGAAGTTATATACTATAATTTCTTCTATTTATCTGCAATATGGTTTTGAGTGACTCAGAGGCTGAAGGTACCATTAAAACAGTATGAAATGCTCAATTATAACTTATATGAAGTTTCAAATTGTTTATTAAATATTAGTGGCACAAAATTAAACTATATATGTGTGTATATATACATATGAGTATATATATATATGAAATGTAAAAATCTGAATTTTTTTCCTATGCATTGTATTTTTTTTCTTTAAAACATTACCTGTTGTCAAAAGGACTATCACTGTCATTTATAGCAGGAGTATCCTGGGACTATATCTAGCTTAATTTGTCTTCTTGACTTCTAGGATAAGTTGTGCAGTATTGATCAGGGTGCTAAAAAATTTATGGTATAACTAGATATCAGTTCATTGAATTGAAGTAGTATTTCAGGGTTCTTATAAGGCCTTTAGAAATATCACAACATTCTTAGGGAGTTTAAAATATCCATTACACATAACTCTGCATTTTCTCTTGCCACCATCACTACTTCATATGTGAATAAAGGGTTTTAAGACTGCACAAAAAGAAGAAATGGTTTTGAATGGATTATTTTTTAAAACAATTATATTATCCTTATTCTTATTGAGTTTGAATTATTTATAAAAGGTAATCAAAAGGGAAGTGCATCATAATAAGTTACTGTGTGTCAGTCTTCTGTCCAACCCTAGATTGGCAAATACAATGGTTTTCAATTTTTGCAAATTGGTGAAATCAGACTAAAATTAACATCACGGTAAATAGGGAAAGGGTTTGTTTGATATGGGGGTTAAAATTAAATTCCCATAGTCAATGAAAATTTAGTAAATGTCTACTCTATGCAAGAATTGTCAACAAAGTGCAGAACAAATTTCAAGGAAGGTAGACATTGTGAGTTGAAAATGGGAGGAGCAGTGCAGTGTCATTCATTTTATTTATGGATGATTGTTATGGAGAACGAGGATGGTATAGCAAGAACTGGTGAAATCATCTATTTCATTCTTCTAAAGTCACTGCCCAACTGTAGTTCTTATAGCAAAATAGGAGTCACAGTCCTTACTCCTGTCAAGTCATGGGATAGAGATCATTATCTAAGGTTCCTTTAGGTACATTTTGGGGAGGGTTAAATGCATATTTTGGTTTTCTGGATTATGATAATAATACTGTAAAAATGTGTTATTATTAATGCTGCTCCTTAGGGGATATTGTAAATAGGTCAAAATTATCTTGGATGTCTGTTAATCCACTGAAGCAATCAATGATGAATTGATAACATTTACATGTAGCTTTAAAATTTATATAACCATATATCGTATCACATTTTATCCACCTAAAAACATTGTGTCCTGGGTACTATTCTTATCTTCATTTTACAGATGAAGGAACTGAGGCTGAAAAAGATCATATGACTTGTCCAAGGCTACAAAGTTTGCAAAGGTCTAATGTGGGGTTTAAATTTAAGACTTTCTGATTCCAAGTCAAATGCTCTATCCAGGGTGCCATGTTGTCTCAAAGTAAATCAACTATATGTGAGAAGGAATTTCCATTCAATAAGCACATAATGATAGTATTGGATGCCATGGAATTTAAGTAGAAAGTCACCTTTTTCATCAGCCATGTATTTATTATAATCTGTACACATAAAGGAAGGGAATAAAATAAATCCATTAACAAAATATCTTTCTCTTTCAGGTTAGTTACAGTGAACATAAGAACAAGGGTGAATGATTTTTAATCTAATGGATAGAATTAATTTAATTATGTTAATGAGAATGGTAACATATACAATGTAGTTTAATGGAGAGTGCAATAGATTTGAAGTCAGAAAATCTTTGTTCAAATTTCAGCTCTGTTGCTGATAGGCTTTGTGACTTGGGCAAGATGTCTATATCTATAGATAAGAAGAGAGATGTAGATATAAGAGAGATATTTCTATATATCTATATGTGTGTATGTATGTATATAGAGAGATACAAAATTGAGCCTTATTTCTTCATCTGCATAATATGGATATTGGACTCTTTGATCTATACATTCCCTTCCAGCTCTAAATTCAATGATCTTTATAGGATTTCAGTGGTATTATAATGGAGACTGGGAAGAAAATGTCCAATCCTTATTATACCTATGTGAATTTGCCCTTCTTGTTGGGTGGATCAGACAGAATATGCAGACTATATTCTGCCTGATGGTAATCCAGTACATTGTGAAGCTAGTTTAGAGTGCTGAGCTGTTAGGTGTCCATGAATGAATCTGCAATGATACAAAGTCTACTGATAGTCTAAGAATCCAGAAGTCTTGACAACCGGTCCAGAAATGAGTTTCCATGCTCAAAGTTTAAATGGATAAGCTCTTGCTCTTCCCTGGCAGCTTCAAAGCTAGGAAAATTATAGGGAAGGGGTGAGGGATAAATTGATTCATCACCCACCTAGATACCATATATATATGTGAATGGTAGAAATCCTCTTTCCTTAAATTCTTTTGTCTCTTTTTCTTTCTTGAACTTAGGTGAATAAGTATCCAGTGATGGGAGAGGGAAAGTGATTGCAAAATATGGGAGATCAATCAAGATCACCTGAGATTGCAATGATAACTGGAGCCTTTGCATTGGCAGAAGCAGTAGCTAACTCTGATTAGAAGCCAATATCTGAAGAATGACCTGCATGACTCTGCCCATAATGGATGGCCACACCCAGTAGCAATATCAGTTGAGGAAGAGATTAACAATTCTTTTAATATTTTCTCATTAAATTTCCACTTCTAAAAGCTCACTGATGTCAACTACTTGATTAGTATTGGGGAGATGCTAACGAGTTTATTGGTATTAAGGGGAGCACTCCAGAGGAGTAATCATAAGTGAGTATAAGAAATCCTAACCCTTCAGGTTAGTATCCTCATTGGAAAAGTAATCTCTGAGCATCTGTGGAACCCAAATGGCCAGTATGAGTGAGGGTGAGGGGTGAGCACAGAATGAGTGTTGCGATATATTTAGAATTCCTAGCCATAAGTATTCATCTAGTAAGTATCAGGAAACATTTCATGAACTTTCACCTAGGAAAAATAAGAAGGTTCTTTTTTGTCAGCCACACTATTCTCTACGGATATGCTTATTGAGAAAAATAATTTCAACCCTGTGACAGTATTACTTTTAGATAAGAAAAGATATAGATCTGGTATGGGATTGTTATTGGGTTCCAGTGTTTACTAGTCCTAGACACCAGACTGATAAGTAAGAAATCTTGGATTCTAATACTATCTTCACATATACACAAACATAAACATTCACAATTGCAGAATTCTCCACCAGTGAAAAAAGGTAGCAGTTTGCTTCTTTGAAGGAAAAAAAAATTGGATTTGGAATAAAAGGATATAAGATCAAATGGCTCCCTAAGTGATTTTTCAGTTTCTTCATTTTCCCTGTCTCGATGTCCTTATATTATGTAATAGATGAAGTATCCAAAGTATAAATAGAAAAATAACTTCAGACCAGGAAAACCTAAATTTAAATTGTACCTCTAACCCATCATGGATTTGTAATTTTCAGTAAATGACAATCTCAGTATTCTAAAGAATTCTAAGAGTCATCGTGCAGAGAAGGTGCTTACTTGCATTGGTAGGGAAATCCCCTCACCTGGAAGCTGCCAGCATAAATGACCTTACAGTTCTAATCCCTTACTATATATGCTAAATGAATTTAGTTTTAATAATCTTTATTGTCTTTTCCCAATTATTTTATCTTTAGGTTCAACTTTTACTCTAAGGGGAAGGAGTACTGATGTACATGTGCTTGATACATAGTCTTCTTCCCCTAATCTACTCTTGAACTGGAAAGATTTTTTTTTATCTTGCATATAGGTTATTTCTAAAAAGTTATTTTCATGTTATATCCTCCATCATATTTTTAAACCCTTACCTTCTGTCTTGGAATTAATACTGTGTATTGTTTCCAAGGCAGAAGAGTGGTAAGGGCTAGGCAATGGGGGTCAAGTGACTTGTCCAGGGTCACACAGCTTGAAAGTGTCTGAGGCTGGATTTGAACCTAGAACCTCCCATCTCTAGGCTTGGCTCTCAATCCACTCAGCTACCCAACTGCCATCCATATTGTTTTAAAAATAATTTTAAGTCCATTGATTTGTTTGTTACTTTAAAATACTAAGGTGTTTCAATTTCCTTCCCCTCTTTCTCTATTAAAGAAAGCATCATTTAATGAAAAGGTGCATGTTTATATAAAACTGTGTCTTATTTGTTTCTATTTATCAGTTCTCTCTCTGAAGGTCAACATACATAAGATGTTCTTCAAACAATATTTCTATTGCTATTGTCTTCTTGGTTCTACTTGTTTCACTCTTCAAAATTTCATGTCGGTCATTCCATGTTGTTGTTTCTTAAATTTCCTGCTCATTATTTCTTACAGTGCAGTAGTATTCCATCACATTCACATGCCACGTCTTGTTCAAAGGCAGGGACTATATTCTGCTCTTAATGTTTTTTTGACTCTTCAAAACAGTGCTTTGTTCACAGCAGGTTTATTGACAGACTGACTTTTTGGACTTCCTCAGTGGTTACAGTTGGTCAATGATGATCAATTCTAACCTCTCTCTTGAATTGTCAAAATCATGATGGATTTCCCTTCACAGGAATTTGTTCTCCTTTTCTTACCTAAGAAATCATTATTTATTTTGTCTATTTTTTCTATAGGTTTTTAGATGTACCTGCTCTTTCCCATCTAATATGATAACTAAAAACAGGCAAAGGAATAAACTGACAAATAAATAAAAAGTTATTTGATGTGGGAACCGATTCTTTATTGTCTTTATGTCTTTATTAATCTAGTGATGAGATAGACACTTAATAAATAAATAATTGTTCAGCTCAATTGAATTGAGTCCTTTTGTTAAGGTAGCACTGACCACTCTGGCTCCTTTCTCTTTCAGGAACTGTGACTTCCTCTTGCAAGGCTACCTTTATTTTATTTAAATTTTTATCCCAATTGTGTGATTTTTTAGCTGGATTTCTACACAATTTAAGTTGCTTCTCTTCTCCAGTTGCTTTAAAAAATGTCTTTTTACCAAATTTGAAATTTTTCTTTAATAACTTACTCTTTAATTATATCTGTAAACCTAGAATATCAAAAATCCATTTTCCTGAGCAATGAAATATATGAATATGCCTTGCCATGACTTGATGAAGAAATCATCCTCTTCTGGCAAGTTATTTCTGGAAAGAGGACATTGAATCTGTCATAATCAGATACAGTGAGAAAATTTCTAAGGTAAGATCACAACTCACAATCTAGGGAGACAATTATGGCCAATGGGGATTTTCCAAGAAATCCAGAAGGAAATGAAGTGGAAACCTCTTAAACCTAGTAATTCAGGAACCTCTTATTTTTTATAGTATGCCATTTTTATTTTCTGTAGATAAGGTTTTAGGATAATGTATCTTTATTAAATGAATTACTTTCTGGATATTATTCAATCCTCATCTTTCTTTCCCTTATAGACATGAAAACAAACAAACAAAAAAAGCCCAGGAAGTTGATAAAAATTTGATGTTTTTTTCTTGGTCACTTTAACTCTTAAATTCATTTTCAGTATGATTTTAACTATTAGATTTATTAAAGCATGACCACAACTATTTCAGAATTATGAATGATTGCTAATATCCAAGTTTTGACTTTTGAGTACAATATGCATTATTTTAAGGATTTAAGCCCAAGTGTAGATTTATGAGCAAGGAAATATAATTGAGAATTAGAAAAAATTTTAATTTCTGCTTTCTTTTAAAAATCCAATTTCTCTTTATGTATTCATTTTTATAAGCAGTTATTTTCTTTTCCTTTCCTCTAACTCCCCTGCCCCGTTGAAAAATAAAAAAGGAAATACTCTAATAAAAAATGGAGTTCAATAAAACAAATTCCTTAAAAGACTATGTCCAAAAATGTATGTTTAATTCTATATCTTAAGACCATCACATCTTTAGTGGGAGGTAGATGGCAAATTGGGTAGTTTGGTGATGCAGTAGGGAGAGGACTAAGCTTAGAATCAGGAAGACCCATTTTCATGAGTTCAAATCCAGTCTTAGACACTGATTAGTATTTGACCCTGGGCAAGTCACTTAGAGCCTTATTTGACTATCTTTTAAAAGAGCTGGAGAAGGAAATGACAAACTCCTCCAATGTCTTTGCCAAGAAGATTCCAAAAGGAGGTTACAAAATGTCAGGTATGAATGAAATGACTCAGCAAGAAAACATAATGAAAAAACCCATTATCTTCTCTGCTTCCTATACCTATTCTTCCAATACTTGGGGCTATTGTTTGTTGCTTTCCAAATCTTAATTTTCATCCTTAATAATTCTCACCCATTTATTTCTTTTGAATTTGACTCAGAGTTTATCTCCAAGACTTTCTTAATTGACCTATTTGAAGCATTGTATAGAAGAAGGAACAGGAGAACTAAAGGACAAAGAACTGCCTTTAAACTCTTAGCTCTATTGCATGCTAGCTGTCTGACTTTGGAATATTCTCTTAACTTTTTACAAACTGATTCACAATTAAGTGAGCAGAAACAGAACAATGAATAAAAAAATAACACTGTAAAAAATAAGCATCTCTGGAAACTCTAATAACTGTAATTAATGCAATGATTATTCATGATCCCATGAGGATAGATAATGAAATATACTATCCATTAGGAGAAATGTTGCATTTAGGGCACAAAATCAGATTATATATTTATACATATGGACATCAAGAAAAATTGTTTTGCTTGGTTATACAAATATTACAATAAAACGTCTTTAGTTTTTAATTGAAAAGGGATGTGAGGGAGAAAAAGGGATTTTTATTAATTAAACAAATAGTGATATGAGGGTTGCTACAAATATGAAATGTGAGACCTCTATTGAATTAATTTTACTGACCTGTTTTACTTTGTTATGGAAGACATCTCCTGAATCATTTGTAAATGTCTGTAACATAAAAACAAAATACATCAATAAAAGCTTTAAGAGACCTCTATTGGTGGGGAGACCACAACCTAAGAAGTTAGTACAATCTTTTTGATTGCTTTTTGAATGCTTAAATCAAAGAAATTTGTTTTCCTTATTTGCAATCAAAATCACTTTCTGCAACACATCTACATCTCATTCTTCAAACTTCTATACTTTCAGACCAAGAAGGGAAAGTCTAATCACTCTTCCACAATTAGCCTTTCTAATGATAGAGATAACTGCCAGCCTTCAACTTTCTCCATAATAAGTATCCCTTGTATTGTTATTTTTCTTTTAACCAGTTTTCATCTACATCATCTTGGTAACTAATTTCTTCACTATCCCAATCCACTGTGAGTATGATCCAGTTTAATTATTTCCTTCCTAAAATGCATTATCAGTTTTAAGGGCATTCACTTAATTCATCTGTAGTGTTGATTCTTCATTTACAAAAAGGAATTTCTCATCATTATTCTACTTGATTTTCTTAGTACTGTGTGTTTCATGAATTTCAGTGACCAATATTTTTCCAACCTCTTAACTAATCTTCTGGCCATAAGATTCTTTGAATCTGGCTAAGACAACAAATAAATTCACCTAGTATGTAAAAAATACTGTACTAGGAGATGGAAATGTGAAGATAGTTATGACATGGATTTGTTGACAACATGCTTAAAATCAAAAGAAAGTAGGCATAAATATCATTTTATGGTTATTTTGAGGTATAATTTTTAATTGTCTTATTTTGCACTGTTCTGACTACTTGGGGATTAGAATATATTCACATGTGGTGAGAGAGTTTTTATTTCCTCTTTCCTGAATTATCTTTATACTTTGATATTATATTAAGCATTGGGTAGTTTTAGCTTTAAAGAAATGCTTTTATTCCTTATGAAATGTGGCTGTTAGAATTCCCTGACTCCCTTTCCCAATTTGTTTCTTTTTATTTAATTTTAGTGATATTTTTATTGTAGAAAATCCATTTATCTTAGGAACTTTTTCTCAACAAATTTTTCTGTTTGGTTGCCAAAAATGTACCTATTCTAGAGTTGAGAAAATATACAATTTTTTCTTTCCATTTTTCCTATGATCTAAAAATATTTAGAATGTTCTTACAATTATATTTTATTGAGTTTTATTGAATAAGATGAAAAAGAATTCAAACTTACTTTTTGCTTCACTAATTTTAGATTTTCCAAGTTTTTTTAGACTATTCATTGTACTCTTCAGCATTTTTTTCTATTGTGGGCTTATCACATCACTCTGTTTCTTTATCTCTCTATCTCTGTCTCTATCTCCTTAGCTTATTTAAGCTAGACATGTAATGTTCACTTAAATGTGGATACTAACATTGAATGTCACAGGAGATGGAACTTGGTCTGCTTTTCAGAACTGTGTGGGTTTTCTCCTTCTTAGGCTGCCTGACCCTCTGCTCCTCATCGTATGCCACACTAAAACTGAAATCAATTCAGATATCTAGGCAACTTTCAGCCTTACATGACTCAACACTCCACATATGAAAGGATCCACCAGGCTCAGTCTTGTACAAGAGGAAGAAATTAGAGATATGGGCTATCATGCCCAGTAACAAACATTCTTTCAATATCCTATTTCCCTATTTTCCTCCAGTATCAGATAATTTTTATAATCATTATTTTATCCTATATTTTTAGGGTCTGATATGTCACTCCCTCTTACTTATATTAATAGCAGTTAATATTCTTACCTATTTTCTAAATGCCATATTAATGGCTTTATTTAAACATATAAACTGCCCTATTAATATTTTCATTTCAATTGCATTAACTTTTAAAAATAGTTTGAGAAATACTGTTGTTTATTTAAATAAGTGATGACTGAGGAATACAATGCATTTTTCAAGTTTTTCCTTCATTTCCATAAAATAATTTAAAAATTGTTTGTATAAATATCTAATATGTTTAAATACTCGAACACTAATGTATTTGATAATTTTGTTATCTTAAATGATATTTTTTCTTATATATTATCGGTAATGTGTAGGAAATGTAATTTTTAAAAACTCAGTTCATATTTGTAGAGGAAACACTCTGTAATGGATCATCAGTGAGACATACATCTGAATCTCCCTGTAACCCTGACCTTGGGCATAACCTTTCTGTAGTTCAGGCAGGTTTTTAGGACATAAATACTTGTCAAGTAATAGATGTTTGTAAACTTTGTGAGTGGAGGATTTCCCACACCAGGAATCCCCACTCATTGGCAAAGTCACATCCTCTACCTATTCACATTGTGCATAACTTTGTATTTATTGATGCCATTTATTAAAGCAATTGTATACCTGGTATTTAAGCACTCCGAGTGCATTTGATAAGGTCTACATTTTAAATGCTTTTTAATGTACTGATAGATCCTTTTTGGATGTTTTTTATTTAATATTTTTGCAGCAATATCCATTAATAACATTGGTTTATAATTTTCTTTTTCAGTTTCATATTCATTCAGTTTATTTGTCTTATGAAAGGAATTATCAGAACTATTTGGAAAATCCACCAAATAATAACAGTTAACTCATTTTAAAATGAAGTTTAATATAATTAACTTGCCCATCTTAGTAGGCCAGTATATTCTTCAAGGTAGATCTCTAATGGTCTGCCTCATTCTCTTTCTTAGATGGATCTATATAGTTTATCCAGTTCTTGCTTTGTTAGTCAAGTTAATTTGTATTTTAAAAAATAACCATCTATCAATGTGGTGTTCCCTTCAGCAGTGTAGATGGTAATCTATCTATTCCTGCCTTCTGACCTTCTGTGACCTTTGCCATGTCCTCTCATAAACCATTTTCATTTTCCTTTTCCATATTTAAGACACATTTTTTCAGTTTCAAATCTTCTCGCTTCGTCCTTTACTCCTCTGAGAAAGTAAGAAAAACAAAACCTATCACAAATATGAATATTCATGCAAAAATTCCTGCATCAGTTGTCTTTCATAAAAATAAGACAAATAACGACAGAAGAAAAAATGTTTCAATCTGCACACTTAGTCAAGAGTTCTCTGATGAGAGGTAAATAGCATCCTTTATCATGAACCCTTTGGGATTTGGTGGGTCATTGTGTTCATCCTTTTCGAAGAATTTCAAAGTTGGATTAACTTTACAGTATTGCTGTTGCAGTGTAAAATGGTCTCCTTTTCTTCTTATTTTGCATCAGTTCATATGGCATTCCCAGGTTTTTCTGTAACCATCCCACTTATCATCTTATAGCACAATAGTTTTTTCATGACATTCATATACCACATTACATTAGCCATTCCCTAGATAAGCATTCACTCAGTTGACAATTTTTTTGCTGTAACAAAAAGATGTTATAAATATTTTTGTCTATCTGTGTCTTTTTCCTCTTTCTTTTATCTCATTGGAGTATAGACCTTGGAGAAGTATTTCTGGATTAAAAGGCATAAACATTTTAATAGACTTTGAGGCATAGTGTCAAATTACTTTCCAGAATGTTTGGACTAGTTGACAGCTCTACTAGCTGAGTCATTAGTTTGCCTGATTTTGTCAATATCCCTTCCAACAAATTTCAATTTTACTTTTTCTCATCTTAGCCAATGTCGAGGGTGTGAGGTAGTACCTCAAAGCCATTCTAATGTTTATTTCTATTATTGTTACTGGGTTAGAACATTTTAATATGGTTATTGATAGACATGACCTTTTACTCTGAAAACTGTCATTCTTTGATGATTTATTAATTGGGGAATATATATTATTCTTATAAACTTTTTATAAACTTATAAAATTTTAAAAACTATAGTTTCTCAAGCTCTTGGTTACAAATAAAATTCAATGTTATCTCAACTTCTTAAAGGTTCTTTGCCACACTCAAAGTGAGAGGGACTGTTTTCAATAGTGCTTGTTCAGGTCTTTAGCCAAACTGAGTCCTTCCCTTGCTCCTTCCTTATTAATGTTAAACATGCTATATGCCAGGATGACTGGCAACCTGCAAAAACAGCTATGGAAAAATAAGATATACTGAGAGAAGATAAAGAGGCATCCTCTTTCTCAAAGGAAGGATACCTAGAAGAATATAAGAATATACAAATAGTTACATTCCTTTCATTTGACCCATTATTATTTATTTACATCACAGCTTCTGGTTTTAAAAAGTCAACTGCTGCTTCATTGTTTAAATACCCTACTGCCTTCAGCCTTGGTGGGATCTTTCTGCTTTTTTGTCTGACTCAGCTCTAACGGCTATGCTAAGGTGCTAACAGAGAAAGTGGAGTGGTTGGAAGGTAAGTGAAACAGATATTCAGTGTCATGAAAACCAAGAGAGAAATTCAAGAAGAAGGGGGTGATCTATAATGATGAACTCTTCAGAGAAACTGAGGAAGGAGACGGGAAAAAGAATTATAGATTTTAACTCCAGACATATAATTTCAGTTGGTAAATAGAGAAAGAAAATAGATGTTAAGACTTGAGAAATTTAGGTCATGGTTTTAGGCTATCAATTCAAGAGGTTTGATGTCAGAAAGAGAGGACAGGAGTTATGGGTGTCGGACTTGAAGAAAGGTTCTTAAAAATAAGGTAGAAGACTAGGTATGTAGGATAAGGAAAGAAGACAGCAGAGAGGGAGATAATGGGTATAAATCAATCAACAAGTCTTTATTAAGAAAATATTATATTCTGGGTACTTTGCAAGATACTAGAGACACAATGAAAAATAAACTCTTTCTTGCCTTTCAGGAAATCTTTGCCTTTTACAACATAGCCGCAGAAGACAACATATACCGAAATAAGTATATGTATAATATTTGCAAGGTAATTTTTGGAGGGGGGCATTAGGTGCTATTGAATCAGGAAAGGTTTGATTTAGAAGACAGAGCATGAACCAAACCTTAAAGAAAACCAGAGATTCTAATAAATGGTTGTGAGGAACAAGATCATTCCAATGTGGGACTCAAAAATTTCAAAAATCAGAAATGGAGGATGGAGGAAAGCATATGAGAAATAAGGCTGATTTGTCTGGATCTTATGAAGGGGAGTGATGTTTAATAAGATTGAAAAAGTAGGTGGATCCAGGTAATAAGAGACTTTAAATAACGATGGTGATTACTTTTTATCCTACAGGTAAAAAACAGGCATTGGAGTTTCTGAGTAGGAGAATAATGTGGCAAAACATGCTTCAGGAAAATAATTTTGACAGTTGTGTAAGGGAGAAATTCATGTAGATCAAGACTGGAGGAGTAGAATCCAGTTAGAACTTTTAAGGAAACAAAAGGTTATTTGCTAGAGAAAGACTTTGAAGGAGATGGGAGGGGATTGAACTGAGCAGAAATGAGTCTTCAGATGAAAGAGGGACACTTCTTCCCTAGAGCCATAGGTAAAGGAAGAGAGGGAAATAAAATGAAGATGAGTTGGCATTTTGAAATGAAGAAGTCAACTGAGGGAGTTCATAATTGATGTGCATGAGCTTCTCAGGAAGGTGAGAGATGAGAACTTGAAGAAAAACATTGATAGCTACTAATAAGATTTGACTAAAAATGTATGAAAAGATTCCCAAGCAGTAATGATGACCCAGATGAGATTAGAGGCGATGAATCTGTTGTGGACAGATTTAGGACAGTTTTATGGTTTCCTCCAGAATATCAGTCAGCATATGATTGGAAAGAAATAAAGAAACAAACAAAAAGATGAGCAATCAAGAAATGTTACTAAGATTTTAGGGAAAAGAAAGAATATAACATTTAAAAATGTCATTTTAACATGTCCTTCTGTATCTTTTACCCTTAAAATTAAAAGACCTTCATTTTTTTAAAAGCTCCTTTTACAGAACTACAAAGTAATATGGCCTCCATAGAATCTGCTATTTGTATTATTTTTTTGTTAGTAATAATATTGTTATTTTTATTACTAGAGGGAGCATAGAATAATGGAAAGATAGTTAGCTTGCGAATCAGGACAATAGACTTAAAGCTTCCCTTCCTAACATACGGGTTGTATGACCCTGGGTAAGTTACTTAACTTCTCAAAACCACCCATCAATTCTAAGTCTGTAAGTTGCATAAAAGTTGTTTAGATGTACCGGTAGAGAAAAATTCCCTTACTTAAATACAGTAATTAAATGACTAGTGTGGTCCAAAAAACCAAGCATGACAAGATATACATTTTACTGTTCTTTTATTGAAGCTGATCTTATGCATCAAAGGCAAATGTAGGAAAACAAAATGTTCATTATTAGACCATTTCTGTACATTTCTATTAGAATATAAGTTCCTCAAGCATAAGACTATCTTGATTTTTGACTCTTTATCTCTCGCTGTTAGCACAGTGCCTGTTGCATCACAGGCACTCAATAAATGCATGTTGATTTGAATATCTTTCAAAACTAACCAATTAGTTTAACAAATTATTTTTATCCTTCCAAAAGTGACTGCATTTTCTCCACCTCTCCTCACTCCTGAATCAGTCAGGTTTTTTGGCATTGGAGACTAGTCTTAATGAACTTTTTTTCTTATAAAGGATTAATTTAAATTCTCAAGACACTGAAAAAGTTGACGCCATTTGCATACATACAAGATGGTTCAGAATGCTGTTCCAGGTGTAGATGATTTAGACACAGCTGAAATTCTTAGGCATTACAATTCAACACTATTCACAAAAACCATAACACTTCCTGTTTCCAATGGAAGACTATTCTGATAAGAAGGACAGAACTATAGTTCATCATTTCTGCTTTAGCTGTTCTCATGCAGATGGTCTAAATCAGTGATGGACTATAACACAGTTAGAAGTTCCTTTGCATTCATTCATTTTATTCAAATGCCCCTATGTAAATATTAGTGCATCCACTTGCAATGGTTCCTGCAGAGTCTCTAATATATGAAATGTGAGATAATATTTACACATCAAATGAAAATATCAGGAGCCACCAAATTTGAAGCCAAGATTAAGAACTGGCCATGATTTGCCCCTTTCTGTTTTGCTGGTATTTTAAAAGCTAGATGATCTAAGAGCACACACATTTACTTATCTTACAAAGACATAATCACACTGTCATCCATTTCTGAACCACAAAAGATGGATTGTTTAGCATGTACTTAAAATAGGTTCATTAATTATCAAAAAAGATAAGTGTTTCATCAGGTATATACAGCAGATAACATTTATCTTCTCTCATGGAGAAGAAAGATTAAAGTAGTTCATATATATATATTAGAAATATATATATATATTGAGTAAGAAAAAAACTGCTCCAGTGAATAGTTCATAAAGTGACAGGAGATAATGTACTTTGCCATAGAAGGCAGCCTTACACAAACACAACCACAGATGACTTCTATCATGCTCAACTTTGGCAGCTGAATGCCACAGGAAGGCCATTCATTCCCACCATAAATATTCTACAACATATATTTTTTTATCTCTTCATAAACATAAGCCTCTCCATAAAAATTGAACCATAAATTTCACTTTTCCCCCACTCGAGGGGCTTTTAGGATTCCATAACATTTTCATGTTGATCAAGGAAATTATCCCCAGCAATAATATGAGAGTGTGTAACAGAGCAGAGTTATTGATATAGATTGTACCAAGGACAATCCTTAGGCTTCAAACTGAGGAAAAAGTCACCTGGTGCTCTATTATTTTCTCCTGACATCTAAGACTAAGTTACAATAAACCCCTTTTTCTTTTCCAAAAATTATCTTCAGGATTTTTGATTTATTTTTCATATTAGTTTCATTTATATTTTTGTTTCTTTAAAATAATAATTCATGAAGTATTTTTGCTATGAAAGATATTATCTTTTAAGACTTCTATCAAATAGGATATTGTAAAGGAAAAACAACAGTTATGCATTCAAAATTACGAAATACACTTATTTTTAAAGAGAAATTGTATAGTCTCTCTAAAATCCCTTAGATATTATTGCCTCATAGAGTATGTCATTTCGATACTTCAATGAATCTATGATTTCCTTGGCATGGGATGCCCTTTCAGAGACTCACACAGCTCCTTCTCTAAGTCTTTTCATCTGATGAGAGATTCTCACCCCTGACTTTCTATGTTTCTTTTCTAGATGAACTACCTATCACTCTGGATGTCTTCCTCCTCAACCTTTGATATCTCGGTGGTACCAATGTATCACTCAAGATGCTAATAGGATATTTATACATTTTTTGTACCGTGGCACAAATATATTTTGAAATGAATGAAATAGATCAATTGGGTGACATGATATATAAAATTGGCTCAAATGCTGTATTCTATAAGATATGTGAAGATAATTCATTGACTGTCTCACCAAACTCTATCCTTTTAACTCCTCAGGAGTAAGTTTAAATCATTCATCTGCTGATAAATGCATGTTTCTGCCTGAGCATTTACCATCTGCCCCATATTTCACATCACTGACTTAGAGAGTGATAAAGTCACATGACCCAAGAAAACTTTGAACTCTTTACTGGTGGGTTCCAAATGTCTTGCAGTGTTTTACCCGACTAAAAATAAAGGCACATATATAGGTTGTAAACTTTAATTGAAAATAATTAAGTGCTGAATTAATTAAGCTAATACAATACATAGTAGAATGTATAAAATTGGCTCCTAAGTAGTATCAATGGAAAATATTCTCGGATCTATGAATGATGTCTATGGCAGGCTGACGAATAATCCTTTCCCAAACATAATAGTTTTTGAATGCTTGAAGGATGCAATGTTTGCATACTTGTGGCATCTACTCAAAGTCATTGTCTAGCAATCAGGTTTGCAAAGAACTATGTGATTGAAGAAAGTTTAAAATGGAATCTCTGTTATATTGATTATAGGGCACATTTGCAATTGTAGTTCATGTTGACTGCACAGTGTGCTGCTCTCGTGCATCTTAAGACATTCTTATTGCAATATTACGGGCTTAATGTGCAGAGACACAGAAAAACTCAGTCATTTCATTAGTAAACTCTTTAAATGCAGTTCACCAGCCTGAGCAAAACAAGTGAATGAGTACACGTGGGAATTTAAATGAAAACAAGAGGAAATAAAATCACAGACTTGTGTGTCGCTTATTTTTAACTGATCTCCTTTGGCTGGAATCAAGTTTGCCTCCCTGTTATCAATTCAATTGAGGACTCATATAAACATTGATAAAGGGTTCCAGGGAGAGGTAGGAAGAGAAGTGGAAACATAGATCACTAGTTTGGGATTTAAAAAGCCCTCTTTACCCCCCAATGCTGTGTTGACAGTTTCTGTTTCTACCAGTTCCCAAGAATGTTTTAATGGCCCATAAAAATTCAAGATAAACCAAACAAGTTAAAGAAATAAGAATAATCTACAGTTTATCTTCCTGATGAGGGAAGATTAAAAAATAAAAGAAAAACTTCACTATTGATATCAGGCTCTATAAAAAAGATCATACTTTTAAGAATCTAAAATTTCACCAATGAAAATGAAAATATAAACTACAAATAAAATATAAACTACAGATAAGCTATTAGAAATATTTTGACATATGCAAAAATTTAAATAAGTGGGATTATATGGCTAATATCTAAAGAAGCATAATTGCTATCAGTTGTCTGGCCTGAATATTTCAAGGATTTTTAAAAAGTAGATTTTTCTGGGAAACAGTCACTGGAAGAATATCTATTCCAATTTGAATACACTTGAAAAGATAAGATGCTAAATACAATTTTATGTTTATAATTTTCAAATGGCTTTCTCTCTCATCTTTGTATAGGTGTATGAGTACTAGAATCTTCAATCAAGAAATCATTCCTTAATTCCTGACAACACGGGAGTTTGAAGATTTCTAGAATCAGCAGACTTATACTATTTTTAAAATTCACATTTTTCCATGTTGGATCTATTTCTATACTGCAAAGCCCCCGATGCATTTAATAGCTCAGTTTAAAACCCCAAACCCAAACCCAAACTAAACCTGTTCCATTTAGTTCAGAGAAGAGTGAATGACAGTTTATTTTCTGATTCTTACTTCTCCAGACTCTAACTCTGGATTAAAATTGCCACCTTCCCTTATGCTAATGAACATCTAATTAGAGACACCTCCCCATCAATAAGCTCCTCTCTTAGCATCAGTTAGATTACCTGACAAGCCCTTTCTCTCCAGTCCTGGCCCACCAAGAATCTTCATTCTCTTTTTCTCTTCTTCTTTTCTGCAAAGTGAACTGATCCCGCATAATCCCTGGAATAATGTAGCTTCTCTGGTGGAAGAGCTGAGTCCCCTCTCTCCCTTTTTACATCAAGCTAATGGAGCCAGTAGGTATCCTATTGATCTTTTCTCTATATGATTTCCACAAGGATTTGACAGACTTCCTTACAGGTTAAACATCCAGGCTTACTGAAGTTGCTATAAAGCTTTGTTTTTGGTTTTTCTACATCACCCCCACCCTAAAATCCTTGCTCATCTGCAACCTTTAAAAGCTCATTTGATGCCATGCAGAGTAAAACCTTATTTTTTGTTGAACGAGACACTGTCTCGTGTTGAGTACAGTTGTCTGATTCAAATCTTCTGTTACAGAGCAGATGACATCTAGCTAGATGTCATGAGCAGAGACTAACAATGACAATTCACTTATCCCTTAGAAAGAATCAATTCTCCCACAATGCATCTGTCAGAGAACTCTCACTCAGTAAAAGCAATTTTTCTAGCTGTCTGACACTGTAATTGCTCTTAAATTTTCAATGAACGTTTTACAAGAACTCCCCTGAACCATGATGAAAAACTTAACTTTTTCTAAAAATGAGAGGCTGACAGGATGAAAGAGGTCTTTCTCTTTACAGCCTTGCTTGCTTGAGTAGGAATTCTTTCATATCATCAACAAGCTGTTGAATAGAGGGTAGATTACTTTCCATTTATTTCATCAATCAGATTAAAGGCTCTCCTTCACAATGCCCTTTAAACAAGAACTGTTTATGATGTCCTTCTAGGTTCTACTTTAATGTAGTATTAAATCACCATGAGCAGAGAATCCAGTAAAGCATATAAATATGATGAATATCTGACAACATTTAAGGATTGCATACATTTAGGTAATTTTCCTTGCAGAGAAAAAGGAAAAAAAGGAAAGAAGAGAGCCCCTCTGGTTTTGTTCCCTGCTCCCCAAAAGTAGATTTAAAGAATAAATAGGAATAGGAATAGGAAGGAAAAAGGAATAAGAATAGGAAGAAATGACATCTATTTAAATGACTTTCGAAACCTCAGTAATTTAAGAAAAGCAAAGGAGGGTGGGAAGGAAAAGAAATAAAGCAAAGCTTTTTCCTAGTGTATTCTTCTTCAAGAGGTGTATATGTATAAGTCACAAATAGAACGGATGTGCTTCCAAAATTACAGCTTAAATATCAGTTCACACATAGATTTCCATCTGCTCCATTTTGCATCTTCTCTTGGAGAAATGAGATAAATACAAATTCCTTTTAATCTGATAGAAAGGAGTTTTATCAGATGGAGAAGTAGACATATTACAGATTATTACTTAAGGAAAAGGAGCTTCTTTGGACCAAATAATTGATTATCACATTAAAGGTACTGCTACCCCTTTTCACGTAGGTATTAAGTCTTAATTGAAGAAAATTATTCAGGGTAAGATGTTTGTTTCCTTCAATGCTTGGTGACAAAATCACAAGTCTTTTAAGACCAAAGGAAAACTTAATAATATATTTGATATTTTCATTTAAATTATCCAGGATAAAAGAGAGAATTCCAGAATGATCCTCAAACATTTAAAAATGATACTCCTGACTCTCTTGGCAGCAAATTATAACCTAGCCCATGTCTCAGACAGGCATTAGAATTCCAGTTGTAGGATAGTCTTGCTTTGGGACGTCTAAATGTGAAGGCAAACTGGTGTCAAACAATGTATATAATCTGATACACCTCAGTGCATGGAAAGATTGGCTTGGGGAAGACATTTCAAATTCAATGATGGCAAGCCAACTATGATCCATTTTAGTGTGTAATTTTGTCTTCGTAGGTTGCTCAGAAATCTCCAGGGATTCCCTGTGTCCTGAGATGAAATGAAAAATCTAACTTTAGAATCTGACTCTCACCTACTGTTCCAGATTTATATCACGCTATTCTTCTTCACGTTCTTTAGTCCAGGAAAATTGGACTAATTGTTTTCCATCATACATAGCATTCCACACCACTCCCAACCCCCCACTTCCTACTATTGGAATCTCTGGCTCTATTCATTTATTCAAGTGCCATTTCCTTAAGGAAGTCTTTGCTGATTTCAGGTATTGATATCCTCTCCCCAACAATTTTTTTTTCCAGTTAAATATTTTTGTACTTGTGTCTTCTTTGTTCCCTTTGTACCATGGCCTGTTGTTCTCCAGTAGAAAGTAACCTCCTTGGGGGAGCAGGAATTCTTTTTGATTTTTGTTTGTTTGCTTGTTTTTGCTTTTGCATCTTTAGCTTCTAGCACAACACAAAGTAGGTGCATAATAGTGCTTGTGAAGGGGAGGCTACATAGCATACTAGAAAGGGTATTGACTGGAATCAGGCTTAGGCTCAAATCCTGTCTTTAATATCTACTGCCTGTGTGAAATCAGACAAATAATTTCTTCTCCTTGTGCCTCCATTTTCTTATTCTTTTTTGTTCACACTCTTTCCTTATATCTTAGAATTGATACTGATTATTGGTTCCAAGGCAGAAGAATACTAAGGTATAGGCAACTGGGGTTAAGTGATTTGTCCAGGATCACATTATTACAAAGTGTTTGAGGTTAGATTTGAACTCAAGATCTCCCATATCCAGGCCTGACTCTTTATCCACTGATCCACTTAACTTCCTTTATTTTCCTCATTCTTAAAACAAAGGAGTTGGATTCCATTTTGGAATCTCTCATTCTCTAAATTAAATTGAATAATTATGTCAATTGGGAATGGATTCTTGTTTCTGGCATAGTTGACTGGGACATACTTTTTGATCATACATAGGCTTGATATTATCTTAGTACCTAATTAAATGCAATGCCTAGTGAGGTCAATTTGGGGTAAATGTAGAATTTTACTTTTATTTTCTTTAGCAGAACTATAACTGGCCGAGAAGTACAATAGAAATATATCCTAGAAATATAAAAAAAAAACAAAATAGTTTGGAACTAAACAAAATAAAAAAAAAGTAATTAAAGCCTCTAGTGGCTGTAGGATCTGGCTGAATGTTACAATTCTGGAATGAAATAGGTGTCAGAAGCTTTTTATGGTAATGGAGGAAGACTATCAGATTGCAACAGTACTTAGAATACATTTAGCATTCAATAAATGGCTTAGTTTAAAACTCAAAAAAATAAATTTAAAATTGTCCAAGAAGTTGCAGACAATAAGCTTCTCTATTGACTCCTAGGATTAATTAATCCTTAATATTATCCTTCGCTTTTAAATTTATGGATTCCCAATTTATATAGCCTTCTTCCTCTTCCTAGTTCCTTGTTTTTGATTTTCCATAATGGTATACCTCCTTCACTTCTTAACTGCATTCTTCTCTCCCCCCAAACTCCCAGCTAGGAAGCAGTTAAGCAAAATGGTATATAGAATGTTTTGTCTGGAGTCAGGAATACCAAAATTCAAATCTGAACTCAGAAATTTACTTACTGTGTGACCCTGGTCAAGTCACTTAAACTCAGTTTGCCTCATGCTCTTCACCTATAAAATGTGAATAATAACAGCATCTAACTCCCAGGATTATTGTGAGGATAAAATGAGGTAACATTTGTAAAGTTCTTAGCAAAATGCCTAGCATATAAAAAGTACATAATAAATGATTTATTGCACCTTTCCTTTAGTGAATGAATAAAAATCCATTTCTATGGCTCTATCATTTCTATGCAACTGGTACCTGGTCATCTACAGCCCAAAACACATTCCTGAAACAAAACAAATTTATTATATTTTCCTTTATAGATGTTCTTTTTAAAATAATGCCATATCTGTTAAAGATATCATCATTTATCAACTTCTACATTTACAACCTTTGGGTTAATTTGAACATTTCCTCCTCTTACATCTCTCATATAGAATCACTTAACCAAGTCCAGCAAATTTCACTTTTCTAGCCCTCCCTTTCTTTATCCATGCCTCCAAACAATTACTATTTTATTTTGATTACAGATCTTCTTTCTTCCACACCCTTCCACACCTCCATACCAACCTGTGCATTCCATAATGAACTTGCACCTCTTTGCTCAAAAATATTCATCAGTCCTCTATGAAGGAAAGTTTGTCTTCCTATTTCTTTCACTCAATAAAGCTCTCCACAATCTGGCATACATTGATCATGAGGCATAGAGACTTCAGAGGCACATCCAAGAACTTATTTCCTGCCCGATCCTACCAAAAGAAAATAAAAAGAAAAGAAAGGAAAATCTATGTGATCATATTTTCAGTATAGGATAAACTTAGGGAATCAAACGATATGTGTGTTTCTGGAACCATTAACCACTAGTATTTGCTGAATTGTATACTACTTATTTCCTTGAAAAATCATTGTATAGCCTAGATGATTTATGCAGAGGTAGCACAAAGTAATGGAGAGAGGATAAATCTAGGAATGAGAAGACTTGAGTTTGACACTTATTTGTGATGCTTACAAACTAAATGACTCATTAGTGGATGAGTTACCAAGAATTCTCCCTTAGACTGTGAGCATTTCAAGACCAGAAAGTGTATTTTTTATTTGTCCTTGTACCCCTAGTTCTTACTGATTAATCAAGATCTGAGTATAGCAGAGAACTCCTTAATACTACAAGTAATAGACAGATTGCTGATCTACATCTGTGTGTGTGCACAGACACATGTGTGAGGGTACATGTACTTTCATATATGTGTGTGAATGTGCATCGTTGCCTCTATGAATGCAGCAGGAGGTAAAGAGCTCCGTATGCTTTGGTGAATTTCTCTGCTACCAGTAGAGATTTGTTTCTCTTTTCAGAGGACAAAGTTATATGAACAATTTCCATGCATCAAAAATTTTAAAATGACATAAATCCTTAATTGGCTTTTGACTGGGCCTGGCCATTTTGTAAGGTCTCCTAGCAAGGTATTTCAAGGTCTTAGTTGAGTTGACTTGATGCACTTTTATTTATTATCAAATGGGGGAGCTTTCCAAAATGTCCTTTTGAAATTATGGCTGTTCTTTTCTGATTCTGAATCACTAAAGAAGCTTCTTAGCACATTTATGTTCAGGCATTTTCAAAAGTCAACCTGGAACATTCTGGGAATGAAAAATGCTGAAGTCCAAATCCCTTTATATTACTGGGACAGAGAACAGCATAGCAAGCAATTAGAATGGGGCAGTCCTTAAAATATGAGGCCATATTTCTACCACAGCTAATTGATTTTACATCTGGCATGTTAAAAGAATTTATGAATAGTGTCTTTGTTTATATCTTAAGCACTGAAAATGAATACTCTACATCATCATATCCCAAATCCACATAAATAAAGTGGAAACATCTTATTATATAATCTACACTGAAAGTGTAAGGATATTTCAAAAGTAAGCTCACTAAATTTTCCTCCTGATAGGAATTGAATAAGAAGTATTAAAATATATCTATATGTGTAGGGGACTATAAAAACTTTCATGAAAAAATGAACATTTCTTTTTCACCTGGAACATAAAGCAGACAGGTAAAATGTCCCAAGGAATACATATGTATATGTACATATTTTAAAATTATGATTTAATGCTTCAATAAACAAAATGTTAATAAAATTTTCCATTGATCATCTAATAGCAATAGGTTGTCTTGTCTTGACACACTAAATGATCTTCCAAGTGTCCATAACATGTCAAGCCACATATGTTAGTTATGCTTGTTTCCCCTTGAGAATGCCAATCGGTTCAAATTCCCAAGTCACAAGAATTTTTTTTTTGTTTTAGACACTTACTTTTCATTTTAGAATCAATACTACTTATTGGTTTCAAGAAGAGTGTAAGGGCTGAGCAATTGGGGTTAAGGATCACACATGTAGGAAGTATCTAATGTCTGGCTCTCCAACCACTGACCTGCCCAGCTGTCCTCACCAGCAATTTCTTAAAGATTGGGGGAAGGAGGCTTTAGGTTATCTCATTTATTAGACATTCTTCTATCAGAAAATATTTACATGTACTTTTGCCAAAGATTTGGAGATTATGTCTTCAGTGGGACAATTTCCTCCAACAATTTGCCACCTGAGGGAGATATCTGAAGCTCACAGAAGTTAAATTTTTGCCCTTAGTTATGCATCTAACTGCCTCAGGCAGGATTTGAATTCAGGTGTCTTAACTCCAAGCCCAGCACTCTCTTTATCAAGCCAAACTGCCTCTTTTGGGAGAAGGATTAAGAGGGAACACATAAATGTATACAGTCAATAGTATAAAATGGACAACTGAACCAGTAGGAGATGATAAAAGCATTAAGGGAGAGAATATAGAAAGAGAAGATGGTATATAATATATACATATATTTAATATTCTATAAATTTGCCTTTGAAATTAGATGTTATTTTGATTTATAATATTGAAGCCAACTAGATAATATCCAGTATTAAAGAATAAGAATTAAAAAAAACCCCAGCACTCACAAAATGCCAAATCTGTGACAGTCAGTTAGAAAGCTGAAAAGCTGATGAATTTGTTTGTTCCATGAGTCATTGTTTCTAAAGTAGTAAAATAAATGGAGTAATATCTACCAGTGTAGGCAATGATGAAGTATTTCTTTTAGCAAGGACTTTGAATAAGAATAGTGTGTAATATTACAAACAGACCTGGATGCCTCAATTTCAAAGGAAAACATCCATAATATTCCTATTTATTGCTTCACTTAAATATATCACTCTGTATTTTTAATTTAGGAGATATTTCACTCTCCTAGGAATGAAGTCTGAGACAAAATTGTCATCTTAATTGGATTACATAGTTCAGAGGAATGTCATTGTTCCTAGTAAATTGGTGGATTATTTTATACCTTTCTTGGTTTCCTTTATTCACTATTCTTCCTCTTACCTTTTAAATATTTTCCCTCCCCAAAATTATGCCATTTTCCATCTATTTGTCTTCTTTCATGTTCCCTTGAACCTTAGCAATGTCATGTATTTATATGGATAGATCTATCAAATTTTCATGGGCGACTCCTATATTAGTATTTCTAACCCTGTACTTTTGTTTGGCCTTTGGATTAATATTTCCACTTCATTATCATTATTTTTACTTAATTATCACACTAGAACGTCACACTCTCAACACTCCAACTCAAAAATAGGTATTTTTCCATAAAAATTTATTTCTTCTTCAGCTTCTTTTTTTCCACCTCCCCCCAATAGGCCAGGCTCAAAACCACAATTATTTCCTCATTTTTCTTCAAATTCCAAATCTGCTCAGTTGCCAAATTCTGCCAATTCAATCTCCTAAATGTTTTGTACTTTCCCCCTCATTACAACCTTCTGCACAATTAAATTCAGTCTCATGAATAGGATTCTGAAAAAAAAATGATTCTATGGAGAATTTTCCTCAAGGGAGTGGGATACACTTAATGAAATCTCAAGAGAAATAAAAATGATTCTTTTTTAAGGCATCATAAATATTTTCTGAATGTATATGCAAATGCAAAAATTGACCATCTTCATTATTGAATAGATGGGGAAACACAGAAAACATTTTATTTCTTTGTTAGTTTCCCTCCTCTCCATTTTTTTCCTGCTTAGGAGAAATTCTCTTTACAACCACATTACTCTACCCAGAGAATTCTTCTCTCCTATCTAATCTACTGATTTCTCTATTAAAGGAATTGAAGGGAAAATATTAATAAGAATAGTGTATCTCTAGATTAATCAGACAGTAATGAGTTTTGGAGTAACAAGTTACTTTAGAAGCCTATCGATTGAAACCCAATGGAATCGCATGTCCGCTATGGGGGGGGGGGGGGAGGAAAAGAAAATGATCTTTGTCTCCAATGAATAATGTTTTGAAATGACAAAATAAAATATTGTTTTAAAAAAAAGAAATCTATTGAATAAGTCAATGAAGAGTTGTGATCTTTATTGGCAGGGGGACTAGCCACATTGATGAAACCACAGATTTTCATGGTTTTGATATGACACTAGTGAGCAAGGAAGGAAAAGTAATAGGACCCCCTCCTAACTCCTCATTTCAGATGACTTTAAAGACGCTATCGTTTTTATGTTTCTGGATATGTTAAAATAAATTTAACAAATGCTTTTGATGGAGAAGAAGGTGCATTTTAATAGTTTGCTTTAGGGGAACTTATTAATCAATTTGGATATTTTAAAGGCATGTAGAGGAAGAGTGTGGAAAATTCCAGGTACCTGAAGATGAAGTCAGAGACTGGCACAGTTCTATCAAGATAAGGTTCAAGTCTACAATGAATGCTAAAGCAACTAAAGGGAGCATTTTTAGTGGGAAGAATACACATGGGAAGATAGGCTAGAGCAAGATTGTGGGGATTTAACAAGCCAAATGGAGGAAATGGTATTTATTCCAGGGGGCAATAGGCAGCCACTCCAGTCCTTGAACAGTGGTATAGCATGGTCAGATCTAGGTTTTAGGAATGGCAGTTTTTATGTTATTTGAGAGTTTAGATAGTAGAGTTAAGACAGCAGAAGCAGGGAAACCAGTTAGGAAGCTGTTGTAATAGTCCAGTCAAAAGGTGATGAGGATTTGAACGAGGACTGGTAATAGTGAATGTGCAGAGGAGGGGATTATTTGTCAATAAATGGTCAGTGATGACTTTGGAAAAACAGTTACATATGAATGGTGATGTCTTAAACCAGAATGAAAGAAGCTGAGAAATGACAAGAGAATAAGTGGAGCCAAGAAGTGGTGGTGGTTATCTTTTTTATTTTGGGACTTTGAGAAGGGACAAATGTTATGGGACAACATCTTAGGATAATGATTTTTGTTTTCTTTTTAAGGATGGCTTTTTATTTATTTTTTTAAACCCTCAACTTCCTTCTTGGAGTCAATACTGTGTATTGGCTCCAAGGCAGAAGAGTGGTGAGGGCGAGGCAATGGGGGTCAAGTGACTTGCCCAGGGTCACATAGCCAGGAAGTGTCTGAGGCCAGATTTTGAACCTAGGATCTCCCATCTCTAGGCCTGGCTCTCAATCCACTTAGATACCGTAAGGCTGGCAATTTAAAAGGAGTTTAAAATAATAAAAAAAAATATTTAGTGCTTATCTAATTTCATATATCATGAATTTAGTTACCATTAGTTACATCGTGATGCTAGTGACTAATAAAAGGTAACATAGCTTATATAAAAGTCTAATCTTCAACCAGAATGGAGTTTTAAGGTAATAATGCTATAGATCTTTGACAAAATATTAATCACCAGAAGCAGATAAAGGAAATTGTGATTTTTTTCAAACGAAGATGACCAATGACATCAGTTAGTGAACTCTTTTGATCAGTTATATAGATATATATTTAAATGAGATAAAAGATCTATGCACATTGTAATAAAAAAGTTTCTTCTTGATAATTTTTAGCCTTTTTCATATATTATTTCCATTAAACAGTATTACCTTTCCCCTGCGAATTTCATTTTCTCACTATGACCATTAAGGTATTTTATAGTCCCAGGGATTTCCTATGGATGACCTTTCTGAGGCTATATGTGGCAGTGAAAGATAAGAATATAAGTAATATCCTTCTGGATTACCATAATCTCCCTATATTGGTATTGTGTTTCACAGTACAATGGAGGAAAGTTTTTTGAAGGGTCATGATCATTTTACATGAACCAAAAGCAAAAGGTAACAGCTGTGTCCCCAACTTGCCAAGTTTCCTTTAAGAGTCTATTATGGATCTATCATGCATGATTATTTTCTAAACCTCTTCTAAAGTTATTTATTTTTCAGCCTGTATCCCCTATTCATGGCATACATTTACTATGTGCTAAATACTTCCTTTTATTTCATTAAAATGATCTCGTTTGAGCTTCAAGGAACACTAGCATTTCAGGATTTGTTGAACAAATTTGTATCCGTTCTCCAAACCCTTGAGTATTTTAAAGAATTCAATAGTATTTCCTTTCAGATTTCATTTTTCTGTTTTTGAGCTTGAGGCATCAAGCCTTCTAAAGTCTCTTCTGTTGGGTGTGGTAATTCTTTTCTCTTGGTATTTCTCATGCTTTGTTATATCTTTCTTAAAGTATTTTGACAGAAGTGTCGATAATATTCTGGGTACGAACACACCTGAGCTCTGTACCAGAGAAGAGATTTGCACCATTTGTCCGCCATCTTTCAAATTGCCTTGCTAATGTTGTTTAGCAATTTGTGGCCATGTGGCCAGTACTGCAGCCCATTCCACTTAAATTTCTAGGAAATAGTTGATGATGACTCTTAGCCATCTCTCCTGGGTTATAACTGAATAAGTCCAGTTTCAATGATTTCTCCCAATATTCATGACATTATAGTAGCCTGTACTGATACCCGCCTACTGCTTTTGAGCTTACATCATAACTATAGCTCTCAGGTGGCCTTTAAGTTCCTAAAATAACAACCAGTAACATCACTAGAATAGGAGCCTACAACAGAGATATCATTACAAAGTGGAATATCTTTGTCCCCGTCCAGGACTTCGGACAAAATTAACAAACATCATGTCATGTCCAGACCTCAAATTTTTCTATCACCAAACATGTTTCAGTGCTAAAGAAAACAGGTACTACAAGAAGCACTGCTCAGTGTTTATAAGGCCCTTCTCCTGAGAAATTCATGATAAAAGAATATTCCAATAGTAATGTATAAAATAGATGTATATAGACATGGGATCTATAGGTCTCTTTAATATTTTATAAATATCGACTTCATATTTCTGCTTGAAATCAGAGGCCATTTGAAATCCAATCCCCATAAATCATCAAATCACACAGGAATTTAAGGGAATAAGCAGCTGCACCTTTTTGATAATGGTAGTGACAATGACTATGTTTTTATAAACTTTATTTGTGTCAATTCTCTGCATGTCAAAGTTGTTACTGCATAATACTTTCTCCTCTGTGATGCTCAGTTTCCCAAATATTTGTGTCTGAAGTATAGAGAAAAGAATTTATAGCATTAATGGCTCAAAAGAAATAACCTTAGCCCTCAGTTAAGTGCCTATGAATTGCATCCAAATAATGACTTTTCTTTCAATGAAGGATATTACATGTATTAACCAGATCAAATCTCCTGCCAACACCCGAAGTGGGAAAGGGAGTGAGGGAGGCAGGGAAATAATTTCGACCATTAACTTGGAAAAATTTGTGTGGAAATGTATTACATGTATTTTGTAAAAAATATCAATTAGGGTTATTACTGTTAAGGTTAAAGATGAGGGGAAGTGGAAGATATTTCTTTAAAATAAAACAAGAAAGAGGAGGTCAACTGAAACTGAGCCATACTTTTAAATCAGTATCTAATTCAGGACACTTTCTTGATTTTGGGTAATGATTATCTATTGGATTGGAGAATGTTCAAAAAAATCCATGAGAAAACAAGCGAGATATTAATTCCTATCCTTGGTTTGGTTTGCTTTTTTTTTTTTTTTTGACATATCACAGATCTTCTAACTTATCTGGAATGTTTTTGCAATTTCATTTTTTAATACCTCAAAAGATTAACTTCTCATGAGGTCCTGCAAGGACACCTAGAGGTGGCAGTTACAGTTAAAGTGGAAAAGGAAGTACATTTCGATCATTTTTCAAAACACCAATATCCACAGTCCCCTCAGAAAAGAGTCTTAAATTCTTGTCAACATGCCTGAATGTTATGAACGTGTTTATATATGTGTGGGTAAGGTGACATTGCCAGAGGCCCTTAGGTTTGAGGAGACATGCCCAATCTTGTTTACAAAAAATAGGAGGAGACATCTTTCAAAGGGAATTAATGCTTCATATTCTCTCTAGTTATCCAGCCAATCCCATATCCTACCACATCCCACACCTACACACTTGTATGTAACTCATATGTGTGTTTTGAATATGGGGCTTTCTAAATAGCCATTCTCTTTCCAAGGAGTATTAGAAACATTAAAATATTTCTATGTATATGTACACATGTATACACACACAAACATATTCTCCAAACTGGTTTTGCTAATATTGCTTCAAAATTATCCTTTACTGAAGAAGTTTTCAAGCAGAAGTCTTAATGATTGGAAAAAGAATGGGGGAAAACCCTGAAAAAAATCACTTGAGATAAAAAACACAATATAATTAGAGAGAGAGAATGGGTGTATGCCCACACATATACACTTAAGCGATAGAGAGCTTCTGTTTTCTTACAAGAAGCATAGAGATGTCAGTAGATTATTTATACAGAGGAAATGCATGATCAAACTACACCTACCTTCAGTTAGATTCATATGTTTCAGTTTCATACAGTTCAATTAGCAGCCTCATTTATTACCCACCAAGATGTGAAACTACAAGGTGAGGTTAAAGTATCACCAAGGGTATCTTCATCACTTCAGTATCATTGCCTTAAAAGGCATTGACCAGAAGAAGCAGATGACCTCATTTCAAAATTATTACAGCACAGAGAACTCAGTTTCCACATTATAATTCATTTTCCTATGGAATATTTCAAATTTATTATCAGTTTCCTGACATATAATGGCTAATCGTTAAGGATAGCCACTTTAACATAATATGAATACACATTTCTCCATAGGTAATGCAACAGTTCCTGCATTAGCATTATTGACTAAGGTGCATTTAACTTCTTCCCTAATACTTAATGGAAGGTTAATGTATAAGTCAGGAGATTAAATGGCTTTTACTTAAAATAAGTATATTGATTAAAATAACTTAGTGAGGCTTTTTTAAAGCAGATGATATAAAATAGTCACACATTTTAATATTTTATTTAATATTAAGAGCAAAATGTGGGCTCATGTGAATGAGGATTAGGGGAAGTTATTGCACTAATTGTACTTGGAACTCATTCTTGCTTGAAGTTAACAAATGGGCATTTTATAGGGAAAGGCACCAAATCATTCAGCTAAATTGTAAGGCCCGAAAATCCCCTCCCCCTAAAATAGCCCGTCCTTCGGTGCAGGAATGGCCCTGGTTTCCAGCAGTGTCCTTCAGAGACACCTTCTTGTGCCATACACCTGGTACCATTAAAGGATAGGGTGTCCTTTTAAATACAGAACAACAATCTATTCAGTGCCACTGCAATGTAGTTCTATTTCCTTTCCATGTTTGGCATTATCATTTAAATGTATGTGTTAAACTTAATACACCAAATGTCTCTCAGCAGGTAAGCTAATGTTACAATGCAACTGGAAGGTGTAGCCATTTTCTTTCTTTACTTAAAATCTAATATTCCACTAGAATATAGTACTTACAAATTGACCTTTTAATCATGTGAAACAAGATGCGTAAGGTCATTCGCCTCTTGATTCGGTTTCATTCCTGGAAAGAAAAAAGAGAAAGAAAACCTAACTCTATCTCATCCTGAGTATTTCTCTTTTTAGAAGTGTAGAGTTAGGCCTGAAAGGGTTTCTGCTCAAATTAAAGTGGAGCTATTCATTAGATGGAATTAATCCTTTCAAAGGAAAGTGAGCAGTCGAATTTCAAAACTGTCTAAGTGCGGGGGTAATCAGAAACATACGGTAGGCAAGTAACACCTCTGGCATGCAGGCAACATCAGCAGGCCCTCTCCTCTGTGTAGAGTACCATAGTAATACAGTAAAAAGCTACATCAAGAATAGGAGGAGAATTTTAACCCATTGGCTTGGAGAGAATTTGGAAAAGGAAGGAAAGAAAATGGCACCATAAGAATTCAAAGTGTTGTTCAAAGTCACTTTATTGATAGATTAAAAGCAGAAAAATACTGTCGTGCTTGCCTCAGTATCTGGTGCTCAAATTTAGGGCTGCCTGTAATGCCTTCCTCATTAGTTCTCCTGTAAGGCAGCCACATTTCCATTCTGTGGAGCAATGGGATGCATTGGATGCTTTTCAGATGCACTCCAGTGTAGAGGAGAAAAAAGCAAACATCTACCAGTACAAAGGAAAAGTACCAACACTGCAGTGGTAACTTTATGAATAGAATTTTGTACTTTATGCTTGTAGAAACATTTTGTGGGTAAAGAAATTGATGTAAAATGTCAAAACTTAAAGTAAAAAGTAAAACAGTTGAGTTTTTCCTAGTCTGAGAAGAGGAACTCTTTCTATTCCTAATGTATCCTATTGAATATATCAGTAGTCTGTGATTCACAACATTGGGATTCATATATTCAAATATAGATATCATATATGGGATAACAAAGAATAGTCTGCCAATGGGCCATTCTTTAATTTTTAAGGACTTAAATTGATTCTTCTTTAAAATAAGCCATTTAATTTATTCAAAATGATTTTTAATGCAGACATCAAAATTTTAAAAATAATCTTTACATATGATTTCCAGAGTTTCCTTCCTTCCTTCCTTCCTTCCTTCCTTCCTTCCTTCCTTCCTTCCTTCCTTCCTTCCTTCCTTCCTTCCTTCCTTCCTTCCTTCCTTCCTTCCTTCCTTCCTTCCTTCCTTCCTTCTTTCCTTCCTTCTTTCCTTCCTTCCTTCCTTCCTTCCTTCCTTCCTTCCTTCCTTCCTTCCTTCCTTCCTTCCTTCCTTCCTTCCTTCCTTCCTTCCTTCCTTCCTTCCTTCCTTCCTTCCTTCCTTCCTTCCTTCCTTCCCTCCTTCTTTCCTTCCCCACATAGTAAATCATCCATCACCATGACTTTGCAGGTTCTTCCCCCCACTAGGAATTATACTTCTTCCCATCCTCTCATTCTTTGAATTCAGTTTCCTTTAAAGATAATCAAGAATTCTATCTTCTTCAAGAAACCCTTCCTGATCATCCAGATCTATGCCTTACCTCTCCCCCCATGTAAATTATCTTATATTTATATTATATATATATATATATTATGTACATATTATCTCCTCTGACACAATGTCAGTTCTGTGAGAGCATTCTGTTTTCTGTATCCCCAATTTTGAACATAATATTAGGCATATGGTAGGTTTTTACTAACTATTTTTTGGTTTGTCAATTGATTTATTCAGCCTGACAGCACTCTCCTTATGTAAGCGGGGTGAATATTATTATCTTTATCTGTAATAAAGAAAACTGAAAACTTAAGAGACTTTCATATTTGTACTTGATTCCACTTTATGAGGTCAGAGTGCAAAAATTAGGAGTCAGAGCTGGGATTTGATCTCACATCTTCAGACTCAAAGCTCAATGTAATTTCCATTATACTACACTACCTCTATGATTGTAGCACAGGGAGGTTTCTTACAGTTCAAATGAAAATAATTCTCTTCCTAAGAGAAACTCTATGGAGTCAAGATCTTATTACAGAGTCCATTATGGTAAGTTTTATAATGCATTAAAACACTTGGAGAGCTCAGCTTAGGAAGTATGCATTAAAAACTTAGAATCAGTTTAATTCAGATTTGACCAGAGAGTAAAAGACCATTGCAGAACAGAGCCATCTGTATGCTTTATAACTACTTTTTAAAGAGTTCTTAAGAAACCTGGCTGCTTGAAACTGGTGATGAATAAAGTTAGTGGTTTGAGATGTTTTAAATCTTGTAATAGAATAAAAGGTAAAATTTCCCTTCAAGCACTTCATTCTACTTTTTTTAAGTCCTCTGGAAAACCCCCAGGATATTACAATATATTAGAAAGCTTATGGTTACAAACACTGTAACATTCAGGTTTCACTCACTCAAAACTTCCCAATAATATATCCTTTTGAGTTGAAATTTTCCATGCTAATACTGAGCCTAAAGAGTTTATTTTTTTATGCCTTTGGGAAAGCTGGTAAAAATCTATATTTTACCATTTGGAGTTACATGAAAATAACAACGAGCATCCTTCTTTCACTTGGAGATAAATTTAAGATTTTTGAAGGCACAATTAAATGCTAAATGGTCTTATTTGCAAAGCTCAAGACTTTCCATGGTCCTAAGCAACTAAGTCTTCTGACTCATTTTGAAAAAATAATCAAACTTTCATAAATATTTAAGGAAAACATTTTCACATGTGGATATAATGATAACTTTTTTTCTTTACATATATATATGTATATTTTAAAGTTTATTTATTTAATTAATTTAGGATATTTTTCCATAGTTACATGAATCATGTTCTTTCCTTCCCCTCCCCACCCCCTCCTATAGCCAATGAGGAATTGCACTCACTGGGTTTTACGTGTGTCCTTGATCAAGACCTATTTCCATATTATTAATATTTGCAGTGGAGTGATCATTTAGAGTCTGCATCCCTAATCATATCCACATCAAACCATGTGATCAAGCATTGTTTTTTTCTTCTGTGTTTCTATTTCGACAGTTCTTACTCTGGATGTGGATGGTGTTTTTCCTCATAGATCCCTCTGAGTTGTTCAGGATCATTGCATAGCTGCTAGTAGAGAAGTCCATTATATTTGATTGTGCCACAGTGTATCAGTCTCTGTGTACAAGGTTCTCCTGGTTCTGCTCCTTTCACTTTGCATCAATTCCTGTAGGTTGTTCCTGTTCACATGGAATTCCTCCAGTTCATTATTCCTTTTAGCACAATAGTATTCCATCAACAACAGATACCACAATTTGTTCAGTCATTCCTCAATCAATGGACACTCCCACATTTTCCAATTTTTTGCCACCACAAAGAACATGGCTATAAATATTTTTGTACAAATCTTTTTCCATATTATCTCTTTGGGGTACAAACCCAGCAGTGATGTGGCTGATCCAAGGACAGGCAGTCATTTAGCACCCCTTGGGCATAGTTCCAAAGTGCCTTCTAGAATGATTGGATCAATTCACAACTCCACCAGCAGTGTTAGTGTCCCGACTTTGCCACATCCCCTCCAACATTTATTACTTTCCTTTGCTGTCATATTAGCCAATCTTCTAGGTGTGAGGTGGTACCTTGGAGTTGTTTTAATTTGCATTTCTCTATATAATGATAACTTTTAAATGAAAAGCAGAATACCTTAGTAGCTATAAAAATGTGGCTTGGAATCAAGAAATTCATACTTTGTTTCTGACATAGAGAATCTGTGTGAAAAATAGGGAAGTCACTTAATCTTCCAGGGCTCTAAGGCAATTCCTGAATATTCTGTATTGTGGACAAATTTCTAACCTAAACTGGTGTGGAAAATTTCCCTATCAAAAGTGTCCCAGTTAAAAAAACTTGAGTTGAACAAACTGAACAAACTAAACAAACCAACAAACAAAAAACCCCAAATACCCTGAAACAGTTTATCAAAAACTGAGGATAATATTGTCCTTTTTGAGGTGAAAAAAAAAAAACACAACAAAAACAATGATTATAAATTTGGTTACTAGTAGTGTTTACCCAATTCTAAAAATCTGAATAAAAATTGAATTAATCCACAAGAAAATCTCCTTTACCCATGAAATGTAAAAAAAAACCTTTTAGTTTCTTGAACAAAATATTGAACATTTTACTGTGTCCCCATATTTTTGCGTGATTTTATTTAAGTGGCTGTAACTCCTCCCTCTTCCTCTTTGGAACCTGTGATCCGGCTAAAGTCACTAGTTGTTTTGGTTTAGTTATTATTAATAAAACTTTATAAAATATAATACTTAGATATTGATTATTCATTTTAAAACCAACAGTTTGGCAACCATGAAGGAATTATAAATTCTCAAAAAAACTTTTGAGCAGATAGCCTTACAGTAAAGATAGTAAATTTGCCTGGTTGCTGCCCACCACAAGAATCCATAGCAGGGTGTGCCTGTGCTCCAACCCCACCCTGCCACCCCCCTCTGCCTGCTGTTTCTCTTGTCCATTTGTTTGTCCAGCATTCCTCAATACTCTCCACCCAGCTTGGATCCTCCTCTTGCTGAAACCAGACTAGCCACAAGAGCTTGTGAATCTCAGCCATTATTTTTCCACAGAGGGTGACATATAATAATCCCTCCATCCTAATCCCTTTCCAAACTCCATGTGTGTGTGTTTCTAGTCGGCCATAGCCACTTTTCAGTGTGGAAAAAAGAAACCAACACCTTCTAATTTTTAAGCAGATTTTTTTAAAGCTGATCATGGACTCCTGGTTTACAAGGTTGTTATTAAAGGTTTTTCACAGGGAGGGCAGTTAGTTCCAAATCAGTAGATTTAAAGTCAGTTTTGGGGAATGATTTTTTCCCTTCTCTCTCTTGATCCAAAATACCAAGAAATATTTTTCTTACATATGAAAATATGCTATTGTTTTCTCTCTAAGTTTTGCTTCTTTATGTTTACTCCTTAAACAAACCCAATTCAGCTTCTTTCAGGAAAAATGCTATTGCAAAGCTTGCTTGAAACTCTGAAACAACAGTTTGAGTTGGTAGAGCTAAAAAGTGCAGTTTAGATCTGCTTAATTCTTTTCCTGGGATTTTTTATTTTCATTGGATATTTCCCACTTTATTTCCTTCTCCTCGAGAATATGCTATAAGCTAGGCTGCTTATGCTACACACCAACCTGAAATATTTTGACACAGTTCTAAAGGTCCTAACTGCTCTCAACATACAGAGTGGAGATTCTGCCTTGTGCTTCTATGAGAAAATTCAAAGCACTGACAAAAGAAATGTAAATGAGTAATAAATACTGGGGGAAGGGAAGGAAACTTTAAGGAGGTCTAGAAGCTTATTGCTAGCTATTTTGAGTTTATTTTCCTCCTATAATAGTGGGAAAGTCTATTGGGATTGATGAAAAGGATGTTGACTGCATGGCCTGTGTATACCTCCTCATTGGTTTATATTATTGTATTTAATGATTGCTTTAAGTTTAAAAATTTTTATCTGTATTAATCTAGTCAATAACTTTCTGTTAAACTGAATCATTTTAAAGCTAATATGTTTTGCCTATAACACTAGAAAGCATAGGAATAGAAGGGCCTTTCCTAAAAATAATAAACAGCATATATCTAAAACCATCAACAAATATCATCTGCAGTGGAGATAAACTAGAAGCCTACCCAATAAGATCAAGAGTGAAACAAGGATGCCCATTATCACTTCTATTATTTACCATTGTACAAGAAACACTAGCTATAGTGATTAGAGATGAAAAAGAAATTGAAGGTATTAAAATAGGCAATGAGGAGACCAAGCTAACACTCTTTGCGGATGATATGATGGTCTTCTTAAAGAGTCCTAGAGAATCAACCAAAAAGCTAGTCAAAAAGATCAACAACTTTTGCAAAGTTTCAGGATAAAAAATAAACCCACATAAGTCATCAGCATTTCTATATATCTCCAACACATCTCAGCAGAAGAATTAGAAAGAGAAATTCCATTTAAAATCACTCTAGAGAGGCGGAGTCAAGATGTCGGCCTAGAAGGAGCAGCAGTTCAGACCTCTGAATACCATTCCTTACCAATCACAAACTGAATGCTCCTAGGGGACTGAAAATCAAACCTAACAACAAGACAGAGCCAAGGAACCCTCCTGCTAGACTCAATTCAAAAGGTACACCCCCCAAAAGCCAGAATCTGAGAACACTCCAGTTTAAGGGGAAGGCAGAAGGAAGGTCCAAGGACCCATTCCCCCACCCACCTAGAGCGCTGAGATTCAAGCGGCAGCAGGAACCTCTGGGCAGGCAAAGGAGCTAGTCTGCAGGGTGTACCTATCTGGCAGGGCTGTGCCAAGTTCAGAGCATCAAACAGAGATGGTGGGGAAGGATCTAGAGAGGCACCATAGAGCAGGCAGCCTGGCCAGAGCTGGGGGGATCCTCCATATTTCTTCCAGCCTTCCAGGAGGTTTTGGCCTCAGAGCACACCCAGCCCAACCAAGCTGAACTTCATCCCCTTAAAAAGTATTCAGAACTCAGGGAAGCCCAAGGTCCACACCCCTCCCTCATTGACTGCTGGACTTTAAAACAATCAAAAGTCTCCAAAGGACAGGGAAGCTCAAACCCCCAACAACCCTCCCCCAGAGACTGCAATGAGAGATCTCCTGCCAAAGCTTCAAGAGGGGAGACTGACAGAAGCACCCAAAACCAAAAATAATGAGAGGAGCACGAGCACAGAAAAATATGAGGAGCAAAGAGGGGGTAAATATGAGCAAACAACAGAAAAAGAAGAAAGGAATTACAATAGACAGCTTCTACACAGCGAACAGAAGAGAGGGGGAGGGATCAGCAAACGATAAATCAGAAATCCCACTGAATTTGATACAGGATGTGGACGAACTCAAAATGCAATTCAAAACATAATTAAGAAAGGCTGAAGACAATCAGGAAAAGAACTTAAAAACTAAGATAAATCATCTGGAAACAGAGGCACATGGAATAAAATGAGAAAATAGTGTCATGAAAGCCCAAATCAACCAGCTGAAAATGAGGCAAAGGTGATGAAAGATGAGGCAAAGATGATGAAACATTAGGCAAAGGAGATGAAAGATAAAGTAAAAAGGATGAAAGATAACCTCCATAGAAAATCAGACCAGAAAGAGGAGGATGACCAAAAATCCAGGGAAGAAATCCAATCTTTAAGAACCAGAATACAACAACTAGAACTAAGTGACCTCACAAGGCAGTAGGACACTATAAAACAAAACCAGAAGAATGAAAAAATTGAGGAAAATATGAAGCATCTCATTCACAAAACAGAGGATTTAGAAAATCCTTCCAGGAGAGACAATTTAAGAATCCTTGGTCTACCAAAGACCATGACAAAAAAAAAAAAGTCTGGACACAATACTACAGTAAATTATTCAAGAAAACTGCCTCGATATTCTATAACAAGATGGAAAAGTGGAGATTGAAAGAATCCATAGATCACCTCCTGTACTTAATCCCCAAATGACAACACCCAGGAATGTTATAGCAAAATTTAAGAACTATCAGACTAAAGAAAAGATATTACAAGTTGCCAAGAAGAAATCATTCAGATACCTTGGAACCACAGTGAGGATAATGCAGGAACTCGCTGCATTCACACTGAATGACCGAAAGCCATGGAATAGGATATTCCAGAAAGCAAGGGAACTAGGTCTACAACCAACAATCAACTACCCAGCAAAACTGACTATATTCTTACAGGGGAAAGTGTGGTCATTCAACAAAATAGAAGAATTCCAAGAATTTGCAAAAAAAAAAAAAAGACCACACCTGAACAGAAATTTTGATGTCCTAGCACAGAACTCAAGAGAACCATTAAAATATAATTTAAAAAGAGGGGAAAAAAGGAAAACAAAACAATGTAACAAAAAAATTTTAAGTCTCAGTAAATTAAAATATGTATCCCTATAAGAAAAGAGATCATTGGTAACTCTTAAAAACTGTTGTTTTCACCTGGGCAGCTAGACGAATTACACTTAGAGGGAACAGTGAAAAACTATATAGCATAAAAGGACAAGACATAAATAGGTATATAGATATATGCATGCATAAATACATATACGTGTGTGTGTGTATATATACACACCTAGAGCCAAAAAAAGAGGTTAATACTAAAAGAATTGGGAAAAGAAACAAATGGGGGTAAATTTATATGTAACAAAGAAACTCATGATGGGAGGGGGGAGAACATCAATACACTGGAAGGGTAAAGAGGTTGGATATAGGAAATACTCAACTATTATATACTTTGAAATTGACCCAAAGAGGGAAGAACAATCCAATCAATTGGGGAAGAGAATAGCTTTGTGCCCTATAGAGGAGTAGAAGGGTAATAAACAGACTGGTGGGGAGGGAAGCAGTACAAAGGAGGGAGAGGATGAGGGGTAATTTTAGCAAAACTACAGGGAAAATAAGGGGGGAAATAAGAAGGGAGGGGGTAGAAAGGGAAGTAAAATAATGGTGGGAACTTGGGAGACTGATTAAAAACAAACATTGATGTAGAAGAAAATAGTGAAAGAAGAAAAAGCAGGACCAGGAGTAGAAATCAAAATGCTGGGAAATACACAGCTAGTAATTATAACTCTGAATGTGAATGAAATGAACTCACTCATAAGACGCAAGTGAATAGCTGAGTGGATTAGAATCCAAAACCCTACCATATGCTGTCTACAAGAAACACACATGAGGAAGGTAGATACACAGAGAGTGAAAGTAAGAGAATGGAGCCAAATCTATTGGGCATCAACTCATAAAAAGAAGGCAGGAGTCGCAATTGTGATATCTGATAAAGCCAAAGTAAAAATAGATGTAGTTAAAAGAGATAGGGAAAGTAATTACATCCAGATAAAACACAGTATAGACAATGAGGAAATATTTGCACTCAACATGTATGCACCAAGTGGCATAGCATCCAAATTTCTGAAGGAGAAACTAGTGGAGCTCCAGGATGAATTAGGTAGAAAAACTATACTAGTGGGAGACATGAACATTCCTCTATCTGAACTATATAAATCAAACCAAAAAATAAACAAGAAAGAAGTAAGATAAGTGAATGAAATCTTAGAAAAACTGGAGTTAGTAGACATGTGGAGAAAAATAAATGGGGAAAAAAGGAATACACCTTCTTTTCAGTACCACATGGTACATTCCCAAAAACAAATCTTGTATTAGGGCATAAAAACATTGGAAACAAGTGCAAAAGAACAGAAAAATAAATGCAACCTTCTCAGACAACAATGAAATGAAAATAATAATTAGTTAGGGTATATGGAGAGGTAAATAAAAAAAATAAATGGAAATTGAACAAACAATTCTCCAAAACCTGTTAGTTAAAGAACAAATCATAGAAACAATAAATAACTTCATTGAAGAAAATGACAATGATGAGACATCCTTCCAAAACCTATGGGATGGAGCCAAAGCAGTACTCAGGGGAAATTTATATCCTTGGATTCATATATTAACAAATTAGGAATGGGAGAGGTCAATGAATTGGGCATGCAAATTAAAAAAAAACTAGAAAGCAAACAAATTAAAGGTCCTCAGATGAAGACTAAATTTGAGATCCTAAAAGTCAAAGGAGAAATTAATAAAATTGAAAGTCAAAGAACTTTTTTTTAATAAATAAGACTAGAAGCTGGTAATTTGAAAAAAAAAACATAAATTAGACAAAGTACTAGTCATTCTAATCAAAGAAAGAAAATAAAACAAATTGACAGTATCCAAGGTGAAAAGGGAGACCTAACCACAAATGAAGTTGAAATTAAGGCAATCATTAAAAACTACTATGCCCAATTATATGGCAATAAATATGGCAATCTAGGTGATATGCATGAATATTTACAAAAATATAATTGCCTGGACAAACAGAGGAAGAAATAAATTACCTAAATAACCCCATAATCAACAAAATAAATTGAACAAGCCATCAAAGAACTCACTAAGAAAAAATTCTCAGGTCCAGATAGATTCACAAATGAATTCTATCAAACATTCAAAACACAACTAATCCCAATATTATACAAACTATTTGACAGAATTAGCAAAGAAGGAATTCTACCAAGTTCTTTTTACGACACAAATATGGTACAGAATCAAAATACAGGCAGCTCAAAAACAGAGAAAGAAAACTATAGACCAATCTCCTTAATGAATATAGATACAAAAATCTCAAATAGGATACTAGCAAAAAGACTCCAGCAAGCCATCATGAGAGTTATTCACTATGATCAGGTAGGATTCATACCAAGAATCTAAGGATGGTTCAATATTAGGAAAACCATCCACATAATTGACCATATAAACAAGCAAACCAACAAAAAATCACAATATTATCTCAAAAGATCCAGAAAAAGCCTTTGATAAAATACAACACCCATTCCTATTGAAAACACTAAAATGTATAGGAATAGAAGGGCCTTTCCTAAAAATTATAAACAGTATATATCTAAAACCATCAGCAAACATCATCTGCAATGGGGATAAACTAGACGCATTCCCAATAAGATCAGGAGTGAAACAAGGATGCCCATTATCACCTCTACTATTTAACATTGTACTAGAAACACTAGCATTAGCAATTATAGATGAAAAATAAACTGAAGGTATTAAAATAGGTAATTAGGAGATCAAGCTATCACTTTTTGTGGATGATATGATGATTTACTTAAAGAATCCCAGAGAATCAACTAAAAAGCTAGTTGAAATAATCAACAACTTTAGCAAAGTTGCTAGATACAAAATGAACCTGTATAAGTCCTCAGCATTTCAATATATCTCTAACCCATTCCAGCAGCAAGAATTAGAAAGAGAAATTCTAATCACCACCTTAGACAATATAAAATACTTAGGAATCTATCTGCCAAGACAAACAAAGGAACTTTATGAACACAACTACAAAACACTCTCCACACAATTACAACTAGTTCTAAAAAATTGGAAAAAACATTGATTGCTCATGGCTGGGATGAACTAACATAATAAAAATGACAATCCTGCCCAAATTAGTTTACTTATTTAGTGAAATACCCATCAAACTACCAAAAAACTTTTTTACTTAAAAAAATGACAAAGTTCATTTGGAATAACAAATGATTAAGGATATCCAGGGAAATCATGAAAAAAAAATGCAATGAAAGGAGGACTTGCAGTCCCAGATCTCAAACTATACTATAAAGCAGTGGTAATCAAAACAATTTGGTACTGGCTAAGGGACAGAAAAGAGGATCAGTGGAATAGACTTGGAGTAAATAACCTCAGCAAGACAATCTATGATAAACCCAAAGATCCAAGTTTTTGGGACAAAAATCCAGTATTTGATAAAAACTGCTGGGAAAATTGGAAGACAGTGTTGGGAGAGTTTAGACTTGGATCAACATCTCACACCCTACACCAAGATAAACTCAGAATGGATGAATGACCTGAAAATAAAGAAGGAGACTATAAGTAAATTAGATGAACACAGAATAGTATACATGTTGTATGATTGGGGAAGAAAAGATTTTAAACCAAGTAAGAAAAAAACCACAACATGTAAAAGCAATAATTTTGATTACATCAAATTTAAAAGGTTTTGTACAAACAAAATAATGCATACAAAATTAGAAGGGAATCAACAAATTTGGAAACAATCTTCATTACAAAAGCCTCTGACAAAGTTCTAATTACTCAGATTTATAAAGAGCTAAACCAGTTGTACAAAAAAAAAATCAAGCCATTCTCTAATAGATAAATGAGCAATAGACATGAATAGGCAATTTTCAGTTAAAAAAATCAAAGCTATTAATAAGCACATGAAAAAGTGTTCTAAATCTCTTATAATCAGAGAAATGCAAATCACCTCACCCGAAGCAGATTGGCTAACATGACAGCAAAGGAAATTAATGAACATTGGAGGGGATGTGGCAAAGTTGGGACATTAATTCATTGCTGGTGGAGTTGTGAATTGATCCAAACATTTTAGAGGGCAATTTGGAACTGTGCCTAAAGGGCGCTAAAAGACTGTCTGCCCTTTGATCAAGCCATAACTCTGCTGGATTTGCACCCCAAAGAGATAATAAGTAAAAAGACTTGGACAGGAATATTCATAGCTGCGCTCTTTTTGATGACAAAAATGAGAAAATGAGGGGCTGCCCTTCAATGGGGGAATGGTTGAACAAATTGTGGTATATATTGGTGATGGAATACTATTGTGCTCAAAGGAATAATAAAGTGGAGGAATTCCATGGAGACTGGAACAACCTCCAGGAAGTGGTGCAGAGTGAAAGGAGCAGAACCAGGAAATCATTGTACACAGAGACTGATAATCTGTGGTACAATCAAATGTAATGGATTTCTAAATTAGTGACAATGCAATGACCCTGAACAACATGGAGGAGCCTATAAGAAAAACCACTATCCACTTCCAGAGGAAAAACTGTGGGAGTAGAAACACCAATGAAAAACAGCTGCTTGAATACATGGGTCAAAGGGATATGATTGGGGATGTAGACTCTGAATGAACATCCTAGTGTAAATAACAAAATGGAAATAGGTTCTGATCAAGGTCACAAGTAACACCCAATGAAATTGCATGTTGGCTGCAGGAAGAGTGGGTGGAGGGGAGGGAGGGAAAAATATGATTATAGTAACCAAGGAATAATCTAAATTGACTAAATTACGTTATTAAAAAAATAAAAATAAAAAATAAAATCACCCTAGACAATATAAAATGCTTAGGAATTTATCTGCTGAGACAAACACAGGAACTATATGAATACAACTACAAAACACTCTCCACACAATTAAAACTAGTTCTAAAAAATTGGAAAAACATTGATTGCTCATGGGTGGGATGAACTAACATAATAAAAATGATAATCCTCCCCAAATTAGTTTACTTATTTAGTGCCAAAAGCATTGAACAACCAAAAACCTTTTTTACTGAATTAGAAAAAAAAATAACAAAGATCATTTGGCATAACAAAAGATCAAGGATATCCAGGGAAATCATGAAAAAAAAATGCAAAGGAAGGAGGCCTTGCAGTCCCAGATCTAAAACAATACTATAAAGCAGTGTTCACCAAAACAATCTGGTACTGGCTAAGAGACAGAGAGGAGGATCAGTGGAATAGACTTGGGGTAAGTGACCTCAGCAAGACAGTCTATTATAAGCCCCCCAAATCCCAGCTTTTGGGACATAAATCCACTAGTTGATAAAATGTACTGAGAAAATTGGAAGACAGTATGGGAGAGATTAGGTTTGGATCAACATCTCACAACCTACACCAAGATAAATTCAGATTGAATGAATGATCTGAATATAAAGAAGGAAACTATAAGCAAATTATGTGAATACAATAGTATACCTGTCTGATCTTTGGGAAAGGAAATACTTTAAATCCAAGCAAGCTAGAAAGAATCATAACATGTAAAATAAATAATTTTGATTATATCAAATTAAAAAGGTTTTGTACAAACAAAATAATGTATCCAAAATTAGAAGGGAAACAACCAATTGGGAAATAATCTTCATAACAAAATCCTCTGACAAAAGAGTACTTACTCAAATTTATAACGAGCTAAACCAATTCTACAAAAAATCAAGCCATTCTCTAATTGATAAATGTGCAAGGGGCATGAATAGGCAATTTTCAGTAAAATAAATCAAAACTATTAATAAGTACAAGAAAAAGTATTCTAACTCTCTGATAATCAGAGAGATGCAAATCAAAACAACTCTGAGGTATCACCTCACACGTAGCAGATTGGCTAACATGACAGCAAAGGAAAGTAATGAATGCTGGAGGGGATGTGGCAAAGTCAGGACAATAATGCATTGCTGGTGGAGTTGTGAATTGACCCAACCATTGTGGAGGGCAATTTGGAACTATGCCCAAAGGGCTCTAAAAGACTTCCCACCCATTCTTCCAGTTGTATTCCTGCTGTCTTTGTACCCCAGAGAGATAAAAAGGAAAAAAAAGACTTGTACAAGAATATTCATAGCTGAGGGAAGGTCTCCTTCCAGCTAAGCATGGTGGCAGTCTAAACACAGGTCACTTCCTCTCCCCAGCACACAGACAAGGACTATCCCAAAATACCTTAACAATAATTTTCAGAGGAGGAGAGGAGCTGTATAGTGGTGTGCAGCATTGAAGGTGCATGGAATTGAGGCTTTTCCAGTGTATAAGAGTGTGAAAGGGCTTCCACCCAAGCTGATCCATCTTCCCCTACCCCCACCTACAGAGTCAGAGCCAGAGCCAGTGCACACTAAAATGAGTGAGCAAGGTGTAGCCCTGGAGTGAGCACAGGGCAATTCTGGGTCCTTGGGAGCTGACTAAGACTGCAGGAGACCCACCCCTGAGAGTAGCTAGGTAGGAAGCCCCAGCACATGAGGGAGTGCAGACCTTAGATGCCCAGAGCCAGCACGCCAGCCAGAACCAGGGACTGAGTGAGGAGTGCCTCTGGAGCAAGCAAAGGGCACTTCTAGGTCCTTGGGAGCTGACTGGGACAGCTGGAGAAATACTCCTGAAGGCAGCTAGACCAGAGACCCAGGTGGGCAGTAGAGCACAGACCTTGCGTGCCTCCAGGAAGTTAGCACCGAGACGAGCTTCAAAGGACTGTGGAGATTTGAGAGCTTGCCTCAGGCAAAATTCTTGCTCCTTAACTCCATACACAGAGAACCTGCCTAGCTGACTCAGATTTCTGACTAAAGAGGGAAGAGAAAACATCCAGGAAAATGGCTAATTGTGCACAGGAGCCTCAAAATCCTTCCAAAAAACCCCAAAAGAAGGCTGTGACCCTCAAGAATTTTTATGGAAGAAAAACCCAGGCTACAGAGGAATTATTAGACAGAATTCAAGCAAAAGCAAAACCTAAAACAAACAAACAAACAAAAAAAAAACAGAAATTGTCCACAAGCCCTGGAAGAATATTGATTGTAGCTTATCAAAAATGGAAGCCTTCTGGAAAGAGAAGTGGGAAATGGTTAAAAAAATGAAGAAATCAAAACTGAATACCAAAAGGTTAAAACAGAAAACCAAAAGATTATAACAGATAATCAGGCCTTATGTATCAAAATTGAGCAACTGGAAACCAATGATCTCACAAAACAGCAAGAATTAATAAAGCAAAGTAAAAATACTGAAAAAATAGTAGAAAACATGAAATATCTCACTGACAAGGTGACAGATCAGGAAAACAGAGGAAGGTGAAACAATTTGAGAATCATTGCTCTACCTGAAAAGCCAGAAATAAACAGAAATCTTGACACCATACTACAAGAGTTCATCCAAGAAAACTGTCTGGATATTCTTGATCAAGGGGGAAAAATAGACATTGAAAGAGTTCATCGAACACCCTCTACATTAAACCCCACCAAAACAACTCCCAGAAATGTAATTGCCAAATTCTAGAGTTTTTCAAGCTAAGAAGAAAATCCTACAAGAAGCCAAAAAGAAACAATTCAGATACCAAGGAGCACCAATCAGGATCACACAAGACCTGGAAGCTTCCACACTAAAGTACCGCAAGACCTGGAACACGATATTCAGAAAGGCAAGAGAACTAGGTCTTCAACCAAGAATCACCTATGCATTAAAACTGGCTATATACTTCCTGGGGAAAGAATGAGTATTCAACAAAAAAGAAGATTTCCAAGTATTTGTAAGGAAAAGACCAGAACTAAGTGGAAAGTTTGATATCCAAACACAAAGAACAAGAGAAACATGAAAAGGTAAATATGAAAGAGAGGGAAAAGGAGAAAAATGTCTTTTTTTTAATTCAAACTTTCTTCTTTAAGCATTACAATTAGATCAAATTATATATATGGGGAAAGTGTTATTTGTAACTCTTGAAAATGTTTTCATTATTATAGTAAATAGAAGAATCATTCATAGGAAAAGATTGGGGCATTAAAGTCTATAAAATGATATACAAAAAAAGGATAGAAGGAATTTATGATGGTACTAAGAGATACTTGAAGAAATAAAATAAATAGAATCATCTTGGTCACACAAAGATACACATGAGAAGGGAATGGGAAGAATACTCTTATAAAAGGGGGAGGAAGAGAGTGCAAATAGGTAATACTTGAATATTACTCTCAGTGAAATCAATTCTGAGAGGGAAGAGCATCTAGATCCATTGGGTTCTTGAAGTCTACCTCATCCTACAGGCTAAGAAAGATGGGAAAAATAAGGGGGTGAGGGGGAAGGGAGTTCAACAAAAGGGAAGGAAGGAGATGGGGGAGGGAATTTAACAGACCCTACAAAAACAAGAAGGGAACAAAAAGGGAGGGGCCAGAAAGGGAAGCATCTCAAGGGAGAGGAATAGGGGGATTGATTAAAAGTAAACCACTGGTTTAAAAGGAGATAGCAAAAGAAGAAAGGTCAGAACTAGGAGAGAATATCAAAATGCTAGGGAACTCAAAAATGACAATCATAACTTTGAACATAAATGAGAAGAACTCACCCATAAAATGTAGACGAATAGGAGAGTGGATGAGAATCCAGAATCCTACCATATTTTGTCTACAAGAAACATAGATGAGGCAAGTGTGACTCACGAGGTCAGAATTAAAGGATGGAGCAAGACCTATTGGGCCCCAACAGACAGAAAGAAGGCAGGAGTTGCAATCATGATATGTGACAAAGACAAAGTAAAAATAGACCTGATTAAAAGGGATAGGGAAGGTAAATACATCCTGATAAAAGGGAGTATAGATAATAAGGAAATATCACTAATCAACATTTATTTACCAAATGGAATAGCACCCAAATTTCTAATGGAGAAACTAGTAGAATTGAAGGAGGAAATAGATAGTAAAACTATTCTAGTGGGAGAACTGAACCTACCACTACCAAATTTAGATAAATCAAATAAAAAATAAGTAAGAAAGAGGTAAAAGAGGTGAATGGAATCTTGGAAAAATTAGAGTTAGTAGATATATGGAGAAAAATAAATAGGGACAAAAAGGAATACACCTTCTTTTCAGTAGCACACATCACATTCACAAAGATTGACTATATACTAGATCATAACAACATGGCATACAACAGCAGAAAAGAAGAAATAATAAATGCAACCTTTTCAGATCATAAGGCAATAAAAGTAATGATAAGTAAGGGTACATGGAGAGCCAAATAAAAAATTAATTGGAAATTAAATTATATGATTCTTCAAATTCGACTAGTCAGAGAACAAATCATAGAAACAATTAATAATTTCATTGAAGAAAATGACAATGATGAGATATCTTTCAAACTCTATGGGATTCAGCCAAAGCAGTACTCAGGGGAAAATTTATATCCTTGAATTCATATATTAACAAATTAGGGAGGGCAGAAGTCAATGAATTGGATTTGCAAGTCAAAAAACTTGAAACAGAAGAAATTAAAACCCCCCAGAAGAAAACCAAATTAGAAATCCTAAAAATAAAGGGAGAAATTAATAAAATTGAAAGTGATAGAACTATTGAACTAATAAATAAGACTAGAAGCTGTAATTTTGAAAAAACAAACAAAATAGACAAATATTGGTTAATCTAATAAAAAAGAGGAAAGAAGAAAATCAAATTAACAGTATCAGTGATGGAAAAGGAGACCTCACCTCCAATGAAGAGGAATAAATAAAAGGCAATCGTTAAAAACTATTTTGCTCAATCATATTGCTATAAATATGTCAATCTAGGTGATATGGATAAATATTTACAAAAATATAAATTACCTAGATTAACAGAAGAAGAAATATAATTCTTAAATAATCCCCTATTAGAAAAAGAAATTGAACAGGCCATCAAAGAACTCCCCAAGAATAGATCCCCAGGGCCTGATGGATTCACAAGTGAATTCTATCAAATATTCAAAGAATAGCTTATCCCAATACAGACAAACTATTTGACATAATAAGCAAAGAGTGAGTTCTACCAAATTCATTTTATAACACAAATATGGTACTGATCCCAAAGCCAGGCAGGCCAAAAACAGAGAAAGAAAACTACAGACAATTTCCTTAATGAATAGAGATGCATAAATCTTAAATAGGATGCTAGCAAAAAGACTCCAGCAAGCCATCATGAGGGTTATTCACTATGATCAAGTGGGATTTATACCAGGAATGCAAGGATGGTTCAATATCAGGAAAAACATCCACATAATTGACCATATCAAAAATGAAACTGACAAAAATTACATGAATATCTCAACAGATGCAGGAAAAGCCTTTGACAAAATACAATACTTATTCCTATTGAAAACACTAGAAAGTATAGGAATAGAAGGGCCTTTCCTAAAAATAAGAAAACGTATTTATCTAAAACCATCAACAAACATCATCTACAATGGGGATAATTTAGATGCATTCCCAATAAGATCAGGAGTGAAACAAGGATGCCCATTATCACCTTTATTACTCAACATTGGACTAGAAACACCTGCAGTAGAAATTAGAGAAGAAAAAGAAATTGAGGGTATTAAAATTGGCAATGAGGAGACCAACCTGTCTCTCTTTGCAGATGACATGATGATCTACTTAAAGAATCCTAGAGAATCAACTAAAAAGGTAGTGGAAATAATCAACAACTTTAGCAAAGTTGCAGGATACAAAAAAAAAAACCCTCTAAGTCATCAGCATTTCTATATATCTCCAATTCATCTCAGTAGCAGGAATTAGAAAGAAAAATTCCATTCAAAATCACCTTAGACAATATAAAATACTTAGGAATCTATCTGCTGAGACAAACACAGGAACTATATGAACACAACTACAAAACACTTTCCACACAACTAAAACTAGATTTGAACAACTGGAGAAACATTGATTGCTCATGGGTAGGACAAGCTAACATAATAAAAATGACAATCCTGCCCAAATTAATTTACTTATTTAGTGCCATACCCAATGAACTACCAAAACACTTTCTTACTGAATTAGAAAAAAAAAATTAACAAAGTTCATTTGGAAGGACAAAAGATCAAGGATATGCAGGGAAATCATGAAAAAAATACAAAGGAAGATGGCCTTGTAGTCCCAGATCTCAAACTACATTTTAAAGCAGTGGTCATCAAAACAATTTGGTACTGGCTAAGAGACAGAAAGCAGGATCAATGGAATAGACTTGGGGTAAGTGACCTCAGCAAGACAGTCTATGACAAACCCTAAGGCTCCAGTTTTTGGGACAAAAATACACTATTTGATAAAAACCGCTGGGAAAATTGGAACACAGTGTGGGAGAGAGTAGGTTTGGATCAACACCTCACACCCTACACCAAGATAAACTTGGTGTTTTGACTTGAATGTAAAGAAGGAAACAATAAGTAAGTTATGTGAATATAGAATAGTATACATATCAGACCTGTGGGAAGGGAAATATTTTAAAACCAAGCAAGACTTAGAGTCACAAAATGTAAAATCAATTATTTTGACTACATCAAATTAAAAAGTTTTTGTACAAACAAAACCAGTGTAACTAAAATAAGCAACGAAGCAACAAATCGGGAAACAATCTTCATCACAAAAACCTCTGACAAAGGTTTAATTACTCAAATTTACAAAGAGCTAGATCAATTATACAAAAATCAAGCCATTCTACAATTGATAAACAGGCAAGGGACATGAATAGGCAGTTCTCAGTTAAAGAAATCAAAACTATTAATAAGCACATGAAAAAGTGTTCTAAATATCTTTTAATCAGAAAAATGCAAATCAAAATATCTCTGAGGTATCACCTCACACCTAGCATATTAGCTAACATGACAGTAAAGGAAAGTAATAAATGCTAGATGGGATATGGCAATTTTGGGACATTAATGCATTGCTGGTGGAGTTGTGATTTGATCCAACCATTCTGGAGGGCAATTTGGAACTATGCCCAATGGGTACTAAAATACTGTCTGCCCCTTGATCCAGCCATAGCACTGCTGGGTTAGCACTACCTCCAAGAAATAATAAGGAAAAAGACTTGCACAAGAATATTCATAACTGCGCTCTTTGTGGTGGCAAAAAACTGGAAAATGAGTGGATGTCTTTCAATTGGAGAATGGCTGAACAAATTATGGCATATGTTGGTGATGGAATACTATTGTGCTCAAAGGAATAATAAAGTGGAGAAATTCCATGGGGACTGGAACAACCTCCAGGAAGTGATGCAGAATGAAAGGAGCAAAACCAGGTGAACATTGTACACAGAGACTGATACACTGTGGTACAATCAAATGTAATGGACTTCTCCATTAGTTTCAATGCAATATCCCTGAACAAGCTGCAGGGATTTATGAGAAAAAATACACAATCCACAAGTAGAGGACAAACTGTGGGAGTAAAAACACCAAGTAAAGGCAACTGCTTGATTACAGGGGCCGAGGAGATATGATTGGGGATGTAGACTCTAAATGAACATCCTAGTGCAAATACCAAGAATGTGGAAATGGGTTCGGATCAAGGACACTGTGATACCCAATGGAATTGTGCATCGGCTATGGGAGTGGTGGTGGGAGGAGAGGGAGGAAAAGAAAATGATTTCTGTATCCAATGAATAATATTTGAAATTGACCAAATAAAAATAATGTTAAAAAAAAAAAGAATATTCATAGCTGTGCTCTTTGTGGTGTCAAAAAAATGGAAAATGAGGGGACGCCCTTCCATTGGGGAATGGCTGAACAAATTGGGGCATATTTTTGTGATGGAATTCTATTGTGCTCAAAGGAATATTAAAGTGCAGAAATTCCATATGAACTGGAACAACCTCCAGTGATTGATGCAGAGTGAAAGGAGCAGAACCAGGAGATCATTATACACCGAGACTGATACAGTTTTGTACAGTTGAATGTAATGGACTCCTCCATTAGTTGCAATGCAGTGTTCTGAACAACTTGGAGTGATCTATGAGAAAATACACTGTCCATATTCAGAGGAAAAACTGTGGGAGGAGAAACACAGAAGAAAAAACAAATGCTTCAATACATGGGTCCAGGGGATATGTTTTGGGATGTAGACTCTAAATGGACATCCTAATTGAAACACCAACAAGATGGAAATAGGTTTTGATCAAGGATATATGTAATACCCAACGAAATTGCGCATCAGCTGAGGGAAGAGTGGTGAGAGGGGAGGGAGGGAAATTATATAATTCTTGTAAGCAAGGAATAATGTTCTAAATGGATTAAATACATTAACTTTAAAAATAAAATAAAATATCACATTCTTCAAATATGACATTAATGTGTAATCAGTACTATTTGGTCTTTCTTCCACTTTCTTTTTTCTGCAACCCATGAAAAAAATGAGTTTTCTGTACTCCTCTATTTATGATTTTTAAATTACTGCTCTAGCATTATCTATACTCTTTCCCTTAGATTTGAAACCTTAATTACAAATGAGAAAAGGTAATTTTAACTGACAATTTATCATTTTGAAATAAGGTTTTATATTACCTTTAGGCTGAAAAAATATGTAGGGAGTAGGCTGTCATCAAAGTTGAATTTAAAAATTTTGAGTTAAAAACCTCCCTGAAACATCCATGACATGTTACTTACTCACTAAGGGTTTGTTTGAGTTTCAATTTTACTCTTAGTCTATGAGACTCTGTATCTGAAACTGATATTTCATGAACCATTCAGAACACAATGAGGAAACTGTATATCTAGATTTCCAATAACTCAATATGATAAATAATTTAAAACTAAGAACCATCTCGACAAAAAGGAAGCAAGTAATTACTCTTGAATCAATTACATTCATTCATTCATTCATTCAAGATCGTTGTACTTGGCTTAATCGCATTGTGTTTTTTGTAAAATTACAAGGAAAACATTTTTGTTTTTTATATTACATATATTTAAACTAAACAAAACTAATTTGGTATGATTGAATCAAGTAAATTAAAATGACAGAAATCAGCATTTCTTACAAAATGTCCTGTTACACTGCTACAGCTCTTAAATCATCAGATTGTCAATCTCCACCTGTAATTGCATGGAGTATGAATAAATGTTTGCTATATACCATATCATAACTATAATTTCAGCATCAAATGTTTGTGCTAAATCAGAATTGTGTAAATACATGATAAAATTATAGGCATCTTGTAACAGACATGAAGAGTACCAGACTGTCTAGGATTGAGAGTTGGTGTTGGTCGGGGAGGACTATTATCTATTATGCAAAGAAGGGAAAAGATTAATTGTTTTAATAAGTTATGTTGCATGAGGGTCAGTCAGATACCATAAGCCTATGTGTAGGACTCTTGCCTCAGAGATACAAATATAGGCAAACAAGCAAAACCATAGTCTTTTTATCAAGGATCTTACAGTCTAATGGGAGACCAACTTGCAAGCAATTATACACAGTTAAGATATACAAAGAACAAACTGGAGATAATCTTAGAGGAAGACAATGAGGTAATGGAGAACTATTAAAGACTTCTTTTATGAGGTGAGATCTTAATTAGGACTTTAAGAAAGCCAGGGATGCCAGGAGGCAGACAGGAGGAGAGAGAAAATTCCAGTCATAGAGTATAGACAAGATGTTTAAAGGAAAATATAATGTGTAGTAGGAAGAAAAAAGATGTCAGTGCAAAATACCACACTGCATAGGGGTAATTGGGTAGGATATAAGAAGACTGGTTCTGAATGACTTTAAAAGCCAAACTGATGATTATATTATATTCTGAAAGCAATTAATGAGCCACTAGAAGCTCCCTATTTATTAATTATTTGAAAGTAGGATGAAGAATAGACTAGAGATTCAAGAGACTTGAAAAATGGAGGCCTATTAGGTACCTATTATAATTATCCTTGTATGTGATGATGCAGGACTGTGCCAAGGTGCTGACAGTGCCCTAACAAAGAGAAGAGATAGAAGAGAGATGTCAGAAAACCAGAAATGAAAGGAATTAGCAATTGCCATAACCTATTCCACTTCCATGTTCACAAACTCGAAAAGTTCTTTTATTTTGTATTTTTAAAAATTTTTCTCTTTCGTCACATTTGTTCTCACTATGGCCTCTATTCCTTTCACACTTTAGTTTTTTCCCTAGATTATTACAATCCAATCTCACACTTATTAAGTGCTCAATATGTGCCAGGCACTGTTCTAAGTGCTAGGAATACAAGTGAATAAAAAGATAGCCTTTATTCTCCCTTAGTCTAGACTTATATGAAGAGGTAGCTCTTCTCCTGTACAAAGTCAACTCCTCTGATTACAATTCATCTTATTCTCTAACATTTTCACCCTCATATTGTTTCTATAATTTGCATTTTCTCACTAATCTCCAATCTCCATCTTTCTCTTGACTCCCTTTCCACTGCCTACAAACACACTAATATCTTCCCTTGATGTTTAGAGTCCTCATTATATCTACTCTGACCACTAGTTATTATTTTGTTGTATCCCTCATACCCGCAGAGCTAAACTCCTTGAGGAAGCTGTCCATTCTAGATGCTTCCATTCTAACTGCTCTACATCTCTTTTAGGAGTTTACAATCTATTTGGCTTTTTTATACCATCATTTAACTTGAATTACCTTCTTCAAAGTTATTAGTAATATTTTAATTACAAAATTACATGATATTTTCTCAATTTTCATCTTTCTTGACTTCTTTATAGTATTTGATGTCATGAAACACAGCCTTTTGTATATTTTCTTCTTTCTACATTTTCTTTTTTATTTTTCAATCCTTACATTCCATTTTGAATCAATACTACATATTGGTTCCAAGGCAGAAGAATGTTAAAGGCTAGGCAATGGACGTTAAAATATTTTCCCAGAATCACACTGCTAGAACATATCTGAAATAATATTTGAATACAGGAACATCCCTGGGCCTGTTTTTTAATCCACCTAGAGTCACCTAGTCGCCCCTTTATTCTAAGTTTTCAATAATATTTCTCTCTTGGTTCTTCTCTTATCAGCTCCATAGCTACTTTTCAGTTTCCTTTCTTGGTTCTTCATTCAAGTCAGGCTCAGTAACTTAGTAACTATAGATATTCTCAAGGCTCTGTTCTTGGCCCTCTTCACTTTTCAGTTAATATTTTTAATTGGTGATCTCATCAGTTCCCATGAGTTTGATTATCATCCTTTATGCTTATGATTCTCACATTTGTAGAGTATTAAGCTTTTTTAAGTCCTTCATTGCCAATTGCCTTATGGGCATCTTTAATTAGATACCTCAAACACATGAGTTTTGGAAAAACATATCCTCTGTTTTATGAATGAGATGCTTTATATTTTCCTCAATTTTTTCATTCTTTTAGTTTTACTTTATAGTGTTCTGCTGCCTTGTGAGGTCACTTAGTTCTAGTTGTTGTATTCTGGTTCTTAAAGACTGGATTTCATCCCTGGCTTTTTGGTCATCCTTTTCCTTCTGGTCTGATTTTCTTTGAAGGTCATCTTTCATTCTCTTTACCTAATCTCTCATCTCCTTTGCCTCAGTTTCCAGCTGGTTAATTTTGGCTTTCAAGACACTATTTTCTGTTTTCAGATGACTTATCTGAGTTTTAAAATTCTTTTCCCAATTGTCTTCATCCTCTCTTAGTTGTGTTTTGAATTGCATTTTGAGTTATTCCAAAGCCTGTATCCAATTTGTTGAGATTTCTGTTTTATTGCTTTACTCCTCCTCTGTTCTGTTTGCTGTTAGATCACTGCCTGTACAAAAGCAGTTGATTGTAATTTCTTTCTTCTTTTTCTGCTGTTTGCTCATATTTACCCCTTCTGTGCTCCCCGTATTTGTCCTCTTTATCCTCTCATTTTTTTTTTCGTTTTTGGTCTTTCTGTCAGTCTCCCCTTTTGGAACTTTGTCGGGAGTTCTCTCCATGAAGTTTGTGGGGGATGGGTTTTGGAGTTTGAGCTTCCCTGTTCTCTGGAGGCTTTTGATTGAATTAAAGTCCAGCAGTCTGTGGGGGAGGGGTGTTGGAGCTTGGGCTTCCCTGACCTCTGAAGAGTTTTGATGGGATTAAGTTCAGCTGGGTTGGGCTTGGTGTACTCTGAGGTCAAAACCTCCTGGAAGGCTGGAGCAATATGGAGGAAAGCTCTACCAGGCTGCCCTCTCTATGCTCCCTCTTCAGCTCCTTCCCTGTTGCCTCTGTTTGATATTTTGAGCCTGGCACAGCCCTGCCAGCAAGGTAAACCCTCCATACCAGTGCCTTTGCCCACCTGGAGTTTCCTGCTGCCACTGGAAGCTTAGTACTCTAGGTGGGGGGAGGGTTCCTGGGACCTTCCCTCTGCCTTCCCCTTAAACCAAGTTTTCTTGGATTCTGGATTTTGGGGGGAATGCCTTTTGAATTGAGTCCATCAGGAGTGTTCCTTGGCTCTTTCTTGTTAGGTTTGATTTTCAGTCCCCTAGGAGCTTTCAGTTTGTGATCGGTAAGGGAGGGTATTCAGAGGTTTGAACTTCTGCTTCTTCTAGGCTGCCATCTTGACTCTGCCTCTTAATTACAAATTAAATAAACATCAACAAACATACATATTTCAAAGTATAAAGGATAGAAGAGAGGATGTTATGTGAAACTGTCATTTTAATTTCTATACAGATTTCTTGAAAGTGATTAATCTTAAACAATTGTAATAAATTATCCTAATTGACTACATTACCTTCTGAAATTTCTTATACTGTTCTGTGAATTTTTAGTATTTCATTCTTTCTTACCTTCAATTTTGCTTCATTATCTTTCTTCACTTCTCCCTCATCAAACAAAAATATCTCTTATCAAACAATTTGAATAAACAAAATATTTTAACAATATGATTTTGCCTTTAAATGTCATTATTTTTAAAATATTTTATTTTTCTTCAATTACATATAAAATCAGTTTATAGCATTCTCTTTTAAAGTTTTGAATTACATATTCTCTCCTTTTACACTTTTCCTCCCTCTCTCCCATTCCTTCCTATCTCTGAGACAGTAAGCAATCTGATACAGATTTTATCTGTACCATCATGAAAAACTTTTTTCAATATTAGTCATTGTATAAGAGATCTCCAAGTGAAAAAGAAGAACTAGAAGTATAACATATTTATTTCTACATTCACACTCTATATGTTCTTTCTTTGATGTGAGCTGACATTTTTCATCATGAGTCTCTGATATTGTCTTATATAACTGAATTTCTGAGAATAATTAGGCTACTCACAGTTATATATCAAAAAGTGCTGCTGTCATTATTAATGATGTTCTTTTGGTTTTGCTCATTTCATTTTGCATCAGTTAATGTAGGTCTTTCCAGATTTATATCTTATTATTTATTTATAGTCCCACCACCCCCAACCAAGAGCCTACCATTAACTATTGAGTTGGTATATTTGTCATAATTTGACATGCAGTTGGTATCTAAATCTACTTATCTAAGTGTACTGACCAATGGTATTATAGATACTTATTATGAAACCACTTTAGCATTCTATCCTCACTTCATATCAGATATATACAAAACTAAACTTATCCCCTTTGTTCTCTTAGTTGATATCTCCTGATTTACCTTTAAGTGACCATAATATTTATAATACCTGGGCTAAACAATTGAAATTTCATGTGTCTGACATCCTTCTTCTGTTATACTCTCTTTCACCTGTATTTGCCTCTACATTTATGTGGATCTTTAAGTGCTAATGAATGAAGGCTTAATGGGGCTTTGATAGTCACAGGGACTTTTTTTTCCCTAAGGAAAAATGCCCTGCTAACATCTTGAATGAACTTTCTATGGAATCAGACATGATCCTCGTGTCTATTTCTAGTATGCATCTGTTTCAAATCAGGAAGTACTACAAAAAACAGACTATGCCAGGTGAGTAACTTAAGATCTCCATAAGTCAAATCTGCCATTGAACCAAATGACTGAATTCAGCTTAGTTTTCAGGAATTGACTTGTATCTTTTCTCAGGGATAGTCGCAATTTAAAGTTTCTGATGACTACAACAGCAATGGAAGGAGAAAGTATGGGTTAACTATGGTATATCATCACCTTTCTCCCCAAGTTTGACTTCTGAAAATAAAATTACCTAAGAGCAATAACTGACAAAAGGGACCTTGAGAGTGTTTCTCAACACTGGAAGAACAGGGGATAGGTATACTGATAGAGAATAGGAATTAGAAATTGGGAGAAAAAACTTTTTCAAAAGTGTTTGTAACTTATTCATGACCCTTCAGATTTTTTTTTTAAACCCTTACCTTCCGTCTTGAAGTCAATATTGTAATTGGCTCCAAGGCAGAAGAGTGGTAAGGACTAGGCAATGGGGGTCAAGTGACTTGCCCAGGGTCACACAGCTGGGAAGTGTCTGAGGCCAGATTTGAACTTAGGACCTCCCGTCTCTAGGGCTAGCTCTCAATCCACTGAGCTACCCAGCTGCCCCCAGACCCTTCAGATTTTAATAATGTGATCTTTTATTCTTTAAAATTTCCATTGGTATATCCTATTTAGACTATATGTTAAGTGAATTTAGTCTTTGGGGGCTACTTTGACATAAAGAAGAAAATTAAGAATCTGAGTAAGAATTGCAGTTAGCATTACTTAACATTTTATGATTCTGATGAAAGAGCAGAAATATTTCTATCCTTGTGTTGTCCATTGGAGTGACAAAATGTTAAGCGTATCTTTCTAACTCTTTTTCTAGCTCCATCATTACTTACAAATTGTCATACAATTGTCTTTCAGATTTCTTTCTTCCTCTTTATTCACAATGCTACCTCCCCTAATCCTAACCTCACAGTCTATGGTACTAGGAAATTGGATTATTGAAAAAAAATTCTCTACTCATTGCTACCTGTTTCTCTTAGCTCAACCTATATTATATATTGCTGTCAGAATCAGATTCTTAAAATATCACTTTCATCATGGAATTCATTCAATTGTTTATATTTCATCAACACTAAATATACTGCAATAAATCTAAAATTACTTTAACATTATTTTGAATATTTATCTTTATATATGTATGTACATATATATACACATATATATATATATATATGTATACATGTTGTATCCTTGCAGTACAATATAAGTTCCTTGAGGCAGAGGGTTATTCTTTCTAGTAGGTGCTTAGTAAGTTGTTATGAATTGATTTTGTTTTTGTTTTCCCAACACCTAATATATTTCCTTGCATATAGTCAGTGTATGCTTATGAAACTGTTCAACTTGTCCTCTTGGCTTTCAAAGTTAGTCATTATTTGTGAGCACTTTTCTACTCTTATAACTCATTAACTCAGTATTTGATCTACCCTTTGGTAAGACTCATCTCTTAAATATGCCATACCCAAAAGAGTTCCTCTGTCTAGCTTCTGTATTTTTGATTATACTGTTTCCCAGGCCCAAACTGTGGGATTCCTCTCCTGTGACTATTTAGACCATACCTCATCATTCAAGACCATGTAAAACTTTTTCTAATTATCTTCCTTTACACTTGACTCTGTATTATTATACGATTGTTCCTTAACCTCTGTTTTAATCTTGTTTCTCTAATTGTAAATACTTTGAAGGCAAAAGTAATGCATTATGTTTGCCCTCTCTGGAATATGATGAACATTATTTTCACTGGCAATTTAAAAATATACAGTAAAAATAATAACAATTTTGTAAAATTAATATTACCTTTAGGAGTGTGCTGCATTCAACATAGTATATAAAAGTCTGATGTGATAACCAAAGAGGAGGAGATTTCATATCTTGTTCTGCCAGGTACTCCAGGCAAGTCACTTAATATCTTAGGGCCCAGACAATTCTCTAAAACTAAATTAGGGAGAAGGTTCTGGGCAACACTAGATTCTTACCAGAAGCAGTCTGTTCTGAAGAAATCGTAGATTTCCTACCCCAGAAAAAAAGTGAACACAAGTGTCTTCTCTTGAAATGTGTGAATTCTGAACTTTGAAATAGAACTAAGTGGAGACATGGGGCATCTAGACTGCTCAGTGGATTTAAAGTCAGGTCCAGAGATAGGAGATAATGAGTTAAAATCTGGTCTCAGATACTTCCCAATTATGTGACCCTGGGCAAGTCACTTGACCCCCATTGCCTAGCCCTTACCACTCTTCTGCCTTGGAACCAATACACAGTATTGATTCCAAGACAAGGTAAGGGTTTTTAAAAAAGGAAGAGAACTAAGGGATTTTTCAGTTTAAATCTTGGCTTTTGCTGCAATACTTTTTTTAAGCCTTAAAGAAGACCAATGAGAAAGTTCTCAAACTATTGGATATATAAAAGCTCTTGAGGAAAATCTTAATGAGTTAAATTTAACTGAATTAAAATATATATATTATATCTATATTTAATATATATAGATTAATACCTGGCAAAATTTTTGTAGGTCTTGCCAATTCCAAGATGTTTCAAAAACAGTTCAAGATGCTTTGGCAAGGTCCTAGCATCATAGAATTGTCCCCGTTCTTCATTGTGGCATATCCATTGTGCCTGCATTTTATTCTTCACATGTGGTGTTTGTTCATAGTCAATGTAGTAAGTACAATAAAACTGTCTCACTAGCCTCTGGAGTGCTCATAAATTCTCTGTATACCTCTCTTGTACTTTTAAGATCCCATTTTTCATGATTAAATGAAGAATACATATGAAGAGCAGAATTTTTAGTGCTGATTCAAAATAAGTCCTTTTGTGTAAATGAGGAACTTTGAGATGGTCCCCAAACTATTATTGTTTGAAAAGAGTCTAATAAATATCTTCACAGACAACATATCTTACTAAAGGAAGCAAATGACTATGAAACAATATAAAAGCAACTAGTGAGAGTGTCAAGCTTAGGTTCCCATTCCAATACTCCCAACAGGTGGTCATATCATCTAAACCATATGGAAGAATAACCCTACTATGAATTCTACTCAAAGTAATGCAAGTGTGAACCCACAGAGAACAGGAATAGATGCTGTCATCATGACCATCCTCTCAGTTTCTTCTTCAGGAGAATGCCTGGTGAAACTTGACTTGATCTCTTTGAATCGACTGATAAAAGTAAAATTTTGAGCATGTAGAGAATTTATTCCTTATTTGAACAAAACAAGAACATGACTTGAATTAAGAAAATATTTTCTATTTCACTATGACAAACCTTTTCTATCTCTGCATTGATTAAGTTTTTCTATCAAACATTCTTTTGTTTTTACATCAACTTTATTATTCAAATACCCCTATTCCTCCTATCCTTTATCTTGCATAATAAAGAATAAAAGTGAAAGAGAAGAAAATCAGTTCATCACAAAGTAGAAAATAAATTAACCGATAATGACAATGCATGCTAAGTATATCTGAATTAATGAATTCCAAAAAGTCAAAAAGCACTTCTACAATTAGTCAACGGCACAGCATTAAGACATTACTATGTGCCAAGCAGTGTGCCACCCTCTGAGAAAAAAGGAAGGCAAAATCATGGTCCCTGAACTCAAGAACTCACATTCTAATAACAATGTGACATACTGAAAAAAAGACAAATGCATGATACATAAGAATTATTGCTCAACTGTTTCTGGCCCTTTGCGAATCCATTTTAGGTTTTCTTAGCATAAATGCTGAAGTGTTTTGTCATTTTCTTCTCCAGCTCATTTTATACATAAGGAAGTTGAGACAAATGGATTATGTGATTTGTCCAGGGTCACTATTAAGTGTCTGAGACCAGATTTGAATGTAGGAAGATTTCTTCCTAACTTCAAACCTGGCACTCTATCCTCTGCACTACCTGAATATCTTTATATGTATATTAGGTAAGAAGTAATCTTTTAGTGGATGGCAGTAGTGGCTAGAGGGACTAGGAAAAACTTCCTGGAGAATATAGGCTTTGTACTGTCTTCAATAAAGGCAGAGAAATTAACATCTGGAGTGATAAATGAAAATGTTCCAGATAAGATAGATCAATAGAAAGAAACAGAAAAAGGGATGGAATGTCATGGATGCAGCTGGTTTGTTGAGTCAATGAGGGGGAGTAAAGAATAAACAGACTAGAAACATTGGAAGCGCCATGTTATAAATAGCATTAAGTGCCAAGAGTTTTATACTTGGAAAAAGGTAGTCAGTGGAATTTATTGAGTAGTGGAGATTGGATATGTTTAGACTTCCAAATCATTGTGGAAGTGAGTAGAGGTTGCATTGGAATGGGAATGGGAATGGGAAAAGACTTGAGGCAAATGGGAATGGGAAAAGACTTGAGGCAAAGAGAGTAAAAATTATTGTGATAGTCTAGGTATAAGGTGATGAAGACCTGAAAAAAATGATGTCTATCTATGTGTGATGGTAGAAGAGAGAATATGCGAGAAGTTTTGTGAAGGGAGAAACAGCAATATGTTTCAAAAGACTGTAGGTATGGAGTAAGTGGAAGGGAGGAGTTGAAGGAGATGTTGAGACTATAAGTTTGGCTGACTTGCAGAATGTTCCTTCAATTATCACGAAGAAGCTTAGGGAAGGGGAGGTTTGGAGGGAAAGATGAGTTTGTTTTTCTCCATATTGAGTTTGAGATTTGGTTCAAGATGTTCAAAAGGCAGGTGATAATGTTAGATTGTGTATCAAGAGAGTGACTATAGCTAAGGTACAGAGCTGAGAATCATCTCCCTGAATTAATTACTCAATGGTTAGCATTCTCCTACTTCCTCTCAAAAACCTAGTCATTCTGCACCACCTCCAAAAGCTACTGCGGTACAAATCATAGTCCCCATCTTCAATTTTGACTTTCTCAGTCCCATATTCATTAACCTCACTCACCAAAATTTTCACAACATATCTATTAAAAGGCATAAAGGATAGAGTGCTGGATGTGGAATCAGGAAGACTGATTTCAGATATGGCCTCAGACACTTACTAATTGTGTATCCTTTAATCTCATTTGATATCAGTTTCTTCAACTATAAAATCATTATAATAAAAGTGCCTATCTCTAAGGATTATGAGGATCAAATGAGATATCTATAAAGAACTTACTGCATAGTACTTGGCACATATTAGGTGCTTAATAAATGTTTATTCCATTCTCACTCTCCTGAGCCTCTTACATTCTGTTCTCTGGAATGTCTGATCCATAATTAAGCAAAAAATCTTTCTTCTTAAACCTTTTTTTTATTTCCCACTCTTTTAATCTAGCACTCAATAAGAACCTCTTGATGATGACCTCCCTGGCCACTCTTTTTAGTGTTGGTTGAATTTTCATTTGTATCAAATCCTTTCACTCCTCCTCATTAGTCATGATGTGGAAAAAATAATACTTGCTCTCAATTGCAACTTCTAGAATTTCTCCAGATCCTTCACTCAGCAATTAAGCAATTCAAACTGATCACTTATCCCATAACTGTTATCTCCTAATCTTCAGGGCATTCTCCTAACTTCCTCAAGGAGTTCAGTGACTAGCTTACAGTTTTTTCTTTTCTTCAAATACAACCACAATTTTGGATATATATGTATTTATATATATATTTATTACTATATATAATACTTCTAATATAGTAACTTTTCCATTCTTCAAGTTAGGTAATTTATGTTGAATTCTTCTATATTCCACCCCTGCTCTATCCAGAAATGGTCATCTCATTGATACTGCATCACTCAAAAGGATTCCATGCTCATAAAGTGAATTATTCTATTTGATCATTTTTATTCCAACTTTCCCTATGCCTTATGACCTCTAATTCCCTTATTTTCCCCCATCACTCACAATCCTTTCAATCCTCAATTCTTTCCTTCCAGAAAAAAATATCCTCCTCCCTTCCTTATTTCTTCCCATTGGTAAATCAAATCACCACAATTCAGCACTTCCTCTATATATAAATCCCTTGTGCCCTTGTATCCTCATTTATGACATTTATGCCTTGCCCAAACTTAATGTTAGATCATTCCTATCATCCGTTACCTTCATATCCATTTAATTCATCACAAAATGTAACTTAAAAGTCATGGTTTCACTTCATATTTATGTTGCATAAAGTTAGCTCAGCTCTCATTACAGCAAGACATCTTTTTTACCCTTCCATAATGAATTTACTTTTGCAACCACAACAGTGTTTGTTTCAAACCTTTTTCATCCTTTCTCCAAGCTCTTATAGTAACTCCTTTCCCAACATTCTTAGTTGAATACACTGTCTCACATATAACTGAAAAAATGATACTATTCAATATGTTCCATTTTCCTTCCTCTTTCTCTCTCCTTTTATAATACTCAATCATCTTCCCTCACTTTCTCTTCCATACATATCCTGAAGAAATGGTCAAATCAAACTTCTTTATATGCATCCTCTTTTTTATTTCATATTTTCTAGTATATTATTCACTCTAACATCCTCAGTCATGATCTAATCTTCAACATCTCTATATTTGAATTCTCCCTAATTGCCTTCAACATAGTCATGTCTTCTCTTTCCTTAAAAAAATCACTTGATTCCACCATCACCACAAGCTATCCTGTTTTATTTTTCTTCCTTTTTAATAAACTTCCAGAGAATGATATTAATTCTCAACATTTACATTTCCTCCTGTCTCACATCATTTTTGACCTCTTATTTCAACTAAGATTATTTCCAAAGTCACCAATGTCTTATTAATAGTTAAATTCATGGCTTTTCCTCATTATTCATTTTTTATCTTTTCTGTATTTTTTGAAAATATATTTTTTCTCTTTTCAAAAATGTCTTGTCCTCTATGGAAATGGTGGTGGCAGAAGAAAGAAAGGGACTCATATTGTGTAGCAAGGGAGAAAATGATTTACAGATCTTGAGGCATAGAATCTTGCCTGAGCTGGTTGAATCAGAGTTCTAAGTAACAATTTTGCCAACTGCCACTCTGGAGCTGAAAGGTTAAGCAGGAAGGTATATGGCTGAGACATCCTGGAAATCTATCCATCAAGCAACTTGCCTTTGAGGATCTACTGCATTTGGTGAGAGGAAATCTCCAGGCTTCTGGTGGACAGCTACTGGAGAGCAGACCTCTACTTTGCTGAGACCATCTGAGAATACCATACCTGGGATCCCTGAAATCTAATCAACCATTGACTCTGTGTGTGAGATTTTGGGTTTTGCTGTGGTATTTAACCTTGATAGTCTTTAGTTATATAGGTAGTCAGAATAAGCTTAATTAAATAATTAAATATAGAGGGATGAGTCAGATGCTAACCTTTTCCTCTTATTCCATTACCAAAATCTTTCCCTTACATCTTAATAAATTCAATTTTATTTATATGTGCATTCTCTATCTGTATAAACTTCCTTCCCCCCATTCCTAAAAATTATAATAACAATATAGATATGTTATGAAGATATGGTCTATACGTATTGGCCCCCAGTTGGATTTGGGAACATGGGAGAAGTTAAGGAGTCCAAGATGATGCCCAGTTTTCCAGTCTGGATGCCTGGGAGAATAGTAGTATTCTTGACAGCAATAAAGATATTAGGTAGAAGGGAAATTTTGAAGTAAAGATAATTATCATCTCTAATCATATAATTTTTAGAATTATATGTTCTACCTAATCTATCTTGACTCCCAGTCTCATATTCTAGCTTCCTGTTGAACATCCCACAATATATATCCTATAAATATCTTAGATTCAACATGCATAAAAACAAATTTTCTCTCAAATCCTGCATGATCATTTTTACCTTCACAAGAGCTCAAAAATACACCTCCATCTTACTTCTCCCAAAGTCATTTCTTGCCTCATCATCTATTTTAATTAATCCTCAATTTATCTGCTAAAGTGATTTATCTGAAGGGTAAGTGTGTGTGTGTGTGTGTGTGTGTGTGTGTGTGTGTGTGTGTGTGTATCTACCTGGTAATTTTTTAATGATATAAATAACAGTCGTTACTGTAGGTCATGTCAATTTTCTTATATACTATCCTCTTCAATTAGTTACACAAGTCAGTGTTCTAATAGAGAAAGAATTTAATTTAAAACATTTAAAATCTAAAATAATGATAACAGAAAGGTATTTTTAGTTGAGCATTCACATAAAATCATTACTATTGAGCTACAAATGCTCTTTAATTGGGAAAAAGAGACAATTCATTTAAGCAGAAGAGGAAAAACAATTAGTTACTGAAACACCAAGAAAAGTAGTAAGGCTAAGTGATAATAAAGGACTTTAGGATAGATAGGATGATCTCTTGAGGTCCTTCTAGGTTTTTTTTGAGTCTATGCCTCTCACAAGGAAAAAAAAAAGCACAAGAACATTCTATGACAAGTTTCTGCCTGATGGCCTCAAAAATCTTATTTTAGCAAAGAAAAAAGCCTACCATTACATTCTCCCATAGTCTTTTCATTATCAAAATACAGGAACTTCTTTTCTTGAATATCAGTCCTCCACTTTTTTTTCCTTTAGAGTGAGATCATTGGAGGGAAAGGTCATGTGGTTTATTGTTATGAATTCTGGTTTGGAGTCAGGTAATATGGATTAAGCTCTCAATTCCAAAAGAGATCAGCTATTCAAAGATGGCCAAATAAGTCAACCCTTTTTTGTTTCAGGTTCTTCATCTAAAAGATGGGTAAAATAACATTTGTGCTGCTGGTCTCTCTCACTGGATTTCTATAAGGCAAGTGCAAGAGACAGCATCGTGTTTGAAAGACATTAATATAATCCGCAAATCTCAGGTTCTACATAGAAAAATCACATATTCAAAGGGATGAATTTTCAGTAACTGTTAATCTTTCTTTTCTTACACAATGTTTGTGGAAAATGGAGAGCTGAGTCTGATATACTTTCAATGAATAATATTTTCTTAAAATGCTCTCCATCAAGAAATACAAACTGAAAATAGCCATCTATAGCAAAAAATAAATGAATTAATGAATAAAACACATGAAAATCACTTATCAAAAATATTTAAATTCAAACAATTTTAAAATGTCATCTTAAACCTACTGCTAAAATTAGCAAAGACCACAATAGATCTGAAAACTCATTTTGCAGGGACTGTGAGAAAACAAGCCTCTGAATATACATGTGACCTTTTCCATTAGAATGTAAACTCCTAAAAAACAGGGAGTGTTGCATTTTTGTCTTAATGTTTCTGTACTATATTTATAGTAAAATATCTGGTTGTATGTAACATGCATTGGTGATTGATCCTCTTGAAGAACATTAATATTTTTAAAAATTATATCTCAATTTCAAAGAGAAATTTGGGGTCTATAAAAGTACTGTGCTGTTTTCCAAAGGCCATCTAGTGTACTCTCCTCCTTTTCATTTCTGGACCCAGTAAATAATATTCTGTGCATAATGTCCATTCAAGATAAGTATCCAAACTCTGTGGGTTTCCCATCCAACTATAAATCCCAGTGGGATAATATTCTTCAGTCACTAATTTTCCTTCCTTTCCAGCCCCTTTTTCATTGTAGGTATTTTGTTCAAACTATTTTGAATGGTTATAAATTTTACTTAGGAAGTTTTGGCATATGCAATATTACTGTGGGGGCTAAGTCAGGGAGAGAGACAGAGACAGAGAGAGAGACAGAGAGGCAGAGAGAGAGGGAGAGAGAAAGAGAGAGAGAGAGACATAGAGACAGAGAGAGAGAGAGAGAGAGAGAGAGAGAGAGAGAGAGAGAGAGAGAGAGAGAGAGAGAGAGTATGAATAGGATGTGGAAGGGAGAAAAAAGGGGGAGAGATGTGAGAGCTTTTATTTTATTATTTATCATTTATTATCAGTGAAAATCTTTAGAAAGCTCTATCTACACTATTGTGTAGTACTAATAGTATAACAAATTCAACTATATAATGAGTTACATATGCTTTTGTGAACTGGTCTTCTGAAAAACTAACCTCCAAATTCAGTATTATATTTTTGGAAAAATTCATGCTGGGTTACAAACAACCAATTTATAAATAAATGTTCAGAAAATAACCTCCTTGTAAATTGCTGATGGCTTGTTTATCTATTGTATTTAAAAGATGACCCTTACTGAGGACAGACTGCTAAAAAAATCCCTTTATATTAACTATAAAGGCATTTGTATAGGGCATTCTGTATTTGTGTACAGTTAAGAAATGTTTGATGGTTTGAATTGAAATAAGCCTTTTAAAAATAGAAAAAATTTAGTGTTTAAAAACATTAAAGCAGATAGTTTAATGCCCTCAACCCTCTTCTCCCTAATGCATTTTTTCTATCTTCCTCAGCAATTTGTTTAGACTATTGTTCCAGATTTTCTTTTTGGATAAAGAACAAGTAGTATGACCATTTGTATTTCCAAAGACCAGCTGATATAAGACTTAGATCTTCATTAAAATTATTATTTTAACAGATTTCTTGTGAATGCTTATGCATGTATGTAGGTAAAAAGGGATTACCTAAGTATACTTCTTCACTTTTTAAAATTACAAAAGAAATCCTGTGGTTGATAAGCTCTTTTGGTAAGCAAAGTATTCTTGGGGTGAAAGACATAAAAAGATTTTTTAAAATATTTTTAAGAAAGGAGAATGTACTCAGAATGGTTCTATGATAGCCATAAGGACCTTATAAGATGGATGAGTGTGTTTTTATCAAGTTGGAGTAAAAGGAAAAAGAAGATTCCTTAGGGTTGTTTTTTTTTTTTTTTGGTATTCTCAAATAAAGCCCTTAAAAAATTACAAAAAACTAAGCGGTTCCACAACTGGATGAAAACAGTATTAAACTTCATATTCTTAAATGGATGGGTATGGTTGTTTATTCTTAAAAACACTGATTTCATGGTGCAATATCTTGACTTAAAAGCAATTGGATTTAAGTGAGGCAGAGCTATAAAAACGATGATGATGATTATGATGATGATGATTATCCCCCCCCCATCTAACCTACTGCTTAATTCAACTGAGTAAATATTCCAAATAAAGTATTGGAGTGAAAGTTAGTCATTCTCCTAATACTACATGATTTGTAATTAGTTACTTATTTTCTGTCTTCTAGCATAATAATTGGCCCACAGTATGTTTTTAATAAGCATTTGTTGAATGTTAAGAAACAGTGTTTCTTAAAATAATATTTTATTTGCCACAATTACACAAAAAACCAATTTTAACAGTCATTAAATTTTTTTTAGTTCCAAATCCCTTTTTTTATTTTACCCCCTCTCCTTCATTCCTTCCCATTAATTCCTTCTCCCTGAGACAGTAGACAACCTGATGAAGAATTTACTTGTTCAGTCATATAAAATATTTTTATATTAGTTATTTATATTATATATATATATGACATATATATTATATGTCAACTGGATGAGATATCAATTGGAAAGAATAACAACAACAACAAGAAAAAGAACAATAACCAAAAAACAAGAATAAGAAGCAGAAGAAAAATAATAAGGAGGAAAGAAATAAAAAGAAAGGAAGAGAAAAACATAATATGTTTTAATCTGTAGTTAGACTCCATTAGTTCTTTTTCTGAAGGCAGATGCTATTTTTCATCATGATTCTCTGGGATTGTCTTGGATCACTGAATTTCTAAGAATAACTAAATATTTACACTTTTTCATCCAAAATGTGTACAACATTTTTCTGGTTTTCCTTATTTCAATTTGTATCAGTTCTCATAATTCTTTCCATATTTTTCTGAAATCATCCTACTCATCACTTCTTATACCACAATAGTATTCCATCACAACCATAAACTATAACTTATTCAGTCATCACTTCACTGATGGATAATGCTTCAATTTCCAATTTTTTACTTCCACAAATGTGTATGAATACAATTTTTGTACAAAAACGATCCTTTTTCATTTTTAATAGATTTTTTGGGGGATACAGACTTAGTAGCAGTATTGTTGGATCAAAAGGGATCCACAATTTTAGATCCCCTTTAACCACTGGATAATTTGATTTAAAAAAGAAGAAAAATTGCCAGTGTCAAAAAAGAAAAGGTTGAATTCACCACAAATGAAGAGGAAATTAAATAAATTATTAGAACTTACTTTACCCAATTATATGTCAGTAGAATTGATAATGTAAGTGAAATTATTGAATATTTACAAAAATACAAATTGCCCAGATTAACAAAAGAAATAGAAAACTTGAACAGTCCTAATAAAGAAAAAGAAACTGAACAAACCAGCACTGAACTCACCAAGAAAGAATCCATAGGACCAGATAGATTCACAAATGAATTCTATCAAATGTTTAAAGAACATTAATCCCAATACCATATCAATGATTTGGAAAAATAGGCAAAGAGGTCCCACAAAATTCTTTTTATGCCTCTTTTACCAAGCTATTCATGCTTTCCCAATGCTTTTCCTATATAGCTTATTTCTTTCCCCAATTTTTCTTCTACCTCTTATTTGATTTTTAAAATTCTTTTTGATCTCCTCCATGAACTATTTTTGGACTAGAGAGCACATCATATTTTCATTTGAGGCTTTGGATACAAATGTTATAGCATCATTATTTCATGTCAAGAAATAATAGGCAGTCACTCCACAAGCATTTACTGAATGCTTACTATGTGCCAGGCACTGTGCTAAGTAAACAATGCCAGTTAAAATAGTTTCCACTTCAGTATAATTCTCCTCCAGAATTCTAAAATTTTAATTCGTTTGGATTATAGAAATTGTGAATGCTGAGTGGTTGCCAATGCTTGGTCCCATCTTAATTAGAATTTCTAATACTATACCTAATAATTTCTGCATCTTCCATGCAAACTGTTTAAAAAAAACAATTTGCATGCTAATATAACTGGGCTTGTGAAAGGTGTCAAGTGATATTATTTAACAGGCAAAAGAGGTTTGTTGATATTAGATAAACTGAGGTGTCACTTGTCAGTTTCTCTATTTGAAAGTGAGGAAGGAAGGGCAGATAAGAGCCTATATTCAAATTACCCATGCAGTTTTCACTTCCCTAAAAACTAATTGTCAAAGGGAGAAAATTGGTGAGAAAGGATAATAAAATCAAAATGACACTTTCTTCAGCAGATAAAAATCTTGCTTCTTGATGTGGGAGGTTGATCTAGCAGAAATTGTAACCACAGAGGCATACTGGTTGCCTTGAATGTCAGTCTCCATTTTAAAACAATGTCTCCCAGATTTTTTTTAAAGCACGTATGAGATTTTAAAATGCTTTATCTTTCAATAAAGCATCACTACCTCTTAATCAGTATACTAGATAGCTTTTCCTTAACATAATTTTAGTTGCTTTCTAGGCTGTCTGTGTGGATGGCAACAGAGCAGTATTGAGACATGTTCTGACTCTACTTTGAAAAAGCCCATCAGAGCAGTTTTGTTCTAAGTTGGTTCAGTTAGATCCATAGCCAGAAGATTTATACTTTCTCCACTGATCAATTAGATTGAAAGTAACAGTTGAACTACTCAAAAGCTTTAGTTAGTGTAAAGATGAAATTATACTATTCTCTTGAATTATATTTGGAAAGGTATCATTATTGAATCACAAGAGAGATTTTCTCTAATTTTTCTTCAGGCTTTTTATTGCTACAGAATTTCCAAAACAAGTGGCTGATTCCCTTTCAAATGTCCTTGAATTTATTTATTTATCTTATTCTGTGTTGTTTAGATAGAAAATCATTAAATAAAGGGATATTGAGATTCTATTAAATATGCTTTACTGATTTACTTTTAGAGTGTGGTAAAGAGAAAATGGGAGGAATTAAGAATTGGTTTCAGAGGTATTCTAGAACATTGTCATTGTCTGAATACTAGCTTTGGAGGATGACTATTTTGTATCAGACACTTTAGTTCTGGACTATAGCTTTAGAATTTTAGAACTCTGGTGAACTACACACACACACACACACACTCACACACTTATATTCTTAAGTAAACATTTAATACACAATACCAAAGTAGTTGCTTTTTAAATTTTTTGGTCAAAAACAAATTGTACATTTAACTTAAAGTTAATATTTTGCTTCTTACATGTGGAACAGACCAATAAACTCTGTGTTAAAATTCAAATCTTGATAGAGGAGTACAGCAGTGAAAAAAAATATCAGCTCAGATATATTTAACCTAGATTTTACATTTCAATTTACTAAGTTAGAATATGGAAAGTATTCTTGAATATCTACTTCTAAAAGCTTATTCTTCCTTCAAGAAAAAAGTATGAGTAATCTCAAAATGATCAACCAAAATGGATGAAACATTATTGAGTCACTTTCATTTAGTGGTTGCTAAACATACCACTCAGTCCTAGAAACTATTGAACCATTTACCTGTGAAGCTGCTATCTTCATTGGCATATCATTCATTACTATTGAACTTCGTTGCCATTTTAATATCTTCATAATAATCCATTGCTCTTTCAAACATGTTCAGATTTTCTACATTGTTCCATTGAGATTTTTCAGGTTCTTCTAAATAGTCTTTAGATATATTAGCTTGTTAACCAGATGTTAACTTCTTTTTTTTTTTACACTCTCAGAGTAGGAATCAAGTTCATCTTGATGAAGAAAATCAGTTTATGATTCTTTTTGCATATCTGATGTTGTAATGTAGTTCTTAGCAAAGTAACCTTCACAGAAGTAGTCATCTTCTGCTGTAAAAGAATATCCTTACCAAAACAGAAAAATCAGGAGAGAGCCCTGCTCACTGCACCACTGATGATGGCGCCAATTGTGCCATCCTTAACTTTTGTCAGTTTATAATGGAAAAGGCAATTTTTAGGTAGTTTTTCTACACATTTGAATTACACTGTTGACAAGTCACTGAACTATAAAGTGGTAGCATGGAAGTAGAATTAGGCTCTAATCTGTAGATGATCTTTTGGGCACTCCCTTGACCAAGAGAATTTATAACCTTTCAGATATGAAGACTAGAGTAATACTAAAGCATTAGATGGATAAAATAGAGAGTATTCTCTGAAGTCTTTAAATGTTCAGACCACTGCCCCATGGAACTTGTTCCATTTATACTGTTTAATCAGTGAATTTGTATCAGTATTATACTTCCCATAATACCCTGTGACTAAAACTTCAGAGACATTTAGTATATCGAAGATAGAAGTGTAACTTAATTCATATAACATACACATAGACACACACACATATTTAATCAATTTATCAATATGCATTTATTAAGCCTCTATTATGTTAGGCATTGAAAAAGAAATATTCTCTGTTCTCTAAACACTTACATGCTTTCAGGTGTAGAGGGAAGAAGAGAAAGAAATAATTTAAAAATAAATGTATTCACACACACACACACACAACAACAACAACACACACACACACAGGAGCTCCATGGAGCAAGAGTTGGATGGATTTATAAAAGCGACCAGGTAAATGTGATGGAGACTTTCTGAGAACTTGGGAGTAGCTTAGAGAGGATTAGAACTGAAAGGGCTTGAACTTTCAGATGATTCTCTTATTGGCCCCTGAACATAAAGAGGAACCAATTCAGTGGACTTTTAATAGGAATATACTGTCTGCTTCTCCTCCCATCTACAGGAAATGTGAGTGTGATTCAAGTCTTTCATTGAAGGTGTGGAGAAAGGGGACAAGTACACTTTCCCTACTGTGGTTGCATATTGTCTGTGAATATATGGCAGCTAAGATATATGTATAGCCTAAGGGAGGCTGAACCTGAATCTCAGTTTCTTGATTCCATCTTCTGTTTTGTGTTCGTTCTCTAATCATAAATGATGAAACATAGAGTCTTAAATGTATGTGTTCAGACTTGGAAACAACCTCATGAATGTAAGTTGTAGAGTTTCTGGTCCTCAATTGGTGTGAGAGGTGCTGTTTCTATATCAGCTACAGTACTTAAGGGAGAAGGTTTATGTATTCTGGAAAGCCAGGTCTTTCCTTCTATAGATAATGTGAGGATGATTCAAACCTTTCATTGAAAATTTAATATGTGTGCATGCATTTTTTATAAGAAATTTGGAAAGGGAGAGAGCACTGACAGTTTGCTGGACAGATAAATTGAATGGATTTCCATAGTCAGTACTTGAACTAATGTATATTCTAACGACTTCCAGTAAACAGCAATGGCCAATGGCCAAAAGAACAGCCTGATGCATGGCAGTCAGAAATGTTTTGTCTTTTTCTTTTTTAACAAGGGTGTAAAGAAAAGCACCACCACACATCCAATTTAGAAGGTGTCCATACATATAAGTGCAAGGCTGCGTATTTGAATGATCCAGGTACAAAGACTACCATGACAAGGCTAAATGACTGCCTGAAAACAGAAATCTGAAAATGAAGGTATGCCTTACTTATGTAATATGTGCGCTTCTGAAAATTTGTGCATAGTGTGAAATATTGCAACTTGAATCATAGTTTAAATGTACGAAGGTGACATTTCTCCCCTCCAGAATGTTCCAACTGCAAATTCTTCTGTAAAATGAAAATCCTTTTGCAATTCAAATGATCATTTATCTGCTTCCTTAAGTTATGAGCTGAGTGAGGTGCGTATGTGTGATGGGGGCATAGAGATATAGTCTGGTAGGAAGAATTCACTTTCAGTTGTGATCAGTGGTAAAGATAAAGCTACACTCATAGTGAATAAAGACAGATTTCAAAATAGATGGCAGTTCTATGCTTGAGAGTTCAATGAAGTTCAGGCTTCAGCCAAAGAGCCAAGCTGAACATCCCTGGTCAAAAGTCGGAATCACTGACAACTCTGTAGGAGGCTTTTTGCTAATGAACAATCAACACTAAGATGTGTGTGTGTGTGTGTGTGTGTGTATGTGTGTGTGTGTATGTGTCTGTGTGTGTGTGTGTGTGTGTGTGTGTGTGTGTGTGTGTGTGATATAAAGGAGATGTATATAAGAAAATACAGAGTCATGGAAATAGGCCAGACTGATCTTGGGCCTGGTAAAAGATGATTTCAAGTATTGACTTTGATACACATTGGTTGTGAGAAGCCAGACAAAGCATTTAACTTCTTAATGGCTGAGGTAATTCTATATGAAAATTTCCTATTTTTTTCACAGGGGTTTCTTTGCCCCATAACATCAAATAAATCACATGTCTATATTTGTGCACATATACATACATATGTATAAATATGTTTGTATATCACTATAGATAAGATAGATAAACAGACAGATATAGATAGGACAGACAGACATATATATATATATATATAGATGGATGGGTAGATAGATAGATAGATAGAGAGGTAGATAGATAGATAGATAGATAGATAGATAGATAGATAGATAGATGGATGGATAGATAGATAGATAGATAGAGAGGTAGATAGATAGATAGCTAGATAGATAGACAGACAGATAGATAGATAGATAGATAGATAGATAGATGGATGGATAGATAGATAGATAGATATAGATAGAGAGAGAGGTAGATAGATAGATAGATAGATAGACAGACAGACAGACAGACAGACAGACAGACAGACAGATAGATAGATAGATAGATAGATGGATGGATGGATGGATGGATAGATAGATAGATAGATAGATAGAGAGGTAGATAGATGGATGCATGGATAGATAGATATAGATAGATAGATAGATAGATAGAGGTAGATAGATAGATAGACAGACAGACAGATAGATAGATAGATGGATGGATAGATAGAGATAGATAGATAGATAGATAGAGAGGTAGATAGATAGATAGATAGATAGATAGACAGACAGACAGACAGATAGATAGATATATGGATGGGTAGATAGATAAATAGATAGATAGATAGAGAGGTAGATAGATATAGATAGATAGATAGAGAGGTAGATAGATAGATAGATAGATAGATAGATAGATAGATAGATAGATAGATCCTAGGCTAGGAGAGGGAGACTGGATCTTTGATTACCCTGATAGGAGCCTGTCATATAGAAATTTACTCTACTAATGAACGTCAACAGCATCTTCTGTGACACTTGTAGTCTTAGAAAGTTTCTAAATTGTTAAGAAGTTAAGTGACTTGCCCAGAGTCATATAGTATGTTTCAAAAACAGCATTTAAATCCAGGTACTTATAATAGAAATAAACATATGTATAAATGTATGTTTCTGTGTATATTTGAATTTGTATACATACATGCATATATTACATGTACCTGTCATACACATATAATTGCATGTGTATGCATACTTGTGTGTGTACATGGTTGGTTAGGCCCCTACTCAAGGTAGAGCCCAGTAATTCTGATCAGTTTCAATCTGTCTACTTATTTAAGTTGTGATACTAATTTTCTAAAGTTTTAGCCCCTCCATTTCACCATCTCTCCCACTTAAAACCTACTCTGTAATTCCACTTCTCATCTCTTGGCTTAGTCCTTGGCCCATTGGAACAAAAATCTTGCAGTTATACATTCTAAAGGATATCATGAATATAAAAAGTTTAATCAAGAATCATTTCTTTCTTAGAACTTAAAGAAACTTTTTGGTCAATTAAGATGTCCCAGGTCTCTTAAGAACAACAACAAAACTTTTTAGAAAGATTATTTGAACCATTTAAAAATATGAACTCTCATTTCTCTTCTAATATAAATATTGTAAAATGCTATGTTTCTAATTGTGCAAATTCAAGTATCAGTGAACAGACAGGAATGTATTTGGGGGATGGACAGAAAGGCCTAAACATCCATGAAATCAAAGTGGCTTTCATTTGTCTGTCTGCTAGTTGGGTGTAAGACCAACCTTGCTTGTTTTACTGCTTTGCATGTCAAATCCAAAAGAACGTGATTTTGATCTAATCTAATTCAGTTGTCACTGTGAAAGATTCAGTCAAAGACTCATAATAATTATGATATTTAGGAGATGCATTAATTATAGAAATTAAACAAATTATGTGTTTTATAGAGAAGATGGTTAATTCAGCCCCAAATCCCAGTGCTTAATATGTATTTGTGTGCAGTATTAAAAATTAAATTTAAATGTGTATCATTGATTTCATAACATGGAATATTTCTTTTCAATGAAGAAAGGGGTTTAATCTTCTATTATGCTTCCAGGAAATACTTACATATAGTAAGAGGTTGGTTTTTAAATGTTCACATTCTTAACACAATGTATCACCACTACATTATTAAAAATCATTAAAGAAAAGTCTTTTTTAATATTAAGAAAGAAAAAAATCATGAACCCTGAAATTCAGTTGTTTAAATTCTGTCAAGGATCTCATTACCCTGACAAAAAAAAAAGGAAATTCCAAAGTAAAATAGAAGTTGGGTCTTTATCTCAGATCATTTTTTTACCATTTGAGTTATTTTTAAGGTAACTTACTTATAATTAATTCCTAACAGTGTCGCCTAAGCCAAACACTATCAAATCATCTATATTGTTGCTATTTAACAGAGGACAACATTTCTTTATTTGTTATTTTGTGTGTTACATTCTAATGGCTCTGTATGACATTTCATATTTGGGATTTATATGGGGAGATTTTGTATTTTTTTACTGTAAACCTTTGTGAATGTAACTTTTTTGCATTTCATAAAGATTTTTATTTTAATTTTTGATTCTTATTTGGAAATCTGTGTAATGCAAGAATAATTACTATTTAACAAAATTATAGGTGCTGCTAGTGTAAATTGAAACCAATACTTCACCCTATAAAGTAGGAGCCTTAACAGATACCACAGAGGGTTACCATATGAGAATACAAGCACTGAACATCCACTTAATTTACAAGAGTTCAAAGGACATTCAATCTTAACTGAATGACATCAAAAAGGATTGTAAAAATATCTTGTCAAGCAGCATTGTTGTGCTGTCTAGCTTTTTAATCTTAGCATAATGTTAATGCTATTAGTGTTTCTGCAAAGACACACAGAGGTCAAGGATGCAAGGGAAGGGTAGAAAATGGGGAAAAGAAAAGCTTATATATATGCTATTTGCATTTTCTTCAGTTTAGTAGCATAGTATGACTATCCTTGGTAAGCTATATTAATATAATTTGTTAATAGTGAGATTTATTTGATTTTGAAACAACTCCTTTATTGTTATTAATTATAAGGAGTATTAAATAGGCACGCTAATGGTAAAAGCAAGGAAATCAGTAAAAGCATTATGAGTAAGCTAATAAATATAAACTAAAGAAACTGCTACAAATTTTGGAAAAATTCGAAGTCGATATGAATACTCATTTACCTGTAACAACCAAATATGTTAATTTTCCTTTTAAAAATATAATTCATTCCATTTCAAAGTGAAGGGTGTGGAAAATTCAAGGTATGGTCAAATTGTTTAGATGGTGTGAGATATTCAGATATAAGATGTATTTGTATGCTTCAGATTTGTGAGAATTTAGGTAAAACTTCAGATAAAGTAATTCACATGTTTAGCATATGTGCACATACATGGTTTCATATAGCTTTTCTGATCAATATGAAATATATGAGATTTTTTTCCAAAGTACAATTATTCATCTACAAACAGTGCACTCAAGTGAACATGATTTAACTTGTTTGTTTTTTTGTTTTTGATTTTTATTTATTGACTGCTTCTGGTATACAACTTTAAAAATAATTTCATTATAAAAATTCAACTCGAACTAATGTGAAATTTAATTAAATCAACTCTGAATTTTAATCCTGAAAATAAAATATTATAGTTATGTTACTAAATATTTGACATGACCTCTACTTGGGTCCCCTGAATATTTAACTTTTAAAGGGAGAAAGATATACTTTTCTTTTTGTTGTTGCTTTTTCCTGATTAGAATATTTTAGTTCTGTAATTTTCTTACAGTTCACAGAAACAAAGCAAGCCAGGCTCATTGAGGAAGCATATTCTACAAGACATAAATATTTGCTATTTAGAAAACCTAGATGAGGGTTTAGTTATTTAAAACCAAAGAAAGAAAATTACTATTAATTATTGGTTTCAGCTAATGAAATGTTTTTATGCAAAATAGGTGAACCCGAAATATGACCTGGAAACAAAAGCCTGCTTAACAGTTACTATTAAGCAATACATTAGTGGATCAATTAAACAGAACTTCTTTCTAATGAATGGGGCTGTGCAAGAGTTGCCATGGAAACCTGGAAAAAGAAAGCCTTAGAATGCTAATAGCAGAAGAAACACAACAAAATGTTTGTAAACACACACCTTGAAATTTGTATGATCAGTTAAGCAATAAAAGGGTGATGCGATATGTTTGCATTAGAATGGAGAACTCTTTTCAGAAGTAAAGTGTTCCATTTGCCAAAGTCTGAATGAAACCAGAAGCTGCCACCAGTGACATTTCAACACATTGTCAGTGTAATATAGGGCCAGTAAGGGAGGTCACACTCACCTCACTGGTGAATTGGGAGAGAGAGAGAAAGGGTTGAGAGAATGAGGGTGGAGAAGAGGTTAATCTTCTCCTCTCTTCCCCTTGGAGCAAACAAACTGAATATGTCTCCTCAGAGAATGGGTTTGGGAGGTAGAGGTTAAGGACTGGAGGAGAAGGTTTTGGAGAAATATCCCACTGCCTCCCTTTTTTATCTTAGTTGTTGTTGAGAGGCAGGATAGATTTTCTTGCCTCTGGGTCCTTCTAGTACCCCAAATACCACTATTCCCTTTAAGATCTGTGTTTATTCCTCAGCCCTGGTCTTGAGCTAATTCTCCTCCTTGGGGAGAGGTATGGTTCTCCACAAATCTTCAGCCCCCTTCTTTGATGTCAGAAAATAGGCAGATCTAATCTAAATAGTAATACTTTTAATTGGGATCACTTAGGGAAGGGAAAATTTGAAGGTTTGCATAAGGAGAGTGGATAGCAGGAGTCCCTGAAGACTGGCAGACTGACCCCCCCCAAATTCAGGGGTCCAACCTGGACGCCTCTTCTGGTTAGCTCTTGGTTGTCCCTACTCCTGAGCTAATCTGGTTAAATTGCTTGAGTTTAGGACAAGTTGAAGATAGAGAGGTGGAGAAAATCCTTGGAGAGGCTTTTCTCAGTAAGATGGCTTCTTCGTTGTTCAGGGGGACCTTCAGCCTCAGAGATTCTCCTGTCAGGCTCTCAGCTGAAGGAGTGAGATTTGAAGTGGCAGTTTCTGAGCTTCCCTCAGCCTCTGTTCTTTCACTGGAATCTTGGGTGTCTTCCTTTCTTCCCCTCCCCCACATGGGCTGTTTCTTGCTTCACCAGGTCAATTTCTCTTTTTCAATACCTCTCTTTTGCAAATTCCTCTTTTGCATCACGTAGGGAGTGGTGGTGGAGAATCCACTTTAAGGGGTTAAAAGAAATTGTATCTTAAATCAAGTGCCCCTATGGATGCTAATAAATTCATGTAGGCCTATTTTAAGTGAAGGTATAGTCAAGATTAGATTAAAAGTGAAGTTGTAAGACATTTCAAGTCCAAATTTTGTCACCCAAAGATACAAGTTATCTAACCTTTTTTATAAACTACCTAGAGTTTGGAAAAGTTTTTTTTTTCTAATTCTATACTTTAAAACCTCTTTTCTCCACTACCCAGCTTTACATTAATAATATTTGATTTGGCTTAAACAATTCCTAACAAACTGAAATGTCTGGAGTTTAAAATAGACAAATACAGTTATTTATGTGACTACAATCCCTGAATTGAATAAGGGATATAATTCAGGCCACTTTAAGTTACTGCCTTCCCGTGATAATTACTCCAATTTGTGTTACACTTTAAAAAGAAACAAGGGAACTAAAAAGCAATTCTATTCACCATTGAATTAATGCTATTTCAATCCACCATTGTGACAGAGTATTGGGGATCTTTTAAAATTCACTAATTAGATATCCCATAACCAGTTTTAAATGAAATTTCATTTGTAATTCTTGAAGTAGTTACCGGGATAAAGACAACATTCCAGTGTTTGTACAAGATTAATTTTTTTTTCAGAGAAGAATAAAACAGTTTTGATTTGTTTTTTGCTTTGATCAAAAACATGTAGACTTTAGCAAATATTTCTACCTGAACATGAGGATTATACATTTTTAAAATGAAGAAAATGAAGCTTTTTTTTGAAACTCTTCTCTCCCATGTTCTCTACTAAACCTTTTTAGTCAAGGAGATGAATAATAGGCCAAATGTGACAGTAATCTCTAGAAAGAAGTTCTAGATACAGTAGCATAAAGTAAAGAATATAATCATATAATTTCAAAGGTTGAACAGTAATTAAAGATGACTTAGTTTGACATAGTGGGAAGATGTAGTTAATATATTTGAATTATAGTTTATGGTCACAGGCAAGATATTTAATATCTCTGAACTTCAATAGCTTCATCTTTAATATGAGGAAGTTCAACTAGATGACCCCTAAATTCACACTCCTTCCAAACTCCTTTAAATTTCTTTCATAGCATAATATCATTTAATATTATGAACGATATATCAAGATATATAAATTCATAACTCCTTTTTTTCATTGTTTGCTTCTCTTTCATTAAGGGATAACTCATTACCCCACCCATCTAGACAAAAGATTCAATCAAACACAATAAATCATCTTGGCCATATCTGATAGGGTGTGTCTAACTTTGCATTTATTCCTCTTCCACTAAGAAGGGGTAGGAAGAGCCCATCATCAGACTTCTAAAGTCATAATTTGTAACTTCATTTATTGATCAGTATTCTAAAGTCTTCTGAATTGCTTAACTTTTTCTTGTTTATCATTTCTTTTAATTTTTTACTTACATTATCTTTTGACCCAGTCAGTTGATGATGTATTTGACTTTTCAAAGGAAACTGACTTGAAAATCCATGTGGGAGTTCTCTTGCCTTAAAATATAGTAATTTTAATAATATTTATTTTAATAGCCATCACATTAATATTATTATCTTGATGTATTTGTGATGTATGAGAGTCTTCATGATATTTGAGAATCTAGAAAATTATACATATATTTGACTCTTTTGTTTCTTTGTTCCAAATGGTATTTTCAATAAAACATTAACCATGCTACAACTTGACCATGTTTGTATTGAAGTTACCAGATTCTAGAACATGTAATTGATTTTAAACATTTTTCAAAGGATCTATTTTATCCACTATTATAGATATTAAGATATGTCACATTTGTCTTCATATTGATTTGCTTTGTATATGCATTGTGAGCAATACAAGATAAAATACCCAGGTTTATAATGAAATGATGTTTCCTAATGGCTTCTAGTTCTCTATGAGATGAAATGAGTCAGATCTTTTCTGTCTTTCTAAGGAGAACATTCAAGTTGTGCTTCTATTTAACTCTGATTTCTCTGTTTTGAGTTTCATTTATAAGAAGAATATACATACAAATATAGCTCTTTGATTCTGATAATATGTCATCTCATTGGTGATTAGATGATAATTGTACATTAAGAATGTCAATAAAATAATGAAATTACTTTCTAGATGATGTAAAGATTGGAATTAATAATACCCCATTTGCAATACACAATATTCAGCAATAATATTTGTATGCCAATGTGAAAATAGTCCAATTATCTCTGTTTATCAAAATATACTTTTCTTATTTTTCCAATCACCAGAGCTCCTGATCATAAATGCCCTTACAAATATATGTTAAAAAGATGTTCAGAACTTTTAGAAAGTCAGTGAAGGGGAAAATTGTGAAAATAAGAATATTTTTTGAGGACCAACTTCATGTAAGTATTCTGCCAATTGCCTAAAGAGATAAAGAAGATATGATCTGTGACTGTAAGTAATGTAAATTCTTATGGAGGAAAGGAGATTAGAACACAAGTAAATAATATTAAAAAAACCCACAAGAAGAAAAAAAAATCATGTATCATGAAAGTTTTTGAATAAGCATAGATTAAGAAAAATGGAATCAGTTTACTTCCCACCCTGAATCTTCTTTTTTTTTTTTCTTTTGGCTGGCATTGTTTGAATTATTTCACAGTATTTTTTTTTTAGTTACTCTATCTACAGGCCCACAAATATATGTTCATTTGTAATAAACAATAATTCACCATTAAAGATCAAGTATTTTTGGAAGACATGAATATGTTCAATTAGTAATAGAAATTGATTCAATCAGAATGCCTTATTTCTTACTTAACATACTAGCAATTAGTGAATTTTTTTTAATATTAAGGATACAGATAATTATTTTGTTAACCATACTGAAGTTATGACTGATCAGAGAGTAGTAAATCAGGAAAGGGCTTCAGGAACCATAATAGTAGGATAAGGGTCCCTTCTATCACCTCCCCCACAAAAAGAACTACAATATTACAACTTATTATCTTCCAAAATACTACCTAAGACAACCTCTGTACCCAGAACTTGGACAGGGAATGCTCTTTCACGTGCTTGTATCACATATTTTGGTGTCTTGCTCCTAGAAGGAATACCTCTCTTGAATATTATTACTATTTTAGTTAAAGTGGTTTAAAGTCTAATTTAGCTTTTGTATTGGGAATATAACCAAACTGTGGATAAATTGTTTGCAAAGGAACATGATTTCTGAGTTCTAAATAACATTTTCAAATGAATTTTGAAATATGACTTGCTGGTATATTAGGGACTTCCTGACTATTCTGTAGCTACATCTGACTAAGTACAACTATTTTTAAAATAACATTTCTTTTTATATAAAGTTATGAAGCTCAATCTCTATATCATTTCTTTTTTAATTTTTACTTCGTTACAATAATCACTTTATTTCCTTCTCTACCCTCTTTCCCAACCCTTTCTGCAACAGATGTGCAATTTCATTGGGTATTACTTGTGTCCTTGATCAGAACCTATTTCCATGTTGTTGTTTACACGAGGATGTTCATTTAGAGTCTACATGCCCAAACATATCCCTTCAACCCATGTATTCAAGCAGTTGTTTTTCTTCCGTGTTTTTACTCCCACAGTGTTTCCTCTGAATGTGGAATTTTCTGTTTTTTCTTGTAGATTCCTCCAAGTTGTTAAGAATCACTGCATTGCAACTAATGGAGAAGTCTATTACATTCAACTGTACCACAATGTATCAGTCTCTGTCTACAATGTTCTGCTGGTTCTGCTCCTCTCACTCTGCATCAATTCCTGGAGGTTGTTCCAGTTCGCATGGAATTCGTCCAGATTATTATTTTTTTGAGCACAATAGCATTCCATCACCAACATATTTGTTCAGCCATTCCCCAATTGAAGGGCATCCCCTCACTTTCCCATTTTTTTGCCACCACAAACAGTGCAGCTATGAATATTTTTATACATGTCTTTTTTCTTTTGATCTCTTTGGGGTACAAACCCAGCAGTGCTATGACTGGAGCAAATGGCAGGCAGTCTATTAGCACCCTTTGGGCATAGCTTCAAATTGCCCTCCAGAATGGTTGGGTCAATTCACAACTCCAGCAGCAATGCATTAATGTCCTAACTTTGCCACACCCCCTCCAGCATTCATTACTTTCCTTTGATGTCATGTTAGTCAATCTGCTAGGTGTGAGGTGATAGCTCAGAGTTGTTTTGATTTGCATTTCTCTCATTATAAGAGCTTTAGAACACTTTTTCATGTGCTTATTAATAGTTTTGATTTCTTTAAATGAAAATTGCCTATTCACGATCCCTTGTCCATTTGTCAATTGGAGAATGGCATGATTTTTTGTACAATTGGTTTAGCTCTTTATAAATTTGAGTAATTAGACCTTTGTCAGAGGTTTTTGTAATGGAGAATGTTTCCCAATTTGTTGCTTCTCTTTTAATTTTGGATGCATTAGTTTTGTTTGTACAAAACCTTTTTAATTTGATGTAATCAAAATTATTGATTTTACATTTTGTGATTTTTTTCTAGCTCTTGCTTGGTTTTAAAGTCTTTCTTTCCCAAAGATCTGACAAGTATACTATTCTGTGTTCTCCTAATTTGCTCATAGTTTCTTTCTTTATATTCAGGTCAATTCACCTATTCTGAGTTTATCTTGGTATAATTGTGAGATGTTGATCCATATCTAATCTCTCCCATACTGTCTTCCAATTTTTCCAGAAGTTTTAACAAATAGTGGGTTTCTGTCCCTAAAACTGGGATTTTGGGGCTTATCATAGACTGTCTGGCTGAGGTCATTTACCCCTGGTTTATTCCACTGATCCTCCTTTCAGTCTCTTAGCCAGTACCAAATTGTTTTGATGATCACTGTTTTATAGTTTAGTTTGAGATCTGGGACTGCAAGTCCTCCTTCCTTTGCAATATTTTTTTCATAATTTCCCTGCATATCCTTGATCTTTTGTTCTTCCAAATGGATTTTGTTATGTTTTTTTTTCTAATTCAGTAAAAAAAGTTTTGTGGTTATTAAATTGGTATGGCACTAAATAAGTAAATTAATTTGGGCAGGGTTGTCATTTTTTTATGTTAGCTTGTCCCACACATGAGCAGTCAATGTTTTTCCAATTGTTTAGATCTAGTTTTAATTGTGTGGAGAGTGATTTGTAGTTGTGTTTGTATATTTCCTGTGTTTGTCTCAGCAGATAGATTCCTAAGTACTTTATTTTGTCTAGGGTGATTTTGAATGGAATTTCTCTTTCTAATTCCTGCTGCTGAGATGTGTTGGATTTATATAGAAATGCTGATGACTTATGTGGGTTTATTTTGTATCCTGCAACTTTGCAAAAGTTGTTGATTATTTTGTCTAGCTTTTTGGTTGATTCCCTAGGAATCTTTAAGTAGAACATCATATCATATGCAAAGAGTGATAGGTTGGTCTCCTCATTGCCAATTTAATACCTTCAATTTCTTTTTCTTCTCTAATTGCTACTGCTAGTGTTCCTAGAACAATGTTAAATAATAGAGGTGATAATGGGCATCCTTGTTTCACTCCTGATTTTATTGGGAAGGCTTCTAGTTTATCCTCATTGCAGATGATGTTTACTGATGGTTTTAGATATATGCTGTTAATTATTTTTAGGAAAGGCCCTTCTACTGCTATACTTTCTAGTGTTTTCAATTGGAATCTGTGTTGTATTTTATCAAAGACCTTTTCTGCATCTACTGAAATAATCATGTGATTTTTGTCAGTTTGTTAATATGGTCAATTATATGGATGCTTTTCCTAATATTGAACCATCCTTGCATTCCTGGTATGAATTGTACCCAGATATAGTGAATGACCATTGTCATGACTTGCTGGAGTCTTTTGCTAGTATTCTTTTTAAGATTTTTGCATCTAAATTCATTAAGGATTGGTCTATAGTTTTCTTTCTTTGTTTCTGACCTGCTTTGCTTTGGGATCAGTACCATATTTGTGTAGTAAAATGAATTTGGTAGAACTCCTTCTTTGCTTATTCTGTCAAATGCTTTGTATACTATTGGGATTAGTTGTTCTTTGAATGTTTGATAGAATTCGTTTGTGAATCCATTTGTACCTGGGGATTTTTTCTTAGGGAGTTCTTTGATGGCTTGTTCAATTTCTTTTTCTGAGATGGGGTTGTTTAGGTAATCTATTTCTTCCTCTGTTAGTCTAGGTAATTTATATTTTTGTAAGTATTCATCCATATCATCTAGATTACCATATTTGTTGCCATATAATTGGGCATAATATTTTTTAATGATTGTCTTAATTTCCTCTTTATTAGAGGTGAGGTCTCCCTTTTCATCTTCGATACAGTCATTTGGGTTTTCTTCTTTCCTTTTTTAATTAGACTGACCAGTACTTTGTCTATTTTATTTGGATTTATTTTTCTAAGTACCAGCTTCTAGTCTTATTTATTAAATCAGTAGTTCTTTGACTTTCAATTTTATTATTTTCTCCTTTGACTTTTAGGTTCTCTAATTTAGTCTTCATCTGAGGATTTTTAATTTGTTCACTTTCTGTTTTTTTAATTTTCATGCCCAATTCATTGATCTTTGCCCTCCCTAATTTCTTAATATATGAACTCAAGGATATAAATTTCCCCCTGAATACTGCTTTGGCTGCATCCCATAGGTTTTGAAAGGATGTCTCATCATTTTCATTTTCTACATTGAAATTATTAATTGTTTCTATAATTTGTTCTTTGACTAAACAGTTTTGGAGAATCATATTGTTCAATCTCCAATTAATTTTTGATTTACCTCTTGATGTGCCCTCACTAATGATTATTTTCATTGCATTGTGATATGAGAAGTTTGAATTTATTATTTCTGCTCTTTTGCCCTTGTTTCCAATATTTTTATTCCCTAATACTTGGTCAATTTTCATTAATGTACCATGTGCTGCAGAAAAAAAAGGTGTGTTTCTTTTTGTCCCTATTTATTTTTCTCCACATACCTACTAACTCTATTTTTTTCCAAGATTTCATTCACTACTCTTACCTCTTTCTTATTTATTTTTTGGTTTGATTTATCTAATTTGGATAGAGGAAGGTTCAGATCTCCCACAGAATAGTTTTTCTATCTATTTCATCTTGGAGCTCCACTAGTTTCTCCTTTAGAAATTTGGATGCTATGCCATTTGGTTCATACATGTTGATTATGGATATTTCCTCATTGTCTATACTGCCATTTATCAGGATGTAATTACCTTCCCTTTCTCTTTTAATCAGATCTATTTTTAATTTGGCTTTGTCAGATATCATAAATGTGACTTCTGACTTCTTTTTATTAGTTGATACCCAGTGGATTTGGCTCCATCCTCTTACTTTCACCCTATTGTATCTATCTTCCTCATGTGTGTTTCTTGTAGATAGCATATAGTAGGGTTTTGGATTCTAATCACTCTGCTATTCACTTGTGTTTTATGGGTGAGTTCATTCCACTCACATTCAGCATTATGATTACCAGCTGTGTGTTTCCAAGCATTTTGATTTCTACTCCTGATCCTGCCTTTTCTTCTTTCACTATTTCCTTCTACAGCAATGCTTATTTTTAATCAGTCCCCCTAGTTCCCACCCTTATTTTACTTACATTTCTACCCCTACCTTCTTATTCTCCTACTTTATTTTCTTTGCAGTCTTTTTACCCCCTACCCCTCCATCCCTTGTACTGCTTCCTTCCCCACCAGTCCATTTGTTAGCCTTCTACTCCCTATAGGACACAAATCTATTCTCTGTCCCAATGAATTGGATTGTTCTTCCCTCCTTGGGTCAATTTTAATGCACATAAGTGTTGAGTATTTCGTATCTCCAATATCTTTACCCTTCCAGTGTATTGATGCTCTCTCCCCTCCTCCCATGAGCTTCTTTGTGATATATAAATTTATCAACATTTGTTTCTTTTCCCATTTCTTTTAGTATTAACCTCATTTTTAGCTCTAGTTGTATATGTGTACATATACACATTTATATGTATTTATGCATACATATATCTATATACCTATTTATTTCTCATTATTTCAACCTATACAGTTTGTCACTGTTCCCTCTAAGTGCAATTCTGCTAGCTTCCCACGTGATAATAACATTTTTTAAGAGTTTCCAATAACCTCTTTTCTTATTGGGATACATAACATTTTAACTCATTGAGTCTCTTAAAAAAACTTTGTTTTTTTATTTTTATTTTCTTTTTTCTCTCTTTTTTAATTACCTTTTGATGATTCTCTTGTGTTCTGTGCTTGGACATCAAACTTTCTGTTCAGGTCTGGTCTTTTCATTACAAATTATTGGGATTCTATTTTGTTGAATGACCATACTTTTCCCTGTAAGAATATAATCAATTTTGCTGGGTAGCTGATTCTTGATTTTAGACCCAGTTCCCTTGCTTTCTGGAATATCATATTCCATGCCTTTTGGTCCTTCAGTGTAGAAGCAGTCAGATCCTGTGCTATCCTCACTGTGGTTCCATGGTATCTGAATGACTTCTTCTTGGCAGCTTGTAATATCTTTTCTTTGGTCTGATAATTCTTGAATTTGGCTATAACATTCCTGGTTGTTGTCAGATGGGGATTCAGTACAGGAAGTGATCTGTGGATGCTTTCAATCTCACCTTTACCCTCTTGTTCTAGAATATTGGTGCAGTTTTCTTGAATAATTTCCTGTATTTTTATGTCCTGGGTTTTTCTTTTGCCATGGTCTTCTGGTAGACCAAGGATTCTTAAATTGTCTCTCCTGGAAGGATTTTCTAAATCTTCTGTTTTGTGAATGAGATGCTTCATATTTTCCTCAATTTTTTCTTTCTTTTGGTTTTACTTTATAGTGTCCTGCTGCCTTGTGAGGTCACTTAGTTCTAGTTCTTGTATTCTGGCTCTTAACGACTGGATTTCATCCCTGGCTTTTTGGTCATCCTTCTCCTTCTGCTCTGATTTTCTTTGGAGGTCATCTTCATCCTCTTCGCCTCATCTCTCATCTCCTTTGTCTCATCTTTCATCTTCTTTGCCTCATCTTTCATTCCTTTGCCTCATTTTCAAGCTGGTTGATTTTGGCTTTCAAGACACTATTTTCTATTTCCAGATGGCTTATCTTAGTTTTTAAGTTCTTTTCCCAGTTGTCTTCAGTTTCTCTTAATTGTGTTTTGAATTGCATTTTAAGTTCTTCCAAATCCTGTATCCATTTTGCTGGGATTTCTGATTTATCATTTGATGATCCCTCCCCCTTCATTCCATTTGCTCTTTGTTCATTTCCTGTATAGAAGCTGTCTATTGTAATTTGTTTCTTCTTTTTCTGTTGTTTGCTCATATTCATCCCTTCTTTGCTCCTAGTAGTTGCTTGTTCTCTTGCTTCTCTCATATTTTTGGTTTTGGGATTTTCAATTAGTCTCCCCTCTTGGAGCTTTGACAGAAGATCTCTCCCTAAAGTCTGTGGGGGAGGTTTGTTGGAGTTTGAGTTTCCCTGTCCTCTGGAGGCTTTTGATTGGATTAAATTGCAGCAGTCTGTGGGGGAGGGGTGTTGGAGCTTGGGATTACTGAACTCTGAAGGCTTTTGATGGGATTAAGTTCAGCAGGGTTGGGTTGGAGTTGTCCTGAAGCCAAAACCTCCTGGGACGCTGGAACAATTTGGAGGATCTCCTCCTCTGTGACCAGGCTGCCTGCTCCTTAGCTCCTCTCCAGCTCCTTCCCCACTGCCTGTGTTTGATGCTCTGAGCCTGACACAGCCCTGCCAGCAAGGTACACCCTACAGACAAGCTCCTTTGCCCACCCAGTGGTTCCTGCTGCTGCTGGAGGCTTAGCACTGTATGTGGGGGTGGGGGAGGGTTCCTGGGACTTTCCTTCTGATTTCCTCTTAAACCCAAGTGTTCTTGATTTCCAGCTTTTGGAGGCACATACCTTTTGGATTGAGTCCAGCAGGAGGGTTCCTTGGCTCTGTCTTGTGAGCTTTGATTTTCAGTCCTCTAGGAGCATTTAGTTGATAATTGGTAAGGAATGGTATTCAGAGGTCTGAACTTTTGCTGCTTCTATGATGCCATCTTTTTGAATATTTAAACTTTATGTTTCACAAGAGAGTCAATAAGCTCTTCAAAGAATCTTTGTTCTTTTTGAAGAAAAAATAGGCTTTGCATAAAGTAAACATATCTCTATTATTGCCCTCATTTGAATATGACTTAAAAAAGTGGGAATATAATAAAAATGGGGGGACCCAACCAAAAAACCAAGGATCTGTGGGAAATTACCATTCTCACCTCCGGAAATTATGAGGCCTTGATCATGTTCTGATATTGACACCAGACACTTTTATCAGTTCCATGGCTCTTGTAGAAGATGTATCCAATTGGAGAAAGCTGAAGAGAAGAGAAAAGATAAACCCTAGGGAGTGTAAGAGAGGAAGGATAAGGCAGGTGATCTTGGAAAATTCCAGATTAAGATATAAATAACACAGTTTCATAGGAGTTACGATTGGAAGAGGCCTCAGGTATCACTTACGTTTCTTATTTTACTGATTGTAAAATTAAGTGGGAAAGAAAATGAGATGCTGAAGCTAGTTAGAGACATCCAAGATTAGAACTTTGGTTTTCTGGAGTCAAAGTCCACTGTTTGTTGTTGTTTAATCTGTCACCACCATAAATGTATGGGAAGTTCTGGACAGTAATATCCAGGTAGTTAGGTGACAAGGAATCACTAACTAGACAAAGTTGGGATTCAGCCTTCGAGAAAGGGAATTTGATTTAAATTGATTTAATAGTCAGGGTTCAACTTTAGATATAGAGAAATATTCTTTCTATTTTGGCTCTTTGTCTCTACACTTCTGTCTGTTTCTGCCTCTCTTTGTCTCCCCATCTATTTCTTTCTGTGTGTCACTTTGTTTCTATCTTTTTCCGTCTTTCTGTGTCTCTTTATTGTATCTATTTCACTGTCTATATGTGTTCTGCCTGCCTGTCTGTCTGCCTGTCTGCCTGTCTGTCTGTCTGTTTTTCTTTCTCCTCTGGCTCAATACCACCTAAGGGTGCAATATCACACTGGTAGCAAAGAAATATTGCTAAGATCTTGACCACTCCTAAATGCCTAAAAATGATTCATCCTGCATCTATTTTCTACCACTATCAGAGAGAAAGGAAGCTTGCTTCACCAATAGTTCATTTTGGTCACTGAAAATGTTTCTGAAGAACTTCTGCTTTGTAAGGAAACCCAGTGGTTGGGATCACTTCGGTAGCAGATCTATTTGTTCATTTAATTAGAAAAGGGTTAAATAGACTTTTCATAATAGTTTTCTTAAGCTATGCTAAGTGGGGAATTTACAAAACTGTCATCCTATTAATTATCTGAAAGGTCATCCTCATAAGATGAAATTATATCAACTTACATAGAGAAGGCTTCTGATCTTGACTCAGTTCTAACTAGTGATGTACCTAAGGCTAGTCACTTAACCACCCAGGTTCTTTATTTTCTCTTCTCTAAAATTATGAACTTTTAGCAGATAATTTCTAGATCTTTTTTAGTTCTAATGTTCTCTGGCTCTGTTATGTTCTTCATTCATCAGATCTCCCTGTTTCTTTGCTTTAGAGAGCTATGAGGTCAAAACTGTAGTTCAGTCATAGTTCTGTATGTAAACCTGGGCTATATTGCCTTCAAATTATTAAAAGAAACAGGCTATTGATGATTTTAAAATTAAGTCTTTTCTGGAAAGGCCCTCTTTCCTTTAGCTGGAAGTCATTACATAATATTGCTCTTCTACCCTCTTGCTATTTCTTTTCTTGTGCGCTTTGCTAGCTCCACTGTTTTACTTTTGCATTCTAAAATGTGAGTAAATACAAAAGCTGTCCTGAATCCTTTGCTAGCCTTCTTTTAGTGATCTTATTTCCCTGTACATTTTATTTATTTATTTACTTATTTTTTAAACTCTTACCTTTTGTCTTGGAATCAATATTGTGTATTGGTTCCAAGGCAGAAGAGTGGTAAGGACTAGGCAATGGGTGTTAAGTGACTTGCCCAGGGTCACACAGCTGGGAAGTGTCTGGGGCTAGATTTGAACCCAGGACCTCCCATCTCTAGTCCTGGCTCGCAATCCACTGAGCTATCCAGCTGCCCCCTCCCTGTCGATTTTAACAATAAACTGTACATGAACTATTTCTATGAAAACTCCCTTTTCCTCCCCACTCATAATGAAACAGTCACAAAGTTTATTTTATTCCTCCTTTTAAATGTATTTGCTTCTATTTTCCTTGTTTTTCCCTTCTCCTTCTAGTGTTCCATGACTGGATTATCCAGCTCTTAGCATTTTTTGCTGTGACTTTTCTTCCTCCCCTACTTCTTCTAATGCACATCAATATTAAAGTAATACTTTTTATAATTATTGTTATTTCACATGTTCTACCTTTCTCCTAAAATCAGAACAAAATAAAACTTTAGCAATTCTTTATAGTTCACAGTTTAAAGTCCAAATTTTGTATCCTGACATTTTAGGCTATCATAATATGATCAAAACTTGTCTTTCCAAATTTAATTGCAACCATTCCCCTTTAAAAGCATTGAACTTTATCCATAATTTATTGCTGCCATAATCATGTCATGCATATTGCTACTTACACAACTTGGTTGAGGCAACATTTCTTACATAGAACGTACTTTTCTATTATTGCAATACAGACCTAGTTAGTGGTATTAGAGGATAAAGTTGTATACACAATTTTATAGCTCCTTTGGCATAATTTTAATTTGTTCTCCAGAATGGTTGTTGGATCAGTTCACAACTCTACCAACAATGCATTAGTGTCCCAATTTTGCCAGACCTTCTCCAACATCTACTGCTTTCCTTTATTTTCATATTGGTCAATCTGATAGATATGAGGTGGAACTTCACCATTGCTTAAATGTGCTTTTCTCTAGTCAAGAGTGATTTAGTACATTTTTTCTTACGATTTCTCTAACTTTTTTTCTTCATCTGAAGATTTATTATTCATGTCCTTTGACCATTTGTCAATTAGGGAACAGCTTGTATTCTTATGAATTTGAGTTAGTTCTCTATAAATTTGAGAAATTAGACCTTTATAGAAGACATTTGTTAAAAAATATTTTCCCACTTTATTGTTTCACTTCTACTCATTTTGTTTGTATAAAATCCTTTTAATTTAATATAATCAAAACAATTCATTTTTACATCTTATAATGTTCTCTCCCTCTTGTTTGGTCATACATTCTTCTCATCTCCATATGTCTGTCAGATAAACTATTCTGTGTTACCCTAATTCACTTATGGTATCACTCGTTATATCTAAATAATAAATCAATAATGGTCTATACCTAGTTTCTGCCATACTGTTTTCCAATTTTCCCAGTAGTTTTTGTTAAGTAATGAGCTTGTTATCCCCAAAGTTGAAGGCTTTGGGTTTACCAAACACTAGGTTGCTCAGGTTATTACCCCTATATATTTTGTATCTAATCTATGCCATTGATATATCATTCTATTTCTTAACCAGTTCCAAATTGTTTTGAGGATTACCGCTTTATACTACAATTTGAGATTTGGTACTGCTAGGTACCCTTCCTTCACATTTTACATTAAGTCCCATGATATTCTTGACTTTTTTTCTTCCAGATGAATTTTGTTATTATTTTTTCTAGTTCTATAAAATAATTATTTAGTAGTTTGATTGGTATGGCACTGAATAAACTAATTCAGGAAGAATTGTTATTTTTATTATATTAGTTCAACCTACTCATGAGCAATTGCTATTTTTCTAATTGCTTAGATTTGACTTTATTAATGTGAAGAGTGTTTTTTAATTGTGTTCATATAATGCCTGTTTTTTTTTCTTCACAAGTAGATTCCAAGGTATTTTATATAGTCTAGGGTAATTTTAAATGGAATTTTTCTTCCTATCTCTTGCTGCTGGACTTTCTTGGTAATAAATAGAAATGCTAATGATTTATGTAGATTTACTTTATGTTCTGCAACCTTACTAATGCTAATAATTACTTCAACTGGTTTTTAATTGATTCTATAGGATTCTTTATGTATACCAACACATCATCTGCAAAGAGTGTTACTTTAGTTTCCTCTTTGCCTACTTTAATTCCTTAAATTTCTTTTTCTTTTCTTTTTGCTAAAGCTAGCATTTCTAGTACAATATTAAACAATAGTGGTAATAATGGGCATCCTTGCTTCCTCTCGCTCTTTTTGGGAAGGCTTCTAATTTATTCCCCTTACAGATAATACTTACTGATGGTTTTAGTCAAATAGCAGTATTTATTCGAAGTAAAGGCCCAATAATTCCTATGCTTTTCAATGTTTTTAGTAGAAAAGGGTGCTGTATTTTGTAGAAGACTTTTTGGCATCCATTGAGATAATCATGTGATTTCTGGTAGTATGGTTATTGATGTGGTAATTTATGCTGATAATTTCCCTAGTATTGAAAAAAGCCCTGTATTTCTTACATAAATTCTAACTGGTTTCATAATGAATGATCCTGGTGGCATATTGTTGTAGTCTCTTTGCTAGAATGTTATTTTAAATTTTTGCTTATATATTTATTAATGCAATTGACCTATAATTTTCTTTCTCTTTTTGCTTTTCCCTGCTTAGATATCAGTACCATATTTGTGTCATAAAAACAATTTGTTAGAATTCCTTTTCTTACTATTTCCTCAAATACTTTATATAGTATTAGGATTAATTGTTCTTTAAATGTTTGATAGAATTCTCTTGTGAATCTATCTGACTCTAGGGATGTTTTCATCTCATCGATGGTTTGTTCAATTTCTTTTTTTGAGAAGGAATAATTTAAATATTCTATTTCCTCTTTCATTAATCTGGAAAATTATATTTTTGTAAACATTAATCCTTTTCACTTGCATTATCAGATCTATTGGCATGTAATAGGGCAGAAGAGCACCTAATGACTGCTTTAATTTCCTCTTAATTTGTGATAAGGTCACTTTTTTCATTTTTGATACTGATTTTTAGAATTTTCTTCCTTTTTAAAACTAAAATTAACCAATGCTCAATTTATTTTAGTTTTTTTTAATAAAACTAACTCTTCATCTTATTTATTAGTTCTACCATTCTTTTACTTTGTTTTATTAATATCCCTTTTAATTTTTAGGATTTCCAATTTCATCTTTAATTGGGAATTTTTAATTTGTTATTTTTCTAATTTTTTTAGTTGCTTGCCTGGTTCATTGATCTGCTTTTTTTTAATCTATTCTATTGATATATGCAGTTTGAGGTATAAATTATCCCCTAAGTACTACTTTGGTTATATTCCATAAATTTTGTTATATTTTCTTCTCATTGTCATTCTCTTTAATGAAATTATTGATTGTTTCTATAATTTGTTCTTTGACTCACCCCTTCTTTGCACTAGATTATTTAGTTTCCAATTAAATTTTTATTTGTTTTTCCATGGACTCTAATTGATTATATTTTTTATTGAATGATGAACTGAAAAGGATGTATTTATTATTTCCATTTTTCTGCATTTGGTTGTGAAGTCATTATTTCTTAATACATGGTCAGTTTTTTGTGGTGGTGCCATGTACTGCTGCAAAGACAGTATATTTCTTTCAATTCCTATTCAATCTTCTCCAGAGATCTATTAGTTCTAACTTTTCTAAAAATCTCATTCTCTTCATTTACTTCTTTCTTGTTTGTTTTTTGACTAAAACTATCCAGATCTAAAAGTGAGAAGTTGAAGTCCTTTGCTAATATAGTTTTAGTATTTCCTCCTGAAGCACATTTAATTCTTCTTTAAAAATTTGGAGACTTTATCATTTAGCACGAATATGTTAAATATTGTTATTACTTCATTGTCTATAGTACCTTCTAGCAAGATTTATATCAATACAATATTTCAAAAGAAAAGAAAGGATTTTGGAGGAAAGGGATATTATAATTTGAACATGCTGAATTTGAGATGCTTATAGAATATCTGAAATGAGATACTCTGCAGTCAAGTTAAGTGACATTCAGGCGAGTGATTAGGAATAAATTTTTAAATTTGGGCTTAATTAACTTACAAGGGATATTTGACGTTATGAAATATTGTGAGCTTTTTAAAAAAGAAAACTGTGTAAGGAGAGGAGAGGGGATGGAAAAGAAAGGAAAGAAAAAGAAGATGATTCAAGATAGAACTGTTAACTTTCTCACAAGTAATAAATGATGAATCAGCAAAGCAATCTGAGGACTGCTGGTTTGACATGTAGTCAATTATGTCACAAGAGGAAGATAGGGTAGAGTATCTTGGATGGATACATGATCAGTTTGAGCAAAACACTTCAGGGAAGGAAAGGAATGTGTAGATTTAAAGAAGGGACTTAGAAAGGAAAAGATAATTTGTAATTTTGTACAACTATTTCTGGTGAATGTTGGGGTGAGAAGTCAATCTCCAAGGGAAAGAGGGATGACTATCGTCTACTTAGTATTTTCTACACTAGTATTTTCCCCTATATTATGCATTGTTTTTCATCTTTAGAGACACAACTGGACAGAACAATTCTCAATGCCATGTAATAATGAATTTTGTTAAAGGAGAGCATCACCAGACAGATATTTCCTAGTCAATTTCAATTTTATTATGTTTACAATAAGGTTAAAAGTGAAACAACAATAGATCTAAGGTCTTTAAAATTGTTTAATGAATGTTAATGTTCAAAAATAAAATAATTTCCAAGAATGGCAAGTCACTGCTCTTCCTTCCCTTCATTTTCAAAATACACACACACACACACACACACACACACACACACATGCACATACACACACAGAGAAAAAGAGAGAGAGACAGAGAGAGAGAGACAGAGAGAAACAGAGAGACAGACAGACAGAGAGAGAGAGAGAGAGAGAGAGAGAGAGAGAGAGAGAGAGAAAGAGAGAGAGAGTTCTCTTTAAACTAATACACTAAACATGTCAAGAAATAGCACAGTGTGGTAGAAAGCATGCCTTACTTGGTATCACAGGACAGACATGAGCTCAAATCCCATCCTACTCCCACCCACCAAAAATGTAAGGAAAAATATGACTATGCATTATGGCAAATCATTTAAAATCTCCTGGTCACTTTCCTCCTTTTTCAAATAGAGGTCCAAAATACCTTAAGTCCCTACTTCACAAGGTTGTTGTAAGGGTTGAATAAAATAAGGCATATCAAGCACTATGTAAACCTCAAAATTAGGAATCTAAACTATGTACATCTTGAATATATAGAATTTTAACTACTCATAACAACTTAAAAATACATTCTATACCTTTGCTATCTATTTTTTCCTCTGGACATATTACATATTTATGACTACCTATATTAAACCACTCTTAACTAATTGTACTTAGTTATATTCATATTATTGTTATGTGTTTCAAAATTGCCTACTAATAATAAATGCAATGGCTATACTACATGTTCAATTTTTGAAAGACTTCTGAATTCATAGATTTTCTCCCTATAGACTATATGATGCCAAATTGCTAGTTCAAATGAATTATTTCCCTTTTTAAGCAATTGTTCTGATGCCACGCAGAGATACATCCTGTGTGTACAAACATGTTATTTCAGATCTGCTCTTGGGAAGACTGAGGTAGCTTTTTCTTTTGAAATACTGAAGAGCAAGACACTCTCTGACAAGACTAGTTTCCTTCTTCCCTCTTGAATTTAGGAGGTTGGATGAGACTGAATCTGAAGAGTCACCAAATCATCACAGTATTATTGTTCTTTCATTCTTCTGGGATTCTCAGGGACTCAAATCCCAATTGGAATCAGGTCAGGAAAAAGCACTAGAATCTGGAGTAAAGAAAGGGATTTGGAAGGAATATTTTACATCAAAAGGAACAGGGGCTGGCAGTCACTTGTCAGAAAAGAAAAGGAAAGGAGATTTCACAAAAAAAGAAATGCTGGCTGTATGTAAAGCAGTGTAGAAGGGAAGTACAAATTGGCATCTGCCCAAACTGGCATATGATTAAACCATCCCCTTTCCAAAGCTGTGTGGTGGGGAGGGGAAATTGTGGGGGTGGGTGAAATGGAAGCCGGGTGCAAAATTCAGTCAGATGTCAAAGGGGTCCCTGGCAGGGAAAAAATTGGGAACCACTGTGCTCTATTAATCAAATTGACAAGCTATCAATGCTGTCAAACCCAACCTAATAGCAGTTACTGTTCTCCAAGGAGCATGTCAAGAAAATGGAAATTCTTGTCACTTTTCAATTTGACATTCAGGGCTTTCCTTTAACCCTTAGTTGTTTTTAGACTTTTTTAGAGCTACTCTAGGGAAGAGTAGAAAGAGATGGAATAATCACAGTTTCCAAAGAGGGATGATAATAACACACCTGCTACATGAGGGGCATTAAACTACCTAAGGTGACCACCATTAGATGCTTGAAGTATCAGATATGGACAGTGAATGTGCCTTGCCTATGTCTAGAGCATAACTTTTATTCCTAGATTCTTATTGCTTGCTTTATTTCCCTCTGTGCAGCTCAAGAATTGCACAATTGTCCTCAGAATTGAGAGTTGGTGTAGAGAGACACAAGGGTCCAATTTGGTTCCCTTGTGAATAAATAGTGACCTAGGGTGGATTTGGCATAGGTAAAAAGGTGAGGGTTTCAGCTAACTTAATCTCTAATCATGATAGCAAAAACAAAAACAAACCAGTTTTCACAGTGCTTTCTGTATTTTATCTCAAAAATACTATCATTATTTTCATTTTATGGATGAAGAAACTGAGAAAAGTTAAGTGACTTGTTTATAATCTCACAGTTAATAAGTATCTGAGAGCAGGATTGAACTCAGCTATTCTCACCTCCAGGCCTATCACTTTATCCACAGAGTTAGCCAACTGACAGCTACAATCTGGCCCAGGGGATTAGTAGAGGACTTTCAATAGATGTAGGTCAATCAGTCAATTAAAGTGTATATTCAGTGCCTACTCTGTACCAGACAGAGTGCTAGATCCCGAAGCACAAGGACAAAGAATGAAACAATGCAAATTCACAAAGTATTTTCATTTTAACGTAGGAGACAAGTACATAGAAAATAGATATAGCATAAATGCAAATACATACAAAATTGTAGAATACAATGTAATGTGGAAGGAAGGGCTTAAAGGTGGATAAAAATGGCTTCATGCAAAAGATTGTCCTTGAGCTTTGTCTTAAAGGAAAGGAGACATTTCATTAGCTCAGGTAATAATGAAGGCCTTTGAGATGGCCTCTGCAAAGTCAATGGCACAGGAAATGGGACACCATTGTTTTAATGACTCTTAATGACTTTTAAATGGTAGAATGCACAATTAATGACACCTAAATTGATTTACATAGATTTAGTTTGTCATCTGTCTTGGGTTTACCTGGGTTTTTGTGATGAACACAGGTCCTATTTAGAAGACTAAATGATTCCCAAAAGAAGAGGACCGATTGGCCAATGTTGTTTATAATTCAACAACATTTTTCATCTGCATTCCCTTCTCTCTCCTCCATAAAGATAACACCCTTTTTCGTGCTCTCATAAGTTCTTCCCTAGATCTTTGCAGTAGTAAACTAATTGATCTCCCTGTATCAAATGGCAGGCATTCTAACCCATCCTCTTCTTAGTTACCAAAGTGATTCTCAATGCATAGGTTTGATCACCTTAATTACTGAATAAATGCTCCTGACTCTCTATCACCTTTCAGATCAAGTAGATGCTCTTTTGTGTGACTTTTAAGGTTTTTCATGGCCGAATCCCTCCATGACTTTCTAACCTTATTATATAATGTTCTCCTCCTGGAACAATATAATCTGAACAAAATGTCCTTCTTTCTATTCCTTTCTTGTGAGAAGTTACGTTTTGTCTCCTTGCTTTTTTACTGTTTATTCTTCATGCTTAGCATGTATTCCATTTTTGGATTTGCTTCTTAGAATCTGATTTCCTTCAAAACAATGTTCAATGCCACCTCCTATATGAAAATGTCCTTCAATCCCCTTCAATTGCTAATGTCCTCTCCCCCACAGGATCTAGAAATATTAGTGGCTGGCAAGCTCAGCATGGGACAGCAGTGTGATGCAGCAGTTCCTAAGGCTAATTGAATTTTGAGTTGCATGAAGAAAAGCATCACTTCCAGGAATAAGTTGGAGGGCAAGGGGTAGATGAGGTGGACTGTCCCACTGTGCTCTGCCTCTGTCAGATCTCATCTGTCTGACTCTGCTCAGCTATGAGCAGTGGGAAATAAAAAAAGAGAATAATTCAATAAGGAGTAATTTATTTTTAGATGCTCAGACACTTGGGTGGCTCTAAAGACTTAGTTATCTTTACTTTATATATTAGATTGACAGAAACTTTCATTCTTCTTAGTTTCTACTATTTCATAATACATCTATATGTATTATACATTATAATACACTTTGGGAGGCTCATCCTTGCAAAGTGTCAGCAAGAGAATCGGGTATTAGAGATCAGCTTTGCAGAAAGAAAGCAGATTGCAAACACTGGAAGCTATAATTTCCCCAAATGTGAAGCAACCTGAACTCATCGTTTTCAGTTCTAAGACTGGCACATCCTCTATGGAGTCTCTTTGAAATCAAAAGAAACACAGAGCGCGGAGTTGAGGATCATGGAACAAGAGAGCTGGCAACAGAGTCAGGATAACCTGAGTGAGTGCCAGTCTGGATTACAACACACACTGACTTGGTGTGCCTGGCAAGACATTTAATCTCTCCTGCCTGTCAACTCTCTACAAAGACACTGGGCAGTCAGAAAGTACATCTGAATTCACAAAGGGGGTTTCTTCATTAAGAATTTGCTTTGCTAATTGAAAAAAGTGGTCCCCATTCTTCCCTAAACCCCTGTCACACACACAGGGTTAAGAGCAAAATAGACTTTATGTAAACATTGCCACAATGTCTATTTTTTTTTCTTTTAACCGAAGACTAATAGAGATAATAATAGTTAGGCTTTATATAGCCTTTTGAGGTTTGCACAGGACTTCATATATGTTATCTCAGCTGCCCCTCATAATATCTTTAGAAATTGGAGGCTTATTGTACACATTTTAGAGAAAGAATCTCAGACAAAGAGAGAGTAACTTATTTTTCCAGACTCAAGGAAGATGTAAGTGTTTAAGGAAGGAATAAAACTCAAATCTTCCTGGCTCTAGGACCAATGCTTTATGAATTGTTCCATACATCTTATTTTATAATGGAAATTAAAAAGAGTCATTTTAATAATACAAATAATAACATCCCAATTCATCAGTAATATGGATGATTTTATGCAAGATTTTTTAAAATCCATAACTTCCATCTTGGAACCAATAGCATGTATTGGTTCCAAGATGGAAGAGCTGCTATGTCTATACAGTTTGGGTTAAGTGACTTGTCCAGGGTCACAAATCTAGGAAGTGTCTGAGGTCAAGTTTGAACCTGTGACCTCCTGTCTCTGGGCCTGGTTCTCAATACACTGAGCCACCTAGCTGTCCCCACAAGATTTTCTTAAAGCAGGTCACCCTTTTTTTCTATAGCTTGATTACTATAACTCCAGTGTGATCTAATGTTTAATGAATTGCTAATTTACAAGTAGCTATCAATGCTTACAGCCTTAATTTTATGAACCCTGAGAAGGCAAACTGTATATTCCTCACCCAGAATGGTAGACTTGATTCTGAGGACAGCTACAGCCCTTTTTGTAGGAAGTGACACAGATGTGTGATAAATTCAGAGAAAACAGAGTGACCTAACAGTGTGGTCATTCGTTCATTATCAATGAAGAGCTCTATATGTGAATATTTGTGCCCCATTTTGGTATATTTGCTATACATGCTTGTTTAAAAATATCTTTGATTTCAATTGCTGCCATTACTTACATGGGCAAAGAATTTTATTCGTTTATTTCTCAAGAGGAGATACCTAATTCCTTTTGTAACTCATGCACTCTTGGCTATTTGGTGAAGCTTCTGTGCCCCTTTTCAGAATGAAGCTTTTACATGCAAATAACAAAATATATGCAATAATAAAGGAAACCAATTGGATTGAATTTAATTTTCTGTCAACCCAGATTTCTAGAGTTCACAGAACTCAGTTTAGGAAATGCCCCTGGACTATTTGATTCCTTTAACTCTGGCATTCCCAGGCATTTGACTTTGGCATTTAATTTTGACATTCACGTCAGCTCCGTATTTTATATAGACTCTTATTTTTTGTGCCCATTGGGACAATGAAACACTATACCAAATGGTATTTTCACAATTTCTGTGCTGTGTCATTCTGACTCTATATGCCCTGAATTAAATATAAGCTGGATTCAAGCTCAGGACACTACATCTGGTTCTATTTGGATAGTTCCTGCTTGGCAGCTCCTCCAAAACTTTCCCTCTCTAGAGAGGAGTTCCCAGAACATAAACTCCTGCAGGGTTTTTGGCCCTGTCTCACTCCCTGCAATCCTGGCTCCTTTACTTCTTTTCTCCTCCAAGTCAAACTCTAAGCTTTATGATGCCTTTGTGGAGGCAGGTGGCACTTGAGTACCAGGCTTTCTCCATAAATGAACACTCCATAAATACATCCTCACTTTAAATGGCATGGAACTTCTGATCAGATTCAGTTGAACTCATATCTGCAAATATAGTCCCTTTTAAAGGGGAACATTAATATGGTCCAAGTTACAAATCCCACAGTTGCTAAAATCCATTTTGTAGCACTAATAGGGATCCAATGATATAATGCAGATTAAAAATTACAACAGTAGACATTTTAAATAGTGTCGTTTTGGAGAATGATTAAAACATTGAACTCCAAACAGGAGATACTGCAGATCTCCTTCCAAATTTTTCTAAATCCAAAAGTCTGAGTCAAATTCTATTGTAAGTTAATGTAATCATTAAAACATTAGCGTTTCCTTGGAAAGTTAAATTATTTTCAAATATGTTCAAGGAGAATTCCCCACGTGCCTTTTCTGACCTTTTTTTTTTAGTATTAATAAAACACTAGATTTTTCTTTCTCAGATAGGCAGAAAACAAACATATGTTAGGACCTTATTATGTGCTAAACAATGAATATGAATGAAGAACTTACCTTGTAATGGAAGTAACTGTGGAGGTGGTATCCTATGTAAGTCGTGATTTTTAAAGTCACAAGAGTCATATTCATATTAAGAAACTGATTAAATAATGCTTAACCAAAATTTTCCCCAAAATGAGGACCCAGAAGAAATATACAATATAAGAAGGGGGCATGGTTTGTGACCATTTAATGGTGGCAAATTTTTGAGGATGACTAGCAGTGACAGGAGAGTATATAGGAGAGAGAGAATGTCGCTTATATTTAAGCAATGGGCCAAATACTTGGATATTTTAGGATTAGTTCAATTTTATTTTACTTATTTATTTTTCCTTTTTATTCATTCATTCATTCATTCATTCATTCATTCATTCATTCATTCATTCATTCATTTATTTATTTAGTCAATTTAGAATATTATTCCTAGGTTACAAGAATCATATTCTTTCCCTCCCTTCTCTTTCCCCATCCTTCCCATAGCTGACGCGCAATTCCACGGGGTATTACATGTGTCCTTGATCAAAATCTATTTCCATGTTGTTGATGTTGGCACTAGGATGTTCATTTAGAGTCTACATCCTCAACCATATCCCCTCACCCCATGTAATCAAGCAGTTATTTTTCTTCTGTGTTCTACTCCCACAGTTTTTTCTCTGAATGTGGATAACATTCTTTCTCGTAGATCCCACCAAGTTGTTCAGGATCACTGCATTGCCACTAATGGAGAAATCCATTACATTCGATTGTACCACAGTGTATCAGTCTCTGTGTACAATGTTCTCCTGGTTCTGCTCCTTTCGCTTTGCATCACTACCTGGAGGTCATTCTAGTTCACATGGAATTCCTCCAGTTTATTATTACTTTGAGCACAATAGTATTCTATCACCAACATATACCATAATTTGTTCAGCCATTCCCCAATTGAAGGGCATCCCCTCATTTTCCAATTTTTTTCCACCACGAAGAGCTCAGCTACGAATATTCTTATACAGGTCTTTTTCCTTATTGTCTCTTTGGGGTACAAACCCAGCAGTGCTATGGCTGGATCAAAGGGCAGACAGTCTTTTATCGCCCTTTGGGCATAGTTCCAAATTGTCCTCCAGAATGGTTGGATCAATTAACAGCTACATCAGCAATGAATTAATGTCCCAACTTTGCCACATCCCCTCCAGCATTCATTACTTTTCATAGCTTTCATGTTAGTCAATCTGGGAGGTGTGAGGTGTTACCTCAGAGTTCTTTTAATTTGCATTTCTCTGATTATAAGAGACTTACAACACTTTTTCATATGCTTATTAATAGTTTTGATTTCTTTAACTGAAATTTGCCAATTTATATCCCTTGCCCATTTATCAATTGGAGAATGGCTTGATTTATTCTACAATTGGTTTAGCTCTTTATAAATTTGAGTAATTAGACCTTTGTCAGAGGTTTTTGTAATGAAGATTGTTTCCCAAATTGTTGCTTCCTTTCTAATTTTGGTTACATTGGTTTTGTTTGTACAAAAAAATTTTTAATTTGAGGTAATCAAAATCATTTATTTTATATTTTCTGATTTTTTCTAACTATCTTGGTTTTAAAATCTTTCCTTTCCCAGAGATTTGACATGTATAGTATTCTGTGTTCACCAGTTTGCTTATAGTTTCCTTCTTTATATTCAAGTCAATCATCCATTCTGAGTTTGTCTTGGTTTGTGTGTGAGATGTTGATCCAAATCTAGTCTCTCCCATACTGTCATTCAATTTTCCCAGCAGTTTTTGTCAAATAGTGGAAATTGTTTCCAAAAGCTAGGATCTTTGGGATTACCATAGACTGTTTTGCTGAGATCACTTACCCCAAGTCTATTCCACTGATCCTCCTCTCTGTCTCTTAGCCAGTGCCAAATTGTTTTGATGACCAATACTTTATGGTATAGTTAGAGATCTGGGACTGCAAGGCCTCCTTCCTTCACATTTTTTTCCATAATTTCCCTGTATATCCTTGATCTTTGTTCTTCCAAATGATCTTTGTTATGTTTTTTTTTCTAATTCAGTAAAAATATATTTTGGTAGTTCAATTAGTATGACACTAAATAAATAAATGAATTTGAGTAGGGTTGTCATTTTTATTATGTTAGCTAATCCTACCCATGAGCAATCAATGTTTTTCCAATTGTTTAGATCTAGTTTTAATTATGTGGAGAGTGTTTTGTAGTTGTGTTCATATAGTTCCTGTGTTTGTCTTGGCAGATAAATTCCTAAGTATTTTATATTGGCTATGGTGATTTTGAATGGAATTTCTCTTTCTAATTCTTGCTGCTGAAATGTGTTGGAAATAAATAGAAATGCTGATGACTTATGTGGGTTTATTTTCTATCCTGCAATTTTGCTGATGTTGTTGATTATTTTGACTAGCTTTTTAGTTGATTCTCTAGGATTCTTTAAGTAGAACATCATATCGGCAAAGGGTGATAGTTTGGTCTCCTCCTTGCCTTTTTTAATTTTCAATTTCTTTATTCATTAATTCAATTTCTTTTTCTTCTCCAATTGCTACTGCCACTGTTTCTAGTATAATGTTAAATAATAGAGTTGATAATGGCCATCCTTGTTTCACTCCCGATCTAATTGGGAAGGCTTCTAGTTTATCCACATTGCAGATGATGTTTGCTGATGGTATTAGATATATATACTGTTTATTATTTTTAGGAAAGGCCCTTCTATACCTATGTTTTCTAGTGTTTTCAATAGGAATGAGTATTTTGTCAAAGGCTTTTTCTCCATCTATTGAGATAATCGTGATTTTTGTTGGTTTGCTTGTTAATATAATTAATTATGTGGATGCTATGCCATTTGGTACATACATGATGAGTGCTGATATTTCCTCACTGTCTATACTGCCTTTTATCAGGATGTAATTACCTTCCCTATCTCTTTTGACTAGATCTATTTTTACTTTGGCTTTGTCATATATCATGATTGCGACTCCTGCCTTCTTTTTATGAGTTGATGCCTAATAGATTTGGCTCTATCCTCTTACTTTCACCCTATGTGTATTTACCTTCCTCATGTGTGTTTCTTGTAGACAGCATATGGTAAGGTTTTGGTTTCTAATCCACTCTGCTATTCACTTATGTCTTATGGGTGAGTTCATTCCATTCACATTCAGAGTTACAATTACCAGCTGTGTATTTCCCAGAATTTTGATTTCCACTCCTTGTCCTGCCTTTTCTTCTTTCACTATTTCCTTCTACACCAATGTTTTGTTTTTAATCAGTCCTCCTAATTCTCACACTTATTTTAATTCCCTTTCTAGCCCCTCTTATTATTCCCCTCATATTTTCTTTACAGTCTTTTAAAATACCCCCCCCTCTCCTTCCCTTGTATTACTTCCCTTCCCACCACCCTTCTACTTTCCTATAGGGCAACAATCAATTCTCTGCCCCAATGTATTTGATTATTCTTGCCTCTGAGTCGATTTCAATGCATGTAAGTATTGAGTATTTCCTATCTACAACCTCTTTACCCTTCTAGTGTATTGATGTTTTCCCCCCTCCCACCAATCACTCCTTTGTGACATGTAAATTTACCCCATTTTGTTTCTTCTCCCATTTCTCTTAGTATTAATCTCTAGTTATATATTTATATATACATATATATTTATGCATACTTATATCTATATACATATTTATGTCTTGGCATTTCATCCTATACAATTTGTCACTGTTCCTCTTCTAGCTACTCAGGTGATAATAACATTTTTTAAGAGTTACCAATGTCCTCTTTTCTTATAGGGATAGATATCATTTTAACTTACTGAGTCTCTCAAAAAAAGTTTTTTTTTTGTTTTGTTTTGTTTTTCTTTTATCCCCCATTTCTTAATTACCTTATGATGACGCTCTTGAGTTCTGTGCTTGGACATCAAATTTTCTGTTCAGGTCTGGTCTTTTCTTTACAAAGGCTTGGGATTCTTCTATTTTTTTAAATGACCATACTTTCTCCTGTAAGAATATAGTCAGTTTTGCTGGGTAGTTGATTCTTTGTTGTAGACCTAGTTCCTTTGCTACTCAGAATATCATATTCCATGCCCTTTGGTCCTTCAGTGTAGATGCAGCCAGATCCTATGTTATCTTCACTTTAGTTCCTTGGTATCTGAATGAGTTATTCATAGCAGCTTGTAATATTTTTATCTTGGTCTGATAATTCTTGAGGTTGGCTATAACATTCCTGGGTGTTGTCAGTTGGGGATTGAGTACAGGAGGTGATCTGTGGATTCTTTCAATCTCCACTTTTCCCCCTTGTTCTAGAATAACAGGGCAGTTTTATTGGATAATTTCCTGTAGTATGACATCCCGGCTTTTTCTTTTGTCATGGTCTTCTGGTAGACCAATGATTCTTAAATTGTCTCTGCTGGAACGATTTTCCAAATCTTTTGTTTTGTGAATGAGGTGCTTCATATTATCCTCAATTTTTTCATTCTTTTGATTTTGTTTTTTAGTGTCGTACTGTCTTGTGAAATCACTTGATTCCAATTGGAGTATTCTGGTTTGTAAAGACTGGATTTCATCGCTGGCTTTTTGGTCATCTTCCTTCTGGTCTGATTTTCTTTGGAAGTCATCTTTCATTTTCTTTGTCTCATCTTTCATCTCCTTTGCCTCATTTTTTGTCTCCTTTGCCTTATTTTCAAGCTGATTAATTTTGGCTTTCAAGACACTGATATCTGTTTCCAGATGACTTATCTTGCTTTTTAAATTCTTTTCCCAGTTGTGTTCAGCCTCTTAATTATGCTTTGAATTGTATTTCGAGTTCTTCCAAAGCCTGTGTCCAATCCACTGGAATTTATGTTTTTGGTTGGTGTTCCTTTATCCTTCTCTGTTGCATTTGCTCTTTGTTCCTTGAATGGATAGAAGCTGTGAATGATAATTTCTTTTTCCTTTTTCTGTTGTGTGGTCATATTTGCCCCTTCTTTTTCCCCTGTAGTTGCCTGCATGCTTTCTCCTATCATTATTTGCTGGATCTGTGGTTTTGATCTTTTCTGTCAGCCTTCACTCTTGGAGCTTAGTCAGCAAATATCTCAGACCAATCTGTGGGGGGAGGGTTGTTGGAGCTTGAGCTTCCCTGCCCTCAGAAGCCTTGATGAGATTAAGCCTAGATAAGTTGAATTTGCAGTGCTTGAGGTCAAAACCTCTGGAAGGGTTAGGGGGGGCATATGCACTGTCTCTGCTGCTGAAACTAGGTTGCCTATGCTGTGTTTCTTCTCCAATTGCTTTCTCAGCACCTGTGTTCGATGCTCTGAGCCTGGCACAGCTTTTCACACTAGGCACTCCCTCCAGACTAGCACCCTTGCCTGCTCAGAGAATCCACATACCACTGGAGGCTCAGCATTCTAGTTGGGTTAGGGGTCCTGGGACCTTCCTTCTTCCTCCCCCTTAAACCTGATGTTCTCAAATTCAGGCTTTTTGGGGGGCATACCTTTTAAGTTGAGTCCAACAGGATGGTTCCTTGGCTCTGTCCTGTTGTTAGGTTTGATTTTCACTCTCCTAGGAGCATTTAGTTTGTAATCAGTAAGGAATGGTTTTCAGAGGTCTGAACTTTTGTTGTCTCTATGCTGCCATCTTGACTCTGCCCCATCAGTTCAATTTTATTTTTAAAAAAGTTGAATTTTAAAAATGAAGTTTAAAACTTAGAAGTTCCAATATGCCACAAAAGAAAGGAATTTAAAATGAGCTACATAGCTGTAAATTTGGGGAGGGAATAAGTCATATTACCAGATACAATTAAGAGAATGTTAACAGCACTTATTTACATGGCAATTGATAGTTTATAAGGAACATATCTCAGAAAACTTCATGAAACAAACAGACAAGTATTAATCTCCTTATATTATAGGTAAGGAAATTTGGGCCCAATAAAGTTAAATAACTTGCCAATAATCAATTATAGTCATGAGGTTTGAGATAAAGCATGATTAGTGATGAAAAGTGCTTTAATTATTCATTCAGCAATACCATCAAATGATTAGTCTCTTTGATCCCCTCCAAATTTCCATTTTACTTTAGAAAAGTAGAAAAAAACAAAAATCAAACTTTGACCATGGAATTGTCAACATGGAATCTAGGAACCCCAAATTTGTGGTCTAGTGGGATCTGGTGAACCCCAGGTTTCAGGACTAGCTTATATGTTGGAGATCCCAATGTTTGTACGTGTTCCCTGTTCCCATGGGAATCTACCATGAAGGGAATTCCAAGCTAACAGTTTCAGACTGAGTGGCCGGCCCTCAGATGAAAGACAATCCACTTCAAATTGGGGCTAAGCCCAAGCCAAAATCGAGTGAGTCTTCATCTCCAGAAGCTTCTCCCAGTATATCACACCCTTCTTCTGAGGATATAACTTGGGACTTTCAGCTTGCTAGACTGATGTGCTACGCACTGCAAGAAAGAGTCACTTGACTTCAACTTTGGCTTGGGCTTAGCCCCCACCTGAAGTGGATTGTCTTTCACCTGAGGGTCTGACACTCAGTCTGAAACTGTTAGCTTGGGATTCCCTTTAGGGTGAATTCCCATGGGAACAGGGAACAAGTTCAAACTTTGGGGTCTCCAACCTAAAAGGTAGTCCTGAAACCTGGGGTTCACCAGATCCCACTAGACAACACATTTGGGGTTCCTAAATTCCATGTTGACAGAATCAATATTCTTCCTAATCTGCTCTCAGGTCATGATAAAATTAAATTTTTTAATCTGCCTGAAAAAGAGCCAACAGAGATGGAGGCAGAATTGAGTTGATAGGAAAGAATGGGGTAAGTGTCCCTAAAAACTCTTCTAACCAGATTTAGAAGAGGCACTACACTGATTTTAAATTGGGAAATCCAGAAAAAGTGACAATGAGTCTTTTTCTTAGTCCAGCTCAGCATAGAGTGACAGGAGAAGTCTGTGAAAGAAAGGGAAAGGGGTAGAAGCTCTCTGTGGGGAATATTTTAGTATTCAGGGGAATGATGTGTATGAGTGGAATAAGGGGTTCCAGATCCATCTTGGGGTACTGTTACCAGGACAGGTGTAAATTGGTACCTTTGTTGTTCACCATCCAGATCCAAGGGGATCTGAGAAAGGATCTAGCCAGTCCTAAATAGTGAGCCATTGTGCAGAATATGCAAAAAGGAGGAATTTCAGAAGTTGGCAGTATCTCTCTGTAGTTTGGTTCTGACCCCAAGATATAGCAGAGCCTCGTTCACAGCATGTCCAGGTCACAGAGTAATAAACGGAGTAGAAATCCCAAAACAAATGGAGAAGCTACAGTTTTGCTACTCTGAATCAGCGCAGTTTTCCAGCTAGTTAATAGAGGCTGAGTCCAGCATCAGTCTCCTCTAGCACAGACACAAAAGTGGGCCCCAAGCTTGCAGAGATCAGACTTCAGAGAAGGGAGACCGCTTTGAAAACTTTGAAATCTTGGATCTTCCTAACCTTTACTTGAGATCCTGGAACAATAAGACATTCAATCCCCACAAGAAAGTATAAGCAAAACTAGCTCAAAACACTCCTCCAGAAATGGCACAGAATCCAGACAAAATATGGTCTAAAATCAAGAAGTGGCCAGGAAGAATGGTCAAAGAAAGGAACACCATAAAGAGCTATAATGGTGGCAAGAACTCAAGATAGAAACTCGGAAGATGAGAAAGACTACCAAAACATCTATAAGCAAAGCTTCATAGAGACACATAGCTTGAGTACAAAGAACTGGGATTCCCAGAAGAGATGAAATGTTCAATTATTAAGTTAAAATAATTTTATTAATGGAAAGAGAAGACTTGAGGGAAAATGGGAAGGCTTGGGGAAAAGAAATAAAGATGTGGAAGAATTGGAAAGGAAAATAACAGCTTGGTACAAGAGATAAAAAACTGCCTAAGCAGCAGATTCCATGAAAATGTGAATGATTCAAATTGAAGACAACGACACTCTGAGACAACAAGAAATATTTAAGTCAAAAGCCTGAAGAAAAAGAGGGAAATATAAAGAATCACATAGTAAAACAACAACTGAAAAGATAAATATTCACAGAGTTGTGTACATAATAAATTTTACACAACAGGGAAATCTGAGAGAGCAAGGGAAAGGAGGAATTAGGAGTGTAGATTAAGGGAATGATTAATATTTAGCAAAACAAATTCTTATGAGGTACAAAAATATGTATAACTCTTTTTGAGGTGGCAGAGAATGGGGATCTAAAGGGACCATTTTAATAAATTAAGGGATAGATAACAAGTCATAGTATATAAATGTGTTGGAATACTTTTATACTGCACTCATCAGCATGGTGATCAATCAGGATTCCAGAAAAAAATGATAAAAATTATAGAGACATAAAAGACTCAGAATTCAGAATGAGATTTTTTTGACATGGCCAATAAAAACTTTGTATTGATTGACTATACATGTTTGTCTTTTATTTTTCTTAGGTTCTCTATTGTGCAAGGGGATTTGGGTTGGGAAGGTTAAGAGAAAGATAAATTTTTAACTGAAAAGTTATGAATAAAGGAGATAAAATGTGGAATTAGAAATCTCTCCAGACTAAATGTTTCCATACAGCAGAAGGCTGCCAAGGTTTTGGGACAGCTATACTTTATGTTGTTCACGTTTCTTAACAATCTCTCTGAATAGGTTCATAGTAATAACCTTAGAGGTCATGTAGTCCTACACACTAATTATATAGATAAAAATACAACTGAGTCACAAAATGGTTAAGTGACTTCTTCAGGGTCACATAGGTAGAAGTAATTTGAGGAATTATTCAAGTTTAGCTCACCTTAAACTTTAACTCCCTTCTTCCTTTTCCTCCTTCATCCATCTCTATAAAACAAGTATATTTTAGTATTATCAACTGACAATAATAATAATAAATAATGATAACATAGTATCAGCTATGTTTTAAACACACATAAAATGAGTAAAAGTTAATGGCAAAACCAATCCAGTCAGTATCTTTGTGAAGAAAACTCATGAAGAACTAGACATGCTAAAAAAAAGTGTAGCAAGTAGAGTACTAGATGCTTTATAATTATAATCTCATTTGGTACACATGACAGCCCTGGAAGGTGGTTATAATGTTCATTATTATTAAATAACTAATATTTGTATAATACTTACTATGTGAGAAATACCATGTTGAACACTTTCAATAATTATCTCATTTAATCCTCACAGAATCCCTGACAGGGAGGTTTTATTATTACTCCTCCACCATTTTACAGACGAGGAGACAGACAAATCCATGTTAATCTTGCTTAGTATCACACAGTTACTGAGACTGGATTTGAAATCAGATCTGCCTGACTAAAGTTCTGGAATTATCCATTTTGCCTATATAGCTGCTCCAATAAATTAAAATGGTTTTAATAATGGTAGTGTTTATATTATACAGTGAACAAATTTCTTTGCTTTTTTTCTAGAACCAACCATCTTATAAAGCACTCATTTGTTTGTTAAAATTTTCCCACCACTATGGAGTCAGAGACCTGGGTTCAAATGCTACCTTTTTGATTTTTTGTTGGGTAAGTCACAGCCTTCCTGAGTTTCAAAATCTTTAAAACAAATGTCCTCGGTAGTCTATTCTAACTCTAGATCTATGATCTCATGGTTATAACATGCCCAAGGTTATAGGAGATGTCATATAGTGGATAAAAATTTGACCTTAAAGTGAGGAAGGCCTAATTTCAACTTCCTTCTCTGATACATACTAGCTTAGTATAACATAGGAAGTTCATGGACTTTACAATCCTCCAGGTACCTCTAAGACTATGTTGCACTTTAGACTGAATTGCAAAGAAGTACCAATCTGCACTAGGAGAGGAAATTCCGTACTGGAAACTCCTTGAATACAGGAAAGCAGAGCTTTAGTCTAAACTACAACCCAAGACACTGTGCTATTAGGTCTTACAAATACAAATATGAAAGACAAAATAGCACTTGGACCTAGGGAGCCCATTTTTTAATATAGAAGACATGACATGTACACATTAAACTTCAACAAAATTTGTACAGAATCAAGCCAACTATATCACTTGCTATTAGTTCTCTTGTTCTCTTCCCCTTTTAAACTAAAACTGAATTCTGGGCTAAGGACTATACAGATAATGTAGTGCTGGCTCAACACTTGGATCTGAATATTCAAATGATAATTTACTGTCACAAATTGAGTTATTTCTTGCCTAATGGCCCCAGTCTGCATACATAAATACAAATCTGTAACATGTTAATAAGGACATTGAAAATTTCCCATATATACCAAAGGAAGATACTTTGAAAATATCATCCAATTTGTCCCAATAATTGTAGTGATACCTTTTACATTGATAGAGTACGTCAGAGTTGACAACATATTTTCATTTATATTAACTATTGGGATTTGTCCTGTGAATAGAATAAGTTGGGAGAAAAGGCATTAGTTTCAAAATATGGACAATTTGATTTATTCAATTCATTCTTCAACAGGTGTTTCTTACCTGTACATCCCAGGCCCTGTGCTGGACAACAGAAATATAAATACAATTAATGTAACAAACTCTATTCTTAAAGAACTTATACTGAAATGGGGCTGTGGTGGAAATGTCTAGTGAATCTATAAGTGTAAAATGAAAATTAATATTGCCGATAAACACATTCAAAGTAGTTGAATACAGGGTAGTTACTATCTTGTAAGAAGCAAGGACACTGGAATTTTGCTATATTTGTTATTTCTTTTTCCCCTCTTTTATATAGTTCTCTGATTCACTACTTTTCTCTCTCAGCTAAGAAGTAAAATATTCCACGCCTACAAATATTTTTTCTGAATTATTTAAAATCCCATTTCCTCTCTTTTTGTAGAACTAGAATTTCTTTTCCTCATTCTCTTCATTCTGAACTTCCCCATTATATCTATTGTAGTATTTCATTCTTTGTTTCATGTCTTTTATAGTTATTTTTTCTTTAGTGTCCTGTAGTCAGGGGACTCACGTTTGTATGGGATTTTTTTTTAGCTCTCTCTCCTAAACAGTTGATACATTATTTTCTTGTAGATCTTACTCCTTGAATAGCTTTCTGTGTTGTGCTTCACTCTAAGAAATAGCAATTCCTGTAATTGACAGAAAGGATAAAATTATTGCCCATTATAGGAATATTCCTATATTTCTGATTGTGCAGGTCTCAACTAGTATTTATCCTTCCCATGACCTCCCCCCATTTGTCATGAGATATCCTTTTACTTCCTCCAAAATCTATTCTATTTTGGGGAACGTGGATGTCAATTACCTCCCAAGACTTCTAACTCCCCCTTTCCTGAGGCAGAATGAGTAGTCACTTTAAGCATGAACTATTTATATATTATATGATTTTTAAGGTCCCTTTATCCCATGGAAGCTGTCTCCTTTTGGGCTCCCAACAACCTTTGAAATAAGAATTTCCCTTTTTTTTCTTGCTTTAATATCTCTTTTTGTGTCCTACTCCATTTTTCCTATGTGTTCTTGTCTTCTTGACAGACTATAGGAATTATATTCCTTTCCTTGTTAACCACTGAATTAACTAGGGCATATCTGCTATTCTTCTCTTTTCTTCCTCCCTTGTTTGCTGTTATTTACTTTCCTAGTCTTCAATTTAGTCACACAAGCAAGGAAAAATTATAAACAAACAAAAAAAGTTGAAACACCTATAAAATGGGATATTGTATGGTGTAGTCCCTGATATTTCAGTTTCTTTTTTCCTCTACTTTTAGTTCTTACATTCAAATTCTTATTTCATTCATATTTCTTTGTGTACTTAGAGAAAGGGGTATATGGGGTGCTCAGGGAGGGGTAATATCTCTGGTATGGAGGGCTTGTCGTGCCCTCCTAGGGCAGCTCTCCAGCCTCTGACCCTCACCTGACCCCCAGCTCTCACTTGTGGCTCCCAGTAGCTGCTAGCATGTGGCAGTGGTCACACCCTGGGCAACGGCTTCGACAGGCCGGCTAAACCTTGTGAGGGTAGCCATTGGGTCGTTGCCGACCCCTGGTGAACCAGGGCTTTGCTCACCCAGCATGTGAAGACTGCTTTGGCTGAACAGATGGAAGAAACCAACAAGAAGGTTCAACGGCTGAGATGGCAATGCAGCAAGGCACTGTGGAGTGCTTAGGGCGTGTTGGAGCACAAAAGACAACAGGGCCATCCAATGCAGCGGAGGAAGTCTCCAGGTGTAAAGACCTTTCATGCCACTGGACCCAGGCTTCCAATGCCGAGAGAGTGGGACTGTCTCTGTGCATTGACTTTTCCACTTAAATCTTCATGCACAGGTGTCTTTGTGCACAAAAACGCACAAAGACAATCGTCATCCTCGTTTCAAGAGACAACCAACAACAACTTAGAGAAAGAAATCTCTTTATCTTCTCTCTGTAGTTATTTGGTTGTTGTTTCTGTTTTATTGTTGTTTTGTTGTTAACATCATAAGTGTTTTTTTCCTCTTTTTATTTCCTTAGGTAGTGTATTTAATCCCCTGAGTCTTTCTTGGTTTCTGTGTTTGTTCTCTTGTCTTATATATCTGTTGTTTGAGTTGTTTTAGAATTTTCTTGGTAGGAACTCTCAAAATTCAATTTCTACATAAGAACCATTTTTCCCATTAAAGGTTTGCTTTGGCTTTACTGGATATGAGTCCTGTGCTTAGTTCTTTTTCTCATCCTATTCCATTTCCTCTAATAGTTTCTGGTAAAATACATTATCTTCCTATTATATATGTTGCAGAATTACATTCTTTGCTTTAGCTCATATTTCCATTTAACTCTCAGCTCTTCTACCTGGACACCTTCTGGATTTTCTTTGTTCTAATTATCCCCTTTCTTTCACTGTTTGACTTGCTTTCATTATTCCATACTTTTAGTAACAGAAAGACAACTTGCTGCCCTAAGTTCCCTGTTGGGTTTGACTGAAAAAGCATAGATATTAAATAAATATATATTTTCTCCTTAAAGCCCTTGCATGGCAATTCCATTTCAAAATATAAAGCCATTTTTGATAGGACTGCTAGGTTGCTCAGTGGATAGTGCTCCAAGCTTAGAGTTGAGAGGATCTGTATTCAAATCTAACCTCAGACATTTACTATGTGACTCTGGGAAAATCACTTAACTTCAGTTGTCTGGCCCTTACTATTCTTATATCTAATTCTAAGATCTGAGTTGAGTTTTTTAAAAGAAAAGCTGTTGAGCTTAGTGTTTTCTGGGTAATACATGATACCTCTAGCATCTAAACATGTTGGAGTCACTTAATATTCATAACATTGAATCTGTGAGAGAGTCAATTTAACCTAGGAAGTTGGCCACATCTAGATGAGAAAATTGAGGCCCAAATGGATTAAATAATTTGTCCAAGACTCAAAGGTTATAAGTAGAGGAAGGAATTAGGTTTCAAATTCAGGTCTTCTGATTCCCAATTCAATCTCTTTCCATTATGCCATATTTTATAAAGATGAGATTGTTACTATCCCCACCTCAGATCTGTGATTTCATAAATATAAGAAAATTTCCACATGAAGAAACTTTCTTTCCCATTATGTATCTTCAACTACTTTGAAAAGAATCTTTGATGGTTATTTGTGATCTTTGAAAGGTTAAATAACTTGTTTGGGGACACAGGCAGGAATTAAAACAAGATTTTCTGCCTCTGAATCAAGTTCTCTATTCTTCATTGATCCCTTTCCTTTTTTTAACTTTAATTTAAGACAGATACATGTATATATGCACATTTATGTATGTACATATATACATTTCCACTAAGTTTGACATATTAGGTAGCCTAATTAGGTAGCCTAACTTTAATGCACAACGAGGAGGGACAAAAGCAAAATGATATAAAACGAAATTCATTGATATGTAACTCATACGGGCGGGCTTTTATTTCTGATATTCTGAAGATTTGTTCCCAGTGAAGCCTGGGAGACCTAGTTAAGGAATTTCTAAGAAACAATTCATTTTGATCATGGTGATCCTTCTAATAGTGTGTTCCGATTTAAAGGAAACTCCCTTGGGAGTCAGCAGATGTCTTTCTAAATCCTTTCTATGTCAGTTGCTCTGTGTATGAAGTTAGGCAAATTACCTCTTTGGCCCTCAGTTTGGTAAACTATAAAATGAGGGTTTTAGATGATCTCTTCTATCTCTAAATTCCCATATGATTATGTGATCCTATGAACTTATAATATCCTAGAATTGAGGGGAGATGGTATGCAGAACATAATGGGTCCCTGGAGTCCATTGTTAAATCTTCAGGGTGAGATTTTGCAGCTTTGAAAATTGGTACATTTACAAATCAGGGTTGGATTTCTTACTATGTTCATCTACACTTTCAAAAGTGATGTAGAAATGTTAAAAGTGCAGATTAAATTTATGTCATGGGTAATTTGTTTTTTTCAGAGAGCTGGTTGTTAAACGTTTATCACTACAGCTCTTACTATAAACCACTCTAAGTTGATAAAAAAAAAAGGTTGTGCTAGCAGAAGCTTTATCAGACACAGTTAAAATAGTTAAAGTGTTTGAATTTCAAAGGGCTTCTTAGCACTTAAAGTAAGAGGAGGAAGTTGACCTGTCAACATATAAGCAGATTAGCTGTTCCCAACAGTGAGTGTTTGAGACATCAACAAAGCGAGTGCTTAAACTGAGTAGATGCTGTCAAAATTGAATGAAATATTTTCAAAGATAATTAATCTGCTTGAATGTAATTGTGAATTGACTATTTTATTTTAAAGCCTAGGTATCTAGTTTTCCCTTTCCAAAAATGTAGTATTTAAAAGCATTTAATGCTTTGTGCTCAATGCTCTCTCTTTCCTTAAGTTTAGAAAACATTGATTGCGAGAGACAAAGAAGATAACATGTGAACAAGTAAATAAGTATTCACCTTTTTCAGAATTCATGAAAAAAATAGATGAAAGGAATTGAAACTGTTTTAGAAAAGAGTTTAAAAATAATTTATGGGTTTGATTTTGTAGTATTAAATTTCAAGCAATATATAATTCATGCTGTATATCTGGATAAAAATTCAACCAAAATTTTCTTTTTAGGAAAAAAAATGGCATTATACTGAATTTTGTGCATTGTAGGAACGGTTTTAGTCCTAATTTAAGTGGAAAATAGAGATTCAAATGATGGTTTTAAATATGGATTATTTAGAGTTTCACTTGAATGTGTTTTTTTTTTTTTTAAATATATTTTATTTGATCATTTCCAAGCATTATTCGTTAAAGACATAGATCATTTTCTTTTCCTCCCCCCACCCCCCATAGCCGACGCGTAAGTCCACTGGGCATTAGATGTTTTCTTGATTTGAACCCATTGCTTTGTTGTTAGTATTTGCATTAGAGTGTTCATTTAAAGTCTATCCTCTGTCATGTCCCCTCAACCTCTGTATTCAGGCAGTTGCTTTTTCTCGGTGTTTCCACTCCCATAGTTTATCCTTTGCTTATGAATGGTGTTTTTTTTTCTCCTGGATCCCTGAAAGTTGTTCAGGGACATTACACCGCCCCTAATGTAGAAGTCCATTACGTTCGATTATACCACAGTGTATTAGTCTCTGTGTACAATGTTCTCCTGGTTCTGCTCCTCTCGCTCTGCATCACTTCCTGGAGGTTGTTCCAGTCTCCATGGAACTTCTCCACTTTATTATTCCTTTGAGCACAATAGTATTCCATCACCAACATATACCACAGTTTGTTCAGCCATTCCCCAATTGATGGGCATCCCCTCGTTTTCCAGTTTTGGGCCACCACAAAGAGCGCAGCTATGAATATTTTTGTACAAGTCTTTGTGTCCATTATCTCTTTGGGGTACAGACCCAGCAGTGCTATGGCTGGATCAAAGGGTAGATATTCTTTTGTCGCCCTTTGGGCATAGTTCCAAATTGCCCTCCAGAATGGTTGGATCAGTTCACAGCTCCACCAGCAATGAATTAATGTCCCTACTTTGCCACATCCCCTCCAGCATTCATTACTTTCCTTTGCTGTTATGTTAGCCAATCTGCTAGGTGTGAGGTGATACCTCAGAGTTGTTTTGATTTGCATCTCTCTGATTATAAGAGATGTAGAACACTTCTTCATGTGCTTGTTAATAGTTTTGATTTCTTTATCTGAGAACTGCCTATCCATTTCCCTTGCCCATTTATCAATTGGAGAATGGCTTGATTTTTTGTACAATTGATTTAGCTCATTATAAATATGAGTAATTAAACCTTTGTCAGAGGTTTCTATGAAGATTTTTTCCCAATTTGTTGTTTTCCTTCTGATTTTAGTTATATTGGTTTTGTTTGTACAAAAGCTTTTTAGTTTGATGTAGTCAAAATTATTTATTTTACATTTTGTGATTCTTTCTATATCTTGCTTGGTTTTAAAGCCTTTCCCCTCCCAAAGGTCTGACATGTATACTATTCTGTGTTTACCCAATTTACTTATGGTTTCCTTCTTTATGTTTAAGTCACTCACCCATTTTGAATTTATCTTGGTGTAGGGTGTGAGGTGTTGATCTATTCCTAGTCTCTCCCACACTGTCTTCCAATTTTCCCAGCAGTTTTTATCGAATAGTGGATTTTTGTCCCAAAAGCTGGGATCTTTGGGTTTATCGTATACTGTCTTGCTGAGGTCATTTTCCCCCAGTCTATTCCACTGATCTTCCTTTCTGTTTCTTAGCCAGTACCAAATTGTTTTGATGACTGCTGCTTTGTAATATAGCTTGAGGTCTGGGACTGCAAGGCCCCCATCATATGTGTTTTTTTTCATTATTTCCCTGGATATCCTTGATCTTTTGTTCTTCCAAATGAACTTTGTTATGGTTTTTTCTAAATCAGTGAAGAAGTATTTTGGTAGTTCAATGGGTATGGCACTAAATAGATAAATAAGTTTGGGTAGGATGGTCATTTTTATTATATTGGCTCATCCTATCCATGAGCAGTTAATGTTTTTCCAATTGTTCAAGTCTAGTTTTAGTTGTGTGGCGAGTGTTTTGTAGTTGTGTTCATATAGTTCCTGTGTTTGTCTTGGGAGATAGATTCCTAGGTATTTTATTTTGTCTAAGGTGATTTTGAATGGGATTTCTCTTTCTAGTTCTTGCTGCTGAGCTGTGTTGGAGATATATAGAAAAGCTGATGATTTATGTGGGTTTATTTTGTATCCTGCAACTTTGCTAAAGTTGTTGATTATTTCAATTAGCTTTTTGGTTGAATCTCTAGGATTCTTTAAGTAGACCATCATGTCATCCGCAAAGAGTGATAACTTGGTCTCCTCCTTGCCTGTTCTGATGCCTTCAATTTCTTTATCTTCTCTAATTGCTACTGCTAGTGTTTCTAGTACAATGTCAAATAGTAGAGGTGATAATGGGCATCCTTGTTTCACTCCTGATCTTATTGGGAATGCATCTAGTTTATCCCCATTGCAGATGATATTAGCTGTTGGTTTTAGATATATACTGTTTATTATTTTTAGGAATGACCCTTCTATTCCTATGCTTTCTAGTGTTTTTAATAGGAATGGGTGTTGTATTTTATCAAAGGCTTTTTCTGCATCTATTGAGATAATCATGTGGTTCTTGCTAGTTTGCTTGTTGATGTGGTCAATTATGTGGATGGTTTTCCTAATGTTGAACCAGCCCTGCATCCCTGGTATGAATCCTACTTGATTGTGGTGAATGATCCTTCTGATCACTTGCTGGAGTCTTTTTGCTAGTATCCTATTTAAAATTTTTGCATCTATATTCATTAGGGAGATTGGTCTATAGTTTTCTTTCTCTGTTTTTGACCTGCCTGGTTTTGGAATCAGTACCATGTTTGTGTCGTAAAAGGAGTTTGGTAGAACTCCCTCTTTGCTTATTATGTCAAATAGTTTGTATAGTATTGGGGTTAACTGTTCTCTGAATGTTTGATAGAATTCACAGGTGAATCCATCAGGCCCTGGGGATTTTTTCTTAGGAAGTTCTTTGATGGCTTGATGGATTTCAATTTCTGATATGGGATTATTTAAGAATTCTATTTCCTCTTCTGTTAGTCTAGGCAGTTTGTATTTTTGTATATATTCATCCATTTCTCCTAAATTGGTGTATTTATTGCCATATAATTGGGCAAAGTAATTTCTAATGATTGCCTTAATTTCCTCCTCATTGGAGGTGCTGTCCCCCTTTTCATCTTTAATGCTGTGAATTTTCTTTTCTTCCTTCCTTTTTTTAATTAGATTGACCAGTACTTTGTCTATTTTGTTTGTTTTTTCAAAGTACCAGCTTCTTGTCTTATTTATTAAATCAATAGTTCTATCACTTTCGATTTTATTAATTTCTCCCTTAATTTTTAGGATTTCTAATTTGGTTTTCTGCTGGGGGTTTTTAATTTGATCGCTTTCGAGTTTTTTCAATTGCATTTCCAATTGATTGATCTCTGCTCTCCCTTGTTTGTTAATATGAGCTTTCAGGGATATGAATTTGCCTCTGATTACCGCTTTGGCTGCATCCCAAAAGGTTTGAAAGGATGTTTCGCCATTGTCATTTTCCTTGATGAAATTATTAATTGTTTCTATGATTTCTTCTTTAGCTAAACGGTTTTGGAGTATCATATTGTTTAATTTCCAATTGGTTTTAGATTTGGTTTTCCATGTACCATTACTAATCATTATTTTTATTGCCTTGTGATCTGAGAAGGCTGCATTCATTATTTCTGCTTTTTTGCATTTGTGTGCTATGTTTCTGTGACCTAATGTATGGTCAATTTTTGTGAATGTGCCATGTGGTGCTGAGAAGAAGGTGTATTCCTTTTTATCCCTATTTATTTTTCTCCATATGTCTATTAATTCTAATTTTTCTAAGATTTCATTCACTTCTTTTACCTCTTTCTTATTTATTTTTTTATTTGATTTGTCTAAATTTGATAATGGTTGGTTTAAGTCTCCCACTAGTATGGTTTTATTGTCTATTTCTTCCTTCAATTCTCCTAGTTTCTCCATTAGAAATTTGGGTGCTATATTATTTGGTGCATACATGTTGATTAATGATATTTCCTCATTGTCTAGAGTCCCTTTTAACAAAATATAATTACCTTCCCTATCCCTTTTGATCAGGTCTATTTTTGCATTGGCTTTATCAGATATCATGATTGCCACTCCTGCCTTCTTTCTATCAGTTGAGGCCCAGAAGGTCTTACTCCATCCTTTAATTCTGACCTTGTGGGTGTCAACCCGCCTCATGTGTGTTTCTTGAAGACAACATATGGTAGGGTTTTGGATTCTAATCCATTCAGCTATTCGTCTACGTTTTATGGGTGAGTTCATCCCATTCACGTTCAAAGTTATGATTGTCATTTGTGTACTCCCTGGCATTTTGATTGCCTTCCCTAATTCTAACCTTTTCTTCTTCGGCTCTACCTTTTAGTCCAGTGATTTACTTTGAATCAGTCCCCCTTGTCCCCTCCCTTGATGTTTCCCTTTTTAGTCCCTCCCTTTTTGTTCCCTCCCCCTCCCCCCTCTCTTTCCCTCCCTTTTTGTTCTCCCTCTCCCCCTCCCCCCCTTGGTTTTCCCTTCTCCTTACCCTTGTTGGGTAAGATAGAATTCAAGATCCCAATGGATCTGGATGTTTTTCCCTCTCAGAGTTGATTTCCCTGAGATTGAGGTTTAAGTAACCCCCCCCCCTCTCTTCCTCTCCTTCTTATAGGAGTTTTCTTCCCCTCCCCTTCCCCTGTGAATCTTTGTGTGAGAACCATTATTCTATTTGGTCTTTCTTTACCCCCTATTTATACATTACATTTTCCCCACATATTAGTATACATAGATTGATATAAATGTAGTCCTTATAGAAGAGAGTTTGAGTAAAAGAAGATAACATTTTTCCCCTTTCCTTAATATTTACCTTTTCAGGTATTCCTTGCTCTTTGATTTTCGGTATCAAACTTTCCACAGAGCTCTGGTCTTTTCTTTGCAAAAAGTTGGAAGTCTTCTATTTTGTTGAATGCCCATACTTTCCCTTGGAAGTATATAGTCAGTTTTGCTGGGTAGCTGATTCTTGGTTGGAGACCCAGCTCTCTTGCCTTTCTGAAGATCATGTTCCATGCCTTACGATCATTCAGCGTAGAACTTGCAAGGTCTTGTGTGACCCTGATTGGCATTCCTTTATATCTAAATTGTCTTTTTCTGGCTTCCTGTAGGATTTTTTCTTTTGTTTGATAGCTTTGGAATTTGGCAATTACATTCCTGGGAGTTGTCTTTTGGGGGTTTAGTGTAGAAGGTGTTCTGTGAGCTCTGTCAGTGGCTGTATTGCCCCCTTGTTCTAGAATCTCTGGGCAATTTTCTTTGATTATGTCTTGTATCACCATGTCCAGTTTGGTGTTTATTTCTGGCTTTTCTGGGAGTCCAATTATTCTTAAATTTTCTCTTCTCCCCCTGTTTTCCAGATCTATCACCTTGTCGGTGAGATATTTTATGTTCTCTTCTAATTTCTTGGTGTTTTGGCTTTGCTTTATTAGTTCTTGCTTTAAAGCCTGGTTTTCTTTTACAGTTTGGTCAAACTGGTTTTGTAGATGCGTGAATTTCTTTTGCATCATTTCCCACTTTTCCTCCCAGAGGGCTTCCATCTTTTTGGTCCTTTCTGATTCAAATTCTTCATAGGTTTGTGGAGAGTTTCTGTTTCCTTTGGAAGATTTTGGAGAATTTTCTTGTATATCTTCTTCTATCTGCTCTGTATTTTGTATTTTGGCTCCATAGAATGTGTCCAGAGTCACCCCTTTCTTCTTATTTTTCTTGGTATTTTGGGGCTTCTGTGCTTCTGTGGAGTTTGTCATCTCTGAACGTGGAGGATTGGCTTTTCTTGTCTTTGTCTGGTGATCAGAGGCTTTAGTCCTGGGCAGATGGTTCTATGACTTTCCCTGGGTTAAACTGAATATGCCTCACTGGAACTGGAATGGAAGGGTCGGACCACGAGGCCACACTCTCCCCCTGGCTCGATTTCCGGAAGTTGCCTTCAGAATCCCTGGCCGTGAGGCTGTTTCGTCGGCCTGCGGGGGGATGGGCTGCCGCTTCCCCAAGCCCCGAGAGCACAGACTTTCACTGAGACTTGGATAGCAGGATCCAGCCCGTGAGGCTGTCTTGCCCGCCCTGAGGGTTGCTGTTGTTTTGACCAGCTCTCTGCAGCGGAGGCCCCAGGCAGTAACTTTCACCCGGACCAAGCGGCTCTTTGCAGCGGAAGCCCCAGGCAGTAACTTTCACCCGGACCAAGCGGCTCTTTGCAGCGGAGGCCCCAGGCAGTAACTTTCACCCGGACTGGGACTTGGGTAGAAGACCCTGAGGGTTGTTGTTCCTCAGACCCTGCTCTCTGAGCCCAGCGCGGCTGCGGCTTCCGGGAGCCTTGGACTCTGCGCTCCTACCCCTGAGGTCCGAGGGATCTCGGGTTCTGGCTTTTAAGGGGAGCCGTACCTTTTGAACCGGGTCCAGGTCCAGGAGGAGGGTTCCCAGGGTCTGTGCTGTTGATCGTTTTGAATTTCGGCGCCTTAGGAGCTTCTAGTTTGAGATCGGTCGGGAAGGGTTTTCCGGAGATCTGAACTTCAGCTTTCTCTAAGCCGCCATCTTAACCGGAAGTCTGAATGTGTTTTTTAAACACATTCATTTTATAATATGAATGCATCAAAATGGTAGTACTTACATCATAAAATAAAAATGACTAAATTTCTCCCTTTAAATGCCTCTGGAATAGAAATCATTATAATCACATTTAAAGGTGAAGTAAAATTATCTATCTATCTATCTATCCATTTGAAATCAACAATTGTTTTTGAGATTTGCTGTAGTGGTTCCAAGAGGGGATCTAGCTTATAGATATTCATTTAATTTCAGAGATAGAGCTGATCCTGAGACTCACTTGAAGTCAAATTTCCCAATTTAAAAGAGGAAAATAACTGAAATACAGAAAGCAGAGTGACTGGTCTAGGGTTAAATAGTGATTTCCCCACATTGACCCTCCCCTCTCCTCTATTTTTCTCTCTCCACATTTATCTCCATCTCTCCTCTCCCAATCCCCATTTTATGTTGGTCACTCCTCAGTGAGGAAACTCATCCTGATCTAAATCAACCATTGTTTAAGTTAGAGTTCAGAAAGTTGTCTGTTATTACTGAGAATCCAAGCAATTTGGCCAGCATCACAATCTATAGATGACAGAGATGGAATTTGAACTCAGGTCTTTTTGGTTTCAAATTACTCTCTACCCACTACCCTACACAGCCTCAGAGTCCTTTTTCTATAACATACCTATAGTCACTAATACAAAAGCACCTGTCATATTACTACCTATTTGAATAGGATTTTCAAGCAAACATTTAATTAAGTTGAAGAAATAATTATTAAGGTCTTACTATGCACTATGTTTCCTCTGAAACCTTTAATTTGTGTTAATGAAATTACTTAAAATGATTAAATTAAAGATTTTTGAAATATTTAATATATCTTTAAAGGCTTACTGTTAAGCATATGCAATTTGGGTGCATGGGGGGGAAATAATTCTTATTTGTTCGCTAATACCTTAGTGCATCCATTGTGTCATGGAGTAATATTTTTTGTATGTTTGTTTATTTTGGCAGTGGTAACTGACCTTTTCTAAGAGATAAAGACATTAACTCAAGGTTACAAAGCCAGAAAACTCATTCTGCAGTCTTTGAGCATTCACATTAAAGCTGAAGATATGAATTTTAATTATCAATGAACATATGAGCTAATTTGACATTAGTAGGAAATGTGTATTTCTATACAGAGAATTAATAAACTCATGAAGTTCACTTGAATGACTTAACAGTTTCATCCAATGTTGAAAATCCTGGGATTCTGTGATTTAGTGGGAGTTTGGGGTAGGATAGGACCTTTTCATTGGATCTGAATTAGACAATCAACTATGCTATTATCATCGTGCTTGGCCCACAGCCGGCATTTGATAAATGAGTGTTTGATGGCTGTAGCCTAATGAGGTGTTCAAAAAGCTTTACCTAATACTATATTTATTTATCTAATATTGTCATTGTGCCTTAAACTCTACCAACACAAGTACTCTTTTATGTCTTCAGAAGGTTCCTTTAAAATTGCACATTGGCTATGGGAGGGTGTTGGGAGGAGTGGAAAGAAAGAATATAAATCATATAACTATGGACATTTTTTCTTAAACAATTAAAATAAAAAAATGTAAAAAAGAAGATTCCTTTAAAAAGGAAGTGTTACATTTATCATATTAAACTACCTATACCTCTTAGTGCATTAACTTAGGTCAATTTATTAGCAAAACTGGATCCTTAAAGAAGGTGGGATAAAACAGCTAATTATTAATGGAAGTCAAAAACCAAAGCAAAGTCCTTGAGCATGGATCGCTGGCACCCAAAAGCAGTTACCCACCCCACTAATGAGTTACCACACTGAAAGGTCCCAGGCAGGCAGTGGGTGAACATCAGGACATCCTAAATCTGAGTGCTGGCATTATTAGGGAAGTACAAGTACTGAAGACAAAATAGGCCTATTGGCAGCAAGTGGTATACACAATAATATTAATAGTGTTATATGATAGAATGCTGTTGATATTTTTATTCTTTTAGAAAGGGTATATAAGGAGTTCGGACATTCTAGAAAGTAGCAGGTAACATAGTGAAGATAGTTCTGAAATATTAACATTGCAAAATATATTTGCCCAATTCAAATTCATTTGAAGGATCATTTTAATATATCATAGATGATATATTGCCAAAAATAAATCCAATGATGTTGCTTTTCCACACAGATTCCATGATGAATCAGCACTAAATTGTTTTGAATTTATAAACGCATGAAATATTATTCTTTGGGAAGCATTTTTGTGTTTTTAATAACTGGTCATGATTTAAAAATACGATACATAATTCCATTTTCTGGGAGGAAAAGGATAATATAATGTGTCTATACGACATATATTTTTGTATACACAGAAATGTATTTGTATCAAATGATGGAGTATGTTTTCAGGTAGATGAATGTCTCCAAGTATCATTATCACTTGCAGAGTTTGAGGGATAGATCAGGAGAGAAACACAACATCCCCATGGCTTATTTACTTGATTGATCTTACCAAGAAATTGTACATGTTTTCATGACCACTATATAGCATAATCTCTTGTAACTATTACTTATAGCATATGAAAATAAATTTACCTGACAGACTCGACAGCAGCAAAAAGCTCTTGAAGTTTCCTATATAAATAATATGCAAAGCAACTATATATTTACTCCATGGACTTTAATGGCCTTTCTGCATTTTAAAACCCACATAATAAACATGTACTGTTAGTTTATACAAATATGCATATGAAACTGGGAATAATATCTTATAGGTATAAACAGAAAATTACCAAGTATATACTTAACCAATCTCAAGTAGATATTTCTAAGGATTTTTCCCTTTTAAATCTGTTGGAGCAATAATGTACAATTTATAACATTACAAAACCCACTTTCATAGAATGGGAAATGAGTAAATTCAATACAAAAGATCTACATTATGCAAATCAAATGTTAATATCCAAGAAATTTATAATAATATTTAAATCTTTTAGAAATTTTACCTCCTGCCTTTCAATTCACACAGTTTATTCATACACATCTATATGAAATCAACAACTTCTTGTTGATTTCTTTTGACGCTCTCATGGTTCATAGACATGTATAGGAAATAGAGTATGGGAACAAAGAAATCAAGGTTTACTTCATCCAATTCTATGCCATAAAGTAGTAAATTAGTTAAATAATCTGAGTCAATGGCCTATTTCTCTTTGAAAATCTTTAGATGTGGGGATTCCATCACATTCAACTGTACCTTTCTGGTTTTGTTATTGTTTTGTTTTGCCTTGCTGGTCAAGAAGTTGAATTCAGGGGGCAGCTGGGTAGCTCAGTCGATTGAGAGCCAGGCTTAGAGACAGGAGGTTCTAGGTTCAAATGTGGCCCCAGACACTTCCCATCTGTGTGACCCTGGACAAGTCACTTGACTCTCATTGCCTAGCCCTTACCACTCTTCTGCCTTGGAGCCAATACACAGTATTGACTCCAAGACAAAAGGTAAGGGTTTAACAAAAAAGAAGTTGAATTCAACAGTTATTTATCAAACAACTACAATATGCAAAACATATGGCAATGACTAGTAGGATGTATAAAGCATTTATGGAATAATTACTGTCAGGATAAAGCTCAGTGTTTATTAGGAGATAGGACACATACCAATAACTATTATTAACCTTGATAATATGTTCACTATATTAGAGGTGTCTAAGGTAAATTGCAATATGAGATCCTTTAAGGATGTTTGTGGATAAATAAAAAAAAATTGTCTACTTTTTACATCTAGCCCAAATATCTACAAGATTCATTTCCACATAGACATAGAGAATAAACTATCCAGTTTAAAAGAAAAATCTCATATCTTAAATACTGGTTAAGTAGGCATAGTAAACATTATAGAAATTAATTATATATTAGAGAATAGAAGGTAAGTTATAAAGATATCTCATTTATCACAATTATTAAATAGTAACAACAGCAACTACTATTCATATACAACTTGAAAATTTGCCAAGTATTTTACATACATACATACATATATAAGTATGCAAAGTCTTTCAACGTAGATACATTTGAGATTATTTTCAACATTTTTTAGATGAAGGAACTGATGTTTCAAGGAGTTCAACTCATACATGTTTATAAAGCAAGTATCAGATTTGGAGAAGAACTGAGTTTTCCTGATTCCAAATCCAACTTAATTGATAGCTGCAGTTTTAAAAAGGTATGTATATGTGTGGGTAGGTATGGGTGTGTGTGCATGTGTGAGTACATCCGAGTCCACCGAATGGCTGTCGCGATTGTTGGTAGTTCCTAAAAGGAAATTAACCATAGTATTGATGAGTGTGGGTATGCCACGCAGTGTAATGCTACATAATATTTTTAGACAACTAACCCTAACCAACCCAATGTCAGTCATAGGTTCAATGAAGAGTCTGGACCAAAACAGAGTAGGACAAAGGGACTTAGCTCATAAAAATCACATTATAAATGCTGTCTATTTGTAATAACCTATTCATTTGCTTATTTATTAATTTACTTCAGAGAGATTTGAGATAATACTAGGGAATAAAGTACCAAAGTTAAGTTGAGTAATATTGTCCGACTGGGGAATGGTAGTTAGAGCAAACTTGAAGTTGGTGGTGGGTAATTGGCTAGATAGCATTAGAGTAGCTGTTGTGTCCATGTAAAAGGATTGCTTTAAAGTAAGCTAATAGCAATCTTTTCAAATGTCAGTAGTTGAAATAATAGCACTGTAACAATATTTTTGCATAGGATTAAGCAAATCATTTGATAAAGTACACTTAACACATCAGTTTACAGAATTAGAATATAAAAATCTCAAAGTGATCTGATGAAATTTAAGAGCAAGCCTTACCCTTGGATTAAAAACAATAACAACTTTTAAAGTACAGGCAGGTCAGGAATGGGCAAAGGCACAGAAACTGAAGCTTGAGTGTTGGGTGTTAGGAACAGTATGTAGTAGTGGTAGTATCTCGGTGACTGAGAATGACGATTGTCTTTGTGCAGTTTCATCTACGGTGTACCCTCATGTGGCTTTGCAGCCCAAAGGCTGAGGCGCACAGTTTGTGGCATATGGGGCATGGAACGCCTTTTGTTACGGGAGGTGCGGCTGTGGCCTGGTGTCGGCGTTCACGCGCAGCGGCAAGACGTCGACGTCGCTCATCTTCAAAGGTGGTGGCGGCATGGTGAGTGTGGGCTCGCCAGCTGCTTCTGTCAGAGGCAGCGAGTTCTAGTTGCTTTGGTGTCATGCCAGCCCACTTCAAGTTTCACTTTAGTGGATCCTTGAATCTTTTCCTTGGTTGGCCTTGTTTCCTGAGTCCAGCTGACAGTTCACCATAGAATTCCTGTCTTGGTATTCACTGTGGGTCCATGCGGATGACGTGTCCAGACCATCGTAGCTGGGTTTGGAGGACCAGGACTTCGATGCTGGTGGAGTTGGCTCTGTCGAGGACTTCCTGGTTGGTGATTTGGTCCTGCCATCGGATCCCCATGATTGACCAGAGGGAGCGTTGGTGGAATTGCTCCAGCTGCTTCATGTGCTTCTGGTACAGTGTCCATGTCTCACAGCCGTACAGGAGCGAGAGAGGACCCTGCGTTGTACACTTTGAGCTTCGTCGCAGTGCTTACACCTCTGTGTTGGAGGACTTTGCAGCGCAGCCGCCCGAGAGCCTGGCTGGCCTTTTGGATCCTGGCATTGATCTCGTGGTCTAGGGACCCGTCGTTGGCGATGGTGCTGCCCAGGTACTTGAAGGTGTTGACGTTAGAAAGCTGCGTGCCGTCGATTGTAATGCACGGCTGGTTCGTTGGCCTCCCTGGTGCGGGCTGGAACAGCACCTCTGTTTTGCTGAGGCTGATAGTCAGGCCAAACAGTTTCGTTGCGGTAGAGAACCTGTCCACAATGGTTTGGAGATGATTTTCTTGGTGGGCCATGAGAGCACAGTCATCTGCAAAGAGAGCTTCCAGGATGAGTCTCTCTGTTGTCTTTGTTTTGGCAGTCAGGCGGCGAAGGTCAAATAGTGAGCCATCCAGCCGGTATTTGATATAGACGCCCAGGTCTAGATCCATCACAGCATGTCGTAATACTTGGGTGAAAAATAGGTTGAATAGTACCAGAGGGATGACACAGCCTTGTTTCACGCCATTGGAGATGTTGAAGCGATCGGAAGTCTCTCCACCAGATAGGACTTCCCCTGTCATGTCAACATGAAAGAGCTGGATCAGTTTGATGAATTTTGCTGGGCAACAGAGCTTGCTGAGGATCACCCACAATGCGTCCCTGTTCACTGTGTCGAACGCCTTTGTCAGGTCTATGAAGACAATGTAGAGACTCATGTTCTGCTCAAGGCATTTTTCCTGCATTTGCCTCACCGTGAAGACCATGTTGATGGTGCTGTGATCTGGTCGGAAGCCACACTGTGATTCAGGCAGGTTCTGCTCTGAAACAGATAACAGGAGTCTGTTGAGTATAACACGGGCAAGGATCTTTCCAGCAGTGGAGAGTAGTGAGATGCCTCTGTAGTTGTCACAGGCTGCTCGTGAGCCTTTGTTCTTGTATAGGGCTACGAAGGAGGCATCTCTGAGTTCTGGGGGCATGTCTTCCTCTTCCCATATGCTGGTCAGCACTATGTGGAATGCCTGGAGAGCCTTTCCATTTAAGGCCTTGTACACCTCGGTTGGGATCCCGTCTTTACCAGGTGCCTTGCCTGCACTCAGTATATAGACAGTATGCCTAAATCACAAAGTGGGAGGAAGGGAAAAGTATGTCAGAATTCCAGAAAAAGTAAGAAGAATTTAAACTAGGAGGAAATTTCAATGTTAAAGAAATGCATTTGTATGAAATTCTATAGTAATAGGAAATTGTTAAGAAAGAAGTTGACAATCAAAACTGTAGTTTAGGAAGATGATTTTTTTGCAGCTGAATAGAGGATAGATTAGTGCAGAGAGGTGTGATTTAAAGAAAACAAATAGGATACTATTTTAATAGTCCAGGAAAGAGGTGATGAGGGCATGAACTGCAATGGTGGCTATGTGAGAGAAGACAATATTTGAAAGGAATACCATGGAGATAGATATGATAAGGTATCTCAACTGACTGAATATGTGTGGTTAATGAGAATCGAGAATCAAAGATGACAATGAGGTTGTGAGAAAGATGGTGGCAGATTATGAAGAGAAGATCTCTATTAGTTGGCATTGATTTTCCAACTCCAGTTTGGCAAATAATTGGTGAAGGAAGAGGATAAAAAGAAAGATGAATACCTAAAATAAAATAAGAATAAATAAATTTTAAATTATTTCGCAATTGAAATGTAATTTATTATTTGATAATGTGATCCCTGCACCATAGAAAATGATATGATTTCTGGCACTTCTTATCACTCAGTTGAAGCTTGTGTTTGATTTCAGTTTAGTTTTTCAAGAGGTGTCTGTAGAAACTATACAGATGGGCAGTCAGTGGCTTAAGTCTAGGGGGGTCATTTGATTCAGGAAGGATGAGGTTGATCCTAGGGAAATAGACAGATATGTTGATTGAGATCAGCTTCAGAGTTGAAAAGAATATTAACATAACAATTGCTCCCCCTTGGAACATGTGAAGATATTTTACACCTGTAAAAGCAGATGTCTATTGAGAATATACAGATCTCCTATATTTGTTTCCAGCTATGTTTGACTCATCACTAGACTGATTTCTCCAATTTGCTGATGAACTGGAAAACTGATCAGGAAATTCCTGGTATTAAGAGAAGCAGTTTATGATTGGGGGTTTTTTGAGGCAGCTCTTTAAAATAAAGATGTGACTTCAGTTGGGAGTTGGAAGGAGAATCCTTTCCTACCTTCTTCCTAATCATTTGCTTAGAATATGAACCTAAATAGCTGTGCATGTACCAGGGTCACCTATATTCTGTGATTCTCTTTTTGTTTCTTTTTTTTCTGGCCACAATCTGTAAACATAAAAGCTTCCTTCAATGTCTCTGAATGTATCTGACATAGCAGCAGCCACCATATGTTTGTAGCAATAAGAGGATTGTATTTTAGCAAATAAAACTTCCTCATCAGAGGGTTAAGCACTTGAAAAATTCACTCATTATTCAATATATCTGTTTTAGTGGTAGTCAAATATGAACTAATTACACCCTTGCAAAATCTATTTATGTCCTAAAGAAGTTAAAATATTATTCTCCTAATTGATTATACTAGTAGGAATACATTTTTATTCTAATCTAATCTAATCTGATTCTTTGTCACTTAATGTTTTCATTTATGTATGAAAATAAAGTAGAAAAAAAATTCCCTAATGGGTACTCAGACACCAGAGGATTAGGGAGGTTTGTTTTTTTTTTCCTCATAGAAGAAAAGGACATATGTTGTTATAGGACATCAGTGATCTGTGATGACTGGTATTTGACTAGATGCTCTACTTGACTATGACACTAGTACAGTGTATTTCATTGCAGCCAGAAAGGCAGAGATCTAAATGTTAATCTCGCATTATTACAATGAGAATAATAGCTGAAGGTCCTGTGGATGTCTAGACCGAAGAAGATAAGATTCAGGGGAATAATAGCTATCTTCAAATACTGGAAGGATCGTCACCTGGAAGAGGTATTAGACTTTGTTTCCTCTTGGTCCCAAAGACAACTAGGGAAAATGGGTGAAAGTTGCAAAGAGGCATATTTAGGCTTAATTGTGTGGTCTGGTGTGGTGTGGGTGGTAAGGGACTCCATAACAATTAGAATTATCTAAAATTTTTTTCCTCAGTTTCCCTCTGCCTAGAGGTCTATATGCAAAAGCTTCAGATATGTTAAAGACAGTATCATTTTTCAGGTATCAGTGGCACTCTGACATGTTAACTTGAAAGTGCTATGAGTGAAGAGAACTGCTAGACTGACTCCTGCATTTTAAAACCAAAACTTGCTCATGATGCCTACTATTAACTATATACAACTCTATAGCATTAATTATGTAAGTTTTTGCTGTATTTTTTTCTGGATTTGCCTTTTTCTAACCAATGCTAATATCAACACAAGTCCCTGCTTGTATACTTACCTTCTGCCTTAGAATTGACACTAAGTATTGGTTCTAAAGCAAAGAGCAGTCAGAGCTAGGCATTTTGGGTTAAGTGATATGCTTAGGGATACCCATCTAGTATATATCTGAGGTCAGACATGAACCCAGATTTTCCAGTTTCCAGACTTGGTTTTCTGTCCACTAGATCACCTACATGCCCTTATATAGGCTGATTTAGGCTGGAATTTAAAAGATTTTCTCAAGGGCTTCATAAAATCTTTGTACTACTTCCTCCTCTGGAAAAAAAGGCCCCTAAATTGTAGCTGGCTGAATAACATTGTTATAAATAATGAGCATGATTTTTTTTAGATGAGATCTTCAAACGTTCCATAAAATGATATTTCTTTTTGTTCTTAGAAGCATTAGGAAAACTTTGACAAAAAAAAATCATAGATATAGAGCTGGGAGGGACTTCAGAGGTCAGTTAGTTTAAACTTTCTATTTTACAGATGAGGAAACTGTGGCTCAGGGAGGTTAAGGTGACTTGCCATAGGTCACCCAAGTTATAAGCACAGAAGATAATATTTGCATTCAAATTTGCCTCTTGAGCCAGTGCGTTGTCCACATGAGCAGCTATATAGATTTTTATAAATAGTTGAAAAGATGTGTTATTGCTAACTATTCTGCCACCTTCAGTGACCTGGCCTTTGTAAGTTATAGAATGCCTAAACCAGAATATCTACATATATTTTACAAACAAATATAAAAATGAATGAGTATTAATGTTTTAAACAATCCACTAAGGTGTAGATAGGTGTTATAGTGGCTACATAGATAGACTTGAAGTTAAAAAGACCTAAGTCTAAATCCTTCCTTGTTAGTATAATTGCTCCTAAAGTTCCTTATAGGAAATCTTCTAGCTCATAATGTATTATCTTGTGTCCCTGGGCAAGTCATATAAATTCCTTCAGTCTCAATTCCCTTAGATTCAAATAATAGCACCTACTTCACAGAATTGTTCTGAAAACCAAATGGGAGGAAATATATAATATGCTTCACAATATATATAAACATATGTAAACAAACATATAAAATGTTTGAATGCTATCATCATCATCATCATCATCGGTAGTAGTAGTAGAAGAAGAAGAAGTAGAAGAAGAAGAAGAAGTAAAAGAAGAAGAAGAAGAAGGAGAAGGAGAAGAAGAAGAAGAAGAAGAAGAAGAAGAAGGAGAAGGAGAAGGAGAAGGAGAAGAAGAAGAAGAAGAAGAAGAAGAAGAAGAAGAAGAAGAAGAAGAAGAAGAAGACTACAAGTCCATCACTGTATATATTATTCCAAGTACATTAGGATGTAATATGTATGATGGAAAAAGTTTCCAAAATTCTGAGATTACAAATTATATGTGTGCAGAAATATGTAAGAATTTATAAATTGATATCCAGATCCATGCATCTATGCATATACAAAGATAGTTATATTTATCTATACCTATATATTTGCACACATATGCATAAACATTTATTCATAAACATTTAGATATAAAACATATGTCTATATTTTTATATATGTGCACCTATATATAATGAAAAACACTTAATAAACACTTCCAATAGTGCCATGGACTACATTAAGTCTTAGAGATACAAATGCATAAGAAAAGATAGTCCCTATTGTCAATGAATGGTCATTTATATGGCCAAAGTGGGAGGCAACCAATATAGGGTAGTGGGAGGAGATCTTTTTGTCCTTAAAATTATAGGGATGGTGAGTGAAGCCTTAGGAGAGTTAATTGATGTGTGCTTTCTAGGAGCAAAGGCTCAATGGCAATAGTGAGACAATTGGTAAGAGGGACTCTAGAAAACAGAAGTGAAATGAAGCTTGTTGGGGTCTGCTGGAAATTGTGACTCAGGTGAAAGTCAGGAAAGTCAGGATGGTGGTATCCACAAGGCAGATGTGACGAAAAGAGATGAAATGAAAGCATTAAAAATCCAAATAATTTTCTCTGACCTAAATAACACAGTGAGAGTTAAGAGAATGGCTTGGGAGTAAGGAAATACAAGAAATAAATGAAATGTTTCAAATATGCCATTGTGTGTGTATATGTGTATGTGTGTGGGTGTACGTGCTATGTAATATTCTTATACACCCATGTACAGATGAGTTGAATTTCAAAAGAGGTATAGTTGTTAAATTGCTTGTTTAGAATTTGTAAAGCATTTTCCTTTGAAAACAAGGGCACAATTGATAGATCAGCTTCATCTCTAGTCTACAAAACATAGGTAACTCAAAATGTAGCTGAAATACTTCATGCACTATGTAATATAGAAAACAATACTATGGAGGCACTTTGTTCTTTTAAAAATCATAATGTTTATGTAAACTTATAAAGTTCACATTTTGCATAGAGTGGCAGTACTTTCCTGATGTTACAAGCTTAGTAATTATGCAAAACAGAAAAAAAGACAATACAAAAAAAGAATTATTTTCAAAATCTTTAATCCTATTATTTAAAAATGATGCTTACCTAGTTTGGAATGAAGAACTTATTTGGAAGTTTTGTGCTTTTCATTTTGTCCTTTAAGTGTTGCAAGGGAAGACTGGCTGAGTAAAGGAGGTAGGGGAGGTTATATGTGACAAAGAATGTGATTAAAAAACAAAGAGCATTAATTAAAATGAAAAAAAAATTAAGATGAATGAAACACTTTACATTATTGAGCAAGAAGGTATGGGAATCCATGAAGCTGATGGAAGGATCTAGTCCTGGACTGACACCCCTTATTTCTTATACTGACCAAATTAATTATCTAATAATAATAATAAACCACATGCAAACATTATGCTTTATAGAAGTGAGGGAAAGGATATCTTTTCTTTTTATAGGTTGTAACTTTTAATAGAATAGAAAATGTGATGATAATTTGCTATTGATCATATATAATGGAACTCTAAATCCTTAGACCTGGAATAGTCCCTAAGAAGTCCTCTAGGTCTATCTACCTCTTGACTTTCCAGATGAAGAAGGGCCTAGAATATCAAAATGACTTTCACAAGGTAATACATTTTGTTAATATTAGACTAGACTTAAATTCATAAATTGTGATTGGAACTATTTTACATCAGGTTGGAAGTAATTGTTAAAATTTCAGTGTAAGAATTTATACTTTAAAGATAGGCAAATGTTTCTAATTAATATTTGATTTTGTTGTTGTTGCTATTGATTTTTCTGACCTTTAAAAGTTATGGAGAAAAATTTAATAATATGAATTAAATTTAAAAGTAAATGGGACATACATTATTTTCTGAGAGTTAACTACCTACCACCACATCACTGTGTTTTTTATATCATAATTTTTTATCCAAAATAGCTTGCCTTTGTAAAGAACTGAATCATGGCTGCAACTAAAAATTCCACTCCTGAACTTCAGATGTACCTCCAAATATGATAAAAATGGATGAAAAGTATGCAGAGCAGGAGAACTTTTGAAGGAAGAAAGGCAGATGATATTCAGGAATTAGAAAGGCAGAATAATGAAGAAGGAAAACAGTGAAAGAGGAAGGGAGAATCTCTGTGATAAAATAATAAAAGAAGTCAACTATTTTCTTCATCAAAATGTATTCACTACTAATAAATATTGATTTAAAAATTCAAGTACAGGATAGAATCCTTATAAATGGTAACATCCTCAACATAAGTTTGTTTACCTAGAGCATTGTGGTGATTACATTCAGTCTCAACATATTACAGAGTTTCCTGGATAAGATCTGTATTACTCAAAGAGATTGGCCTATCTATCCTCACAGAAAATACTAAATGGATAAAGATTATCTATCACACAGGTCTTATGTTTTGGCATTATGAATGATATTATGCTATCTTTTCTTTGTCTCTATTTCTATTTCTTTGTTTCTTTCTGTCTGTTTCTCTCTCCCTCCATATTTATTTGTAAAAACAACATCCCCCAGTGGTTATCATGGGAAGCTTGAGGTTAATAAAAGCCCTTTACAATGCCCCCCAAAATATAATGTTATCCTTTTCAGCTCTTGGCCCAGTTCAATGTCCAATAGATAGATAGATAGATAGATAGATAGATAGATAGATAGATAGATAGATAGATAGATAGATGGATGGATGGATAGATGGATGGATGGATAGATAGATGGATGGATGGATAGATAGATAGGTTGATAGAGACATAGTTTGAAAAGCTTGATAGGATAATAGATATCTACATCTTATATATCTGTCTCTGTCTATATTGTCTATCTATATTTGGAGCACATTAAAAGAGACACAGACTTTAATTTTCCCATCTTTGAAATAGATAAATCTAATAAAAAATAAATAATAAAAAAGTTAAGGAGATAAATAGAACTTTAGGTAAGTTAAATATGAGATCTATCTGGAGAGTGCACACACACACACATACACACATTGAGCTGGGCTAAGAGTTGAAAAGAAGAAGAAATTAGACTGGTTTGATGAATTGTAAAAGTTTAAAAAAAAAGTAAAAAAAATACTCACCCTAAACTTCCCATAATAACAAAATCTTATATTTTCCCACATATATTACAGACACTGCTTTATGGCAGAAAAAACCTATAAATATTGCTTCTTAAAAGCTAATAATAAGAATCACAGATATGGATATGAGTATACTATAACATATAAGCAAAAGACTATGAAGAACAGAAGTAAAAAATGTACTTAAAATGTTTGATAGAAAGATACATCGTCATGTAGTGAGAGGGAGAAATGACAAGTGCTTGGCCATATTGCTCAACAATACGCTCCACCTTAGATAAGGGTAAGAAGATTAATTAGTCTGACTTTCAGTCACATAATATTTTCTGCATGCTACAGCTCCAAAATTGAGATCATAGATCTATTTGCTATCCTCATCTTCCTCATCTACCTCTAGCTCTATATAGTTTGTTTTCAAAACATTGTACATGTTATATCAGAGACTAATAATTCTGAAAGGTAGCTATTCTTTCAACTAATGAATTTGATTTTTATAATACTATGGTTAGTAATACATTTGTGAATTAGATTATGTAAATATTAGTATATCCATTTTACATGAGAAAATTGATGTTGATGGATTTTCAGTGACTTACTTACTCTATGTAGAGTCTATATCATATAGTTAGTAATTGTTGGCAATAGGACTTTTTAGCTCAAATTCTGCTCTCTCCAAGTTCAGGGATCTTTTCACTATACACTAAATTACTTCTCCATTTGTTTTGATTTGTATATATACATGCAAAATATATCTAGTTTTATTTAAACCCACCATTGTTTTTCTTCAAAACATTTTTCAGTAACATTCTTCAATAGGATGACATTATTAGAGATTTGATTGAATTTTGTACTTCTAACTGATTATTTTGGCACACTATAGATACATAGTTATACTTATCTCTGTAAATTTCTTTGAAACAAATTTCACATAATAATTAATAAATTGTCTTACAGTTATATAATACTGAATGTTTTAATACTAAATACAGGATATAAGAATAAATATCTCTCTTCACATTCTTTATTTTTAGTGAGACCAGGATTTTGACCTAGTAATATTATCTCTAGGTCATTGAACATGTACAATTTTGTGACTCTTAATGTATAATTTTAGCTTGTTTTCTTAAAAAAAAATCATAGCTGTTCTAGCACTGTGATATTAGGCATGGGTTCTTGTCAGCATTTAATTTGATCACTTTAACCTATCTGGTTTTCATTTAACATACATTACCAGTACAATATTTAGCTATATTGGTTAGACATCAGACAGAACCTGTTGACAAGACCATACACTTTCCAAAACCAAGTCTTTCCAGCTTGGTCATATGCCTTGGACCTTTTGTTCCAATGCCACAACTCCTCAGGAATTCAGGGCTACCTCCATTGTACAATGAGTAATAAATTAATATTGCTTTAGAATATACTCTACAAGCCCATTTTTGTCCCTCCAGAAATTGTTTGGATTAAGTGTATGCTTGGCTTACTACTAACCTCATGTAGCTCTGTGTGTGTGTGTGTGTGTGTGTGTGTGTGGTGTCTGCAGATAGATAGATAGATCTCATGTTTAACTTACCTAAGGTTCTGTTCATCTTCTTAACTTTTTTCTTATTTATTTTTTATTAGATTTATCTAGTTCTAAAAGGGGAAAATTAAAGTTTGTATCTTATTTAATTTATCCTTTAAAAATCTGGATGCTATAACATTTGGTACATATGAATCCAATATTTATAATGCTTCCTTATCCATAGTATACTTCCTTCCCAACATAATATAGTTATCCTGTTCATCCTTTTCAATTATATCCATTTTACCCCCAACTCTGTCAAAGATCATGAAGGCTACCTCTGCTTTCTCTGGATTAGCTGAGGCTTAGTATATTTGTCTCTAACCTATGACTTTCCTTCTTATGGGTATCTCTCATTTTCCCTGGATTACTTGTAAACAACATAATGTCTGGTACTGGTTTTTTATCTATTTTTCTTTCCATATGTAAATTCATTTCATTTCACTCAATATTATAGTTATTAGCTGTTCATTCCTTCTATTTGGCTCTTTCTCACTTTGTCTCCCTCTTCCTTCCTTTCTGCTCTATCCCTCCTTAGGAATCCAATTTCCTTTGACCAATATCTCTCCAATTCATACCCTCTCCCCCCAAATACTCCCTTATCCTTTCCCTTTGCCCTTCTAGTTCCAAATTGGTCCAGCTTTCCAAAAGTCTCTCTCTTGTCTCTTCTTTCTTACCTTTTATTTTTTATCCTATCCACCTCTAAGAAAAATCCCTTCTTAATCCCCACAATCATGCCCTTCTCTTTCTTAGTCTAAGTTAGATTATAAAAATCCCTCTCTATCTTATCTGAGTCACTCCTTATCCCCTTATCTTACTCCCTGGACTCTTGATATCTATTCCCTTCTCAGTCCCTCACTTAGTTTATTGTCCATCCTTCCTGTTTCTGTGTAAACTAAGAAAATAGTTACTCTTCTGACTATGTATGTTGTTCTTTCTTTACCTCAGGTCTGATGAGAGGAAGACTCTAGTACTACCAGCTCTCCACCTGCTTCTTCCATTCTTTGGGGCAATTTCATCATGCATTCTTCCTCCACGTCATAGCCATTCCAGTCTGCCTCTTTCTGGTCTATTTCTCTACCATTTCATCTTGATCTTTAGTCTTCTGTTCATAGATACCCTTTCAAAATACCCAGGTAATGATTCCATTCCCATAAGCATAGATGATATTTTCCCATACAAGAATCAAAAAATTTGAACTTTTATGTGGCTTATTATTAGTCTTTCATTAGTTTTGTATGTTTCTTATAGATAAAATTTTCTTCTGAATTCTGGGTTTTCCCACAGGAACAGTTGGAACTCTGTTTGCTTACTGAATGTCCATTATTTTTTACCTCCTATAATCATGCTCATTTTTGCTGAAAATGTTATTCTTGGTTGTTAGATGAGTTGTTTTGCTCTGTAAAATATTGCATTTCATGTTCTGCATTCTTTTTAATCCTATACTTGCTAAGTCTTGTGTTATTCTTATATTGTCTCTCTTTGATTTATTTTCCAGCTCAATTGTTTTTGCAATATTATGTTTTATATTCTCTTCTATTATTCCATTCTTTTGATTTTACTTGAATATTTCATCTTGTCTTATGAAATCATTAGTTTCCCCTTGTCCAGTTCTAAATTTTTTCTTTTTTTCTTTAGAATATTTTCCCATGGATACATGACTCATGATTCTCTACCCACATGATTCTTTCCCTCCCACTCCCAAAGCCAATGAGCAGTTCCACAGGGTTATAGAGGTATCATTGTTCAAAACCCATTTTCATGCTATTCTTATTTGCAGTAGAGTGATCCTTTTACATCAAAACCCTAATCATATCCCTATCATATGATGTAATCCTTTATATGTTTTTTTTTCCAATGCATTGGTTTCCACAGTTGTTCCTCTGGATGTGGATAGCATTCTTTCTCCTAAATTCCTCTGGATTTTCTTGGGTCTTTGCATTGCTGCTGGTAGAAAAGTCTATTACATTCGATAGTGCCACAATGTATCAGCCTCTGTGTACAATGTTCTCCTGGTTCTGCTCCTTTTGCTCTGCATCAGTTCCTAGAGGTCTTTCGTGGTTCACATGGATTTCTTCCAGTTCTTTATTCTTTTCAGCACAGTAATATCCCATCACCAACATATAACACAATTTATTCAGCCATTCCTCAATCTATGGATACCCCTCATTTTCCAATTTTTTTGCCACCAGAAAGAGTGTGGCTATGAATATTGTTGTATATTTTTTTCCTTATTATCTCTTTGGGATACAAACCCAGCAGTATTATGGCTGGATAAAAGGGCAGGCATTCTTTTAAAGCCTTTTGTACATAGTTCCAAAGTGCCCTCCAGAAGAGTTGGACCAATTCACACCTCCATCAGCAGTGTATTACTGTCCTAATTTTGCCACATCCCATTCAATATTTATCACTTTTCTTTGCTGCCATATTGGCCTATCTGCTAGGTGTAAGGTAGTGCCTCAGAGCTGTTTTAATTTGCATTTGTCTAACCAGGAGGGACAAGTTCTAATTCTTAATACATTATTTTCTTCTTTGAGTTTCTAGATCTCTTTTTTCTGTGTAAGTTATTTTTCTTTTGTTATTTTCTTACCTTGTTCTTTTTTTTCTCTAATAGTTCCTCCATCTCTCTCATTTGGTTTATGAGGTCTTTTTTTTAAGCTCTTCCAAAAACTCTTTTTGAAGTTGTGTTTTTTAAAATTGTTTTGATTTACTGTTTTTAAAGCTGAGTTTGAGCTGATGTTTTCTCTGTCCCCATAAGAGCTATCAGTATTTTACTTCATTCTCCCTTGCTTGCTCATTTTTACTCATTTTTTTATGAATCAAATTTTAGTGACTAGGACAAAAGATTTAATTATTTGTCTTTTACTGGTACCCCAGGGCTTATTGTGCTATTACTTGAGGTTTCAGAAATTTTTGTGTGTGCTTGTTTTACCTGTGTCCTATTTAGGTATTCCAGGTTTTATAATTTACGGTCTGATATAAAGCTAGGTCCCCAACTCAAGCCCCAGTCTGTGATTGACCTCAAGTGTTCTGAACAGAGCCTGTGCATAGTTCTGCCACTGCTTCAGCAAGCAACCAGTCTCCCTCCTCCTATGGCAGCAACCAGGGCCTCTCCTGTGAGTGACCACACATAATGGGGCCCCACTACCTTAGCAACCATAATCGCCAGCAGGTGTTCTATCCTTACTCCTCCTCTCTTACAGTCACAACTCAGGATGGAGTAGATATCCAGTCCAAATTCCATGGGTCTCCGAAGTCCCTAATTCACTAATACCAAGGCTTGTGTTCCTGTCTTCAGGGCTCAGTGCCCACAGATCCCAATGTGTTCACTCTTTCTGTCCCTAGCTGTGGGCCAGTGGGAAATTCTAAAGTTGAGTCTACAGCAGACACGGTTGCTCCTACAGCCCTCTGCCTGAGGATTTCATTATTATCACTGGGGAAGCAAGCTCTAGGTCTCCGCAAAGAAAGGCGAGATTGCTAATCCTGGTCCAAATGGTTACCTTGTCAATTTTACTGTTTGTTCTGTTCTTGGATCCAGGGCCTATAGGCAGTGTGACTGAGGCCAAGGAAGTCAGAAACCTTTCTCCCTGGTTTTCCTAAACTGTTAATCATTATTCACAATTCCTCCCTGTTTTTGCCAACTATAGCTTTGGTGAAGTTATTTTTGGTTGTTTGTGGGGCTGTGGGGGATATTAGAAGGGTGAAAAAACTTCATACTCTACTCTGCCATTTTCACACAATCAATTTATTATTTTTAGTTCTCCCATCACATGTAACTCATACTCTTACTTTCTCTCTTTGTATACTACTTCTAAATGACCAAATAATGATAAAGTTCCAAGAAGTTATGGAAATCATCTTCCCATGCAGGCTTGTAAACAGTTTAGCCCTATTGAATGTCTTTTGATTCCTTTTTTCTTTTTACTTCCTTATGCTTCTCTTAAATCTTGTATTAGAGAATCAAACTTTCCATTACACTTTGGTCTTTTCATCAGGAATGTTTGAAACTCTTTTGTTTCACTGAATAACCATTTATTCCTCAGAAGAATTATGGTCGGTTTTGCTGGGTAAGTGATTATTGAATGAAGTATTAGCTCTTTCACCCTCTGAAATATCATATTTCAGGCCATCCAGTCATTTAATTTAGAATATGCAAAATCTTGGGTTATTTTAACTGAGTCCACAATATTTAAATTATTTCATTTTAATTTCTTGCAATAATTTCTCCATGACATGAGAGTTCTGAATATGATAATACTATTTCTGGGAGTTATCCTTTTGGGGTGTCTTTCAGGAGGTGATGATAAGTGGATTTTTTTCAATTTCATCCACCTTTGTTGTTCATCTTTCACTCAATTCTTATGTGTGGTTCCAAGAAGCTGTAACTTGTCTAGTCACCACACTCCAGTAAAACCATGTTGGCAGATGGGATGAGCCAGGTATACTCCAAGTATGTGAATACTTTAACCTGTAAAATGGGAATAGCTTTTTTCCCCCTTCTAATAGTCATGAAGGTGCCTGAAGTAGATGCTGTAGAGCACTTAGAGTTTGGTTAAATATTCAAGATGCCAAGGTCATCCACTTCATCCTGAACCATCACTAGCCACCTTAAATTTTGTCTTGCCATGAGACTTCAATGACTCTGGAATAGTGAGGCTAATAGTTTTGTTCAATACTGTTTTGCTTAAATCCAATATTCTAGCAAGTCAATACATCAGCCTGTGATGTTTTTTTTCCTCTTTGAAAAGGAAGGATGAATAGTAACATACACCTATGTGTATATATAAAAATATATATATTCATATATAGACATTATGTATATACATATATATGGGAGGGGATTATGGTTGTGGATGTGTTTCCAGCTATTTGTCTTCATTTGACTCTAGTTAAATAACAAAATCTGAAAAAATCACAATTTAATTTGGTCCAACTTTGTCACTGTTATTTTAACTGAAGAAGGAAAAAAAATCCTTTACTTAGAAACTTTTTTAACCCTTCAATATATATTCCTTGAAGAGAAATGCAGTACTATTGAATAAAAAATAAAACACATTTTTATTAAGCACATACATTTATGCCAAACATTATACTAAGTGTTGGAGTTACAAATAAAAATTATGAGAGTCTTTGCCATCAAGTGTTTCATATTTTAATGGAGGAGAAAATAGAGAAAAGGTTATATAGAGTAATGTTTTGGTATATGTAGCATCTATTATTTACATACCTGTCTATTTATCTACTTGTCTACCTATCCATTTATTTGCCCAAGATCTATTCACATATGTATATATATATATGTATAAGTACTATAAAATATATAAATTGAAGACATTCCCATATAATTTATATGTACATAATATTTAAAGGAGTAGGTTCAAAAATCAATATGTAAAAGATTCTAATATAGCTTTTATTTAGCTCTCTTCTAAACCCCCATTTGCCATATAATAGAATTATTGATATAGTATTATTGATATAAAATGTTATGAACTAATAGATATTTTACTAATATGGCTTTCCTTTCTTATAACAGTGATGAGGTAATTAAAACATTGCCAAAAGCAAAAAACAAAACAACTCTAATAGAAACATATATTATACCAAAAACATTAGCAGAATCTAAAAATGTGATTTGTTAACAGCCTCAAAAATGGAAAATTGTGTTTCAGGTCATGATGATTTAGTGTTGGATCCCAGAAATAGCAGAGAAGCTAAGGCTGGATGGCAGTGACTCCCATATTCATGCATTACATATGCACAGAAGAGCTATGACAAATACATTTAAATATCCCTAATGCTGTGAAACCTGCAAAGGCAATTAGTGGCAATAAAATTTGTATTGAATTTGGATAAATTTTAGACAATTAGCTATCGTCTAAATGTGATTTCTGGCCAAGTAATCCATAGGGACACATGACTTATCCACATTTATTACTCATTAGAGCAGAGTAATTCCTGTCATAGCTGAACATCAAGGGATGTATCATCATAAATTCAGATTGGCTAATGGACTGAGTAACCCTTTTCTCCTAGCAAAAATCCCTAAGAAAGATGTATGAACTAGGCTAACCATATTTCAATACACCCTGATTGCATACCTTAAAAAGTCCGCAGAATGCACGTGTTCTATTAATAGGAGAGAGGGGGAGATCAAAACATCTTATATTTGGAAGGAACCCTAGAAACCACATACCTTCTATCTCCCTCATTTCAAGATGATGAGACAATGAGCTATGTGTATGCTATAGAAACCATAAAGGACTTCCTGTAGTTACTACATACAGGAACATAACATTGAATCACACATAGAATTACAAGGAACCTTAGAAGCCATCACATCTTAATCATTTTTCAGATGAGAAAATAGACATAGTTGAAGGAACTGGCCTGTAGTCATAAAACAGAGTATAGACTCAGCCCTTTACCTAGGCTATTGCAGAGGCCTCCTAATTGGTCTCCTTTCCATAATTCTCTTCCACCCTGATTCATCCTTTATACAGTTGCCAAAGTGATTTGAGGATCTGACCATGCCAATACTCTAATCAATGAACTCTAGAGATTTCTTCCTCATTGCCTCTAGGGTGAAATATAAATCCCTCTGTTTGGCTTTTAGAGCTCAGCACAACCTGACCCCAACCTATTTGTCTAGCCTCCTTGGACATAACCATTCTTCCTGTACTCTTCCATTTTGTTAAATTGCCCTTCTGCCTATCCCTCACACACAGCATAGAATCTCCCATTTCCAATTCCCTTGATGTTGCATTGGCTATCACTCATGTCTAGAATGTTCTCCTTCCATTAGATTGTGAGCTCCTTGATGACAAGGACCATGTATTGCCTCCATTTATATCCCCAGTACTTACTATGGTTAAGTACTATTAGTGCCTGGCATTAGAAGACACCTAATAAACGTTTATTGACTGAGGTCTCACCTCTGATTCAGAGAATCTTTCTCTTCATTCGTGATGCAGCTTAAGTATATCCTGTGAGGAGATACTTTCTCTAAATCCAAATCGTTGGTGTCCTTTCCAAGTACATTGCATTAATATAATTTTAAGATATTTTGTATTTATCCAGTACGTATTCCTATATTATATACTAGTATAACATATTGATATAAGATATATCATCTGATAAAATGTTTCCTTTCTTTAGATACACTGGAGATTATTTCATTCTTGTTACTTCTATCCTGGCACAATGTTCAAAACCTTGAATGATCCTGAAAAATCTCTGTGAATTATTGATGAATCATTTATATTCTCCTTTGTTGTTGTTGTTGTTTTTAATTTTTGGTAATTGAACTGCAGTTCCTTTTTCAATTGCCATGTTACTTTTGGTCAACAAGTCCCTTCTTATTTGATGCAGAAATAGGAGATTCTTTCCTACCCTCTTGTTCATGAAACATGCACAAGATATTAGATATTTTATATATTTTTAAAAATCATAATGTAATAAGAACCAAAAGAAAATTTAAAAATCAAATTCCAATTGATTTGTTTATTTTTAATTTTCACTTTTTAACTGTTTTATTTTATATTGCCATTATTTTCTAAACATGTTTAAATATTATATGTAATATCTTAAAATTTTGACATATCTGCATATAAAAAGAATCTGAACAGAACAGACATAAGACTCTACATATAGTTATACTTTGCATTCATTTACTCAAAATTAATTACTCTACCAAAGAAAAACATTAAACAAAGCAAGTCAAGTTGTTGCCAATGTACCATTATATACCAGAACATTTAATACAGTATGTGTGTACAAAGAAGAAGAAGTATGTTTTATCGTCATCCCTTTGTAATAAAGACTAGTCATTATAGTGATTTCTGCTATTTTTAGTTTCATGTTTTTTTGGAAATTGAATATATTGTTATCTTGGTTTTACTTTTTGTACCCTATAACTTCCTCGAAGTCTTCCCCACATTTTCCTCCAGCTAAATATAATTATTTCCATTTTGCCCTTTTAAAAATTTATTTCTCAAATGTGTACCAAGTCCCTACTATGTGCCCACCACTTTACTCTTTCTAATGTCTGCTTTTGGTGTTGAGGAGCTCAAGGCCTTTCCCCATTATTGCCTTAATGCCCTCTTAAACAAGAAAAAACAAACTCCAGGAAAACACTTACAAGCTCACACACAAGGCTGAAGGTCATTTTTGTTTATACATGAGACTTCTTTTTCCTCATCTGTCTCGGGAGGTGCTGATGCTTTGGAGACAGCAGCTTGCTGCTTATTTCCTAGCAATGACATTTCCTGTCAGCAATAGAAATGTTGAATCAGTGCAGATTATATGAGAACTGACCTAGAGCTTTCCTCTCAATTCCAACCACATTATGTTGGTGTCTGCTTAAGGAAACTAATTGAGCTCTCTCTGTCTCTCTGTCTCTGTCTCTGTCTCTGTCTCTGTCTCTGTCTCTCCCTCTCTCTCTCTCCCTCTCCCTCTCTCTTTTTCTGTCTCTCTCTCTCTGTCTCCCTCTCTTTAACTCTCATTTTTGTCATTTTCCAACACAAAATATTTCCTTCTTCTATTGGTTAAGTATAAAAAAGACCTATTTTTTACAAATCTCTTTTTCATCATATTTTTTCATGTATGATTTTTTTCTATAGTCTGATATAATAATATCTAGGCCTTCCAAGTCATTTTTTTGTTGTTGTTATTTAATTAGCACTTTGATATTTGGATTAACAAATTAATAGAACATCCATGTATAGAGGAATTTCCAACTAGTGTGAGTAATAGAGCAAGACTGATAGTCAACAGATTAGATACATTCTGTATCTGCACTAGAATCCAGAAAGCAGTTTTATGATGCTTGATTATTGTTCTAAATCATTCTTGTAATTTATTTTCAAAATAGGAACCACTCCTTACAATTCTACCTTGAATGGAGGAGTTAAAAATGGATGGGCAGAAGTATGGCTGACTCTCTGCATACACAAGGTAAAATTTTGAAAATCAGGTAAGATTTAGAAAGTCAGAAGGGACAGGAAGAGAGAACATACTCAAGATATAGAATGAAAGGGTCAATCAAATAAGCAATCAAGGAACATTTATTAAGACCCTACTAAGTACCCAGCACTGTGATACCCATGGGGAACAGAAATAAACAGTCTCTGCCCTAGAGGAATATTCTCAAGGGAGTGGTAACACAGAAATAGTTTGATAACAATAAATATGCAGAGGAAATAGAAGGTAACTGTAGAAGATAACCTCTGACCTTCCTCTTCCCCCCAACCCCATATGGCAGACAATTCAATCTGGGTAACACATAAATTATCATGCAAAACATATTTCCATATTGTTCATTTTTGTAAGTAATCTTGTGACACAAAGTGCCAAAACATAAATCCAAGTAAACAATTGAAAAATTATATGTTCTCATCTGCATTCTGATTCCAACAGTTCTTTCTGTGGAGGTGAATAGATTCTTTGTTGTAAGTCCCTCAGAATTGTTCTGGATCATTGCATTGCTGTTAGTAGAAAAGTCTGTCACATTTTATCATTCCACAATATTTCAGTTACTGTTTATGATGTTGTTGTGGTTCTGCTTTTTCACTGTATCAGTTCATGAAGTTCTCTCCAGCTCTTTCTGAAATCTACTGTTCATCATTCTTAATAGCACAATAGTATTCCATCACCATTATGTACCACAATTTGTTCAGTCATTCCTAATCGAGGGACATCCCTTTACTTTCCAATTCTTTGCTACCACAAAAAGAGCAGCTATAAATATTTTTATACAAGCAGGTCCTTTCCCCTTCCCCCTTTTTAATGTCTCCAGGATACTGATCTGGTAATTCTATTACTGGACCAAAGTGTATGCAATCTTTGTTAGCCCTCTCAGAATAATTCCAAATTCCTCCAGAATGATTAGATCAATTCACAGCTCCACCAGCAAGGTATTAGTGCTCCTATTTTGCCACATCTCCTCCAACATTTATCATTTTCCTTTACTGTCATATTGGCCACTGAGAAAGTATTTTATAGAAGATGATATTTGAACAGATCCTTGAAAGAGGTACTTGATTGTAAGAGATATTTGGAAGCAAAGCATTCTGGAGCTGCATTTGTGTAATAAATATTATGGAATAGAGAATGGAGAGTTGTCTTTGGAGTAAGAAAGGTGAAAGTTCAAGCTGTGCCTCTGACATATTCTGAGTGACCTTTGAAAACGGATTTAGGATTAACAGTTAGGTAGCACAGTAGATAGAGATCCAGACCTGGAGTTAGGGGGAGCTGGGTTCAAATTTGATCTCAAAACTCTGACTATGTAAAACTGGGCAAGTAACAACCCTCATTGCTTAATGCTTACTTCTTTCTTAGAATTGAAGAGGAGAAGGAAGGAAAGAAGGAAAGAAGGAAGGTAGGAAGGAAAGAAGGAAGAAAGGATTGAAGGAAGAAAGGAAAGAATTAACTTAACCTATATGTGTATTCAGGCAACTATCTACTGTATTGGAGGCTCTTTTACTGGGTTGTTTAAGGTAACTGCAAATGCTGGGCAAACACACTGAGAACTAAGGTAATAGGAAAGACAGAATTCTTTCCTCTCCTCTCCCCCTCCAATTCTGTTATCTTTTCAGTTGGATTCAAGCAGGTATTCAGAATTGGTAAGTTGACTGAAGCTTTTAACAGACAAATCGCTCTATAATCCTGGAAACAGTAATTTATTTTAAGGAAGGAAGGGTAAAGGAATTTAGATGGGAAGGAGGGAGTTTAGGATTTCACTAATGTATTATATATTCAATGCTAAGTAAGTATGATTGAATAGTCTTTAGGGGATATTGATAGTATCTTGAAATCTTCAGAATTGTAACCTAAATCTTCCAAGGAAAAGCCAATACCGAAACAGGTAGAGAAAATTCTCTCTGGAATCTTCTTCCTCAGATCCAAGAAAAGAAAAAGAAGTGACTCCAACAGTTTCTGAGGCAACTTATTCAAACTGCCTCTCCTAGGCCACATTCTTCTCTGGAATTTTCCTTGATGGACAGATCTTCAAGTTTTCATTCATTTCATCTGCTTTGCAAGTTTTTCTGTAACAATAATTCCTTACAAACTTCCTCTTTTGCACAGAATACAACTTGTATTCTGTATCAACAGTACTTAACTCTTAATTATATCTTGAAGAATTCCTAGCTTCCTAAGCCTTAACCCATACTATTTCTTATATCCCAATGACTATAATTCGTTCTAAGTTTCTATGAACAACTGTTACTAATATTATTATGTAACTTACATTAATAATGCTATACATCTGTCCCTAAATCATCTAAGATTTTGAACAAATTTCCTAATTTTTCCCTATTTCTGTTAGTAATTAGGATACTAATAAATTACCCTAATCTCATTAGTCTGTTAGTCCATTAGTATATACAAATGTACATAATCTTTATCTATACAGATTTTTACGTATGTACAGTTATAATACAATATTATATGTGATTTTTGTGTAAAATCATGCAGATAAGAAAATTCTCTTTGTTTGAATTTTCCTCAGAAACTCACAAGTATATCAGTATGGATTTTGTGTATATGTATTACTATGAAATGCCTTGTATACTTACCTAGTCCATGAGATTCCTATCCACGTTGTGCTTATGTGTAGTTGTATGTGTGTGTACCTATATGTGAAGTTAACATGACCATAAGTTCAAAATTTCAAAGTCTTTCCATGTCTTTGGTGTTGATTGTAGAAACATACATGTCTTGGGTTTTTCCTTTGTGCAGCATACACATATTGTCTGTCATCTCACCTTGATCGAAGTCTCATGTTCTTAAATATACAGGAGCATACAGGAACATGCATGTGTGTAAGCTTTTCATATGCATGTATGTAAGATTGATTTCTGTTTCCTTGTGCATGGAAGTAAGTTTATGTTCTTCATGTATGCCTATCAGTGTTTATGAGCTGATTCTTCATGCATGGAAGTATGCTTTTCCATACAATAATCTTGATATGTGGGTATATGTAATATGTTGTGTTGTATACATTTTCAGGATGTATGTTATGATTTTGAAATATGATATTATCTTATATTCTTTGACATTTGATATCACAAGGGGGTTCCTTTCTATAGATTGCTTCTCTAAAATGTTCATATTAAGAGATTCTTTTGACTTTTAAAATTTGTTTTGAAGATACTCTTTTGCTTTTAGCCTATGGGTTGTCTGTGTTCTTATTGGTATAGATAAAATGATACATGATATAATGTATTTTATAGAGTAATGTCTTCTTAGTCAAGTAACTTTGTTTCATTTTCATTGCTGTTGCAAGCAGAGATCATTTTTCATTGGAGCTATGTCTGTATGGGACTATTTCATCTTTGCTTTTGCAGTCCTTTTTTCTGTTGTAACTTGTACTCTCATATCTTTCCTTCATGTTATTATAGGCAATGCTTTCATGTGTGCTCTTTTTGTTTTCTCATTCATAGCTTTACATTTATAGGGATTGTTGTTAAATATTGCTAGGGCTATTGTTGTTGATATTTTATTCTTCTTCATTGCTGGTCATGTCATGAGTATAATGTAGTTTTACATGTGAAGCATGAAACCATGGATCCTTGCCTTCTATCTTTATAGATGTAAGAGTTTCCATGATGACATTGAAAGAACCTGTCCATTTTGATTCTGTATGAGATTCTCTATTAAAATTCTTGACATATACTTTATCTCCTGGTTTTATCTTATGCAATGAATAATGCAACAGTATTCTTTGTACTAATAATTCTAGATTTCTTAATTTTTCCAGTCTGTTTTGTATTTCCCTTAGATATTCATGAAGTACACATTCCCCTTTTAACATTGATGGATATGGTGGTTGACAATATAACATTTCAAATGTCGATAGATGCAAGTCACTTCTGGGTCTTGTTTTTATTTGAAACAAAGCAAGAGGCATAACATATGTCCATTTCAAGTGTGTTTCTGAACAGAGTTTTCCTATTTGTGTTTTTAATACTTTGTTCATTCTTTCCACTTGACCTGAACTTTGAGGTCTATTAATATTGTAATAACTGCATTTTATACCCAGATTTTTATATATTTCTTGAAGGATTTGGGAAGTGAAATGTGACCCCCCCATCTGAGTCTATGATATCATGAATGCCAAGCCTAGAGATAATTTCTTTCAGTAGAAATCTCACTACTCTGGCTGTATCATTTTTATTACCTGGATATATTTCAAACCATCTTGTCAGTCTATCCACAATAACAAATGCATACTTGTATCTCTTGTCTTTGGGCATGCTAATGTAGTCTATCTGAATACACTGGAAAGCTTAGCAGTCTGACTCCAAATGCTATGTTCTTGAAATGTCCTTGAATGCATTTCCTACATATTTCACATGCCTGACAAGTTCTAATGGAATTTGTTGTTGTTCCGGGTGCCATCCAAAAATGTTGTACTGTATCCAAAATACCCCGTACCCCATAATGTCCTTTTGAATATATTACAGTACATAGGTGTTGATATAACTTCCTAGGAAGAATTGGTTTGCCCCCTTAAGCCACCCAGACTCCTTTGATTAATTAAGCATCGAGTTGCTCTTTCCATGACTGAACTTCATCTCCATAGTAAGCTTCAGTAAGATCATGTTTGCCCACTGGAGAGAAATTCAGCACACAATAGGGGCCAAATCTTGCAGCATATTTTGCTGCATCTGCTTTTTCATTCCCCAGGGATATCCTGTCTTTTCCATGGGTCTGTGCCTTGCATTGGATTTAAGTCACCTCTTTTGGAAGTTCTACAGCTTTTATAAGATGATCTACTAATTTGCCACATGCAATTGGTTTTCCAGCTGATGTTCTGTACCATCTATTCTTCCAAATAAATCCAGGTGAATGAATGGTTGTAAAAAGATAAGAGGAATCCATGTATATATTTATTCTCTTGCATTCTGCCATCACTAGGGCTTTGAGCAGAGCTTTTAACTCAGTACCCTGGGCACTAACATGACTTGGTAATGATGCATACCAAAGCATTTTGTCATTATTAACTACAGCAACCCCTGTGACTCTGCATCCTCTATGAAAGGATCCATCCAGTGTATAACTCCATATCAGGATCATTAAGAGGTATGTCTTTAAAATATTCTCTGGGTTTATGCATTATTTCCACAACTTGATTGCAGTCATGCAGTGGCTCTCCACCTAATGGCAAATATGGAATTAGAGTAATTGGGTTTAATGGTGCACATCTGTGAATGGTGATGTTGTCATTTCCTAGCAAAATGACTTCATACTGAGATACTCTTGCATCTGTAAGAGTGCATATTCTGCGATCTTAGTAGCTTTTCTATTTTCTGTGTAGAATACACATGTAACTTGCATCCCAGTACAATATCAAATGTGATATTGAGAGCAGTTGCAATAATGCTTCTCAGGCAATGTACCATTCCTTGTGCAATGGGATCAAGGAAAGGACTGTAAAATGCAATAGCCCTTAAGTTCAGCCCCAAAATTTATGCTAACATTCCAGAAGCAATGCCCTTAGCTTCATGTACATACAAGTGGAAATCCTTTTTGTAATCATGTATTCCTAATGCTGGTGCTGTTAAAATGGCTTCTTTCAATGTTGACAAAGCATACAGATGTTCTTTGTTTAATTTCAAAGGTACTTTAACTTCTTTCTTTGTCAAGTCACTTAAATACTTGGAAATATGAGAATACCCTATCATATACTGTCTCAAGAAGGCAACAACCCCTAGAAATGCCATGAGTTCTTTCTTGGTACTAGGAATGCCTAGCTTCTGTATATCTGCTATCCTTTTACTTGAGATTTTCCTGGTGTGCCCCTCCAGGATGAATTTGAGACAGTGGACTTTTGGGAGTACCCACTGTATTACTACTGTATATACTGTTTATTATTTTAAGGAAAGGCTCGTCTATTCCTATTCTAAATGTTTTCAGTAGGAATGACTGTTGTATTTTGTCATAGGCTTTTTCTGCATCTATTGTGATAGTCATGTGATTTTTGTCTGTTTCTTGTTAATATGGTCAATTATGTGGATGGTTTTCCTAATATTGTATGAATCCTACCTGGTCATAGTGAATAAACATCATGGTCAATTGCTGGAGTCTTTTTGCTAGTATCCTATTTAAGATTTTTGCATCTATATTCATTAAGGAGATTGGTCTATAGTTTTCCTTCTCTGTTTTTGACCTGCCTGCTTTTGGGATCAGTACTATATTTGTGTCAAAAAAGGAACTTGGTAGAACTCCTTCTTTGCTTATTCTGTCAAATAGTTTGTATAATATTGGGATAAGTTGTTCTTTGAATATTTGATAGAATTCATTTGTGAATCCATCTGGACCTGGGGATTTTTCCTTAGGGAGTTCTTTGATGGACTGTTCAATTTCTTTTTCTGATATGTGGTTGTTTAGGTAGTCTATTTCTTACTCTGTTAGTCTAGGAAATTTATATTCTTGTAAATATTCATCCATGTGACCTAAATTGGCAAATTTATTGCCATAAAGTTGGGCATAGTAGTTTTTAATGATTGCCGTAATTTCCCCTTTATTAGAGGTGAGATTTCCTTTTTCATCTTAGATACTATCAATTTGTTTTTATTCTTTCCTTTTTTTAAAAATTAGATTGACCAGAACTTTGCCTATTTTATTTGTTCTTTCAAAGTACCACCTTCTAGTCTTATTTATTAAGTCAACAGTTCCTTAACTTTCAACTTTATTAATCTCTTCTTTGATTTTCAGGATCTCTAATTTAGTCTTCATCTGAGGATTTTAAAATTGTTCACTTTCCAGTTTTTTAATTTGCATGCCCAATTCATTGACCTTTGCCCTCTCAAATTTGTTAATATATGAACTCAAGCATATGAATTTCCCCCTGAGTACTGCTTTGGCTGCAAACCATAGATTTTGAAAGGATGTCTCATCATTGTTGTTTTCTTCAATGAAGTTTTTAATTGTTTCTCTGATTTGTCCTTTAACTAACTGATTTTGGAGAATCACATTGTGTAATTTCCAATTAATTCTTGATTTGCCTCTCAATGTACACTTACTAATTATTATTTCCATTGCATTGTGATCTGAGAAGGTTGCATTTATTATATCTGCTCTTTTTGCACTTGTTTGCAATGTTTTTATGCCCTAATATATGGTCAATCAATTTTTATGAATGTATCATGTGCTGCTGAAAAGGTGTATTCTTTTCTGTTCCTATTTATTTTTCTCCACATATCTACTAACTCTAATTTTTCTAAGATTTCATTCACTTCTCTTACCTCTTTCTTATTTATTTTTTGGTTTGATTTATCTAGTTCAGATAGAAGAATGTTCAGGACTTACACTAGTATAGTTTTTCTATCTATTTCATCCTTGAGCTTCACTAGTTTCTCCTTTAGAAATTTGAATGCTGTGCCATTTGGTGCATAAATGTTGAGTACTGATATTTCCTCATTGTCTATACTGCCTTTTATAAGAATGTAATTACCTTCCCTATCTCTTTTAACTACATCTATTTTTACTTTGGCTTTGTCAGATAGCATGACTGTGACTCCTGCCTTCTTTTTATCAGTTGATGCCAAATATATTGTACTCCAACCACTTACTTTGACCCAATGTGTATCTACCTTCCTCATGTGTGTTTCTTGTAGACAACATATGGTAGGGTTTTGGATTTTAATTCACTCTGCTATTTGCTTGCATTTTATGGGTGAGTTAATTCCATTCACATTCAGAGTTATGATTACCAGCTGTGTATTTCCCAGCATTTTGATTTCTACTCCTAGTCCTGCTTTTTCTTCTTTCACTATTCCTTATACACTAATGTTTTGTTTTTATTCAGTACCTCTAATTCCCACCCTTATTTTACTTCCCTTTCTACCCCTTCCCTTCTTCCCTCCTTTTTTCTATACAGTCTTTTTAAACTACCCCCCACCTCCTCCCTCCCTTGTATTGATTCCCTCCCTACCAGTCCATTTGTTACCCTTCTACTTCCATATAGGGCACAAATCTATTCCCTGCACCAATGGATTGGATTGTTCTTCCCTCTTTGAGTCAATTTAATGAACGTAAGAGTTGAGTATTACCTATCTCCAACCTCTTTTGTGATATTGAAATCACTTTAAAAAGACTGACATATTAATTTAAGATTGCAAGGAATTCACTTATGTAATTCCTAAATGAAACAATCAAGTCAGCTGCCAAATTTTTTATGGTGTTTTAATTACAAACAGGAGGAAGAAAGTGAGAGAGAGAGAGAGAGAGAGAGAGAGAGAGAGAGAGAGAGAGAGAGAGAGAGAGAGAGAGAGAGAGAGAGAGAGAGAGAAGGATAATGGAGAGAAGGAAAGAAGTTTAAATACCCTCTCTGGCTCAGGCTGAGCCAAAGCAGGCTTTAAGGCCCTAGATAGCCAAGGCTATTTTCAACCTGTCTTATTTGATTTTTGAATTCCTTTTTCACTTCTTACAGAGCTTGAGACCAATTCAGATTTAAAAAAAATTTTTTTGTCATGTGGTTTCTTGGATCTCACCATTTCCTGTTGATTTTGGTCTTTGTTCTTTGTCTCCACAGAAATTTTTGAGGATTAAATGTTTATTTTGCTATTTGCTCATTTTCCCAGTCTTTTTCTTACCTAAGGACTAGGAATTCTAAAAGCTGCCTGCTGAATCTGTCATCTCTGCTCCAGGCTTGCTGGGATTGGCAGTCTGAGCTATTTTTCCCTGGAGCTAGATCTGTAATCCAGCAGGGCAGAGCTGAAAGGGTTCAGTGGTATGGACTTCTGAGTTACATTGAAGGGTTGGTGCCAGGCTCTCGAACTTCAAGGGGTCGATCTGAGGTGCTCTGCTGGTGTAGCTCCCATCCTGGGACCTCAAGGTTAGCCTATGCCCAACTTTACAACCTAGCACAATAGCTAGGGATGAAGGGAGTCTGCCAGCAATCCTCTCTGGGCGGTTTTGCTTTTAGTTCCCCATTAACCTGTGAAAATCAACTCACTCTAATTGCCTTTCAAATTGTCTTCAGTGGGAGTGCCCCCTCATATTTTCTCACTGTTAGTTTTTGGGTCCTATCATTTTGAGGATGTTTTTAAAGATGGGTTTGAAAATATTGTCAGGTCATTTTCTTTACCAGTTCTATATATCCTTTAATGGTATGTTGGTTGCTACTTCTCAGAAAAAAAAATATGTATTTATATTCACTTTTTTATATTGTCATTTAATAATATTCTTATTATATTCATTTTTATATTGTCATTTAAGGGTAACTACACTAGAATGATCACAAACTCAAGAGTCAGAGGACATACATCCACACTCCATTTCTGATACTGCCTATCGAACCAGAAATAATATATTTGACCACTGTTGACTGTTAAGGGTAAAATTTAGGGTTGAGACTGAATATATCATTTTGTGATTGTCAGGGATTTAAATTCTAAATCCCAATTACATACTCAAGTCAGAATGGGATTTTATGGTGGTTTATTTACAATAGAAGGAAGAAATTAAGAAGGAGAAAGAGGGAAAAGGGTAAAGATCTACTCCAGCCTGGCCTGAGCCAGGGGGAATTCAGAGCCTCTCAGGCAAGGGGCATTCCCAGAAGATTAAATCTAACTCAGTTTCCAGCTAGGAGGCCTCCTCTAAGAGGAGGGGCCTCCTTAAAGGCTGTAGCCTTCAGAAGGGTAAAGGGAAAGGGGAGTTAGTCTCATCACTCACTACATGGCCATTCAGGGAAGCTGTCTCACCTAGACCACACTTCAGAGCTCCTCCAAGTCCAATTCTACTGCCCAAGTCCACAAAAGTTGCAAAAGCCACCAAAGTCACAAAAGTTCCAAAAGCTGCCCTCTCACAAGAAGTGATCAAAATATAAAAGCAGGCCCTTACATCACTTCCTGCATCTCACATGTACCAATGGTGGTTTAAACTTGGCTTAGGACAGACCAGGGTGTCTGTCAGTTGTTTTTGATTTTTCACTTACTAGCACATGCAGGTCACAGACCATCCTCCCCTACAGTTAATCCTTAAATGGGGGTGTATACATTCTTGGTTTATAGAATTCTAAAGACTAAGCAGGGTAGAATAATCTAAAATTCACACAACCCAACCACAGTGGCTCAAATTATAAAATAAAGCAATTGGACTGATGGCATCACATGATACTTCTTGTTCTGTAACTGTAAAAATCGGATCAACTCCACCCTACTTATTCTTTAGATTTTTAGCCACCAGGAATGTATACTGCCCCACCCCCCTCCACTTAAGGATTATATGTGGAGGGGAAAAGATCTATGACCCACATGTGCTACAAGTGACAAATCAGAAACAACTGACTTCCCCCTGGGCAACCCAAAGCTATGTTTAAGCTACCATTGGTACATGTAAAGGTGGAAGGAAGGCACAGAAAGTGACACAAAAAACTTCCTTTAACATTGGTGGCCACTTCCTATGGTTTCTTTGCCTTTGACCTTGGCCTTGGAGGAGCTCTGGCTTGAGATCTCAGACTGTTTCTCTTTGGACTGACACGTGGTGAGTGAAGGGCTGACTCCTTTTCCTTGGCTTTTCTTGAGGCACTAGCCTGGGACTCCCTTTCCTTGGCTTTCTGGAGACACTAGCCTCTAGAGAGGCCCCTCATCTTGGAGGAGGCCTCCTGTCAGGGAAGCCTTGTTAAATTAATCCTTTGCCCACCCCCACCCCCCTCTGGGGACTCTGAATCCCTGCCTGGTTCAGACCAGGCTATAGCTGATCTCTCTCTCTCTCTCTCTCTCTCTCTCTCTCTCTCTCTCTCTCTCTCTCTCTCTCTCTCTTACTCTCTCTCTCTCTCTCTCTCTCTCTCTCTCTCTCTTACTCTCTCTCTCTCTCTCTCTCTCTCTCTCTCTCTCTCTCTGCCTGTCTGTCTCTGTCTTTCTCTATCTATTTGTCTGTCTGTCATTTTCCTTACTTTCTTATCTCTATTTGTAAGTAAACTATCATAAAAGCCCTTCTGACTTGAGTAATTCATTTGAATTTAGCAATTAAATGCCTGGTGACCAACTTTCAAATATTCAGTCCAACCATAATTTTTACCCCTAACAACTCTGATCCTAATTCACAATATTGAATCTAATGTTTTTGTGGTATTCTATGATTTGAAGAGATGTCTCTAACCTGAACTAGTTTTTTTTTTTTTTAAAGATGGATTTTTATGTCAGGAATATTAAGCGATCATTGACAACACTAGGCAATTTAGCAAATGTAAAACAGCATTTTTCCTATATTAAATTCTGGGTCCAAATTTGTATCCATCTGTACTATCTATCCATGATATTTGTAGTGGCGGGAAAATTCCTTACAACTTCATGTTATAATTTAAATAATTTGTTTTTTATTCATTTTTTTGCCCTCTCTTATGGAGATCCATGCCAGCCTGTTTTTCATAATCATGAATCTCACTGTGGATTCTTTCAATCTCCACTTTTCCCTCTTGTTCTAGAATATCAGGGCAGTTTTCTTGGATAATTTCTTGTAGTATTATGTTCAGGCTTTTTCTTTTGTCATGGTCTTCTGGTAGACCAATGATTCTTAAGTTGTCTCTCCTGGAACAATTTTCTAAATGTTCTGTTTTGTGAATGAGGTGCTTCATATTTTCCTCGATTTTTTCATTCTTTTGATTTTGTTTTATAGTGTCCTGCTGCCTTGTGAAGTTGTTTACTTCTGATTGTTGTATTCTGGTTCTTAAAGACTGAATTTCAACTCTGGCTTTTTGGTCATCCTTCTCCTTCTGGTCTGATTTTCTTTGGTGGTCATCTTTCATTTTCTTTGCCTCCCCTTTCATCTCCTTTCCTCATTTTCAAGCTGATTAATTTTAGCTTTCAAGGCACTGTTTTCTATTTCCAGATGACTTATCTTGCTTTTAAAGTTGTCTTAAGGCACTCTCAATTGTGTTTTGAATTGTATTTTGAATTCTTCCAAAGCCTGTATCCAATTCACTGAGGTTTCTGTTTATTTGCTTGGAGTTCCCTCACCCATCTCTGTTCTGTTTGCTCTTTGTTCATTGCCTGTATAGAAGCTGTCAATTGTAATTCTTTTTCTGTTGTTTGCTCATATTTACCCCTTCTTTACTTCCTCCTGTTGCCTGCACTCATGCTCCTCTCATTTTTTGTTGGATCTGTGGGCTTTTCTGTCAGCCTTCACCTTTGTAGCTTAGTCAGCAAATCTCTCAGCACAGTCTATGGGGGAGGAGTGTTGGAGCTTAAGCTTCCCTGCCTTCTGAAGGTTTTGATAGTTTTAAGTCCAGCTGGGTTGAGCTGGATGTGCCCTGAGGCCAAAACCTACAGAGTGGGGCAATATGGAGTGTCCGTGCTGCTGCAACTAGGCTGCCCTCTCTGTGCTCTGTGCTCTGCATTTCTTTTTCAACTGCTTCCCCACCACCTGTGCTTGAAGCTCTGAGCCTGCACACGTTTGCCTGTGAAGGACTCCCTCCAGACCAGCACCCTTTTCCACCCAGAAGTTCCAGATGCCCTGGAGGCTTAGCACTTTAGGTGTGGCTGTGTGGGGAGGGGGGCTGGGACCCTACTTCTTCCTTCCCCTTAAACCGTTTTCAAATTAAGGCTTTTGGGGTGTGTACCTTTTAAGTTGAGTCCTGCAGGAGGGTTTTTTGCCTCTGTCCTTTTAGGATTGATTTTCCATCCCCTAGGAGCATTTCGTTTGTAATAAGTAAGGAAGGGTTTTTAAAAGTCTGAACTTTCGCTGTCTTTACACCTCCATCTTGATTCCAACCACCTTTTATTTTTCTTGATATTGATATTTAGATGATTATCGAACAAACTTATATTTGTTGTAGAGAACATGTCAAAAAGTCTTATAAAATACTATCACAGTAAACACATTATTGGAGAATCAGTTACATCTTAATCTACTAAGTCAATAGCTTTTCTAAAAGTCAACAGACATAGATCAGATACTGTTGAAGTTTTCAGTCATTTTCGTAAGATTAAAATTGTAATATATGAAGAAAATTAGCAGTGAAAGCCTTCTCACTACTCTCCCACATTTTCAGTAAATGTACCTTGGATTTGTGCAAAGATTATTCACATGGAGATTATAGAAAAATGAACAGTCATATGAGTTAGTAGTTGTGACTGTCCTCTCTAACTTTTTTTGGTAATAAATATGTGAATTATTACATTCTTTTGTAATATTCTCTTCTTTGAGATATATAGATCATAAATATCTTTATAAGTGTGTAAGGAAGCCCCAACATAGATTTCTTCTATAACTTTTTTGTCAGGTATATTCATTCTTTCAAACTTCATATTTTTAGTACTATTTCTATGATCTTCAATAGCTCACAAGGTACTGAGATGTTCCAGTATGGTGATTCCACTGCCATTGATAGAAATGCCACTGCTTCATCTGTTAGCCATAATTTATTCTAAGCTTTCTACATTTTCCTCCATTTTTTTTTAGGTGATATACTCTTAGTCCTTTATTTTTCTCTTCCATAATGAGATTACATTCTACAAGTGTTTGCCATTTGAGGCTCATTTGGGGATCTTTTAGCTAACTCTTACTCTTCAAATCTTTGTAAACTGGCTTCTGATCTCATTAATAAACTGATGGTGCTGTCAGAAGTCACTTAGTAAACTCTTAATTACTGAACATAATGATTTTTTTCTCAAACTTTATGCCACTTGACCTCTCTTTACGACTTGATATTGTTAATTATCTTTTCTTGAACATTCTCTTCTCTGGAATTTTGTGTCTGATCTCTCTTGGTTTTCTTTCTTATGGTCTGATTCCTCCTTCTTATTCTCCTTTCCTGGGTTTCATCACCTCTCTAGTTTTACCACAAGTTTTTGTCTTAGGTTCTTTTCCATTCCTCCTATCCTCATGCTTTGCAATAGTTCAGTTGCTTCTTGGTTGGCTGAATTAATGGTATTTGGAAGATAGTAATATAAAAGAAAAATACACAATTAATCTACTTGTTCAACCCTTGGTTAAAAAGCTATCAGTCTTTATGGTGAAAATTTTTTTTCATATCTTTAAGGAAATGTCTCAATAAATATGTCTTACTGCCTTTAGGAACTTGGTTAATTCAACTCCACCAACTCTCTCGTTTGCTTCTCAGATAACTGATGAATCTTAATGCCACTTATTTAAACTATTTCCACTTTTAATGAGATTAATCTCAGTACGCTTCAATTCCACTGGCATTATCACTGATTGTTGGACAGAAATCACACATTTAAAGGTCTAATAATTAAATGAGTACTTGTGAGTGGATAGAAAAAATAATTCTCCTCCCTCTTCTGCCATTTTGTCCTAGTCACTTGAGAAATATAAAGATGATTCAATGTTCTGACAGCATTTTTATGATTCTATCTACTTAATAGGACATTACAGTCAAAGTATTAATCATTTTTTTACTAAGAATTTTCCCAGATTTAGGCAGCCAGGTCTTTGAAAAGCAAACATAGTCTGTCAACTCAACCATAGTCAAACTCATTACTATGTTGAAGAATTTTTAAATGAAGAACCATTTTATTATTACGATAGAAGTAGGAACCCTTATTTTTTAGTTTTTGACATTTTTTCACTGTTTCATCTTATTGTGTTACCAGACGTGAAACTCTTGCTCTTTTAATGAAACATTGAAATAATATTGAATTCACATTTTTTGTCTTTAGTTTTGTCTATCAAGGTTTAGGAGTGAAATTATTTCATACAGTTCTCATATATTACTTCCCAATAGGTCGGTATTTAACTTGCACATGAGAATCATAGAAACCTAGAAAGCCATATGTGAACTGCAAACTTCTAAATGGTCAGATCTCCTTTGAAGATAGCAGTAAGCATAACACATATATTTATTCATCCAGACCATTTCATTGTGATTTTTACACTGTGATCAATACCATCTACCCTCAAGAATTCTGATACATACTTTATTTCTTTGACATGTGAATGATTAGTGGTATGACCAGTGCCTAATTTTCTAGCATTTCAAAGTTCCTAGATACTTTCATAGTTACTGTAGTAGTTTTAAGGAATATTAATTCGCCATTATACATCACTTTGACTGAGATTCCCTATAGCCCCCAGTAGTGAGAATAGGTCCCAGTAAAAATCACAGCTATAACCTTGAAGTAGTCAGACATGTTGATTTCCACATCTCAGCATGAGAACTTAATCCAATTTCTATCCAAATACTAAATGTCATTTTTCTCATCCCAGTTCACTGACCCACAAGTAATTTGTCGAGCACGATTTGACAATTCCCTATTTTTCACTTTCTTCCTCTCCTAATGGGGACACTGGTTTGAATTTAGGTGGGATTTTCGTGATCTTTATCATTATTTTATTATTTGAAGGCAAAAGCAAAAGGAAACTGAAAGCCCAGAGTACAAGAGAATGATGCCTTTGATGAATAATGAAATTCCTCATGGTCTACCGATTTGTAAGTCTGTAGTAATACTGCAAACACCAGGATTGACTAAGCTTCTTGAGGGTCGCAAAAACATAAAATGGACTACTTCAGAACTGCCAGCTAACTTTTGGAGCTTCCTCTATCTTGGAAGAAACACAAATACAACACACCCTGCCTGGTCCAGCCCAACCTTTTGTATAAAGGGTGTGTGCAACTGTCAGTTCCCTGGGGTGGTAGATGCAACATATGTTCTAATAAAAAATTTATTTGAGTCTCCTTGAATTAAATTTATAGGATTCTCTTCATTGTCTATTGTCTCATAGTCGTTGTCTCCCCACCTCTTCTCTAAGTTTCCTATATAGACAGAATATCCTAGCAGAAATGCTTTGAGAGGGCATATTTATATTGAACACACAAGCAAAAGAACAAGATGAATGGAAAGAGGAAATGAATTTCAGTTCCCTTTAAGCCTATGTCATGTGGTGAAAAGACCCATGGATTAAGTAGATAAAGACATGGAATTGAATATTGGCTGTATTACTTACAAACTGTATAACGTTTGGGAAGTTATATTTTTTGAACAAGGTCAATGAAGCTTTGTGTGTGTGTGTGTGTGTGTGTGTGTGTGTGTGTGTGTGTGTGTTTGTGAAACCATGGGTGTTTGTTACAAGGAATTTGTTTTTGTTTTTTCTCTCCAAGTGCAGGCAGTGATGGGTGGATAGAAAATAAATTTCTATTCATTTAAAAATATTTTTACAAAAAGTCACTTTGCCTCCTTGGGCTTCAATTTCCTCTACTATTAAATAAGACACAAAGAATAGACACTTCCTATTGTGTTCATTTTCAGCCCTCAATAACATTGTCAATGTAACTGCCAATATTATTCTACATAGACACTACAGAAAGTGAAGATACTCAGAGTCAGCCTACCCAAGACAGCAATGATATTATGTTATACCTTGGTCCTAATTGTTATGCAACTTGAGTTTCCTAAAAGCTAATTTTTGGGGTCATCTGTTGAGCCCATCTCAAGGAAATGAAAAGATATATATTTAATCCTGGAGAAAAGATATAATGCAAGAAGCCACAGAATCAAAGGGATCAGAGATTGAAACCTGGAAAGAACCTTAGAGGTGAGCTTGTCTAAAGCGCACATTTTTCTTATGAATAATTGGAGGGAGGTACAGAGACGTTCAATGAATTGCCAATGGACACACAGGTAGTAAACTCAGATCCTTTCACCCCAAGTCCAGCAGCTTTCCCCATACATCATGCTGGGTCTGAAATCCTCCTTGTTTGGCTCACCTCACATCACATCACTTCGTATAAGTCTTTCCAGGGCATGCCAAATTTCCAAATCACTGGATGGATCTATTAAAATTACATAGAATTTTCTGGGTATAAAAGCATAATATGCTGATCATTACTAATCCATAATTTAAACTAACTTTAAAATGCTTACTTGTAAAGGATTTTATCTTTTTAAAATTTATATATAATTTTTGATCACTTCTATAATTTCTTTTACATAATCCTATCAACCATGTGAAAGGCAAATGGAAATATTATATCCTCATGGAAGAAAAAGAGCCAGAAATTAGTAGGTATTTAACCAAAATTATTCAATAAATAACTTTATGATACAGAACAAAAAATCATATTTATTCACTTTATCTACTGAAGCATGCTGACAGGCACATAACTAACATTTTCTTTAATGGCCAGTTGGCACAGCCTAGTTTGCCTTTATGACAGAAACAATATGATTATTTTTAAAATTAATTAATTAAATAAATTAATTTAGAATATTTTTCCATGATTACATGATTTGTATTCCTTCCCTCACCTCCTCCCCCTCTGTAACCAATAAGCAATTCAACTGGGTTTTACATGTATCATTGAGCAAGGCCTACATCCATATTATTAATATTTGCAATAGAGTCTATATCCCCAATCATATCCCCTTTGACCCATGAAATCAAGCAGTTGGTTTTTTTCTGTTTCTATTCCCACAGTTCTTCCTCTGAATGTGGATAGTGTTCTTTCTCATAAGTCCCTCAGAATTGTCCTGGATCATTGCATTTGCTGCTAGTAGAGAAGTACATTATGTTTGATTGTGCCACAGTGTATCAGTCACTGTGTATAATGTTCTCCTGGTTCTGCTCCTTTCACTCTGCCTCACTTCCTGGAGGTTGTTCCAGTCTCCATGGAATTCCTCCACTTTATTATTTTTTTGAGCACAATAGTATTCCATCACCATCAGATACCACAATTTGTTTAGCCACTCTCCAATCAAAGGGCATCCCCTCATTTTCCAATTTTTTGCCACCACAAAGAGCATGGGTATAAATGTTTTTGTACAAGTATTTTTCCTTATTATCTCTTTGGGGTACAAACCCAGCAAGCATTAGGATTCTTACCATAGTATATGGAAATGAAAATCAATTGCACTATTATTTATCCCTTCTAAGGCATATACTATCATTATTTAAGGTTATTCAGTGGTCTTCATATATTTTCTCATTAAATCTCACAACATCCCTTAATGACAGAAAAGAGAAAAGAATTTAGGACTGAAACCAGGATAAAGACCAGGGCTTTGAATACAGTATCAGCATTTAAATAACATTGATAATACTGATAGCATTTACAAGTCTCTAGAAGGTAGAAACAACTGAGTTTCTATTTATTAATAAAAAATAATTAGCTAAAATAGAATACTATCAGAAACTTCCTCCTGGTGTCTCACGTTTATTTTTAGTACAAAATACTATTATTATTATTATTATTATTATCATTAATCTTATTTAAACAAATGATTTTATATTTGTGTTGGACCATTAAAATTACTAAGGGGCAGCTGGGTGGCTCAGTGGATTGAGAGTCAGGCCTAGAGATGAGAGGTCCTAGGTTCAAATCTGGCCTCAGACACTTCCCAGCTGTGTGACCCTGGGCAAGTCCCTTGACCCCCATTGCCTAGCCCTTACCACTCTTCTGCTTGGGAGCCAATACACAGTACTGACTCCAAGATGGAAGGTAAGGGTTTAAAAAAAATAAATTTCTGATATAAAAATTTTTTAAAGTGTATCCTGACATCATTGCCTTTGATTTCTATCAGTAAAGTGTATATTTCAAATGGTACATCTAAATTTAAATTTGTGGTAGAAACAGCCATAATGGCATACAAAATGTAGCAGTTTATTTCTTTACTCTCTTAAATTTAAAATAATTTTTTAGTCATCCTTAAATCCTATATTTATAATTTTAAACACATACACATGTATATATGTATCAATCATGTATCTATTAATGTATCAATCATCTAGCTACATAGATAGATATATATATATATAATCTGAAGGGTATCTTGAATACAAAGAATTCTAACTACATAAACCTATTTTTTCTGAGTTATTTAATTTCATTATTAATTTTCCCACTTATTTCTAAAAATAGATTGACCTTGAAAAGAGCATATGAAGATTTACTTTCATTTATTGGAATCTTTTAACTCAGAAATTACAGAAATTTGATAATAGCATTTTTGTTTATTCAAACTGTCACAGAGAAAAACAATAACATATTTCTGCTAGTATTATTTTTTTAATCATAGTGCCAGTAACACTCTCTCATGTCATGCTTAGAATCATTAATCCCAGGTATCAAAAATTATTTAAGATTGAAGGTGCCACAGTTGTACATATTGGCTCAGTCTATAGATCCCTAAGAAAGATTTAGTGCATTTTCAAAAGAATTTTGCAGGTAGGAGCCCAAATGGATTTTCAACTAGGCCTCAACCTTTTTGAAACCTACTGATGTTGAATAGTCTTTCACTGGTTGCCATGCCAACTGATACCAGAGGAACACTCTGCTGTGTGTTCATCCCCTAGAAAGCTTCACCAGATGTCTTCAACAAATTGCTATGAAAAGACTTTGGTCTGTCAGCCTTGTTAGAAGATAAAAATCAGTCTAAGAGACATCCCTGCCTCCACTTCTGATAAAACTAACCCATAAAATATGTAGACCTGCTATACTCTCCCAGTAAACCAGTAAAATCCCTCCTCTCCAACCCCAACTCTCCTTACTTCCTGTAGCAGGATTTTAAAATATTTATGTTCTTATTTCTACATGAGGCAGAGGCCGTTATGCTTTGCAGCTGACATTGTCTGGCAGTGTGGGGCTGGAAGCATCTGGCTGGCAGCAAAGAAAGAGAACAAGTTGATAAATTATTGATTTACATAAATCAACACCCTTTAAATATTGGTCTTTGGAAGAAAAAAGCTTTTGTATTATTTCAAGTGGAGGAGTGTTAAGATGATAAATACTGAGTCAGCCACATCATGATTTTATATTTCTAATCAAGCATATATAGGTATCACATAAATATATATGTATAGGCTGTGACTTATGGCTATAAAGGTTCAAATTTGGTTTTCTTGAAGATCCCACTGACAAACCATGTGATTTTCTTTGATATTTTTTATAGCTCTTCACCTTATCTTTCTGTACCATAATGTAGCTAGAAAATGAGCATTTAAGGAGGGGGAGGAAGAAATCAATCTCATCCTAAGGGTTACTTAAAAAAAAAAAACCATGAGTAATACCAAATAGTATACACAAAATGCAAAGTCCCATATTTGCATATACCAAATGGCATCTGTATGTTTAAATTGTAGGGTTGCACGTGCAAATGACTCATTAACTGGCAAATTACCTGTTTGCCTATGTAGTTATTCCACACAGTATGAAAATGTGTGAAATTTGCATATAGAATTGATGCTCCAGTCCCGGATTTTAAAATCAGAAGCTAAAAGTCTTAATGGAAAAATAGCAGCACAAAGGATTTCAAAGTCCTCTGAATTCTGTTTTGGATTAAACCTTATTTATTGTGCTTCACTTTCTATTCTGTGAAGACCTATCACCTCCTAGGAAAACTAAACAAAACTTTACCTCCTATCAATAGTCTAGTTTCATTGTTTGTTTTTTTAATTCTAGCAGTGTTGAAGTGCATTAGAAGTAGTATAAAATATGGGTGACTTGATGTAATCCCATCATTAACATAGTCTACCCTGGTTAGACCTTTCCAAAACCATTATTGCTTCATCAAAGCCAAAACAATCATAACTTTCATCTCTTTGATCAAATTCATTTTCTAAATTTGCAATTTTGTGGAATTAATTTTTCAAATGATATCAATCAATTCTATCAAAATTATTCCTTCTAATTATTATGCAAAGATGTTACTTTTAAATTTTAGTGGGATTCACAACAGGTCAGGGATATTGAAATCTTAATAGTGAATTAGTTAGAAAGCCAGGAAATTCTAGGTAGGAATAAAACTATGAGTTGCATTAATTTGGATTTTTTTAACCATTGAGAATAGTGGACATTTGAGGAGTATCAGGGATGTCCTTGTACAGAACAAAAACTCTAATAAATGAAAGAAGGTAGACAAGCTTTTCTTACTCTCTATTGAATATAAAATAAGGAGAAATTCTCAAATTGCAGATACTTTCAATAGACAGAAAGAAGAGTTCTATCATAATTGTCATAAATATGAGAATTTTTTCTTCATAAATTCTTTAACATAAATAAGCAAATAAACAATGACAAGAAAAAATAGCATAAATTTCCTTTCATCTGAAAGCTTGAATCTTATGTTATTTGTTTTTATGACAAAAAAATCCCTCAAATTTATTTAACACAAAGGTTAAACTTTTAAAGGATTAAATAGAGAGGTAGCTAGACCCTCTCAAAGTCTATCTAGTCCAATTCCCTCATTTTATATATTTATTTTTAAATCCTTACCTTCTATCTTAGAATCAATATCACACATTGGCTCCAAGGCAGAAAAGTGGTAAGGGTTAGGCAATGGAGTTAAGTGACTTGCCCAGGGTCACACAGCTAGGAGGTATTTGAGGGCATATTTGAGTCCAAGACCTCTCCTCTTTAAATTTGGTTCTCAATTCCCTGAGTTACCTAGGTCCTCCCTTCCCTCATTTTCAAAAGAGGAAATTGAAATGAAGAGAGGTTAAGTGATCTGCCCAAAATCAATCTGTGATAAAGATGGGATGTGATTCCAATTTTTATAAGATCATCACCATCAATCTCTGCAAATTACCAGCCTATCTCTATTTTCTCTTCATTACAAATTAGTAAAAGCAATACTTAAAATAATTTTAATACTTAAATAAATAAACACTTAAAATAATTTTACAGAAAAGTCAAAAAGGTGATATGAGTCAGTAATGATAGATGTCCTCGTGTGGAAATGCTTTCTACCTCTGTAGAAGTAGCTGCTTTATGACTTAGTTGATAAATACTAGGGGAACATCTGCGGTACAAAGTTTTGTGACTCATACAAAGTCATGTACCTACTAAGGTTCAGACACAGGATCTGAATTTGGGGCTTACTGATTCTAATGCCAACACTCTACCTATGACACTTTGCTTCTAATGGAGAGGAGCAAGGAGCTATGGGGATATTTGTATGTAAATTTCTCTCCTCACATATAATACACACATTATATATATGAATATGATTATGTATACATATAATTTTAGAGTTCATGAAAAATAGAAATGCTAAATTTGTAGGTCATGGAAATATAAAGATAATGACTATCTTATGTGACTGAGGTTAGTTAAAGGAGCAGGTTATGTGAAGAGAGGAGACTGGGGATCTGGGAGGTTAGCATACTTCAGGGAGGATTAATCAGCATATTCAAGTGCTCTAATATAAAGACTAGTTTAGAGCTTAGGCAGTGGTAGAGCTGCAATAGAATTTGAATGATGGTGGAGGTGGAGGGCTGCATCAAAAGGATTTGGATAGTCTGAATAGGGGGAAGTTTATTTAGTATGAAGATTTTAGAGGATTTTCTGCATCCATTGAGTTTTGGACACAGTGGATTATTCAATGTGTAACCTAGTCTAAAGGGAAAAGACTGCTCCTTTCTCTATGGTAGTAGAGGATACTTAAGAATCCTGAATAAAAGTGAAATGGAGCATATCCGACCTCTCAGACATTAAGTCCTGGATAATAATTGTAACTTTTGGAATCTGTTTTTGAAAACATTTTGAGATTAATAACAATCTTGTTGAAATCTCTGCAGTTTTACCATTTTGTACAATTTTAATTCAATAGGCACTTGGGATAGAAAAATAAAAACAGGGATGGACCTTCTTTGTCTTTAAAATATTTTACATGTAGGTACAATTTATAGTAATGAATTTCTGACATTTTGCAATCCTTTCCTTCTCCCCCCCCCCTCAGGAGGGAAGTAATATTTCATTGTTTTTTCATTTGTTATAATGCAATATATATCTGTGTTTATATATATATATATATATAAATGTCCATCATATTGTGAAAGAATACACTTATTGCTTATATAAAAGAACTTATGAGAGAAATAAAGAAAAAAAATAGTATGCTTCATTCTGTGTTAATATTCCATGAGTTCATTGGTGGAATTTGGAAATGATATAGCCATTCTGGAGAGCAACATGGAACCAGACTCAAAGGACTATAACATATGACTTTTAGTCTGTATTCCAAAGATATGAGAGATAAGGGAAAAGGATATACCTGGACCAAAATATTTTTATAGCTCTTTTTTGTTGTGGTAAAGAATTAGAAACTGAATTGTCCATTACTTGGGGAATAGACAAACATGTAGTATATAGTTATAATGGAATACTATTATGCCATAAGAAACTACAGAGTTCAGAATAGCCTGGGCATATATATATATATATATAAACTGATGCAAAGTGAAGCAAGTAGAACTAAGACAATAATGTATATAGTAAAAGAAATATTATATGATGATTAATTCTGAAGGGCTAAATCATTATCAGGAAAGAAAATTTCCAAGGGACTTATGATGAAAAATGCCATCCATTGCAAAACCCCCAAAAAACAAACAAACAAACAAACAAAAAAATTGTGAGAGTGATTGCAGATCAAAGCATGACATCTTGGACTTTTTTCTTTAATTTCATTTTTTATTGCATGTTATGTTTCTTCTATCATGATATGAATAATCAAAAATCTGTATTCCCTGAAACCACTGGTATGAATTATAGCAGACTATTTACCACCTTAAGAACAGGGCAGGCAGAGAGGGTGGGATAGATAAAATATGAATCCTAAAATTTCAGAAAACAATCATAAAACATTTCTACATATAACTGAAAAAAATCAAGGATCTCTCAATTCCTTTTATAGTAGTTGATGAGCTTTTTTTGTCATAAGTTCCTTGAACTTGTCCTGGATCCTTGCTTTGCTAATAATAATTGTCATACAGTTAATCACTATGCATTATTGTTGTTACTGTGTTTAATGTTCTAATTCTGCTCATTTCCCTTTGTATCCTTTCATATAAAATTTTCCAGTTTCATGGGTATGTGTGTGTGAGATTGTTCTGTTTGTCATTTCTTATGGTACAATAGTATTCCGTTACAATCATATACCACAACATATTCATCCATTTCCCAATTGATGGATATCCTTTCAGTTTCCAATTTTTTGTCATCACAAAGAAAAAAAAACTACTATAAATATTTTTGTACAAATAGGTCCCTTCCCCTATCTTTGATTTTTTTGGGACATAGATTTACTAATGGTATCACTGACACAAAGAGTATACATAGTTTTATGGTCCTTTTCCCATGCTTCCAAGTTGTTCTCCAGAATGGGCGCATCAATTCACAGTTCTACAAAAATGTATTAGTGTCTCAATTTTCCCATGTATCCTCCAACATTTATTCTTTTTTGTTTGTTTGTTTTATTAGATAATCTGATAGATGTGGTGTGGTATCTCAGGATTATTTTAATTTGCATTTCTTTAACTAATAGTGATAGGGGAATTTTTATATGAAAAAAATAATTTTAATTTCTTCATCTGAGAACTGCCCATTCATATCCTTTCACCATTTAACAATTGGAAAGTGAATTGTAGTCTTATAAATTTGTCTCAGTTCTCAATATATTTGAGAAAACAAGACTCTTGTAAGAGAAAATTACTATAAAATTTTTCCAGTTTTTGTTTCCCTTCTAATCTTGGTTGTCTTGATTTTGTTTGTGCAACCCCTTTTTAATTTAATGCTGTCAAAGTTTTACATTTCATATAGTTTTCTATGTGTTGTTTGGTTATAAATTCTTAACCCTAGGTCTGAGAAGTTCAGATCCCTTAGTTTATATATAGTATCATCTTTTATTTCTAAATCATGGATCCATTTTTCCTTATTTTTAAAGAACTTATATTATTCTTTTAAAATTGTAATGTTTTAAATTGATTTTTAGGCACATGAATGATTTAATTTTCCTCAAGATAGGCCAAATTTCTGTACAAGGAAATCACTATGATAAAAGTTTTCCACAAGAATATACCCCACCTCTGTCAGAAATGTCCACTACTCTGCTTTAATAATATAAAGTGAAATTGCTTGCCTTTTGAAATCTGGTATCTGGCTGTTAGAAATTTCATTTAGTTCACCTCTCTATCATATTCTAAAATGAAACTGGATGTTGCTTATACTGAACCAAACTTTTATACTCATTCCTCAAAAATAACTTTCAGGCAATTCAAGGAAGCTGAAGTCCTTTATTTTTCCAAATTACAGCGGCATTATGGGGGGTGGGATGGGGGTTAAGTCTCTGATTTCTATCCTCCACTGAGGCTGAGTTCTATGTATTGTCACAGATCTTTTGAAAAGGCCACTATATAATTCTGTAAATCAGGCAAGATTTGTCTCTTTGTCTACATCTATTCCATTATCTCTCTTGGGGAAGTTGGGTTCTACTGCTATAAGGAGTTCTGAAGTGTGAAAGTTAAATTATTGAATTCTTCATAGCTCTCTTGTTATTCTGGGAAGAAGAAACTTTTGTGGACATCACAATGCTGAGCAGAGAGGCCTCTGCTCATGGCCAAAAGGCAGCAATTGTCTAACTTCACCACAACTCTGTCCTTAATATGCTCCCAGCACTTATTGTATGGTGTAAAAAGGAGACACGACTTCAAGGAAGTTTTAGTATGGTTTGGGGATTCTGGATTTTTTGATGGCATAAATACCTCTGGCAGCCTAGTGCAACCCTTCTCAGAATCATGCGTTTAAATAACTAAAATAGAATGGAATAAAATTGAATTAAGGAGGACAATTACATTGAAACAAATGTATAATTTTCCCTCATCCAAGTTTATAGGTCAACTTAAATATATCTCTAGAATTTATGCTAAAAACCTTTGTACGACAAAAGTGAACATATAATCCTTAGCCTGACACTTCTATAATAAAATAAATACCTTATGAGCATGCTTTTACTTGTTTTCTCAGCATCAAGCTCCATGCTTGGCATATGAAATATACTTAGTAAATGCTTGATTGAATGACTAATTGACCTTCACAAACTGGATTCCTTCTGTGTTTCACAACATTTTACATGACTCTCCAACTACATTATGGTTCTACCAGAATAAAATGAGATTTAGTCTTTCACTCTATGATCAAAATGTATTGTCTGTTTTTTCTTTCTATAAGAACCCTTACCTCCCTTCAAGGCTTGGCTCAGGGGCTTGTATAGGAAGCCTCATCCTATCATATAACTAGTCTTCTCTCTCTTCTCAAATAATTCTCAGTCTCCTTGTTATATTAGTACAGTAAAATTTCAGTTTCTTTAGTATAGGAGCATGGTTTTTGCTGTTGTCTCCTCAGAGAATTAAGAATAGAAGGCATTTAAACTATTTGTTTAAATTGAATTCAGCTTGCTTCCACTTAAGTGAAGAGAATAACAATTAGTTTCAGAGTTTTGTTTCTTTCAGTCCAACTATGTTGAGGTCATTTTTTGCATGTGTGAAGAAATATCTGCTCCATCAGGGCATGGGAGGAGAGAGGCAGAGACAGAGACAGAGTCACAGAGAAAGACAGAGGCAGAGAAGGAAAGACAGACAGACAGACAAACAAATAGGGAGAGAGAGAGAGAGAGAGAAAGAGAGAGAGAGAGAGAGAGAGAGAGAGAGAGAGAGAGAGAGAGAGAGAGAGAGAGAGAGAGAGAGAGAGAGAGATACCCAGAAAGGCAGAGATACAAGAATATAGAGATAGATACACAGAGAAAGAGAGAGGGAGATATTGGGGGGTGGAGACAGAAAAAGACAGATATGAAAAGAGACAGAGACAAATAGTGGGTGCTATTGCATATTAGCATAAAAATGATTCTTTGCAATGCACTTATTATATTAGAATTCAGCTGTGGCAGAAAAAGCTGTGTGTCACTAGAATAATAGAACCTGCCCTGCATTTCAAACTTTAATCAGAAGTCTCACACATGCTTTGTCAATCCTGTATAAATTCTGGCTACTAAGGACATAACCTTGATCTCACCTGTGATTCTGATAAGTAGTTTTGTTCAGTTCCCAACTGTATATGATTTAAATATTTATTTTATGTCTTCTAATAAGGCCTTCGAAATGAGGATTGATCTCACAAAAGCTTAGATCTAGAATCTCTCTTGTTCATGACATTTTAAATGTGTTTCAAATTAAAACTTACTGTTCCACTTAGAGAAGTTAGATCAACCATAGGGATGAAGGAGAGATGGTTTAAATCGGCTAGTAGAATTGGTTGCAAACATTTGAAGTTACAGTATCAATTTTGTCATGCATGTGGAAAAACTGTAAAATAATCTATTGTTTTATTTATTTTTAATTATTTTACCACATCATCACTCATTTATTTCTTCCTGTTAATCGTTTTTTTGTTGTTCATTTATTTATTTATTTATTTATTTATTTATTTATTTATTTATTTATTTTTTGGTTACAATACTCACTTTATTTCCCTCCCTCCCCTCCACCCACTCTTCCCTCAGCCAACGCATAATTTCATTGGGTATTACTTGTGTCCTTAATCAGAACCTATTTCAATGATGTTACTTGCACTAGGATGTTCATTTAGAGTCTACATCCCCAACCATATCCATTTGATCCATGTATTCAAGCAGTTGTTTTTCTTCTGTGTTTTTACTCCCACAGAGTTTCCTCTGAATGTGGATAGTGGTTTTTCTCATAGATCCCTCCAAGTTGTTCAGGATCACTGCATTGCCACTAGAGGAGAAGTCCATTACATTCGATTGCACCATAGTGTATCAGTCTCTGTGTACAATGTTTTCCTGGTTCTGCTCCTCTCACTTTGCCTCAATTCCTGGAGGTTGTTCCAGTTCCCATGGAATTCCTCCACTTTATTATTCCTTTGAGCACAGTCGCATTCCATCACCAACATATACCACAATTTGTTCAGCCATTCCCCAATCAAAGGGCATCCACTCAATTTCCAATATTTTGCCACCACAAAGAGCGCAGCTATCAATATTTTTGTACATGTCTATTTTCCTTATTATCTCTTTGGAGTACAAACTCAGCAGTGCTATGGCTGGATCAAAGGGCAGACAGCCTTTTAACACATTTTGGGCATAGTTCAAAATTGCCCTTCAGAATGGTTGGATCAATTCACAACTCCACCAGCAATGCATTAATGTCCCAACTTTGCCACATCCTCTCCAGCATTCATTACTTTCCTTTGCTGTCATGTTAGCCAATCTGCTAGGTGCAAGGTGATACCTCAGTGTTGTTTTGATTTGCATTTCTCTAATTATTAGAGATTTAGAGCAGTTTTACATGTGCTTATAAATAATTTTTATTTCTTTAATTAAAAAATTGCATATTCATGTTCCTTGCCCATTTATCAATTGAAGAATGGCTTGATTTTTTGTACAATTGGTTTAGATCTTTATAAATCGAGTAATTAGACCTCTGTCAGAGGTTTTTATAATGAAGATTGTTTCCCACTTTGTTGCTTCCCTTCTAATTTTGGATACATTAGTTTTGTTTGTACAAAAACTTTTTAATTTGATGTAATCAAAATTATTGATTCTACATTTTGTGATTTTTTTTTTCTAGCTCTTGCTTGGTTTTATCAGATTTGTCAGGTCCTTTCCCAAAGATCTGACAAGTATACTATTCTGTGTTTGCCTAATTTGCTTATAGTTTCCTTCTTTATATTCAACTCATTCACCCATTCTGAGTTTATCTTGGTGTAGGTTGTGAGATGTTGATCCAAACCTAATCTCTCCCATTCTGTCTTCCATTTTTCCCAGCAGTTATCAAAAAGTGGGTGTTGGTCCCCAAAATGGGGATTCTTGGGCTTATCATACACTGTCCTGCTAAGGTCACTTACCCCTAGTCTTTCCCACTGATCTTCTATTCTGTCTCTTAGCCAGTATTGAATTGTTTTAATGACCTCTGCTTTATACTATAGTTTGAGATCTGGGACTGCAAGTCCTCCTTCCTTTGCATTTTTTTATAATTTCCCTGCATATCCTTGATCTTTTATTCTTCCAAATGAACTTTGTTATGGTTTTTCCTAATTCAGTAAAAAAGTTTTTTGGTAGTTCAATGGGCATGACATTAAATAAGTAAATTAATTTGGGAAGGATTGTCATTTTTGTTATATTAGCTCATCCTACCCATGAGCAATGAATGTTTCTCCAATTGTTTAAATCTAGTTTTAATTGTGTGGAGAGTGTTTTATAGTTGTGTTCATATAGTTCCTGTGTTTGTCTCGGCAGATAGATTCCTAAGTATTTCATATTGTCTAGGGTGATTTTAAATGGAATTTCTCTTTCTAATTCTTGCTGCTGAGATGTGTTGGAGATATATAGAAATGCTGATGACTTATATGTGTTTATTTTGAATCCTGCAACTTTGCTAAAGTTGTTGATTATTTCAACTAGCTTTTTGGTTGATTCTCAGGGATTCTTTAAGTAGACCATCTCTTCATCTGCAAAGAGTGATAGTTTGATCTCCTCAATGCCAATTTTAATACCTTCAATTTCTTTTTCTTCTCTAATTGCTACTGCTAGTGTTTCTAGTGCCATGTTAAATAACAGGGGATATAATGGGCATCCTTGTTTCATCCCTGATCTTATTGGGAAGGCTTCTAGTTTATCCCCATTGCAGATGATATTTGCTGATGGTTTTAGATATATACTGTTTATTATTTTTAGGAAAGGCCCTTTTATTCCTATACTTTCTAGTGTTTTCAATAGAAATGGGTATTGTATTTTATCAAAGGCTGAGCAAATAACAGAAAAAGGAGAAAGAAATTACAATAGACAGCTTCTATACAGGCAACAAACAAAGAGTAAACAGAAAAGAGAAGGAGGTGGGAACATGAATCAATAAAAAACAAATCCAAGCAAATTGGATACCGGCTTTGAAAGAATTCAAAATGCAATTCAAAACACAATTAAGAGAGTCTGAAGAAAATTGGGAAAATAACTTAAAAACTAAGATAAGTCATCTGGAAACAGAAAACAGTGTCTCGAAAGCCAAAATCAACCAGCTTGAAAATCAGGCAAAGGAGATGAAAGATGATGGGATTAAGTTCAGCTGGGTTGGGCTTGATGTGCCCTGAGGCCAAAACTTCCTGGATGGCTGTAGCAATATGGAGGGTCTCAGCCACTGTGATCAGGCTGACTGCTCTTTGCTCTCTCTTCAGATCCTTCCCCACCACCTGTGTTCGATACTTTGAGCCTGGCACAGCTCTGCCCACAAAGTACTTCCTCCAGACCAGTATCTTTGTTGGCCCAGAGTTTCCCGCTGCCGCTGGAGGCTTAGCACTCTAGGTGGGAGTGAATGGGTCTTGGGAACTTCCTTCTGCCTTCCACTTAAACCTCAGTATTCTCAGATTCTGGCATTTGGGGCCTTCCTTTTGGATTGAGTCCAGTAGGAGGGTTCCTTGGCTCTTTCTTGTTGTCAGGTTTGATTTTCAGTCCCCAGGAGCATTCAGTTTGTGATCAGTAAGGAATGGTTTTCAGATTTCTGAACTTCTGTTGCTTCTAAGCTGCCATCTTGACTCCACCTCCCTAATTTATTCTTTTAAAGATGGAAAGCAACTTGCATATGTACCATCTATACAATGTATTTATCTACAAACATTTGGTATTCTAAAAAATTACATTTCAAATAAGAATATAATAAATTATTAATTATTATAGATTTTAATTATGTCAGATATAATACTTAAAAACCCAGCAAGTATAGAAGTGTTTAAGTAGACAGATACCTACTAGGTAGTGCCAAATTACATAATGAAAAAATATTTCTTTTCAAGTGCACATTACTCATATTTAGGGCTCCATGCCTTCCACACCAAAGATTGTAGCTGTCCTCATATATCACGGTCATATTGGACATCATTTAAAGGAAAAGGTGATGTTGTTTAGAGTGCTGCAAGTTGTTTTTTAAATAGTTATTTAATATCACGTAAAAACTGGTTGGACATGAAATCTGAGATAGGGGCTATACCAACATTTAGTAAAACATATTGTATTGTTTTCCTCTGAAAAGAAGGAAACATTAACCTAACTTAAATGTCATAACTTTATGACCATTTATTTCATTTTACTGTTTTGAGATTTATTCAATTGAGTTTTCTTCCCTTTTTTAAAAGTTAAAATATTTTTCCATGGTTACATGATTCATGATTCTTCCCCACCCTCATCCCTGTCCCTTCTCTCCCTCTTCTAGGAGCTGACAAGTAATTCTAGTGGGTTATACATGTATCATTGTTCGAAACTTCTTTCCATGTTATTCATATCTGCAGTAGAGTGATCTTTTATTATCAAAACCCTAATCATATCCCTATCAAATTACCTGATCGATCATATGTTTTTCTTCTGTGTTTCTATTCCCACAGTTCTTTCTCTGTATGTGGATAGCATTCTTCCTCATAAGTTCCTCTGGATTGTCCTGGGTCTTTGCACTGGGGCTAGTAGAAAAGTCTATTACAATCGATTGTGCCATAATGTATCAGTCTCTGTGTATAATGCCCTCCTGGTTCTACTCCTTTTGCTCTGCAAAGCCCTTTCCAGTTCACCACTGATTTTAAAGTACTGAGTTAATCACAGAAATTCTGAAAGAACATCTCTTCAGTCTTTGAATCTATGGAGTTTTTATGAGTTTCTACAATTAGCATTTCAAATATCTGCTTCCAGTTAGTTTCATTGAAGAAACATTAAACATTAAAATGATAGTATTGTGCAGAGTGGCCATAGCATTGCCAGTAAACATCCTAAATATCCCTAATGGACAGCAATATTATGTTTAAAAAGGATCCAATGTCCATGGGATCATAGACTTAGAGTTGGAAGGAACTTTAAAAGTCATGCAATAATGAGATAATAAAGTCATAGATACTGAGTTGGAAGGGAACTTAGAGATCAGTTTGTCCAATTCCCTCATTTAACAGAGGAATAAACTGACGTCTGTAGAACTAACTGTAGAAAGTGACTGTTCAAGGGCAAATAGGTAGTAAATTTCAAGGCTAAGATTTTAAATCAAGTTCTTCCATTTCCAATTCTCATCTTCTTTCTTTGCACAATGCTGTATCATCATTCATAAAGCTTAATTGTAAATTATTTATTCAAATATCCCCATACCATATATATCCTTCTGCAAGTAGTAAAATTTAATAATAAAATGCAGGAAAGTCCTGCAGCTTAACTAGAGTGAAACAAAATAGGTATAGTAAAACTGGGAACAGAATTCCCAGACATTCTCTCCATAATCAGGCTATAGTTTAGGCTGGAACAACACAAATAAGACATACAGAGTCACAAACAAAATCTAGTTCAGCCAATTAACTAAACCACAATCAATTAAATAAACTTGTTCTTTGAATACATCATTTTTGTTCAGTTCACTGATGTCTGTCATTGATGTGTTGCTGCCCTAGACTGTTGTGGATAAAAAAAAAAGAATTATTTGCCCCATTGTTGCATTCAAAGAATTCACAATCTTCCAAAAATGGGAAGAGGAGGGGGATATACCAGATCTGGAAAGATTATTTGGAGACAGTTTGTAAATCTAAGGAATTTTTACTTTACTTGAATAGTAGTTAGAAACCATTATATTTTTACTGAATTTGAAGGATGCAGGAAAATAGAGGGCTTTTTTTGAGAAGATTAAAGTATTAAGAAAGTAGAGGATAAATTAGGTAGAGAGTCGGGCTTGGGAAGCAATCAGTTTTAGGAGGTTTTTACAATAATGTAAGTGAGTGTTAATATGGTCTTGAATTGGTGGCAGTGGCAATGAAAAGTTATTTTGCTTTTTGGATATCAAACTCAAATATATATGGGTCTCTGCCACTGCATGTACTTAGAAAACCACAAACTGACATCATCTGTACTGTTTTGTAATTTTATTTATGTTCTTAAATATTTTGAAATGACATTTTAATGTTTGTATTGCCAGTTTTTCTTTTGTACATTATTATAAAATCCTAAGTATTCTATCCCTTCCCCTCCTAGAAAACCATTGCTGTGGCAACAAATATTTTTAGAAAGGAAAAAAACATCAGCAGAATTTATTGATACATTTTTATAAGTCCAGAAATATGTGAAATATATGGATGTCCAACCTCCATGAAATGGAGTTTTATTTTCTATCTCTTGCTGTTGAACTGTTTTGGTCATAAATTGAAATGCTAATTATATGTGGATTTAATTTGTTTTATGAAACTTTGCTAAAGCTGTTAAAGGCTTCTATTAGTTTTTCTTTGATTCTATGGGGCTTCGTTATGTATATTAGCATATCATCTGCAAAGAGTGATAGTTTTGTTTCCACATTGTCTATTATAATTCTTTTCATTTCTTTTTCCCTTGTTCACATAGCTAACATTTCCAGTACAATATTGGATATCAGTGGTGTTAATGGGCATCTTTGCTACCCTTAATTTTATTGGGAAGTGTTCTAATTTATTCACATTACAGATGATGCCATTTATCACTTTAAGGAAAGATCAATTTATTCCAATGGTTTCTAATAGTTTTATAAGGAATGGATGTTTTATTGTTTCAAAAGGTTTTTTGTATCTGTTGATATATTCATGCGGTATGTTTTTGTTTTGTTATTGATATGGTCAATTACATTGATAGTATTCCTAAGTCCTTCATTCCTTGTATAAAGCCCATGTAATCATATCTTTTTGTTAGTGTTTTGTTTAAATTTTTTGGAAAATATTGAGTAGGGAGATTCATCTCTAGTTTTCTTTCTATTGTAGCTCTTTCTGGTTTAAGTATCAGTGTCATATGCATGTCATAAATAGAATTTGGAAGGATGCCTTATTCCTCTTTTTTTCAAAATATCTTATGTAGTATAGAATTAATCATTCCTTGAAAGTTTGGTAGAATTTGCTTATGAATTGATCTGGCCCTGGGAACTTTTTCTTAAAGAATTCTTTGGTTGTTTTTAGATTTATTTTTCTGTGATGGCTTTGATTAAGTATTTTGTTTCCTCTTATAGAATCTAGGCAGTTTATATTTTTATAACTATTCATCTATTTCACTTAGATTGTCAGCTTATTGGCATGTAGTCAAGCAAAATAACTCCCAATAATGACTTTAAACTTTTCATTTATTGAGATTTGACCTTTTTCATTTTTGATGCTGATAATTTGATTTTCTTTTCTTTTTTAAAAATGAAATTAATCAATACTTTATCAATTTTATTTATTCATCTTCATAAAACCAGTGCCTTTGCTTATATAATAGTTTAATATAATAGTTTACTTTCAATTTATTAATCTCTCTTTTGATATTTAGGATTTTCAATTTAGGGATTTAATTAGGGATTTTTAATTTGTTCTTTTTATTGTTTCTGTTTAGTTGCATGCCCAATTTATCAATTTATCAATTTGTTCTTTTTCTATTTTATTGATCTAATCACTTAGAGATATAGTTTTTCTCCTAAGTTTGGTGAAATACTTTGGTTAAACCCTATAAAGTTTGTTGTGTTGTCTCCTCATTGTCATTCTCTTTTAATGAAACTGTTGATTGCTTCTATCCTTTTTTCTTTTACCTTTTTATCCTTTTTGATGATTATTTCATTTCAAATTAATCTTTGGTCTTTTTATTGCCCTTTATTGAATATAGTTTTTATTACATTTTCCTGAAAAGAATACATTTAATATTTCTGCTTTTATTCATTTAGATCCGAGGTTTTTTTTTTTTGCCTTTCATATGTTCAGTTTCTGTGATGTTATTGTGTGCTTCTAAGAAAAAGAAAAATTCCTTTCTATTCTCATTCAGTTTTTTTCCAAAACTCTATCATGTTTGACTTCTAAAATGCCATTTTATTCATTGCCTTCTTACTTTTTTTTTTGCTTTGAATTTATTTATTTCTGAGAAGGAAATGTTGAGGTCCCCCAGTTCTAACATTTTACTATTGACTTTTTCATATAACTTCTCCTTTAGGAAATTAGATTCTATTCTATTTTGTGCAAAAATGTTTAATGTTGATATTGTTTCATTGTCTAGAGTGACTTTTCTCAAAATGTTATTGCCTTCCTTATCTCTTTTAATTAGATTAGTTTTTGCTTTTGCTTTCCCTATGACCATGATTTTTACCTTTGCTTTTTTTTACTTTAGCTGAGGTATAAAGGATTCTGCTACAGTCATTTCATGTTTACTGTGTGTGTTTCCCTACTTTAAATGTATTTTTCTTAGCTTATTGTGGGATTCTATTATCTAATTCACTGTACTATATTTTTCAATTTTATGATTTAATTCATCCCATCCACTTACACAGTTATTATTAGTAATTGTGTTTCCCTCTCTTATTTTCCTTCTCTCTCTCTCTCTCTCTCTCTCTCTCTCTCCCTTTTTCTTTCTTTTGCCAGTTGGCAACGATGATGGTTCAGATTTTAGTATTATAAAAATTTAGACTACTTAACTCTTTCTTACAGCTTTTTCCTATTCTCTATGATTTCTCTAAAAATACTCATATACAAATATTCATTGAGTAAGTTATTTGTTTGACTTAGATAGCTTAATTTAAATGCATACATTTTTAATACCTCCTCATTTGTTTGTCAGTAGAGGTAAGATGAAAGGTATAAGAAAAAGCCAAGCTCTCTCAAAATTCTGCTCTGAAAATCTTTGAAATAATATTGCAAATTGAATTCTGGAATGGTAGAAACAATAAAAAAATAAGTGTAACACATTTTCCCCCAGCCCAACCCAACTTAGAAGATCACAAGGAGAAATCTGTGACATTGAGGTAAATGCTAGTCTGAAACTTATTTAGTTGCAACATTGATTGTGGGCCTTGGAGTCAGCAACAGCAACTAGAGCTTTAAAAGCTCTCATGTTAAAGTCTCTGCCTTTATCATTTTTCATATTAGTAATTTGTTTTCTTCTTTCTAATTCTAAAATAAAATTAATCAGTGTTTTGACTTTTTTTAATAAAACAAGATCCTAATTTTTGAGTGTACATTTTTCTTTCAATTTCATTAATCTTTGATTTTCAGGATTTGTATTTTGGTGTTTAATTGGGGGATGTTAATTTATTATTTTTCCAATATTTTAGTTGTATGCCCAAATTATTGATATATTATTTATCTCTTTTATTCATATATACATTTTGATATGTACATTTTTTCCTAAGTATTGGTTTATCTGCATTCCATAGGTTTTGCAATGTTGTATAATTGTCATTTTCTTTGATGAAATTATTTATTGTTTCTCTTTCTTCTTTGACCAACACATTATTTTAAGCTCTTTTCTTCTGACTTTGGATCAATTCTTATTCAAAGGCATAAGATCAATAAGGATTTAAGCAATAGGGGTTAAATAAGTTGCCCAGGGTCACAGAGCTAGGAAGGATCTGATGTCAAATTTGAACTTAGTTCCTCCCAACTCCAGGCCTGACACTTTAAGCATTGTGCTAGCTAGATGTTCCTAACACACTCATTCTTTAGGATTAGATTGTTTCCCATTAATTTTTAATCTATGTTTTCATGACTCTTTATTATGTGTATTTTTATTGTACTATGATCTGAAAAGGGTACATTTAATATTTCTATTTTTTGGCATATGGTTGTGAGGGTTTGATTTTTTTGTTTTTGCTTCAATATAGTCAGTTTTTTTGTGAATATGCCATGAAAAGCTGAGAAAAAGGAATATTAATTTATATTCCCATTTTATTTTTATCAGAGGTCTAATATATCTAACTTTTAAAAATATTCTACTCCTCTCTTACTTCTTTTATTTTTATTTTTGGGTTTATCCATCTCTGAGAGGGGAAAGTAGGGTTTTCACATGTCTAGTTTATTGTCTATTTCCTACACTAATTCATTTAACTTTTCCTTTCAGAATTTGGATGATATGCTATTTGGCACATATTTGTTTAATATATTATTTCATTGTCTATAGGACCTTTTGGCAAGATATAGTTTCCCAATTTATCTCTTTTAATTAGTTCTATTTTTGCTTTCATTTTTTCTGAGATTTTGATTTTTAGTCCTGACTTTTTTAACTTCAGCTGAAGCATATTACATTCTTCTCCAACTCCTCATTTTAAATCTGTGTGTCTTACTGTTTCTATTGTTTTTATCATTAATTCTGCTATCAACATCTGTTTTATGGAGTTAGGCATTTTCCTTGTTTCTGTTTTCTTCTTTTTATCATTTTCTTTATCTCTTTATTTTTGTCCCTCCTCTAAAGTCTGTTTTCTTTCTGTTAACTTCCTTCTTTTATCTCCCATCATTTTTATCATCAGTCATTTTTCTTACCTCTTTCCCCTCCTCCTTCCCTATTTGGTAAGATAGATTTCTATTATCAACTGAATACATGTGCATTTTTCCCTATTTGAGCCAATAGATTGATGTATGTGATGTTCAAATATCGCCAAGCTTCCCAGCATTTTCCCTTCCACTGTAAAAGCTCTTCCTTTTGTGCCTCTTTTAGGTGAGAACATTTTTCTCATTCTTCCTCTCCTTTCCCTCTTTCCCAAGGATATTCCTCTTCCTTCATTATTGTCTTTATATTATCTCTGTATAATCAACTCACTCCTAATGTCCTCTGATTATGTAGAATCTCTCTAAACTTCACTAGTAATGATATAGTTTTTGGAAGTTGTATATATTATATTTCCATATAGAAAGATAAATAGTTTAATTTTATTGAGTACCTAATGACTTCTCTTTCATGTTTACATCTTTATACTGATCTTGAGACTTGCATTTGAAAGTCAAATTTTCCATTCAGTTTTGATGTTTTATCAGGAATGCTTAAAAGTTCTCCATTTCATTGAAAATCCATTATTTGCTTTGAAATATTCTATTACATTTTGTTGAGTGTGTTATCCTTAAAATATACAATTCTAATTCCTTTGCTTTTTTTAAACTTCTAGTTTCATCTTGTATATACTTTCATAGCTTTGCATCATTTCTTTCTGACTGCTTGAAGTATTTTCTCTTTTACTTGAGGGTTATGGAATATGGTTACAATAGTTCTGGGAATTTTTATTTTGTGATCACCTTCAGGTGGACTCTTTCAATGTCAATTTTACTCCCTCATTCTAAGATATCAGGGCAGATTTCTTTTACAATTTCTTGAAATGTAATATCTAGACTACTTTTTCTTTGATAATGATTTTCAGGTAATCTTATAGATCTTTAAAAAAATAATCCATGAATTATTTTCTAGGTAATTTTCCCCCAGACATTTCACATTTTCTTACATCTTTTCACTCTCTTTACTTTTTTTTGATGTCTCATGGAGTCATTAGCTTTCATTTACACAATTATAATTTTTAAGGAATAATTTTCTTCAGGGAGATTTGTATTTCCTTTTCTACTTAGACAATTCTGGTTTTTAAAGTGTTATTTCCTTCAGGATTTTTATGTTCCTCTTTCTTTTGAAAATCATTTTTTTAGCTCTTCCAAGCATTCTTGTCACATGTTTTTTCTTCAGTTTTTGTTTCTAAATATTTTGTCATAATTGTTTTCTGAGTTTGTGTTGTCATCTCCTCTGTCACCATTGCAGATTTTTATGGTCATTTTTTAATTGTTCTTTTCTCATTTTTCCTACCCTATTTCTTGATTTTGTGTTTTATAGTTGGGCTCTGTTCCTTACATGGAGTAGGGATGTAGCAATGTCTCAAGTATTTTGTACTGCTGTTTGAAGAGCTAGTTCTGTGGATTTGGAAATTTCCAGTGCTTTGAAGCTTGTAACATCTGGGGAGAGATGTAGTCACTATGAATTTGGTCTGAATTCTTGATGTTACCCAGGAAGAATCCTTGTTCCCTCAGGATTGCAATTAATACTGTTCTTCAGGGTTCTTGATTCTTTGGGATGAGAAATGATACTTTTCTGCAAGATCACTGACCCCTCATGACCAAAAACAATATTGCCCCTCAAAATCTGCCACTTAACTATAATCCAGAAGTGGATATAGGCAATAGATTTGCCCAGCAACATCTAGTCTCCTATCTAGTGCTTGCACAAGAATCTCTGTAATATCTTTTTGACCTATTGTCAGGTCTCCCTACAGTTTATAGCTTCAAAGATCTCAAAATTGATGCTGTTTATGTCATCACCTCCTCGTCCCATCATTGGTGACTCATCCACAGGCACTGCAGGTCAGCCTCTGGCCCTCTAGTCACAGGTCTCTCCTAAGTTGTTTTGGCCTGGACAAAAGATTTGCACTGACATTTTGTTCATTCTGACACTCCAATATTCAATTTGGGACATTGTTTTAAAGTTGTTTGGTGGAGAATGCTGGATGACTTCAGCTGAGTATTTTCTCTACTCCACCATCTTCATTTCACTCTGAAAGTCCATAGTCAACAAATATAGTCTTTTAAAAAAACTTATTACCTCTCTTCTAGTATCAATTCTAACAATTAGGCAATCAGGGTTAAGTGATTTGCCCAGGCTCACATAGGGTCTGAGACTAGATTTGAAGTTAGATCCTTCAGGCTCAAGTTCTGGCACTGTATCTACTCTACTGCCTAACTGTCTCTAACAAATAGAGTTTTGATAACTAAATTAGAGAGAGCAAAACTAGGAAAAAGGAAATTATAGTCTAAATTCCTTAATAAATATTTAGGCGATTTTTTTTAAATAAATACAATAATAGCAAGAAGATAATAGTAATATATCACAAAGGTTTCATACCCTATAACCAGACAGAATTTATGCCAGAAGTACAGGGCTAATTCAGTATATAAAAAAAACATAAATCTAACTGACTATGTCAATAAAATAATCATCCAATTATGTCAATAGATATAGAAAAATATTTTGTAAAACAAATTTTAACACCCATTCATTAGCCTTTCTCAAAATGATAAGCAGTTTTTTTCTTAAATAAAAAGCAATTATTTTCTCTAAGGAATCAAATCTAGACATCTTCACAATAAATCAAGATTGAAGGAAGATTTTAAATTATATAACATTGTATTAGAAATGCTAGCTATAATAAGAAAAGAAAAAAATAATAAAAAAGGCAATGAGAAAAAAACTATCCCTCTTTGAAGATTTCTGTTATGATGTTATACATGAAATAATCTAGTGATTCACCTAAAAACAGTAGTGTTGAAACAATTTATAAAGTCAGCAGAATTGTAAGATATTAAGAAATCCCACACAAATCATCAGCATTTCTATATACTACTAGAAAAGGTCATCAGAAAGAGATAGGGAAAGAGAAATTCCATTAAAAATAACGGTAGGTAATATGTAATACTAGTGAATCTGCCTATGAACATAATTAAGGGATTATATGAACATTATCATAAGACTCTTCACACAAATAAAGACAAACAATTCAAGAAATCTTATTTGCTCTTGAATAGTCTAAGTTAATATTAAATATTAATTTAATATAGTTATTAATTAATTTAATAAGTTAATATTAAACTGATATTTTTACATAATTAATTTACTTATTTAGTGCCATAACAATCAAATACCAAGAAATCATCTTGAAGAACAGTACAAGGATATCAAGAGAATTAGAGAAAAAAATGAGAAAGTAAGTGATTCGACAGTACTAGATTTCAACCTACAATGCAAAATAGTAAAAACCAAAAGAATCTTGTTCTGGCAAAGAAAAAATGATAGATCATGAGATTGGATTAGGTAAGCAACACACAGTAGAAAATAGGGACTAAAAGTGTTTGATAAACCTAGAGATTCAAGATCTGGGGGCCCCAAAAAAATCCATATTTGACAAAAAATTACTAGCATGACTGGAGAACAGTTTGGCAGAAATTTGGCATAGACCAACAGCTCACATAATATACCAAAATTAGATAAAAATGCATTAATAATTTAGACATAAATGGTGATATCGTAAATAAAATAAAGCACCATTGAAAATTTATCTATCAGATATATGGATAAGATAAGGTTTTATGATCAAACAAGAAACCAAATGGATCATAGGAAGTAAAATGGATAATTCTGATTCCATGAAATTAAAAAAAGAAGTTTTCAAACAAAAACAGTAATGCAGTCAAAATTAGAAAGAAATAGAAAACTGAGTGTGGAGTTTTTATAGTTAAGTTTCTCTGGCAATCACTTAATTTCTCAAATATAATGAAAACTGAATCAAATTTATAAAAACAAGAGTCTTTCCCCAAATGATAATCAAGGGATATGAATAGACAATTTTCAAATGGAAAAATCAAAGCTATCAATAGACATTATAAATCATTACTGATTAGAAATATGCACATTAAAAGAAAACTCTGAGATACCACCTTCTACCTATCAGGTTGTTTAACATGACAAAAAATTAAATTACTTATGCTGGAGGGGATGTGGGAAAACAGGGATATTAACAGTATTAGTAAAGTTGTGAACTGGCCCTAACATCATGGAAAACAATTTGGAACTCTATGCAGGAAGCATCTTTAAACTTTGCATACCACTTGACCCTAACAAATTACTACTAGCTCTGTATTCCAAAGAGATCAGAGAAAAGAGGAAAGGATCTATTTCCTTCAAAGTATTTATAGCAACACTTTTTTTGTGTGTGTATGGGATCAAAACACTGAAAAGTGAGAAGGATACCCATCAGTTGAGGAATAGCTGAAGAAGTGTTATATGATTGTGTTGGAATACTATTGCTCTATAAGGAAAGATGAGTAAGATGCTTTCAGAGAATCCCAGGAAGACTTATATGAACTGAGGCAAAGTGAAATGAGCAGAAACAGGAGAACATTTAAATGGTAACAGTTAATTTAGTAAGAATCATCAAAAGTGAAAGACTTAGATACATTGAACAAGACAATGATCCAAAATACTTCAACTAGACTCATGTTAAAAAGTACAATCCATACCTCCAGAGATAAAATTGATGAACTCTGAGTGTAAATTGAAGCATGCCTTTCCAACTATCGTTATGTCCCTTAATTTTCAAAAGTTTTGAAAATATGCCTATGATGGAAATATATTTTGCATGACTTCACATGCATAATTAATATCATATTTCTTACCTTCTCAATGATTGGGGGAAGTACAGAAGGAAGGAAGAGTATTGGAGAATTCAAATAAAAATGTTAATTTTTAAAATGATCTACTAAAAATCTTTTCATTTAACTTTCACATAATTCCTTCTTAGATATTTTTGTTCTACATTTTACATTTTGATGATCATATTTATAGATAAATGTAAGAGGACCAAAACAGAAGTTGAATTTTTCTTCCTTCTATTTCTTCATCATAATTAGGCTCATTTATAGATTTCTTGAGCTCAATTCATATTTATAAATTCTAGTCAAATGCTAATATGACCCTTTTTCCATTTTTTTTTGCTCCTTGTGAAAGAAAATAACAAATATATCTTTTGGGTCTATAAAGGAAGCTAAGAGGTTTAATTTTTCTTTCTGTTGCTTTCCCATCTGTGTCAGATTGTTTAATTCTTACACCTAAGATATTAAAACCAGTCATTTTTTAAAGATGCCCATTTTGAAAGGATCAATGACCCTGTGAATCATTTCAGTTTGATTGAAACAAAAGTTATGAATGTACTTGTTGTGAAATGATCTCTTGAAGGTCATGATGACTTACCTTTGTTACACTGTACTGCTTTGCATTTAGGAAGAGTCAGTGATGAAACCTCCATATCAATATAACGTTAGGAATTCCAAGCTTATAAACTAAGCGGCATTTGCTACCCATTTAGTATATTAAATTGCTGCAAAATCTTTGCATATGTTTTACCCTTTCCTCTACTACTCTGTTAATGATGTTGGTGACTCTTGCTTTGGATCAGGCTTGTTGAGCCTGTTTCTTCAACATTCATGCCCATGACTCTTCTCAGACTACTTGGGGATGCTTTCATCTGACCACAGAAGGAGAAACTGCTTATCAGTCAGAGGAAATACTGTTCCCAGTTTTTATATATGAGGAATTTGCCCTGTGGGTCAGATTGAACAGGACAAGGCCTTTATTTGTAAAAGATGGATAATACTTTCACCTAAAGCTGCCCTATAAATTTTGTAGAATAAAAGTCTTATTTAAAAAAGAGAACTTCTATCTCCTCCACAAGTTATTTAGTTCTTTCAGGTTTTGTATGTGACCTTATAAATTATTAAGGCATGATGGAAATGAAAAGTGTAATCCCCAGAATACTGAGGCCACTTTTACACTGATGGAATTTACTGGTGGATTCACTAAATGACTGGCAACTCCACCAATTTCCTAATAATTCTGCCAGAAAGGAGGGGGAGGGGTTCACAACAGGATTTTCACATGGTCCTATCTATGTATATCCAAATTTAAAACTCTTTCTCTGGTCTGACCTACCTTGAAGATTCCACCGACATTCCTGCCAGAATCTGACTATGAAACTCTATCGCTCTCCCATTATCCCTGATTATGTTTTCTTCTAATTTCTCTACTACTCCCATTTCAAGAGCAGGTTTTCTTTTAAAATATAATTTTGCACAGAGTAGTGCCATAGGAATACTGTAAGTACCAAGAAATTATTTGAGGAAGATTTTGATAATAATGATATTGAAAATAATAAATCTGCTATTCTGAAATTTGTTTGTCAAATTCTGTTCCATATGTTCTGTTGTCATTTAAGATATGAGAGCTTTAGGAAGACAAGATATAAAATTCTCTATCAAAGTCTATTTACTAGTTCAAAATCTGGCTAAAACATTGCTAAAGAAGTGAAAAATAATTCATTACTTACCTTGAGTGTGAATTTAGCCAGAAATTTCAAAAAGGAAAACTGAAATTGTGATACTTACATAGTAGATGGAAAGATTACTTCTGAGTCCAATGCCTACAGTTACTACCTCAAAATGGTGAGAAATATACCAGATAAAGTGATAGAAGCAACAAGAAGAGAATACAGAAGCGAATTCCAACAAAAACTTATTGTAGGAAAAAAGGAGGAAAATAAAGCTCATTTTTCAAACCACAACACCTAGGTACATTGTTTACACTCCAATCATGCATTAATATGTAGGTGTGCACATTATAGGAATGAGGTAAATGGCAACAAAAAAGCTTTTGTAGTCTTAGCCAGTATTAGAGGAAACATTACACCCAGCGTTAAGGTAGCAATAGTCTTGCTGTACAACCACGCTTCATATAAGGGTCATAGAAGAGCAAAAGAAAGAATGAGAAAGTACAAATTTAACAATTTGAAAATGAGATTCTAGACACTGACTTAATCTTGCCATCCTCAATAATTTCCAATATCTTTGAAACTAACCTCCATGAAAAGGCCTTTCTTAATTATTGCCTTCACTTTCCCTCTCCTCAAACTCTTATAATTTGGTTTCTGTCTCACCAGATCACGGAAACTTTCCTCTCCAAAATTTCCAATGTTCTCTTAGTTACCAAATTTAATGGCCTTTTTTAGTCTTGCTCTTTCTACAGAATTGATCATTGTTGAGTTCTCTCTTCTTTCTAAGTTTTTGGGACATCAGTATTTCCTCATTCTCCTTCTACCTATCAGATTGCTCCTTCTCAGTTTCCTTTCCTGGATCCTTAACCAGATTACTCCTTATCATGTCTCACAGGGACAATTCTTGAATCTACCTATCCTGCCACAATCTTTCTTCTGACATTCAGCCTTACATTTCCAACTTACTTACAGATTTATTAAACTGCATGTCTAGGAGACAACTAAAATTCAACAAGTTTAAAACTCAACTTGTTGTCTTTCTCCATAAACCATCTCCCCCTTCATAATTTCCCCATTAATGTGAGTTAAAGGCCATCATCCAGTGATGTCATTTTGGTCATGTTTGAGTACAAAGGACAACTTCCACCAAGCAATCAACCAACCAGGTCACATTATCAAAAATATTTGCTCCCAGGCATCTGGGAAGCACAGTGGATTGAGAGTCAGGCACAGAAATGGGAAGTCTTGGGTTCAAATCTGTTCTCAGACACTTCCTAACTGACCCTGGGCACTTGACCCCTATTGCCTAGCCCTTACCACTCTTCTGCCTTAGAACCAATACACATTATTGACTTTAAGACAGAAGGTAAGGTTTGTAATATATATATATATATATATATATATATATATATACATATATATGTATGTACATATATCATATTTATAATTCATTATATAAGTTACATATTTAAATATATGGGCATATGGATGTAATTTAATATCAATATCTTTACTTGATAATTTTATATTGTATGATGATACTCTTGCAGTTATATTGAATATATGATTCAAGTTAGAATTCATTGTTAACATAACGGTCATTCTTTTGCACTGTAGATTTGCCCATCAGTGTGTTTTCCTCATTAACAAAATGGAGAATAAAATACTTGTATAATATAACAAATAGGTTGTGAGTAAATTACTTTGAAACCTTGATGATGTAAAAAATAGACTCGAATACAGGACTACAATCCCCATGAGCCTTTGCTCCACTTCCCCAGGATGCCTTGTAATCTTACCTGGGCCGAGATTGAGAAGGTATTTAAGCTGATTCAAAGGCTTTTGAAGGGGCTTGGCTCTTTTTGGACTTCTGTTTTGGAGCAGACATGGCTTTTTTCATAATGTAGGTGAGGTTGTGTCTAGGCCATTCTATGACCTGGACACGTGTTTCTTATCCTGTATTTTCTTTGATCCTCAATCTTCAATAAACCTCTAAAAAAATATAATACTCCTTGCAGAGAGAAACTAATTTCTACCTGCCTCAGTCTCCCTGTCTCCCCTAAATTTTAATCTTTACAATGAGAAGTATTAATTTGAGGCAACTAGGTGAATCAGTGGTTAGTAAGCTGGTCTTACGGTTAGAAAGGCACGAATTCAAATCCAACCCGAGATAATCCCTAGCTATATGATCTTGGACAAGTCCCTTAAACACTTTCTAATTCAGTTTCTTAAACTGTAAAATAGGGATCTCTGAAGGTTGTTGTGTGGCTACAATGAACGTTGTGAAGCATATGGTATATCTTATAGTTCTATGTAAAAGCTGAATATTATTACTAAATATGAGGTATTTTTAATATCCTTATTCTTTTCTTTCTCTTTTAAATAGTTCACCTAAAATAGTTATCAGATAACAAATTATTATTTGATTTTTAAAAGTTTCATATTTGGTAAACTTTTGAAAAGGTGGAAAAATGATTATTTTGTAATTAAATAGAAGTATAAGTTTATCTTCTGTAGATTTATTGAAAACATTTTAGTCCATAAAGTCCATAAGCATACTGAGTGACAAGAATGATGTGTTCTTCATTCTGTTCTCATGTGATTTTGATTTATTTTAGTAGGTTTCCGTATTAAAAAAAACCAAAAAACCCAACACTTTATTACACGTATTTGGGTGGTTATGAAGATTTGGTATGGATAACTATTAAAAATGTTCAAAATATCTTTTGGATAATGTTATTTATGGGCAATTATGGGCAACATGCTTTTCTTGTTGTTATTGTTGTCATGATATTCCAGTTACAATACAACTATGTTTTTGTTGTTTTTTCTCAGGCATGATATTTTGAGGATTATATTTGAAATGAAGAAATGTGTTAGTTTTGTGATATTTTGCACCATTTCTACTATTTCCTGGCAAAATATACATTATTCAATAGGCCAGAATTTCTTAAGAATGTCTTTTCTGGATATCTTATAGGTATAGGTATCATAGCACTCCCCCTGATTTTGTAAACAGATCTGAATGATAGTCCCTTTAAAACTTTCCATCGCTGATCAATTTGAAGTAGATGCCATCTATAGAGGACTTTTTGACTCTATAATTGGAGCTTAGTGATTTCATAGGCTACATGCTATTACTGTTTTACATTCAGTGGAGTTCATTTACTATTACTACTACTTCTCTATTCTTCACATTGCTCAGCTACGAAATGAAGAAGTTGACCTTAGTGATCTGTAATGTTCCTTTCCATGCGAAGTCTATAATTCTATAGTCCTGCAATATCAAGTAAATAGTTTTCTTATTTTCCTTGGCAATTCTACAGAGCTGTGTAGTGCTTTCTTTTTCCTCTTCCCACAGCATAACTCACTGAGCAGGAGCAGATACCTGCATTATCATGTGTGCGTAGATAGGTATTTCTTACTTTTCTACTGTGTATGAGAGAGGAAGACAATTGTAGAACTTTTGTTTCAATGACTTGGAAGAAGACTGCTTTTTAATTTATTCATGACAAAATATTCGAATATGCTATATTACCAAATAGAGATTAAGAAAGATCACATTTCTCTAGAGCAATTGAGGAATCCTAGGATGACGATATTTAGTAGGAAAAATGTCACTGTCTATTCTTAGCACAAGGGGAAAAAACCCACAGACAATTGCTTGAGCACAGGATCGGGGAAACAAAAAAAAAAATACCTTTGAACTAGTCCTAACTTTAAGAGAAGAGAAATAATATCAGTAAATAGTTTCAGACTGACAGTAACTAGTTAGGTCGATGGACAACCATTTCATCATTTCTCAATTTCTATTCATTTTGCCTAGTTCCATACATTGTCAATATGTTTGACCCAGAAAGTCAGTGGGTTGCCCAGGGAAATACATGAGCACATAGGCCATCACATGATGTGTCTTTTCTGGTTAAGCAGTGCACAGACAACTGATATGGAAGGCTCCAAATTACAATTCTTAAAAACTTTTTTCCTCTCTTTTTTTCCACTCTCTTTAGATCTACTACATATTCTTGATAGGTTTATGTCCAATCTGAATTTACTTCTTTAAGGCTTTATTGTAGATGTTTTTAAGTAATTTCCTTTTTTGAGTTTATGTCTTGAGCTTCGCTGTCATCAAAATAGTTTTTTATGGTGAGGTATTTTTGGTGGCTTCCTCATTTTCCCACCTTTCTTTGGATTTTATTAGTATTAGTATTATTAGAATTAGTATCAGCTAACTTCCAAGGTGGATGAATGATCTGGATTATTGTCTTTTAGATCCTGCTTCATAGAACAATCTCAGAGTCTTGAGGTTTTTGCTACTTACCATATAATGTGATATGGTGAGAGATCTTGGTTACCGCTCTCCTTGTCTACATTATGATCCTTATATAACTAGAGCCCTTGCTTCCTCATAACTATGACTACTTTCCCCCCCCTGGAACTACAATCTGGAACAGAGTAATGGAAGTTGGAGATACTAAATGGAATATCATCTCACTCCCAGTGCTAGCCTAGGGTCCCTTGTAATCTCTTTCTGATAATGTATTTAGTCCGTTATCCATTATTGTGTAAAACTGCTGTTGATGTTGATGTCATTCAGATGCACTCCAATCTCATCATGCTCTGATCAGACAACAGCCACAGTGTCTTCAGGCATCTTTTTCTGTCTTCTTAAACTGCACCAGGCTGGAAAAAGTATTCACTGTGACTTTTTCATGGAGTTCAGACTTTTTTTCAGCTTTTTTTATGCACTTATTTGATAGGAGAGGTTTTGGGGAAGGTTTAACCTTTATGATCTTTCATCTTGCCATCGTGCCCTGATTCTAGAATTTATAATTTAAGAGACCATTAAGTTTATGGCAGATCCCTTCCAACACATTCTCATTTCTTCTTAATACAAGGGGCTAATGCAACAAAAGACCTACTAAAAGATAACCTTTATTACAAAGTATAATCCTATAAATAGAAGCCACCTGTTGATGCTCACTCCCCAGCCCCTCCAGCACTGATACATTTTGCCATTTGCCAATAATGGCAGACTGTAATGGCAAGAAGTGCAGAAAATATAGCTAACTCAGCTTAGTTAAGAATGGCGTGCCATTCTTAAGCCAATCTTTTTTATTTACAAATAAGTCACTAAAGTAAACAAAGCTTTTTTTTTTAAGAAACTCATGTAAATTAGGTACTTTAGACTAAGTTAGAAAAGGAAAGATTAGAGGAGCCTAGATACTCCACTCCACTTTACTAAATATATTGGAAGATACATGGCATGAATCCTGTTCCAAAGAAATGAAAACTAAAGTTTTATTGATCAACTGAAGGATGACTAAACAAATTAGAAAATTTGAATACAATTCAATATTATTTAGCTGAAAGAAATGACAAAAGGCATGATTTTGGAGGAAGTTAGGAAAACACTGATGAACTGATGTTGAATGAAATGAGTAGAATCATGAGGCAATTTATATAGAAGAAACATGTAAAGATAAACAATTATCAAATACTTAAAAATTCACATTAATTCTATTTTCAACCATAAAGATGAAAAATTTATGAGGAGGAATGTTATCCTCCTCCTCCTCACAATGACCTTTCATCTCATATTCAATGCTATGTGTTAATACCAAGGCAGAAGAAAAGTAAGGACTGGGCAATGCTGGTTAAGTGATTTTCCCAGGGTCACACAGCAAGAAATTGTATGAGGCTAAATTTATACACAGAACTTTCCATCTTTAGGACTGGCTTTCAATCCACTGAGCCATTCAGTTGCCCCCAGGGGATACTTTTTATTATTATTCAACTTTATTTTTCAAGTCAAAAATTTTTCCCTCTAGTCTCCTCTCCATGTCCCTTAAGAAGTCAGGAAATTTGCCAAAAAATTACAAATATGAAGCGATTCAGAACAAATTTCTATATTAGCCAGGAGAGAAAAACAAAAGAATAAGAGATAAAGAATTAAAGGAATGAAGGAAGAAAGTAGAAATAAAGAAAAATGTATTTCAGTCTGTACTATGAGTAAATTGGTTAGCTGTCTGGAGGTGAAAAGTGTTTTTAATAATGAATCCTTAGAATTGTGGGGAAATCGTTTTGCTGATCAGAATTATTAAGTCTTTCACAGTTGATTATTTTAACAATATTATTAATATGAACCATTTTCCTGGTTCTCATTTCACTGTACATCAGTTCATATATGTGTTTCTAGGATTTTGTGAAACTACCCTTTTCATCACTTCTTATGGACCAAATATGCTACATCACATTCATACACTAAAACTCTTTAGAATGAATTTTCAATTTTTATACAATTTATTTTTTCCAGTTGAGTAAAACAATGTTTAAGATTTGTTTTCTTAAATTTAAAGCTCTAAATTATTTCCCTACATTCTCTCTCTATCCTCTCTCAGAGAGCAAGCAATTTGATTATATTTATTATATGCATAATCATGTAAAATATATTTTCATGTGGGTTATATTGTGGAAGATGACACAATCAAATCAAAATTCAAAAAAGAAAAGAAAGTAAAAATTAGTATGATTCAATCTGCATTCTAGTTCCATCAATTCTTTCTCTGGAAGTGGATAATATTTTTCCTCTTGAGTTCTTTGGGATTGTCTTGGATTATGGTATTGCTGAGGATACCTAAGTCGTTCACTTAGATCATTACCTAATATTGCTATTATTTTGTACAGTGATTGCCTGATTCTCTTCAATTAACTTTGCATCAGTTCATGTAAATTTTTCCTAGTTTTTCTGAAATATCGTTTTCATCACTTCTCATAAAAGAATAATATTCCTTTACAATCATATATCACACCTTGCCTAGCCATTCTCCAATTGATGGCCGTTCCACCAATTTCCAGTCCTTTGCCACCATGAAAAAAGCTGCTATAAATATTTTTGCAAAGAAAAATACTATAAATGAAACCACATGGTTCTGTCAATAGACATAGAAAGATCTTGACAAAAGAGAACACTAAATTATTTTAAAAACTCTAAAATCAATAGGCATAGATTACTTTATTATTATTGAAGAAAATTCTTATGAGAATGAGTAAAGTATAAGTGCTACTATGAATACATACATGAATAAATATGGAGACATGAAACCATAGTGAAATTTTCATGTGCTCACATACACACATATGTATACAATGTTTACATGTAACTACATAAATATTTAATTATATCATGTGTAAATATTGAATAATAATTATTGTAACAATGCAAAGGAGAAAAATTAAAGGATAAACATTAGCAAAAATGAAATTATTTCCCTTATTTTCATATGAGAGTGGCTTATTTAGAAAGTCCTCAAGGATTAGCAAATATACTAAGAAATGTGGTCAATAGTTCTATTAAAAAGATACAAAATAAATCCACAAAAATAAAGGAATGAATTGTTCTCTTTAATTATTAATAATTCTAAAATGTTTAGATATGGTCAAAAGATTAATCCCTTTTAGAGTAACTACACTATTTATATCTCTTTATATATAACCTACTACAACATGTTAGAGTCTAAAATAAATCTAAATATAAAACATTTTTCATAGAATGATCCAAATATTTAAAGATGGATCATTCAGGAACACATCAAATAAGTAAATTAAAAATGAATATATTACCAAATTAATTTACACATTTAATGGCATGTTAGTCAAATAGTCAATATATTCCTATACTGAACTAGTAAAAATAATTTTTTAAAAAGCTCCTCTTTAGAAAAATATTTTCCAAAAAGTTATGCTGTGTGATAAGATAGTAGCATTAGGGATGTTCAACTCATCCAAACCCTCCAAACAGACACAAATAAAAAATGAAGTTCAAAACAAAGGAAAGCAAGAAGGCTGTATCTCATTGGGGTGAGAAAGGAATGTAACCTAGACAATGCAGCATTAGAGAACTGGCAGAATTAGGAACAACACAAAGTGTTTACATGTAGTTTGAAGCAAGGAAACACCATGTTGGGGAATAGCTCTACATTCTGAGAAACCCTGAGTTATCAAAACCACATACCCAATAAAATGCCAGAGTTGGGTAGCAGTCCAATTCACTGCTATATAGCCTGAGGCTATATATAAACAGCAGAATGAGGGAGTAGCCCAATACCATCTCTACCCAATTCCATGAAACCTTAGGTAATGAAGGGGTAGAGAAGGAGCAATTCTAAATCATTTTAATGGCCTAATGGTGTTTAAAGGGCAATGTGGGGAGCATCTATGTAGCAAATCAGCAAAAGAGAGAACAGCCTAACACAGGAAATAATAGGGCAATTGACAGCAGGGGTGTTGAATCCAACAGGACAAAACACCTGAAACATTCCACAAGAAGCCATCTGGGTCAAAGTATACACTGAATGTCTCAAAGAAAGCCAGATTACCCCAGCCCACAGATAAGGCTATTCTGTAAGTCTGGAACAGTGGTCTTTCAAACCCAAGAGTAAGGCAGACTCTCAAAACATAAACAAGGTAATGGGGGGAGGCAAAGTAATGAGGAGGTGGAAAATATTAACTAAAAAATAAGTAATAGAAATACTTAACCTTAGAAAATTACTTAAGTGACAGAGTAGATCAAAATAAAACTCAGAAGACCACATTGGAAAAAAGGAAACATGTAATGTCAAAACAAACTAAGTAGAGTTGTCAGGCTTCCAAAGAACTCTTGGAAGAACTTGTAAAGAAGTTTAAAAAATCAAGTAATAAAAGAAATGATACAAATATTCAACAATTTTGGGAGAAATTTCACCGAAAAAAAAACACCTCCCTGAATATAGAATGGACCAAATGGAAATAGAGACCCCAAAAAGCCTACTAAGGAAAACAATTTCTAAAAGACTAGAGTGTGTCAAATAGAAATGGAAACACAAAAGCTCAAGGAAGAGAATAATTCCCTAAAAGTAATATTAAGCAAATGGAAGCTAATGACTCCATAAGGAACAAGGAAACACTAGACAATATCAAAAACATTTTAAAAAAATAGAAGAAAATCTGAAATCCCTCACTGGAAAAGTAAATGTTCTTGAAAACACATTCTTGAGAGACAATCTAAGGATCATCAGAATATCTGAAAGCTATTAAATAAAGCATACTGGACACTATATGATAAGACATCATCAGGGAAAAATGTGCTCAACTCTTCAAGTAAGGGGAGAAAATAGGAATCGAAAGAATCTACCCATCACTTCTTGAGAAAAATCTAATGAATCCAATGAAATTCTGACTATGACTCGCAGTACTATTTCCTTGTCTTGAAAATTCAAAAAAAATTTTTTTTTTGCTTTTCCAATAAGGTATTTCAGATTTTCTTCTATTTTAAAAATGTTTTTGATATTGTCTAGTGTTTCCTTGTACCTTATCGAGTCATTAGCTTCCATTTGCTTAATATTAATTTTAGGGAATTATATACTTAAAGATTTAAAAATCCCAAAACTTTCAAAGTGAGGAAAAAGTACTGCAAGTCACAGTCAGAATGTCACAAGACCTGGCAGCTTCTATACTAAAGGACCAGAAGCCATGTAATATGATTTTGAAAGATAAAGGATCTATACTAATAACTAAGAATCATATACTAAGCAAAATTGAGCATAATCTTCCAGGTGAAACAAAATGATATTTAATTAAATTTAGGACTTCTACAATTCCTAACCAAAAGTTCAAAGAACTGAACTAAAAATAAAATCTGATGAATAAATTTGACATTCAAAAGAGGAATAAAAAGATAATCAGAAGTGAAAATTTAAGGTATTTAATAAGGCTGACTTGAGCATATTCATGCCTGGGAAGGAGATAATTGAGATATTTGGGGAATCTATAATACTTGAGATACTTAAGATACTTGAAATATTTAAGAGACCTACAATACATGAGATACTTAAAGATTTATTAATGTTAAAACAGTAAGAAGGAGTATACATAGATAAAAGGAAGGGAATAACCTGGATAAGATAGATTGATAAAAAAAAAAGTTAAAGTGCAAGAAAGAGAAACATAGAGGGAGAACAGAAAAGTCAAGATAAAGAGTCAAGATAAAAGTCAATCCTGGGAGTAAATAAAGTGAAGATGAGGGGTATGTGGATTATGTTTGAACCTTACTTTCATTGGAATTAGCTCAAAGTAGCAATCACACCTACACTCAGATAAAAACCTACCTTACTATATAAGGCAGTAGGAGATAAATGTGAATAAGAGATAGGATGGGGGATAGATAAAAAGAATGAAGGTTTGGGAAGGTTGTGGTCAGTAGCAAAAACATTTGTGAATAGGGAAGGCTAAAAGGAGAGAGACAAAAAGAGAGAGATAGAGGCACAGAAACAGAAAGAGAACAGTAAAACAGTAAATAGGAGGAAAATAATAAGGAGGAAAACACAATTAATAATCACAATTATAAATGTTAATGGGTTGAACTCATCTATAAAACTGAAATAAAGATAGCAGGGTAGATTAAAATCCCCAATCCTATAATATGTCATCTATAAGAAACACATTTAAACAGAGAGACATACACAAAGGAGCTGGAGCAGAATTTATTATGGTTCAGCTAAAATTTTAAAAAGTAGATTTAGGAATCATGATCTCAAATCAAGCAAGAGAAAAAAATTATCTAATCAAAAGAAATAAAGAAAAAATACATCTTTAAAAGGTACCATAGACAATGAGACAATATCAATATTAAATACACATTTACCAAATGATAAACCATCCAAATTCCTAAAAATGAAGTAATATGAGTTAGAGAAGGAAAGAGACAGTAACATTTTAATAATGTGACATCTAAACCTTTTCCTCTCATGTAAATGCAATAACAAAATAAATACGAAGTTAAGGGGTTAAATAGACGTTAGAAAAATCCGATATGATAAATATCTGGAGAAAAGTAAATGGCAATTGACAGGGATATACCGTTGTTTTTTTTTCCAAAATACATATCACCTGCACAAAAATCGACTGTACAAGTAGGTATAAATCTCCCAACTAAATATAGAAAAGCAGAAGTATTAAATGAATGAGTTCAGACCATAATGCGGCAAAAATTGCATCCAACAAAAGTCAGCAGAAAGACTAAAAGTTAATTGGAAACTAAATAAACTTATCCAAAAAAATTAAAGGGTCAAAGAACAAATAATAGAAACAATCAATAACTTAATTAAAGAGAATGAGAATTAGTACAAGACATACCAAAATTTATGGGATGTAGTCAGTTGTACATGGGGAAAAGTTATACCTCTAAATGCTTATATCAATCAATGAATTGGACAGGCAAATAAAAAAATAGAAAAAATAAAATCCCTCATTAAATGAAAAATTTGAATTCCTAAAATTTAAAGCAAAGATAAATAATATTGAAAGAAATAAGACCACAGAATGAATAAATAATAAGAGTAGCTATTTTTATGAAAAAAAATAAATCAACAAGCCAATGGTTAATTTGATTTTAAAGAAGAAAACTGAATTATCAGTCTCAAAAATAAGGAAAAACCACAACCAATAAAGATGAAATTAAAGTAATTATTAGGAATAATTTTTCTCAACTATATGCCCAAAATGTGAAAATCTAAGTGAAAATGAATATTTAAAAAATAAAAATTTCCCAGATTAACAAGAGAAAATAGAATATTTAAAAACAATTTAATCAAAATTTGATTCAACTATCAAAGAATTCCCTAAAAAAAATATAAATCTAGTGCCAGAGGGATTTACAAGTGAATTCTACCAAACTTTAAAAGAGAAATTAACTCCAATAAAACACAAATTATTTTGAAAAACAAGGGAAGAGGGAATTCTTCCAAATTCCTTTTATTGCATAAATCTGATATTGACACTTAAATCAGGAAGGGCTAAAACAGAGAAAGAAAACTAATTAATATTGATGTAAAAATGTAAATAAAATACTAACAATTAGATTGCACTATTAGATCACAAGGATTATACACCATTACCAGATGGATTTTATACCAGGAATACAGGGCTGCATATTAGGAACATTATCAGCATAATTGACCATATAAATAACAAAACCAATGGAAAACGTATGATTATATCATGACATGGAGAAAGTCTTTGACAAAATAGAATACCAATTCCTCAAGTTACATCAAAATAACATCAAAATGAATAATTGATCTAGAAATAAAGGGTCATACCATAAATGAATTACAGTAACACCAAAAAGTTAACCAGACAGATTTATGGAAAATAAAGAAATTGTGATCAAACAAGACACAGAGAATATAAAAAAATTAAATGCATAATTTTGATTAAATTAAATTTCAAGTGTTTTGAACAAACCCAATGTAACCAAGATTACAATGGGCAAAATAAAAGCCAAACTGGGAAAATTGTATATATCAATGATCTTTGAGAAAGGCCTAATTTCTCAAATATGTATAGAACTAAGCCAAATCTATAAGAATTCAAAGATGCCCCCAATTGAGAAGTGGTCAAAGTATATGAGCAGGCAGTTCCCAGATAAGGAAATTAATAGTTATATGAGAAAATATTCAAAATCCATTATTGATTAGAGAAATGCAAATTAAAACAGCTCTTGGATACTACCTCATATTTATTAGAGTAGCTAATACAACAAAATATTAAAATTATAGGAGTTGGAAGGAATGTGGGAAAATTTGGACACTGATACATTATTGATGGAACTGTTAATTGATGCATTTATTCTGGAGAACAATCTGGAATCACATTCCAAGAGCCATAAAACTATTCATACCTTTTATCCTAGTAATTCCACTAGTATGTCTGTATCCCAAAGGGATCAGAGATAGGAGGAAAAGGATGTATTTGTAGAAAATTATTTTTAGCAACTTTTTTTTGTAGTAGCAAAGAACTCGAAACTGAGAGACTCTCTAGTACTTGGAAAATGACTAAACAAGTTGTGGTATAAGTTTGTTGTGTAATACTACTATGCCATAAGAAATGACAAACAGGATGATTTCAGAAAAAAAAAACACCTGTAAATTCTTATATGAACTGAGACAAAGTGAAGTGAGCAGAACCAGGATAATTGTGTATATAGTAATAGAAATAGAGTTTGATGATCAATTATGAATATTTTAACTATTGTTCCAAGATAACACCAAGAAACTCATGATGAAAATGCTATCCAAAGTCAAAGAACAAACTGTTGAAGTCTGATTACAGATAAAGTATACCATTTTCAGTTTATTTCCTTCATGAGTTTTTATTGTATGTATGTGTCTCCTTTCAAAGCATGAAGAATATGAAATATGTATTGCATGAAAACATGAGCATAACTTATATCAGGTTATTTGCCTTCTCTGAGAGGAGAGTGGGGATGGATGGAGGGGGAGAATCTGAATTTCAAAATATGAAAAAAAATTGTCAATTTTTTCAATGTTATTAAAAAATTAAAGTAAAAAAACTAAATAAGTAATGGATCAGAGAGAAAGAAACTTTCAACAAAATTTTCAAAAAAACTAAAAGATTTATCTATGGTATACTAGAAAAAATTCATTTGAAGAAGAATATCAAAAGTTTCGAGGTAGTTTGGGTCTTTTTATCTTTTTCAGGCAAGTCATGGGCCTCATGAGTCTCACTACTTCTTGGCTTGATCCATTTTTAATTAATTTTTTTCTCCAATTACATGTAAACATATTTTTCAACATTTTAAAAATTATTTTGTCTCAAATTAGTTCCCTTCCTTTCTCCTTATAATTTATGAGATGATAAGCACTCTGATGTGTGAATATATGTATAAATATACATGTATATTACATGTGCAGACATATAAAATATTTTTTCATATTATTCCTTTTGTAGAGGAAAGTTGAAACAAAAAATGAAGAACAAAAGTGAAAAAAGTTTGCTCTGCTCTGTATTCAGATTCCATCAGTTCTTTCACTGGAAGCAGATGGCATTATTGGTTATGAGTCCTTTAGGATACTTCTGGATCATTGTATTACTGAGAATAGCTGTTACTGATAGGTGTTCATTGTATATTATTCCTGTCTCTGAGTACAATGTTCTCCTAGTTTGGGTTACTTCCCTATGCTTCAGTCTTTCCAATTTTTTCTGAGCTCCTCCTACTCATTATTTATTATTGTACAATTCTATATTAGCCCAAATATAATACATCCCTGAATATAGTATGATCCCACATATTTTGAAGAGCAACTAAGAAAGAGAAAACACCCATTTTATTTTCTCCTTTTAAATTATAACTTTCTCTTAACTCATAAATAATGTATGCATTTTATATTCAAAGTTTTTTCAAAATCCTGAAAACAAGTTAAAGAAATTTTAATGCCAACACTTTTATTAAATATGTATTACTTTTATAGATACCTGTGGATAATATCAGATATATTATACATACATATATATATATATCCTTCCAATATTTAATCATGTTCTCCTTCCTCTTTTATTTCCTCATTTCCTGATTTGGAAATATCATCTGAGTCATCCCCATCATGTTCTTCTTCCCACAAAACACCATTTTCACTACTATCCATACTGTTTGATATACAACATTTTTTAAATCCAAGCACAATGAATTCGGTGGAGATTTTGCCCCAAATGGTTTAGATCCAGTTCCCTAATACAGTGACCTATAGTCTCTATTTTTCTGATAGAGCAAATTCATGGTTTCTGGCCAACATCCACTCATTATATTCTTTCCTCAAATAATCTTTGAATAGCTTGTTAATTAGTACATCTACCACTTATAATTGAGACATCATTCCTCTTGGAATATCAACTACCTCGGTCTGTGTGTATTTCAGCAATTCTCTTCTTCACATTTTCAATTAGGTGTCCCTTGAATATGTAATGTATGAGCCTTCCTCTCTGATGCAGTAACAACCTGAACACCTACCCCAGACCATATTGAACCAATCTAAAACAAATTCTTCATTCATCCAGCCCTTTTCCTGAACCTGAAAGATCATTCCTGATTGTAACTTTTCCTTAGGTAATGTTTTACACCTTATAATTACATAAGGAATCAGTTTTTGGCCATCAGCTGTGAATGCAAGCATCACAGTCATTCTAGTTTTCTCATTTCTAGTAGTTTTAGTCAATACTGATTTGGCACATTTAATATTAATGATGACATTTGATGAAATATCAAAACAAAAAGGCATTTGGTTGACATTTCCCATCTGCCCCAGGAAATAGTCATGCTTTTTACTTATGCTGAGGCTCATGATACACAACTTATGATTTCAAAGCTGGAAATTCTCTAATATAGTGAGAATGCAACTTTCAAAGGCACATATTAGTAGAAAAAACATAGCACTATATTAAGGCTAAAACAGTAGTATTCCATTATAATCATATATTATAACTCAATCAGCCATTTCTCAGTTGATGGGTATTCCCCCCCACCCCACTTTTCAATTCTTTGTCCCAACAAAAAGAGTTGCTTTAAATATATTTGTACATTTAGTCCTTGTCCCACCCTTCCCCCTTTTTTAATCCATTTGAGTACAAACCAAGTAATGGTATTGCTGAGTCAAAGGGTATGTACTATTTTGTAGTTCTTTGATATAGGCCCAAATTGCTCTCCAGAATGGTTAAATCAGTTCACAACTCCCCTCATAGTCAATTAGTGATGCAATTTTCCCATGTCAGCTCCAACTTTTGTCATTTTCCTTTACTACCATACTAATCAGTCTTACAGGTATTTGGTGATACCTTAGAAATGTTTCAATTTTCATTTTTTAGTTAATACAGTCATCCCCCACTGTATTGCAGTTCATTTATCACAGCTTCACTCCATGTCAGCATTTTTTTAATGTACATAATTCTATATCACAGAGTTTTTGCTATATCATGGGATTTTGCTGAAGAATACCTTACTGTACACTTCCTCTCCTCTGTAAAACTCTTTCATGCCTTTTATGTAAGTTAATTTGCCCATTCTATTTCTCTCTTCCCCTTTCCCTCAATGCATTCCTATTTCTCACTCTTAATATTATTATTTTTATATATCCCATCATATTTAACTCACACCCTTGTCCTCTGTCTAAGTATACTACTTCTAATTGCCCTAGTAATTATAAAATACTTAGGAGTTCCAAGAATCATCTTCCTAATATAACCTTATTATCTTTTGATTTCTCTTTTCTGTTTACCTCTTTATGCTACTCTTAAGTCTTGTATTTGATAGTCAAATTTTCCGTATACCTCTGGTTTCATCAGAAATGTATTAAAATCCTTTATTTTACAATGTTTCTACTAGAACTTGACATAAGATCCCATTGCCCATTGAACATGTATTTAAGTTCTATGATCTGCCTTCTTCAGGTTGATAATCAGAAGATCATTGAAAAATAATATTTCTGTAGGTTCCTCTAACAAGGAAGCATGCATGACCTTATACAGTAGCATAACAGAATAAAAAATATTGTGTCAGAGGAACTGAATTGTACTCTCAACTGATTATTTGCTTATGAGAAAGTTGTGAACCTTTATGTATCAAAGTTGCTTCATTTGTAAAATAAAGGGATGGACAGGATGGACACATGTGAATTATGGAATATATTCAAAGCATTTATGAAGGGTTTTCTATGTACTATGACAAGTACTATGCCAAGCTTTAAGATATAAATACAAAAGACTGACCTTCCTCTTAACATATGCAAAATTAAACACTTTCAATTGATGCAATTTAAAAAATTACTAGGATTTACTATATTTTCTACTATCTCTGCAAATAGGTTTAAATTCATATAATTACATTTATTAAAACCTATAATTTTAATGAAAAAATCCATCTTTTCTCTATTTTCTTTACACTATGAATAAAAAATATAATGAAACATTTGAGACTGATTGGCATTTCTAGATATTCAAATTCTGGTACATCTAATGGGTTAGATTATAAACAATAGGAAACAGTGTCTAGGGAGAGTTACCTTGGTACTGAAATTTACTAAGTGGTGAGTGATAACTAGAGAATAGATTGCTTAATTGATGAACAATGCCAACATTTATTTTATGACATTCATATGATATTGATAATATTTTCCACATTCAAGAAGGATTAGATAGATTCTGCTTGGCTTTGAATTATGGACAATGTATGGAAGTTACAGAAATTAAGTTTTAGAATTTGTGCAAGCTAAAATTTCACAACAATTAATTTTGTTCAAATAGTACAACTTTAAATGAAAGTATTAAACATGATACTACCCCAACAAATAACTATAGAATATTTTACTGAATATTTATCATGTATCTATCATTGTGCTAGTTGTGACAATGAGACAAAATAAACCATTGTCACACCTCTCAATATCAAGATCAAGAGAGAAAATTACTTTGATATCACATAATTTATATGAAGTATCTATTTCAATTAATGCAAACTAATATCTTTGTAGGAGACCTTCACAAAGACAATTCTCAGAAATTTCTAAATGTTTTATTAAATATGCTTTGTTATGTAAAATATTGCATAAAATAAATAATTAACACTTTGTGACTACTATAATTCCATAGAGATAACTGAATAATCCTGTGAAGTTTGAGAGTATACTTGAACATTCTCATACACCTAAAGAATTTCTTTAAATTATAAATACAAAACCAAAAATTCAGTCATTTAACACATGATTGATTAGCAATTTATGTTTTTAATCTCAAAGAATAAAAATTCATTTTACATACAAAAATATGCATTTACTCATGCACACAAAATAAAAACAGTAACCAGGAAGGTTAGCATTATGAAAATTTTAAGAATATAATTCTAGACATTTTTATCTATGTGAAATATATTAATAGGCTTATATTTGGAAAACTGAAGCTTTGGTTTACTATGACTCAATCCTTTAATTTCCTTCTCTCATCTATTTTCTTCCTTTCAAATGAATATATTTCTAAAATGTTCTGCTTTCTCCAAATTGCATATACATCATGGTATGTTTATAAAGGTCTTCTTTTCCAGTAGTTAGACTACATTCTGACATTTGCTCCTATAGATAGTTAACAGGGTGTAGAGATGCTTTGTGGTTGATGCTTCAGTCCTTTATAGAAAATCCACTTGCTTGATTTTGGCTGTCAGAATTCTTCACTCCACCCAAGCATAGCATTTTCCAGAGTCACATGTGGCTAAATTACTTCCAAAGAGAATGAAATATAGACACTGGAAAGCTTGTTTCTATTTTGGAAAGTTAATGCAACTCAAATATGGATTAACATTGCCACTTTCCTGATAGTTTGTTACCTCAGTCCAGAGTTGGTGAAGGTTTTCAAGTTTGCCACAGATTGAAACTACAAATTCCCTATGAGCCCCGCTCCCAACTTTGCATTATCCCAGAGAGCTGAGGGAGAGAGTGTTCACTTTGGGTGGCTGGACAGAGGGGTGAGCCAAGGAAACAATGTCCTTGGCCACTAGGAAGAGAGGAATGGAACAGCTCCCCTGTGCAGGCTGGGCACACGTACCAATACTTAACCAATGATACCTCAGTCTATTATCTACTCACTTTTTCTTCTTAGGAATCTCCTTCCCAAAGAATACCCTTGACATTTTTTTTTAAGTCAATGGAATCATTATCTCTGTGTTGGGATGGCCTATATTCACTCATGGAAGTCAATTAAGAAGGTTAGTAGTAGTCTCTCGGTAACCTAGGATGATGATTGTCTTTGTGCACTTTCATCTGTGATGTAGATGAGTGTGCACAAAAACACTTGTGCGTGAAGGAGATTTAAGTGGAAAATTCGATGCACAGAGACAGTCCCACTCTCTCAGCGTTAGAAGCCTGGGTCCATTGGCACGAAAAATTTTTACACCTGGAGACTTCCTCAGCTGCATTGGATGGCCATGTTATCTTTTGTGCTCCAACACGCCCTAAGCACTCCACAGTGCTTTGCTGTGTTGCCCTCTCAGCCGTTGAACCTTCTTATTGGTTTCTTCCATCTGTTCTGCCGAAGCAGTCTTCACATGCCAGGTGAGCAAAGCCTTAGTTCACCAGGGGTCTACGACCTGAGGGCTACCCTCACAAGGTTTAGCGGGCCTGTCCAAGCCATTGCCTGGGGTGTGGCCACTGCCGCATGCTAACAGCTACTAGGAGCCACAAGTGAGAGCTGGATATCAGGTGAGGGTCAGAGGTTGGAGAGCTGCCCTAGGAGGGCATGACAAACCCTCCATACCAGAGATACTACTCCTCCGTGAGCACCCCATATACCCCATTAAGAAGGTATTGCAAAAACAAAAGGACCATTGTGCTTAAATAAGAAACTTCTATAAGACCTGATTTGTAAAATGTTTTCCTAGAGAAAATCATCCCCCCCAAATTGATGTCCCTTTGATCCTGAAAGATTACCTTGTCTAATAAAGTTTTTCCTACCAGGAAAGAGTATATTAAGCACAAAATCATTGAAAGACACAAACAGGGTTTATGTGTATTTCATGGAGCTGGCCGGAGTTTGTCTAACAAATCTCTCAAGATGTCAGAATTCATGCAATAGGAAAATATTACCTTCAGGTGCTCAATGAGGAGGCAAGACAGAGGAAGATAATGAGTTGAGGGGATAAATTGTACACAAGGAGTATGTCATTATATGAACCAGAAACATGCTCATTTATGCTCACTATGTAGGAAGTACCCTTAAGGATTTCACTTAGCTTGATCAGGGTGTGTATAGTCTTTAAATGTGGGTTAACTTTAATGAGATTGACAATTTAGATTTGTCAAATGCTATGTCTTTTTCCAAGCTCTTTGCTAATATTAGCCTACAAGTAAGCTTGCTAAATATGTGTCCTTTTAAAGGTTTTTTTTAATGTAACCTTTATTAATTTTACCCTTTTATCAATTAACAAGCATTCATTTTCTTTCCTTCCCACCTTCCTCCAGTGGAAAGGTGGAACACTGTTGTAATATATATGGATAATCAAACAAAACAAATTCCAGCATTAACCAAAGCTCAAAAATAGGAAACCCTGTTGATTTTTCTTGTTTGTTTGTTTAGAGTTTAGCTCTTAATGCATTCTTGGGGCACTAATTGCTGTTGTGTAACAATAACTATTGCCAGTATTAACAATAACACTATGTAATAAAAGAGACTGTGTGATGCATATAATGTGTGCATGTGCTTCTACACAGGGAGCTAATCAATAGGTTAAGAGGCTATGTTTACACATATGACAAGAAATGGAAATCAGTATATCCACTAAATTCAACAAATTTATTCAGTCTGGATAATTTAACAACAAAGCAAACTTGTCTCCTTGGCATATTGGAATATTTGAATCATCCATATAATTGCCTTCATTCAAAGTAATTCTATAAACATACATAAAAGAATTATAAGGCTCTATTTTAGGCACTGTAGATAATAGACAAATGCCCTCATGAGGATCACACTCTAGTGGGGCATGCAACATTCCAACAGAGAATAAGCCCCTAAAAGGCAAGAAATTCCTGACTTTTGCATTTTTGTGTCTCTGCTACCAAGGGCAACACCTAGCAGATAATTAACCTTTTAACAAGGGCTCAAAGATTGATTAAGTATTATGTATGCATCTAAGAAATTTGCTTTATTATATGTTTTATTCCATAAAAAATAGCACAATTTCTGAAAGGGTTAAAATTTAAGGAGAGAAACCATACCACTAACTCATGGGTAGTGAAGATAATTGAAAGGCAGTGAATATTATGAACATTACTTGTGATGCTCAAAAAATTAGCATTATGTACTAATGTGAAATTGCTACCAAACCAAAATTCATTTGGTTTCTTATATTGATTTAAAAAATATCTGCAATGGGGCAGCTTGGTGGTATGATGGAGTACCAGGTCTAGAATCAAGAGAACCAGAGTTCAAATCTGAGCTTAGACACCTAGTTCTGTATTAAATTTTATTGTGGTTAGACTCTGAATTATTTAAATTGGTGGTCACCAGGCATTTAATTTAGAAATTTCTAAATGAATTACTAAATTAGAATGGAATTTATGGCAGTTTATTTAAAATAGAGGGAAGATATTAAGGAAGAGAGAAAAGGGGAGAGAGAAAGCTCTGACTTCCTCAGAGTCAGGTAGAAATTCTAAGCCCCAGTCAGTGGAAAGGAGTCTCAAGACAATGGGCCTTTCTTGGAGGTTCACACTTCCAGAAAGGCAAGGAAACTAAGTCAGCCTTTCACTCACCACAGTGACCATCTAAAAAGAAAGCAGTCTGAGGTCTCATGCAGGATAGGCAAAGAACTGGAAGAGAACAAAGAAGTTATCTAGTCCAACTCCCTCATTTTAGGAAACTGAGGCTCAGGAAACTTGAGTTACCTGGGTCATACAGCTAATAAAGGGCAGAGTTGGTATTTTAATCTAGGCCACTGATTCCAAATCCAGGACTTTTCTCAGGTATTATACCACTCTAAAAGCTAGTAAATAATTTGCCAAATATCATTTAAATTTCTTCACTCCAAGTCTGCGTGTCTGTCTTCTAGTCTCTTCTCCAAGTGACTCTTCTTCACTCTTGATTCCAGTCCAACTCCAAGTGACAGAATTTTGATTGATTGCGGTGTGCCTGTTTCCTCTATTTAAAGATCTTTTTTCTCTTCTGTCACCTCCCCTAAATTTTACATCTACCAATCATAGCAGACGCTCCTCTCCAGGACTGCCCACTCAATGTATGAAATGGGTATTCATACATTTTGTAGTTAGTTAACACCTTTTTGTACTTCGTTAACACCTTTTTGTAGTTAAAAGGGGTAGACCTACTTTAAGTATTGAGATAACACTTTAGGGATTAAAATCTAAAAATAGATGGGGATTTCAATTTTATCTTCACTATCAGGGAAGAGCTAAGTACCTTCATTGTTACAATCAGGAGATAGCTAACTCCAATCTTCACATCTGTGACCATGGGCAAGTCCCTAAACCCTCTTTGTCTAGGTCTTGGAGTTGTTACTCAGTTTAAAAAGCAAGTAAGGGTTTAAAAAATCTTTAATATTCCAGACACACAATTATTGTATTAAAACTAAATTCTCCTTAAGCAAACCTTCATTGAAGAGAAACCAATCATCTCCTAGGTGGGCTGGGCCAAGAAAGAAAGCAATTCTTAACCTTGGAAGTGAATCTCTGATGACTCTAATGACAAGCTGGGTTGTCAGCTTGTAAACTGAGAAAAAACAAAGAGTGATGGCACTTTAAAATTTCCACAGTGGGTATGATTGTGCAGAGAAGCAAAATACATGCTTTGACAATTTGAATAAAAATAAATAAAAATTTAATCCCATTGATGTGCAACACCAATGTTAATGTTAATGCCTAACAAAGGTGACACAGGTAAGTCCATATAGCTACAGTGGATATATCCTAGAACATTTGCCCTGTGTGTCAAACAGCTCTCAGGGTCTGAAAACATGGATCACCCAATTCTTGCCTCGATAGCCAGTTTGATTTTGGAAGAGAGATTTCTATTTTTGATAAACTATTCTCAAATTTTGATACTAGTATGGGAGAACTGATCTATTTTAGGTACATACACCTAGATGTGTGTACTTAAATATGCAAAAATATTGATATAGATATGAACATATGTATATGTACACAGTGTATGCCAGCTCCTTCATAGAAATACTTAAAGAAGAGAATACACATACATAGATATATATATACATACCTATTTACATATGTGTGTTTATGTGTGTGTATATTATACATACATGTATTCTTAAGTTTTTATTATACTGTGTGGTATTTGGTACACATTGTGTGTGCATACATGTATTTATACATGTATATATGTATAATTCATAGCATCTCCTCCACAGTACTATAAAAACAGAAGTATACACACATATGGATGGATGTAGTTTTGTATGCAGTGTGACACATGTATATGTGGACATACACATATATTATGTCTCCAGATTTTCTTCTGAAAAGTGTTACTTATGAATAAATTAAGTGAGAATAGTGCCATGAAAAGGGCTTTATAAAATGTTTTTCACCATTATGCTAATAATTGACAAATATGTAGATCTCCACAAGGACCTTTAAGAAAGAACAATGATCAGTTCTTAGCCATTATTTCTCAAGGGATGAATTATTTACTTTTATCTAAGTTAAAGTAATGTCCAAGGCGTACATCTAATTGAAATAGTGAAGCAGGGCGTTACATTAAAACCACTTTCATTGCTATTACACAAAATCGACCTATGGTATTTTTCTATTAAAGATGCTTGTTTACTCCAAAGTTATTGTCTAATGCAAATTATCTCTGCATAAATGTAGTTGCTATGAGGCAACCACTTTGATGATTCTAGCATAATTATAAGATAAAATTCCCCATATGTGGAGGATTCTGAATTCATATAATGTGGATTCCAAGTGAAAAATAGTTCAGCCACAAGCTGGTAAAAAATAAGTGTAATAATTATCCCAAGGATGCAAAGAATAAGTAAAAATTTATGATACGGTTACAATTAATGACCACAAATTATTTTATGTTCAGCATGAATTTTTTCACCAACATTAAAAAATAACCATTATTGTGGGGGGGGGGAAAGTTATTTCTTATATTTACTAATTCAATTCTGCTGCTTATTTGTGAAAGGAATAAGCAGCCGAGGTGAACTGGCCTAATTAGACCAAAATACAATCAGGATAATATGTGTTAAATTGTAATAAAATGAAAATATAGATTCACATTCCATGGTGGTGGGGAGAGGGGGGTAAAAATGTCTTATATATATCAAGCACATAGAAGCAAAGAAATTCTTCTCTGGGAAGTCCATAAACACTCACTGTCCTGCTGCTTGAGTTCAACCTAGTATTTCTTCAATTTATTTAAGATGAAACCCCAGATTAGGATATCCTAACAAAGTCAAACTTAATTAGTCTTAACTAACAGCCAAGTAGTAAACTGCCTGAGGTCAGCTCCACCCTCAGGAAAATGGACATTAGTGAGATGTTTTAGAGCAGTGTCTATTTTTATAGCCAGTGCAAGGAAAGGCTAAGCCAATAATATGATAGTTCCATTCTATATTTTAATAGTAATCACTAAAGAACAGAACACTTCCCTGTGCTTTGATGAGAAATCCTTGTCCCAAGTTAATAATGATACATGACAAAGAAAATTACTGACATTTTACTTTGATCCTGACCACTGAAAGTATCAAGGACATATCAAGCTAGTTGTCAATCACAGACCCTCTAAGAAGGCTAGTTATACCATGGGCCAAAAGTGTAGTCTAATAAATATTTGGCAACTACCTCAGTTTATCCAGATGATTAATCATTTACTTCTCCAAAGATCCTGAATTGAGGAGGGGTAAAGAAATGCAAATATAGTGATCCAGAGATGTTTGGAAATGTGAAGCATGAGCAGCTGTGGCTAATTATGACTTCATTTTCCCTCCAGTCGTCTTTGGTTGCATGCCATAGCTGCATGGGGCATTGAGGTTTATGGCTTTGAAATAGCCATGTCATTTTGTGAAGCCTAACAAAGCAAAGGGGTTTGATAAATGAAGAAAGAAAGAAAGAAAGAAAGAAAGAAAGAAAGAAAGAAAGAAAGAAAGAAAGAAAGAAAGAAAGAAAGAAAGAAAGAAAGAAAGAAAGAAAGAAAGAAAGAAAGAAAGAAAGAAAGAGAAAGAAAGAAAGAGAAAGAAAGAAGGAAGGAAGGAAAGAAAGAAAGAAAGAAAGAAAGAAAGAAAGAAAGAAAGAAAGAAAGAGAAGAGAAAGAAAGAAGAGAAAGAAAGAAGGAAGGAAGGAAGGAAAGAAAGAAAGAAAGAAAGAAAGAAAGAAAGAAAGAAAGAAAGAAAGAAAGAAAGAAAGAAAGAAAGAAAGAAAGAAAGAAAGAAAGAAAGAAAGAAAGAAGGAAAGAAAGAAAGAAAGAAAGAAAAAAGGAAGGAAGGAAGGAAGGAAGGAAGGAAGGAAGGAAGGAAGGAAGGAAGGAAGGAAGGAAGGAAGGAAGGAAGGAAGGAAGGAAGGAAAAATCCCTGAAAAGCTGCTTTGAACAAATTAGTTCTCTATTGTCTGTTTTTAAAATCCTAATTGTCACTGAACAACTAGTATGTAAATATTAGAGACTACAAAATTTAAGAGATGAATGAAACATCTGACATATATTGTTACTAGAGTGAAACATACACATATCCAGCTTCATTTAGAATTAATCTGCACTACATTGATATATCAATCTGATTGATTATATATTTACATCTGTTCAAGAACTTTTTCATAGCATGAACCCAGAGAAGATACCAACTGGGCAAGAAAAAGAAGCATTCTCCAGACTGATCTCAGCTGTTTAAGTAGTTCTAGTTCCCAATGTTTGGGGGTGGGGTAGGAATACTATTTGCTTTATAGCCATATTTCTCATTTAAGTCATTATTTGAAATGTGAAGTGAAAATAAAGTTATAAAACAATGATAAACATTTTTGTTTCACTATAGTCCACACAATATACCTATTTATAAGGACTCCTGATCTGAGGGCAGAGAAAGTGAGGAAGGGCAAAAATGGAAGTTCTGCTTACAAGAGTGATTGGTTTATATATGGGATTATTTAACTTACTAATATTCGTAAATGACCATACACATTTTTATTTATTGGGAGAGGGATAAGGGTGTGGAATGTAGGAAGACAGTGGATAGAGAAAATCATACTAATTTGCCGCATGTAGCAGCAGCAACAGGGTACTTTCCTCTGGTGTTCAATGTAATTGCAACAGTGATGGGATTCAAACTGTCCTCCATGTGAAATTCGTCTTTCATCCAATCAACGCAAACAACTAATGCACTGGAAGGTATATTATATCCCATCCACTTCCCAATAAAGTCAGTGGTGTCCAATCAGACACCTATTGTTAGCAGAGAATCTGAAATTGATACAATCATCACATTGATCCAAAGTTGTCATTCATCCTTTCTTTTTTCTCTTCTTTCAGAATGTATCCAAGTAAAGACTGTATAGTCTTATTTATTTATTCCAAGTTTTAGAAAATAATAATTATTAGTTTTTCTAAAAATCTTCAGATATAAAAATTAAAACAATATTTCAATGAAGTTCCCTAAATGCACTTATTTTTCCTTTGGGTTACCTAAAATATAAGTAAATGTGTTTTTTTCTACTGGAGAGAAGTGTAAAACCATGAAAATATTTTCCTTTAAGAAAAATCCTAAAGTTTTTATAACTTTTCTCCAATAATTAGAAATATAAAATTTATGCTGGAACATAAAATATTTCATTACTGATGTTGAACATAGATTTCTAAAACATTGCTGATATAAATGAAAAATTGTTATAGAAGTAAATGAATAAAAAACACATTTTTTAAAAAAATATTGTATATTCCTTTGGGGCCACTGGGTGGCTCAGTGGATTGAGAGCCAGACCCAGAGATGGCAAGTCCTGGGTTCAAATCTGACCTCAGACACTTCCTAGCTTTGGGACCCTGGGCAAATCTCTTAACTCCCATTTCTTAGCCCTTACCTCTCTTCTGCCTTGGAACCAATACACAGAATTGATTTTAAAGTGGAAGGTAAGTGTTTAAAAAACATATATTCCTAGGTCTTTCTTAAGTAAAACAGATAAAATCTTCTTCAATGTAGTTACCTCATCTCTTCCTTTCATTGTGATTTTTTTCCAAATAAAACTTACCTTAAATATCAAGATCCAAGAAGATAAAACTTGATGAAATGAAGAAAGTTGCTCCTATATTTTAGTAGCAATATTGAAGTTATTTGCTTATGCCCATATCTCTGAATGCACTACAAAATTTTCTTATAGAAAAGAAGTAATGAAGAGATTAGAGCATGTCATGATTCACATTATACATGTTTGGTGGTAGAGGTACTTGGGCAATATCACACGGTCAATGTAATTTTAAATAAAAAATCTGGGTACTAATTGAATAGTGCTGTCACCCTCCACTGTCACCAGTTGTTGTTTTTTTTTTCAGTATATTTCAGAGTAACTACTTAAGTTTCTTTATATTCCACACTACCTGTCAGGAAACCAAGGTAAAATTCTAGTGAATTTTTATTCAACTAAAATATATAAAAATTCAGCATTCCATGTTCACATTTGTATCTGTTTTCATGTCATATTTGAATCTGTCAGTGTGAGCAGAGCACTATTGAACCCTAGAATCAATAAGTACAGTTTCCCTTTCATCTTTGTCCAAATAGCAGAACAATTGTCTGTTGGCAGATTTAACAAAATACACACCTTCCAGAATCAACTTATTAAGTTCTCAGTTGTAATAAGATTGAGATGATAGGAATATTGAACTATGTTTTTCCACCCCAGTGTAAGGATGCTACATATGAGTATTGGCCAATAATCCCAAACAAATGATGTGTTCCTAGGCAACAACACACTTAAATTGCTTCATTGTGAAAAATAAATATTAGAAAGAATTCCATCAGTTTTCTACCAGTCACTCATTTCTCAACCCAAGACTTGGAGTAGAGGTGTTTCCAAGGAGCATCATGGGCAAAGCACCAGATTTGAGTATAATAATAGAAATGAATGAAACAAGAAAACCTCAGAACGCTACCTTTGCAGTTCCTTTGTCCTGGTAGCATTTGAAAAGACAGTTTCCATTTCTCCTTCCTACTCTTTCTTCCCTTGTTATTTTCTCCAGGTTCTATTTTCTTGTACCATGAAACCCAGAGATATATTTTCTAAAATGGCACAGGAAGCAGATGCCATCCCTTGGAAAAATGATGTCACTGCCCTTGAAGGTACTCTGAAGAAATAGGCACACAATTAGGTCACTTCCAACCCAGGTTACATCCATCCATATCTTTCAGAGAGACTATATGCTAAAAGTGGAGCACCTGTGTGGGATGTTACTCCTAATATTCATGTATCCATTTAGGAAGTATTAAATAAGTAGAGTGAGATCCTAAGCTCTGTCCAAGGGTGATATCTTCATTGTTCCAAGTACAACATTCCCACACTGGGTGGAGGCATGATTATACAAATGCCCCCCTCATTAATATTTTCCATAGTAAAAGTTTCCACCAGCTAGGAAAGCTGCAATGTAGCATATTCAAATAAACATCATTTTTAATTCTGCAAATGTTTTTTTATTGAGTCCAGATGCATGTGATAGTTACTAAAAATGTCCTAATCATACTCTTAGAAGTTTTGTTCAGTGATAGATATCAGTGTGATAATTAAAATGTTTGGGAGCAAGGGAAATATTTAACAATTTTGACCGCTGAAATATGTTTTCTACTGTGTCTTGGTTTTATATAAATATAAGATGGTCGCCAGGGAATATATTCCCAATTTATGAATATGCCCAAGCCAACTGGGTTTTATAGAGAAATTTAATTTATAATACACTGATTAATCAATAGAAAAAGAGAGAAAGGAAGAAAGGAATAAGAATGAAGGGCCTCAAGCCAATAAGGCCTAGACCTCAGTCCTAAGAGATAAATCAGTCAGTTGGTTTTATCACTCACCCAAGATCTCTCTAGGTAAGGCTTCTCATGCCAACCTCAGGCTCCACCTTCAAGAGAGCCTCCTTTCAAGAAATGTTTCCAGAGAATTCTCCTCCTGACTCCTCCTGAGTTCTCCTTCCACAGCCTCCTTCAAGACCTCTCCAGCAGCTCTCCCTCCAGGACCACTCTCCTCTCAGACCTCCTGAGCAAAACCTCCTCCCTCTCCTCAGATCCCGCTCTCTTTTAAGCCAACAATCTAAGTTCCCTCCCCTCAGTTCTCACATCTACCAATCACTGTCGATGTCTCCCCTGTGCCAATGGTGGCTCTAGCTTAACTCAGGACCGCCCAGAGGTCTGACCCCTTTGCATATGTCTGTTGAAGGTCATATTCTCAAATAATTAAATCTTGATCTTTGCTGCAGCCCTTCCTAAATCCTGTTACTCTGAGTAGGGTGGAGATCATAAGTTCCAAGACCTGGTTCTGTCATTATAAGTATCTCTATTGTATCAATTCTAAAACCAATCATTACTCAAAGAACTTCCTGTTCTATGCTTAAGCATAGGTCAAAGCCCTTTCCATTGTTTAGCAAAAGGTTTCTGTCCTAAAGTAGTCTTAAGTAGGGAGGAGAAAGATCCTCCCATGCCAAGGGGTTTCACATTCCAATAGAGTTCTTACTATCAGTAGGAAATTTTTTCAAGTATGAAATTTCCCAATGGGGAAATTTCCAACAATCATAAGTCTAAGAAATTTTAATGTTTACATCAGTTTTGACACAGATAAAGCATGTTGTGTTAAATATATCAAATATGAACATGATATTGCTATGACCTCATGTGCTTTCATTGTAATGCTAAACTATTTATTGAAGGAAGCTAGGCAGATCAGTCATTAGAGCATTGGGCCTAGAATCAGGAAGACTTGAGTTCAAATACATCCTCTAATATACTTATTAGCTGCATTAAACTGGGCAAGTCATAACCTTTGCCTGCCTCAGTTTCCTTGGCTGTAAATGGGAATAATAATAGCACTCACCTCTAAGAGTAGTTGCAAAAGCTGAAATGAAATAATAAATATAAAAATATTAATTCAATGTCAGTCATATAGTAACCACCATTTAAATGTTAGCTATTTTTACTATCATTGATTTTCTTTTAAATATGGCCATTTCAACTGAAATTGAAATTATGGATTTATTCTTTTGTTTTAAATATCTTTATCTTTGTTAGCTCTACTACATTGCTTTAAAACTCACTAAAATGCAAAATAAATAGTGTCTTTTAAAGAAACAGTTACCATTTTTCTCCAAGAAAGGAAAAACACAACTCATAAGTCAAGATTTGACATGTTTTATTAAACTTTTAATAACATGGAAAATATTATCAAAATCTACTTCTATCAAAATTAGATTGAATCAGCAGAGAAACAATTAGACGATGGTGTGTGATATGTTAGAAATAGTGATCTTCATCAATTTGATTCAATTAATAAACATCTTATTATATATACCTATACAGTAATTATTTTAAGTACTAGAGGAATAAACAGATAATAGTAACTGCTAAAATGTATATATTATTTTAAGGCTGAAAAATAATACAAAATCTTTGCTCTAAAATTCTAACTGGAGAAAAAGCATTTTCATAAATAATAGATTATAAAATATAAAATTTGCAAAGAAGTAAAAGAAAATGTAAGAGATGTGATATTGTAAATGATCATTATTAATAAAAAAGATCAATCAGGAGAAATTTCTAGAAACTAACTCTGATTTGCTCAAATACAGATAAAGATGAGTGATACCTATGCATTTATCTGGGATGGACAAAAATTTGGGAAAAGAGAAGGAAAACAATTGAATCAGTCAATTAATAAGGTATTAAATATTTGTTCAGCAACTACTTTCTGTCAAGTATGGTGCTAGATACTAGAGATACAAATATAAGTTTAAATACAAAGGGAAAAATGGATTCAACAAACACATATGAGAGCACATATAGGAAAATAAAAAGAGAAAAGATAGTAATTATTTTTTCTAGATTACATCAATTATTTTAATTATTTTAAATTTTATTTTTATTGTCATTGAAAACAAACCTCTGTTTTGGTAGTTGTTATAAGAGTAAACTCATACATAACCAAAACCCCAAAATAAAATCCTAAATACAGTAATGTGAAAGATGAATCCAACAATTCTGTTTCTGGAGATGGATAGCATTCCCCATCATAAGTCTTTCAGAATTGCTACAGATCTTTGCATTGTAGAGAATAGTCAAGTTTTCACAGATAATCATTGTCCAATATTGCTGTTATTGTGCACAATAGTCTCCCAGGTCTGCTTATTTTGCTCTGCATCAGCTCCTAAAGTTTTTCTAGCTTCTTCTGAAATCATCTTGCTTATCATTTTAATAACACAATAGAAATTTATTATCAGTGTGTACCACAATTTGTTCTATTATTCCCTAATTGATGTACATCCCCTCTATTTCCAAGTCTTTGCCACTACAAAAAGAGTTGCTATAAGCATCTTTTGAATAAAGAGGTCTTTTGCTATTTTTTTTATTATCTTTTTGGAATATAGACCCAGCAGTTGTATTACAGGATCAAAGAGTATGCACAGTTTTATGGCCCTTTGAGGATAATTCCAATTTGTTCTTCAGAATGATTGGATCAGTTCACAACTACACCAATAATGCATGTGTCCCAATTTTGCACATCCCCCCCTAATATTTACCATTTTGCTTTATGGCCATATTGACCAATCTCACAGGTTTGAGGCTGTATCTTAGTGTCATTTTAATTTGCATTTCTCTTATCAAGGGGGATTTAGAACATTTTTTCATGTCATTATTGATGGCTTTGATCTCTTCATCTAAAATTGCTCATTCATATCCTTTGATCATTTGTCAATTTGGGAGTGGGTTGTATTTTTATGAATTTGACCTAGTTCTCTATAAATTTGGGAAATTAGACTTTTTTTCAGGGATATTTGTTATAAAATTTTTCCCAGTTTGCTTTTTCCCTTCTACTTTTGATTGTATTAGGGTTTTATTTTTGTACAAACCCTTTTTAATTTAATGTAATCAAAACAATTCATTTTACATCTTGTAATACTCATTGCCTTTTGTTTGGTCAAAAAGTCTTCTCTTCTCCAGAGATCTACTGGGTAAACTATTCTGTGTTCCCCTAATTTAGTTGTGGTATAACTCTTTATACATAAATTGTATATCTATTTTGATCTTATCTTGGTATATGGTGTGAGATATTGGCCTAAACCTAGCTTCTGCCATACTGGCTCCTAATTTTCCAGCAGTTTTTGTTAAATAGTGTGTTCTTATTACAAAAGCCGGAATCTCTGGGTTTATCAAATACTAGGTTGCTAAAGTCATTTACCCTCGTATATTATGTATTTAATCTACTTCATTGATCTTCCATTCTATTTTTTAGCCAGTACCAAATTGTTTTGATGATTCCTGCTTTATAGTACATTTTGAGATCTGGTACTACTAGGCCTCCTTCTTTCACATTTTTTTTCATTACTTCCCTTGATATCCTTGACTTTTTGTTTTTCCAGATGAATTTTATTATCTTTTCTAGTTCTATAAAATAATTATTTGGTAGCATGTTTGTCATGGCACTGAATAAATTCATTTGGGTAGAAATATTTTTATTATATTAACTTCACTTTGTCTTCATGTTTTTTTATTTCACTCTAGTATTCATTTTGTGGCATTATTTTAAAATTGGTTGGAGAGGAAACTTATTGTGGTTTCAAGCTTCCCTGCTTCTACTCTGCCATCTTGGCTCAGTCTCTAGTGTTCCCCAATACAATTTTTAATAATCATTTTCTAATATTTCACAAACCATTTACCTCCCCCCCTTGTGCCCCTCTATATTCTCCATGAAAACAGGCAATATTGGGTAGGTAGTACCTAAGTTATCACATAAAACATTTTTCCATGTTTGTCATATTTTGAACAAGACATATTGCTTACACTAAGGAAAAATTCATTGAGGAAATAAGGTAAAGTATACTTTAAGCTTTCTTTAAACCCCGTCTATTCCTTTTATGATGCTGGATAGTTTTTTCATTATAAGTCCCTTGGAGTTTTCCTGGATCCTTGTCATGTTGACAACAGTGTTCATTCACAGTTGATCATCCTACATGATTGTTGTTAGTGGGTATAACATTCTCCTAGTTCTACTCATTTCATTTTGCCACATTTTATATGAGCCTTTCCAAGATATTTTGTGATCCTCTTGTTTGTCATTTCTCATAGCACAATAGTATTCCTTTACAATCATATACTATTAACTTTTTCAACCATTCCCCAATTGATAAAAGTTCCTTCAATTTCCAATTCTTTGCCACCACAAAAAAAGCTGCTCAAAATATTTGGGTACAAGTAGATCCTTTTCCCTTCTCTTTAATATCTTGGGGATACAGTTTTGTTGGGTCAAAAGGCATGAAAATTTTTGACCCCTTGGTCATGGTTTCAGATTGCTTTCCACCCAGAGTTGTTATTTCAATATTATTTATTTTAGTAGAAGGACATTAGGAAGTGAAAGCACCAACAATTGGGGGACAAGATCAGAAAAGACTTTATGTAAAAGGTGATGCTCATTAAGCTGCATCTTTAAGAAAGAGAGAAATCCACTGATGTGGAAGTAAGGAGGAATGCCCAATCCAAGGATGCAGAAAGAGGGAAATGAAATTTACATAGAACATAGGAAGAGAAAAGAGTAATCAGTAAGAATGGACAAATAGATACAGATGAATTAGTAATGAGTTAATCACACCACAAATGGAAATTATAGGAGATTTTACTGATAATTGTAACAGTTAAGACTTTAGGGGAAAATATGTTGTAATACAAGGATGAGGTTAGAAAGAAAGACAATTTCAGCTGCTATATATATCACTGAGGCAAGAATGACTGCTTTAAAAGGATTTGGGTGAGGTGGAGTAAGAGGAGAAGAGGTCAAATTGCAGTGATGTGATAGATTTAGTGACGGGATTTAAAAGCTTATATTTGGGGAAGGAAAACATCAATGTTGATTTGCAGATTTCTTGCTAAGAGGCTGGTGTAATAGTCATACAAATAATTAAAACATTAACTGGAAAATTTCAAAATATATTCATCTGACAATTAAACTCCATTGAAAATATAGCAATAGTAACAATACGTTGTAAAATCCCAGATATATTTTATTTATGAAAAGAATTGAAATAGTGTATATTCAGATGTAAAATTAAAGCATCTTTATTGTTCAGTATCACATGGAATGACTTTACTTTGCTTATTGTACCTTTTTGTTATATCTTGTTCCTGAAAATATTATTCATTTTCTTTTAAATAAATGGAGAGGAACCAACATTGCAGTCAACTATGCTTTTACAGATTTGTTTTTTAAGTTAATTTTTGTAGTGTTATTGATTCTACCTCTAGGTCTTAGGTTATTACATATGATCATTATTCTATTAGGCCAATTACATAAATTATTTCTAGGTGTTTCCTGTGATTATAAACCTTAACTACCAACGAGAAACATTATAGAGCATTTTGGAATTTGCAGAAACATTTTCACAGGATATAGATATGGATGTGAAGTGAAGGTAGAATAACTAGTTTGGGTGAAAAAATGAGAAACTTCTTTCTCTCTGCCTTTTTTCCCAGAGATGTTATGTCTGATGACACTGAAATGTGTGAAACCTTTCAGCATGAATAGAGAGGCTGCCAACGTAATGTTACACCATTCTAACAATGGAGAATAGCTCATTACCAAAACCTCAACTATCAAAGTCATTGTAATGGTCACCCTGTTCATTCAGAAAGAATTTCTCTTGGAAATGCTGGTTCCTCCCACCTGAGCTAATTGGCACATAGCCAATCAGGAGTAATGGAAGCAGTCCCAGAATAGAACAATTAGAAGTTTGAACAATTTACTTTATCATCCAGCACAAGGAAATATTTGGCAAGGCAACATTTCTGTCCCCTTTCTCTGATTCTATACTTCTAGGCCACAGTTCTTTAATCACATACAATGTTCTGTGTGATATAGTAAAGAGAAAGTTAGCCTTAAATCCTGCCTCTGATATATACTAGCTATATGATGTTCAGGCAATAGGTTAAATTGCTTAATCTTCATTACTCTATTCAATGAGACTCCAACTTGCACTGATATAGGGGGTTTCAACACTGGAGAGTTTCAAAAGTCGCAGGTCAAGTTATTATCCCCAAGAGTCAGGCATATCTCTAAAATAGGAGTGGGAGGTGATTGGGATAGAGGACCTTGAAGGACTTTTACAAGTCTATAATACAACTCATTACGTAGCAATCTGTAAAGACAACATCATTTTGTTAAGATGTTATTCAAATGAAACATCATGAGCACATGCTTCCAGGAGAAAAAGCAGGGAGTGGAACATGTTTAAACATCATAAATTGGTCTACTTACCATGTGGTTAAAATAAGCCTTTTCCCATTAGCTGTTTAACTGCTACTATGGCTATCTTCAAAATTATCCAAGTGAGCATCATTAGAACTTTTGAAGCCTTCAGATTTCAGGAAGAATTTAGATCCTTGGCTTATACTACAGTGATGAAAAATTATGACCTTTGTAACAAAAAAGGGTCTGGCCAGAGCTATAAGCATTTATTAATAAAATGAGAGAGAGAGAGAGAGAGAGAGAGAGAGAGAGAGAGAGAGAGAGAGAGAGAGAGAGAGAGAGAGAGAGAGAGAGAGAGAGAGAGAAGAGAGAGAGAGAGAGAGAGAGAGATTTCCTTTAAGGGAAAGATCATTTGACTGACTAAGGCCTTGCCCCGGTCACAGTGGAGCAGCTCATCATAGATCAAATGAGGAAGTGAGGAGAACCTCTCTTTTCCCATGAACACATTTTAAATCCCACTGACTCCTCCCTCAGTGGATCACAGGACACCAAGGGAAGTCAGAGGATGCCAGGGGGTGCCAGGTCATTAGACATGATGTTGCTCTGAAAAAGCCACTTCTGGGGCTCTGTGGAATGGAGGCATTTTCCTTCACACAATCCCTGCCTCTGATTCTCTGGGAGGTCAGCATGTTGAGTGTCCTCACTCTTGTTTTTTTCAGGAGATTAATATGTCTGGTCTCCTCTAAGAATCATTCCACATGTGAAGTCTATACTTTTAGGATTTTCTCACTAGGGGGTATAAAAATAGAAAAGATATCGAACATTTCATGGAAGGAGTTACAACAATTTTGGGAACAAAAGAGAAAGAGAGGAAGAAAAAAAATGATTGATAGGTATATTGACAAAAAGCCAATTGGAGGAACTATCCTTTGGCATAAGAGTTTAAGTCAGCATAAATGGTGGGTTAACCCCATCCCACTCAGTTAAGTTCATTATATTCAAACTTTTACTCCAAGTGTCCTCAAGTGTCCTAATATAGTATATAATTTCTGTAAGCATCCTTATAACATCTCCAAAAGATCCACTTTCTTTTTCCAGGGTGTTGGTAATTGACTTTTACTAAAAATTACTTTAAAACGATCTTAAACTTTTAATTTTTAAGATAATTGCACAATCAAACCCTCAGGAGAGTAGAATGGAATTGCCACAGGATGTATGGCTAAGCTGGTATATGAATGATATGACTTAATTCTACCAAAAACCAAAGGAGAGAGAAAAATAAATAAAAATGTATATATTAAAATCTACTTGTATAAAATTAGGAGTATAAATTAAAATCATATCAGATCATTGATTCATTATCCCGGTCCAATTGAGTTAGCTTATATCCTATAAGCATGCAAGACACATGCAACTTACCTACCATCATCAGCCAGAATTATAACATACTATATATAATATAATATACTACAGAAGAAAAAAATACAAAAGAGAAGTATAATTCCCTGGTCTGATTTCTACTTCAATCATGGGGATAGTAAACCAAAGTTAAAGCCAAACAGAGATACATGTTAGTCTTATATAAAGAAAGGAAACAGGGAAATCCATCAAGACTTGCCAAATAACAGCTTCAATGAATCCTCTGACATAGGTCTTCTGCCCTGACATAGATCCTCAACAATCCTACAGGGATTGTTGGTCTCCTTGACCTTGTGTTCCTTCAAACTGATCAGTGGCTCATTAATAGTCCCGTCTTCTGAAATAAGGCACAAATAATAGTTAAAGTCCCATAATATTTAATAATCAATGGCAGGTTTCCATAATCTAAAGCTTTTGGGTATGCAATGTTATCAGAGCTGATCGACATTGTAAACTGATGCTTCAGTACCAAAATATCAAGACTGATTCCATATACTCAAGTTAAAAAAAGAAAAAATCAAATTTCAATTAGAAAGAAAGTAGGGAAAAATTAAAAAGGAAATTATATTGCACATCACTTTAAACAATGGGTCAGTCAAGCATAGACATAACAAAAAGATTTATCACTCAAAAGTGAATGATACTGTCTTTCTACTTTGGCCATGATCCACAGTTTGAGTGTACATAATTTTTTTCTCCTGGTCAAAGTGTGGTATAAGCTTTGCTACAACAATTAAGAGAAATTTGAAAGATTACTACAATTCCCAGGATTAAAAAGGCCCATTTGGCTATAGTGGCTAACAAACCAATTTCCTGTAGCCATGACAGGTTTTACCATGTACCATCAGATGTCAAATGGGTTTCCAAAAAAATTTCATGGGTGCTATTCAAAATCCTTTAAAGGTAAGCACATGATCATTCAGAGATAGTGGGGCTCCCAAATATCTGAAAACCACTTCAGAAGACCTGTTTAAATCAACTGAGATTTTCAGCCCTTTACATTTCTCAAAGACTAATGATGCAGGTTGTAACCAGTTAGATAGAGTCCATATCTCATTATTTCTGTGACAAGTAACAAAAATAAAAGGAAAAAAAATGATTGTTTGGTAACATATGACCTTCCTGGAGTAAAAGTTATGCCAAAGTCTTATTCATATTGACTGGAATTGTTGCCCATGATAAAACAGAGTTCTGATGGATCTGGTGACAGACCCAACATCCATAAGGGAGTTGTCATGGAAAAGAGTATGTCAAACTTGACTAAGTACTATTATAGTAGTATTATGCTTAGTCCAGTCATGGTAAGAGGGCACAAATGAAAACAGAATAACATAACTTATAGCTAATATCCAAAACATCCTAACTGACGGTAATATTTTCTAACAGAATGTCTTAGATTAGAATTAATTTATGAACTTAAATCAAAACCAAATCTAAAAACAAGCAATAAAAATCAGTGTATGTGACAGGATATAACCACTCGATGTTAGTAGATGCCACCTGTTTTACATGAGAAGAAAGAATCCAAGAATCTTTTTCTCTAATTTTGTTAGCAGTCAGAGTAGTTAACAATACTTGGAAAGAGCCTTCTCAGGCAGGCTGAGTTCCTCACATGTGTTGGAAGTTCTTTATATATACGTTGTCTCCTAGGTTCAGACCTTGGAGTGAGAAGTCAATAAGTTCAGCCCATACTGCAGCTTCAGATTCATGGAGTAGATGTAATTTTACTTGCAATTTCTGTATATAAGAAGTAACAGAAATATTCCCCATATTAATGATGTGTATACAGGGAAGAAAGGCTTGACCTGTATAGGGGAATGTCTAAAAACATTTCATTTTCAATTTTTTGCCATGGTTACATGATTCTTATTATCTCTGTCCCATATTCCCTCCCCCCCACCAGAGTTGACAAACAATTTCACTGGATTATACATATATTATCACTCAAATAAAGTTCATTTCTTTTGTTTAATTTGGTTAATTTCAAACATTAATCCTTGGCAACAAAAAATCATTTTCTACTTCTCCCTTCCCTCTCCCCACCCTTGCCATAGCAATGCACAATCCCACTGGGTATTGCATGTAATCAAGCAGTTGTTTTTCTTTAGTGTTTCTACTCCCACAGTTTCCTCTGAATGTGGATAGTGTTCTTTCTCAACCTCAAGGTTGTTCAGGATCACTGCATTGCCACTAATGGAGAAGTCCATTATATTCGATTGTACCACAGTGTATCAGTCTCTGTGTACAATGTTTTCCTGGTTCTGCTCCTCTCACTCTGCATCACTTCCTGGAGGCTCTTCCAGTTCACATGGAATCCCTCCAGTTATTATTCCTTTGAGCACAATAGTATTCCATCACCAATATGTACCACAATTTGTTCAGCCATTCCCCAATTGAAGGGCATCCCCTCATTTTCCAATTTTTTGCCACCACAAAGAATGCAGCTATGAATATTTTTGTACATGTCTTTTTCCTTATTATCTCTTTGGGGTACAAACCCAGCAATGCTATGGTTGGATCAAAGGGCAGACAGTCTTTTTGCTCCCTTTCGGCATAGTTCCAAATTTCCCTCCGGAATGGTTGGATCAATTCACAACTCCACCAGCAATGAATTAATGTCCCGACTTTGCCACATCCCTTCCAGCATTCATGACTTTCTGTTGCAGTCATGTTAACCAATCTGCTAGGTGTGAGGTAATTCCTCAAAGTTGTTTTGATTTGCATCTCTCAGATTATAAGAGATTTAGAACACTTTTTCATGTGCTTATTAATAGTTTTGATTTCTTTGACTGAAAACTGCCTTTTCATGTCCCTTGTCCATTTATTAGTTGGAGAAGGGCTTGATTTTTTGTACCATTGATTTAGCTCTTTGAAAATTTGAGTCATTAGACCTTTGTCAGAGGTTTTTGTTATGAAAATTATTTCCCAATTTGTTGGTCCTTTATAATTTTGGCTACATTGGTTTTGTTTTTACAGAAACTTTTAATTTGATGTAATCAAAATTATTTATTTTATATTTTGTGTTTTTTTAAGTCTTGCTTGGTTTTAAAATCTTTACTTTCTCAAAGGTCTGACATGTATACTATTCTGTGTTCATATAATTTACTTATGGTTTCCTTCTTTATATTCAAGTCATTCACCCATTCTGAGTTTATCTTACTTTAATGTGTGAGATGTTGATCCAAACCTAATCTCCCCCACACTGTCTTCCAATTTCCCCAGCAGTTTTGGTCAAATAGTGGATTTTGATCCCAAAAGCTGGGATCTTTAGGCTTGTCATAGACTGTCTTGCTGAGGTCACTTACCCCAAGTCTATTCCACTGATCCTCCTTTCTATCTCTTAGCCAGTACCATATTGTTTTGATGACCACTGCTTTATAGTATAGTTTGAGATCTGGGACGGCAAGGCCTCCTTCCTTTGCATTTTTTTTTCATTATTTCCCTGGATATCCTTGATCTTTTGTTCTTCCAAATGAACTTTGTTATGTTTTTTTTTTCTAATTCAGTAAATTTTTTTTGGTAGTTTGATGGGTAAGGCATTAAATAAGTAAATAAGTTTGGGTAGGATGGTCATTTTTATTATGTTAGCTCATCCTACCCATGAGCACTTAATGTTTTTCCAATTTTTCAGATCTAGTTTTAGTAGTGTAGAAAGTGTTTGTGGTTGTGTTCATATAGTTCCTGTGTCTGTCTCGGCAGATATATTACTATTTTATATTGTCTAGGGAGATTTTAAGTGGAAATTCTCTTTCTAATTCTTGCTGATGAGATGTGTTGGAGATATATAGAAATGCTGATGACTTATGTATGTTTAATTTGTATCCTGCAACTTTGGTAAAGGTATTGATTATTCCCACTAGCTTTTTGGTTGATTCTCTAGGGTTCTTTAAGTAGACCATCATATCATCAGCAAAGAGAGATAGCTTGGTCTCTTCATTGTCAATTTTAATGCCTTTGATTTCTTTTTTCTTTTCTAATTGCTACTGCTAGTGTTTCTAGTATAATGTTAAATAATAGCAGTGATAATGGGCATTCTTGTTTCATGCCTAATCTTACTGGGAATGCATCTAGTTTATCCCCATTGCAGATGATTTTTGCTTATGGTTTAAGATAAATACTGTTTATTATTTTTAGAAAAGACCCTTCTATTCCTATACTTTCTAGTGTTTTCAAGAGGAATGAGTGTTGTATTTTGTCAAAGGCTTTTTCTGTGTCTATTGAGATAATCATGTGATTTTTGTTGGTTTGCTTGTTGATATGGTCAATTATGTGGATGGTTTTCCTGATATTGAATCATCCTTGCATTCCTGGTATAAATCCCACCTGATCATAGTGAATAACCCTCATGATGACTTGCCAGATACTTTTTGCTAGTATCCTTTTTAAGATTTTTGCATCTATGTTCATTAAGGAAATTGGTCTATAGTTTCTTTCTCTGTTTTTGACCTGCCTGGTTTGCATCAGTACCATATCTGTGTCATAAAAGGAATTTGGTAGAACTCCGTCTTTGCTTATCATGTCAAATAGTTTGTATAGTACTGGGATTAGCTGTTCTTTGAACGTTTGATAGAATTTACTTGGTATCCATCAGGCCCTTGGGATTTTTTAAGGAGTTCTTTCACGGTTTGTTCAATTTCTTTTTATGATTTGTGATTATTTAAGAATTCTTTTTCTTCTTCTGTGCCCCTCACTCACTCTAGAGGTACACGTCGCTCACCCACTGATTCTGGTTCACACTGAATCTAACTCTGGTTCTGTAGGTGGGATGGGGGAGGGTAGATCTGCTCACATTTTGATGGGAGATTTTTCACCCCCTTTTAGTGTGGAAATGACCAAATCACATGTACCTTCAATGTTGCACCCTACTGTAGAGTCCCTTCGTTCTTATGAATTATGATTTTTTGTGGCACTCTATATCTGTAGGTTCTGAGTAGATGAAGAGTCCTGCATCTAGACTGCTGCCATGTTTACCTGGAAGTCTCTCCTTCTATAAAAAGCATTTCTAATGGTGAGATATATAGATGTCTGCTGGGCCTGCTGCAAAGGTAATACAGGGCTAAGGAGGGAACCTCAAGCCACTTGAAGTAAATTTCAATGCACAACTTACCGATCATATTTTTAAGTTCTTTATTCATGGACTCAACTTGGCCTAAGGTTTGGAGATGATAGGGTTTATGGAACTTGGAATAATCCCCAAACAAGAATAAATCTGGGATAAAACAGTCAGTAAAATGGGTTCCTCTGTCTTAATCAATGCATGCAGGTGGCCCAAAACAGGGAACAATATTCTTAAAATGAACCTTAGCAACAAAAGCTGCTATAGCCCAAGCACTGGGGAAGGCTTCTACCCATCTGGTGAGTTGGTCCAATATAAGAATACAAACTTTATAATTTCCAGTCTTAGGCAAAGTAATAAAATAAATTTGAAAATGCTCAAAAGATGTGTAAGGCAGGGGATGACCCACCCCACCTCCCTCCAAAAATAGCCTTGGCGTAGAAAGCATGTTGACTAAATGCCTGGTAAGTGGGGCAGGCTTCACAGACCCTGGAGGCTATGTTGGTTATACCAGGGGTTATCTAGACTTTTTTAACAGAATCTCCTGAGTATCAAAGTGACCACTCCTCTGAACAGATGGGCATATTTGATTATAAAACTTCTAGGGAATAGTGACTTATGTTCAAATGACACCCACACCCCCTCAATCTGTTTTTCTGTGAAATTTTTGTTTCCATTTCTCCAATTACTGTTCATTATAAGAGAGATAAATTTGGTTCATTATTAGGTGACAGAGTTAAAATCAACTCAGGTCCTTTTAAGGCAGCCAGATTAGTATCTGTCCAATGATTCCCTCTAGAGACTGAGTCAGTGACACCTGTATGGGTAGAACAACAAACTATAGACAGAACTTCAGAATGCTGGAGACCAGAGAGCAAATATTTAATAATCTCTGTGCTTGCAATACATTTATTTACTAGCAGAAGTTAGAAATCCTCTCTGTAGCCCCAGAATTCCTACAGAATAGTAAACAGCATGCCTAGAATCTGTGTAAACTGTTGCTTTTTTCCACTTAGCAAGCCATTTTTAGATCCAGAAGTTCTGTACCCTGAGTAGTAATATTTGAGGGTGGTTAAACTGACCAAAGACTGGCAAAATCTGCAACATATGTCATCTCTCATGAAATAATAACCATCACTGAATAAAACAAAATCTTTGTTTTCTACAGGTTTGTCAGAGGGGTCATCATGGGGCTTTGAGTCACATCTACTACTGATTAACAATTATGTGATAATTCCCCTGATACTGGCAAATTTGGAAGCAAAATTGTAGGATTTAGTACTATCCATAATTTTAGGATAATATTTTCATTCCCTAACAAAGTTATCTCATATCTAAAAAGCCTTTGATCTAAAAATGCCTGCCTTGAACTTGGACCAACTCTAGGAATTGACGCAGAGTGAAAGGAGCAGAACCAGGAGAACATTATAGACAAAGACAGATACACTATGGTACAATTGGATATAATTGACTTCTCTACTAACAGCAATTCAATGATCCAGGACAATTCTGAGAGACCTCTGAGAAACACTATCTACATTCAGAGGAAAAACTGTGGGAATGGAAACACAAAAGAAAAACCACTGCTTGACCACACGGTTTGATGTAGATATAATTGGGGATGTAGACTCTTAATGTTCACCCTAGTGTAAAATATCAATAATATGGAAATAGATCTTGATCAATGACACATGTAAAACCCAGAGGAATTGTGTGTTGGTTAAGGGTGTAAAAAATTAAATTAGTATCTAGTAATAAAAATATAATATTTTATGAGATTTATTAAGCATTATTGGAAATCAAGGATACAAAATAAAAACCATGTGCCCATGACTGATTAACCCATTCAAAATCCCTGCGCTTAGCTTACCACTAAAATTACTACATCATTGCAATTGAAGAGAAGAGATCATGGGAGGTGTTACTGCTAGTTAAATACCAATTGTGATCTCGCCAACTTGGAGACTCAGTTGAGATTATAGGAAATTCTGGGAAATACCAAGGACTTCTGGGGATTGAAGTCTAGGGTTAAAAAATCTCCCTTTTTACTCCCCCCCCAATCCCTGAGGTAGACTAGTTTCTCTGATGGGTCTTGTAAACATACCAGCTATGAAATTACAATAATTTGAGAATAAGAGGAAAAAACTGTAAGGGGTAAATTTAGGATTGAGAATGAATGTAAAAATTATTGGTCACCAGGGATTTAATTTCTTAAATCCCAAATGAAGCACTCAAGTCAGAATGGAATTTTATGGTGATTTAATTACAATAGGAGGAAGAAATTGAGAGAGAGAGAGAGAGAGAGAGAGAGAGAGAGAGAGAGAGAGAGAGAGAGAGAGAAAGAGAGAGAGAGAGAGAGAAAGAGAGAGGAGTTAATTTAAACTGCTCCTACTCAGTCTGAGCCAGGCAGGAGTTCAAGGCCTTGGCCAAGGGGGCCTCCCCTGAAAGCCAAGGGAAAAGGCAGTCAGTCTTATCACTCAGCACGTGACCATCTCAAGTAAGTTGTCTGAGAGAGCTCTTCCAGGTTTGAGTTCCAGGTTCGCAATGGTGCACAGCCATCTCCAGAGGAAGTCACAAGAACTCCAAAGGCAGTTCTCTACATCACTTCCTGTGTCTCACATGTGCCAATGGTGGCTCAAGCTTGTCTTAGGACAGCCCAAGGGACAGTCAGTTGTTTCTGATTTGTCACTTGCTAGCACATGCCAGTGTAGTATGGGTGTGTACATTCCTGTGTGCTAGACTAAACAAAATGGAGAAAATCTAAAAATCACAAGGGAAGAGGTTTGGGGGAGGACAGGGAAAGATCATGAATTTTGTAACCATGGAAAAAATTTCTGAATTAATCAATTGAATAAAATTTTCCAAAAAATTAAAATGCCTGCCTCCTTTGTACACATTGGGGTCTCCTTCTGGTTCCCCCAGTCAATGTTGTCTTTGATAAATGGGCCTGGGTTTTTATTCTCTTCAATTATTATTTTCTATTCTTACTATAAGGAATACTTATTATATATACTTAGTATACTTAGTATATACTTAGTATAAGGAATATGTGAGCCTGAGAATTCAAGCAATGTGGGAATCCAGGAATATTTTCCAAGTATGGTAGCCAGTCCAAAAGTACAGTTCTAAAGAGTAAATATTTCTGAAGGATAGCCAAGCAGAAGGCAGCAGTGATTCTAGCTTTGGATGAGAATTTGGTGGAGTCAGTGTTATTTAGGAAATGAAATAAATTTTGAGCCTAATAATTTCTTCTCTCTAAAGTCTAAGGTTGTATTGGGGGAGGGGGAGTTGTATCTCTAAGACACTAGGCAAAATATTTGTATGTTTCTTCTTGCAATATCTTTGAAGTAAATATTCTGTTGTAAAAGCTATCCTATTTTAAGTGGTATAATAGAACTTAAGTGCTATTCACTGGACTCCTGAAAATGCAGGCACCACAATTGACAAAGACTTGAATTCATGGCAAAGAAAGTGGGTAAGGCTCTCATCTTCCTACTTTGAAAACATGAGCCCAGTGTCATTCACATTTTCATTATATATTTTTCATGAATTAAAATATGTATTTCAGGCTACCCAGCATAATTAATACTATGTTGCACATATCCTTTTCTTAATATTCTTCATATATGAATAGTATGAAAGAAAATATCATCATGTTTACAAAGACTGCTTTCTACCTTAAGAGATCATGCATTTCAGTCATTTTATTTTTTAGATGATAACAATGTTCTCCAGATGGATTTGCTTGAGATATTGAAATTCCTTGCTGTCAAACCAGGGGTTAAACCCAGATCTCATAATCTCTAAGCCATTGTTTTTATGATTACTTTGTGACATTGGTCAAATAATTTAACTGTTCTTTGTCTTTGTTTCCTCATATGTAAAATGAGGGAAATGAACTGGATGACCTTTAAAGTCAAATGCACCTCCTATTAATTATTTCACAGTCTTGAAAGTTAAGGAATGTGATAATTTTCTCAAATCTCCATTTTGGGAAATGATGGATGAACTTTGGTTTAGCTAAGGGAATACTGAATTAAATTGCCTGAATTTGGGGAACCTATCACCCAATCAATGGACATCTCTTATTCTCTAACTATTTGGCAAAGACTATGCTAAACAATTGTGATACAAAGAGAAAACAAGAAAAAAAAAACCACACACAATTCCTAACCCCAAGAATCTTACATTTTAAGGGTTAATCATGCATACATGTACATAAGTATATTCAAGATACATACATATTAGAATCAAGGTAAGATCTGGGGGAAAGCACTAGAAGATGATGGAGAGGAGGAAAGAGGAGCCAAGAAAAAACTCCTATACATAACTTATTTAGGTCTCAATTTCACCATCTATATTATGGACAAATGATATTTGTTTAATGGATTATAGCAAAGATTAAAAGAGCAAATGTACAAAAATACTTAAACTTGCTGTGAAAGAAAAATATTTTAGAAGAGAAACCAGGAATTTGTCATCTGAGATTTTTTTTGTCAAATTGAACTATTTTCATAATTATATGTAAACTGATTGTCAAGTATGCATATATTTTCAATAATGGGTTGTCCACAAAGAAAAATGAATCATTTGTACTATTTGGAACTGCATGGATTAATGGAAGGAGTACCATCAAGTCAATGCATTTCTCTGGGTCTTCATTTTCTTACCCACAAAATGAAAAAATAAAATGCAGAATAGAGGAATTGTAAGATATCATAGAGCTTTTACAATTCTATAAATATCTCTCTTTAAGTGAAGATATGGAGAAGAATTCTTCCGATATTGAAAACTCCCTTTTTTTCTTTCTTTCCAAACCCTAATCTTTCCTTTTGTCTTCAGCATGAAATAATAAAGCAGTAAAACCTCACCTCTAAAACAGACTGTACTGAACCTCTCCCTCACTCGTTGGGCTGATTATTAGGTAATGTGACTAGAGATGTAACTTATTAGCCTAGAGTTAAGAAAAGAATTAGTCCTTTCTCTAGCCAGAGCAACCTTATTCTGTTGAGGGAAATATATAGATGGGCAAAATAGGAGAGTACATGTGAATCAAATAAGAAAATCAATGCATTTTTTTATCTTGAGCATGGCATCGCCTATTAATGTTTCAGAAATATAATATTTGCCTTTTCATCAATTCACACTTGTCTTTGTCCCTGAATGATTTATATATATAAAGGGATAAGAGTGTAGCTATTTTACTAAAGCTGTGTTGTCCAAGTGTGTACCACAGGTGCAAAATGTTTCCTTTTTTTCCTCCTGTTGTTTCAATGCTACTTAATGACTAAAAACTGAATACCAAGAACAATCATGAGCACTTAAGACCCAATTCATAAAAAAATGATGCAAGCCATTTATGCACAAATGTTGCTACTTTCATATGGAAACAAGGCACATAAAGAATTCCCCTTTGTGATTCATAAACCCTTTTTAAGGTAATTTTGTTGCTCAGTTTTGTACCTCAGGAGAGCAAAACTCCAAGACGAGGAAGCAGGAGAGAAAGTAGAGGCTACTGGTTTGTTGGGGGCCTATTTGCATAAAAATAGCCTGAACAGGTTTCATTTTTCAGATATTAATTGTGAATTTATTAGACGGTGAAATATGGAGTCCAAAGCCATCGCCAACTTCAGATAGAGTATAAAATGCCCACATAAAGCATTTGTAAAAAGAGCTATTCAGGCAGACTCAGAACATTTCTCATTTTAAAACCAGCTTTCCTATAAAAGTTTCAAGTGGGTTTAGTGCTGATATAAATGCTCAGAATTTCTGTCTCCTCAGTCCCAAAAGTTGGGCTGGAGAGTACGAAGTAGATCATTTCTTCATTAACATGCTTAGGAAAATGGTTAAGGAGGCAAGCCAAGTTTGATGCTTCTCTTCTGGGAGTGCTAACAGTATAGATGCATTTAATGGGGTTACTATGCTGAATTGAGCTGACTCAAAGTGAAATTCCCAAGAAAGTCAATTCAAAATAACACTGTTTATTTATTCCCAATCATAATTAATTTAGAGATTGATAATTGTGTATAATTTGCAAGAAAGGAAAGTTATCTAGTTTGTAAAGACTATTGGATTTGAAAACTTGTTCTGACATTAAGCACTTGTGTGACCTTGGAAAATTCAGTTCTCATCTCTAAAATAAATGGGAGACAGACAAAGAGACAAAGAGAGACAAAAAAGACAAAGAGAAAGAGGGACTAGAGAGAAAGAGAGAGACAAAGATGAGACAGAGACAGAGACAGAGAGAAAGAAAATAGAGAAACAGAGAAAGATAATAAGATTTATGGGGAAAAAGATGTGGTCATTTTGGGCTAAATGATTTATGAGTTTTCTTTAAACTCCAAACATTATGGTTTTTATCAATATTATCTAAATTCAAAAATACCATCTAGACCTCCACAATAGCACCATGTATTACATGGAATCATTCTATTATTTGGAGGAAGAAAATATGATAGAGCAGAAAAAAAAGAGTGAATCTAAATTAGTGAACCTTGTTCTGACCCTTACACTTCCTGTATGACCTGATAGAGAATACAAATATGCTTTATTTATAGTTGACAGATTCATGCAGTGGACAGAGGCATACCCAACAAAAAAGAACAACACTGACATGGTAGTGAGAATGCTATTTAAAGAAATAATTCCTAGGTTTGCCATTCCAGAAGCCATTTTATAACTGGCATTTTACAACAAACCTATAAATCTCTGGGAATAAAGGGAAATTTTCATAATATTTACAGACCAAAAAGTTCAGTACAGGTGGAAAGGATGAATAAGGAATTAAAAAACTATGATAGCAAAACTCTGTGCACAAACCCATCTTAAGTGGACAGAAGTCCTTCTACTTGGACTGTTCTATCTGAGAACCAAACCCAGAGGAGTCTTACACATTTCCCCAAATAAAATACTTTTTGGACAACCAGCATGGCATGGAAGGACTGCTAAGTGTCCATGTTGGGAGGCTAGTGCCAATTGCATACCTATAAAACAAAGATACAAGATAAGTTTGAAGAACTAAGAAGACTAGAATTACTAGTGAAAAAAGTTCCACTAGATTTCTCAGTATATAACATCAAGCCAGGAGGCAAAGTATATGTGAAAAATTTCACCAAAGACAAATCTACAGAACTTAGGTGGAATGGTCCATTCAAAGTAGCCCTAACCACTCTTACATCAATCAAAATAATGGGAAAAGTTACATGGTTCCATGTGTTCCATGTAAAACACCATTATGCCCACAATGTGATACCTAAAGACAGGACAAATACATCCCCAGAAGAAATGCAGACCCAAATGCCTCAAATACAACAGAAATTGCTTTTAAAACACAATCAACCAAGCCATACTCTGACACGAGATGCACAGGAATATGAAGAAGAGAAAAGCTCAGATAACAGTGAATGTGAATTAGAATGATACATTACACCACCAGGAAAAAAACACAAAGAAACCTTTCCATTAAGTAAAAACCTCTGCGAAAGCAATTCATAAGTACATATCTCACACTCAAACACGAAGAAAGATACATACTGTCTAAAAACAAAAAACATCTGACACATACCCAATACAAAAATCACACACACACACACACACACACAGACACACACACACACACACACGATGGCAAAACAATCTTGAACACACTTATGAATCTGTATCTTCTGGTAACGAGGCAAAAGAGATCTAGAGATCTATAATGAAGGTGAAACAACAATCAAATATGTACCCAGTAAAGGAAAAGAAATCCGGACCTGTGATAGCTTCAATCAACATCAGAGGCTGGCAGAGACACTTTAACAACTGGAAAGAACTTTAAATCAAAGACATTATGGGAAATTAACTTCCATTAAAGGGTCATGTAAGATTAAATCGCTGTACACATTAACATCACACTTAGGGAATTACATCCACATGCACATACAAATCTGCATAAGAAGAAAGAAGTTGATCAACCTATCAGGCAATAAGAGAAGAGGAAATCCAGGAGATAAAATGAGTATATGCATCCATCACCACATATTTTTAGTACACAAACCATTAACTCACTGACTTTAGGGGCTGATTTGTAAATAAGGACAGTCCATAAAATTGTACATTTGTAAATAACTCCTGAGTAGAACTCACAGAGATAGGAAGGAAAAGACTTTCCTGTCTGAATTACTTAAAACCAGAGTGTATATATATATATATATGTATATATATATATATATACATGCATATATATTCATGTATAAATATGTATAATTTATTCCATATGTAGTATTTGTAGAGAAAAATATTTAAAGACTAACAATCTAATCTACTAACTTAAAGTAAGAAAAGGAATTAGTATACCAACCCCTAACAGATAGGGACAGGTTAGTTTAGGGACAAAAAAGAGTTAGCACAGGGACAGAACAAACTCTAGTTTAAAAGATGGAGGCTAGCATATATCTAGGTATGATAAAATTGTTACATTTTAATAAGCATTATATATATATATATATATATATATATATATATAATATATATAGGGCATATGTGAATCTTAAAAATTCTCAGACCCTACTTCAGAACACTTGGTTAAGACCATTCCCCATTTAAACAATGAAGGTACTTGATCAGGAATGTGGGAACTCTACTCCACCCCTACTTAAGCATACTTTAGGGGAAGATAAAGTTGTAAACTCTGCTGAACAATGAAAAGTACTTAAACCCCTACTTATAGTAAGACAAAAAACCCTTAAGCTGGGCCTATTTTTAGATCTAATACAAAAGGGTGCTAAGTACCTATAAAGGTCAGGTAACTTGTAAACTTACAAGGGACAAAGAGGTGAGAACTTAGAGATTTTAGTCTACTCAGGTGTGAATTACTCAAAAGTTTAGTCTAGTCAGGTGTGAATTCAGAATGGTCTGACCTTTGGAAAACATCTACTGTGATTGGTAGATGTGAGAACTTAGGGGAGGTGACATAGGAAAAAATTCTCTTTAAAAGGAGATGAGAAACTGAGAGCAAGGGGATCTCTCAGAAAACTGTCTCTGGAGATTGAGCTGGCCAAAACTGAACTGGTGTCTCTCTGAACACTAGAATCTTGCTTGGACAAATCTTGTGGTGAGTTGATAAAAGACTGACTGATCTCTCTCTTAGGGTTTTCAGCCTAGGCTGGCTCATGCTGGCCTAGGCTGGTCTAGCCCTTTTCTCATTATTTCCTTTCTCTCTCTCTCTCTCTTTCATTAATTCCTCATTTGTATTAATTAAAATCTCTATAAAATCCAGCTGATATGGGTATATTTAATATTTGGGAATTTTTCCCTGGCTACCACTTTATATTTGATTTAAAACAAGACACTGTCTTGAAACCATATTTTCTGTGGTCACAATTTAAGCCAAACACTCTTTTATCTGTTACAGTTTATGGCTCCCACTTATAAAGATTAAAATTTAGGAATATGGGGAGACTGAGGCAGGTAGAAATTAGTTTCTCTCTGCAAGAAGTATATTTTTAGAGGTTTATTAAAGGTTAAAGATTAAAGAATATACAAGTAAGAAACATGTGCCTAGGCCAGAGGCCTAGACAAAATAACCTCACATCACGCAAGAGAAGAGCCTGCTCCAAAATGGAAGTCCAAAAAAGAGCCCCCAAAATCCTTTGCCACCAGCTTAAATCCTTCCTCGATCTCAGTCCACCTCAGAATTTCTGTGAGATTACAAAGCATTTTGGAGAAGTGGAGCAAAGGCTTGTGGGGATTGTAGTCCTGTATTCGAGTCTATTTTTTACACACTATTTTAATTGTTACACATAAGACAGTTTATTTTTACTCAATAGTTAAATGTTATATTGTTTGGAATAGGAACAAGCATTGTACTTATAGTTACAAACTTAGTTAACTGCAAGAATTATTACATTGTACAAAACCTTTTGACACATGTGACCCTAACTCTCCTTCCCACAACTCAGTCCTTAGCATAAGGTAGGACCTTAGTGTAGCAGATAGATAGATCAAGATCAGATCTGTTATTTTGGGAGGGGGGGAGTAGTAAATAGCATAGATAGATTACATTAGGCATAATTTAAGGTAAGTAAGTCACGTGGGATCAGGTTGACATCACGCTAACAAGATAAAATGGAGGAGTTGTGATAGAGGAATAATCCAGAGACTTTGAATGACAGAGCCTGGAAGAAATGCAAAGGTTTCCATTCACAGCAGGGGATGGTTGAAGAGGCTTGAAGTCTTGAGGGAAGAGAGAACCCAGGTGAGAGGCAATTGATTTCTCTCTTCATCATGAGACAGCAATGGTGAAGGTATGAATAGAGACTGTATTCTCTGAGATATATAAAATCCCTCATTGAATTTATTCACCATTTCCCATCCACCAAGATACCAAGAAGTGTAGAAGTAACCTGAGAAGGATAAGAACAGCCTAACAAGATCTCACACAGCTCCTGTGACACCCTAGGTCTGGATATTGTATTCGCTGTGACAAAGGCGAGGGTTCACCAACCTGAACCTCTCAGAGGCCAGGGTGTCTAGTTTGAGTCTCTCAATATTGGAGGGAGGGAAAGGGAGATATTAGACAGACAGGGATTTCCTTTGCCCTCTTTCCTTTAGACCCTAACCTTCAGACATATTTCTTATTTTACCCCTAATCACAATTGTTAGAATAAAGTTTGTCATTTATCTTAAATTGACTTCCTTGTCATAGTGAAAGAGGGAGAGAGCTGATTTCTCTCTCTTTCCTCAAGAGAAGAGGTTCATCTATAAACCCAGTTATTAGGAGGGAGTATAGGCAGGGTTAATGGGGAGACATATTTGAAGAAGACTGAAGGGAGAAATCCATCTCACTTTCCTTCTACCTTCTGGACATTTTGCATCAACTCTTTCTCCATTATACCCAAACCAACCCTCTAATACAGTAAGTAATTCAAAGTTCTTTTCATCTCAGCTTCCTAATTTGCAGAAAATGAGGTGGTTGGTTTAGATGGTTCCTTCTATGATTTTTAAAAATCTTTCCAGTTCTGAATTTAGGGTCCTATGACCTAGATTATTAGCTACATGTTATAGTAACTAGGAACTTCTGTGTAATTAATTAGGAAGAAATGTATATGTGTCTCCAAAAGATAATTATAAACACAGCTTGAACAATTACATTAATGCCCCCTTACTTTCACATTACTTGTTGAACAATTCCAATGGATTAAAAAAAATTCTTGCTTGCCAGCAATTTAAGAGCCTCAGTCGCTCTAGTACTAAGAGTTACTAATATATGCAAGTACATCTGGTCCTTACTCTACTTTGTTTTTTTGTTTTTTTAATTTTTTAAATTTTATTTGGTCAATTTCAAACATTATTCCTTGGTTACAAAAGTCATATTCTATTATTCCCTTCCCTCTCCCAACACTTCCCATAGCCGATGCACAATTCCACTGGGCATTACATGTGTCTTTGATCAGAACCCATTTCCATGTTGTTGGTGTTTGCATAAGGATGTTCAGTTAGAGTCTACATCTCCAACCATATCCCCTTAACCCATGTAATCAAGCAGTTGTTTTACTTCTGTGTTTCTATATCCGCAGTATTTCCTCTGGATGTGGATAGTACTCTTTCTCTAGATCTCTCTGGATTGTTCAGGATCACTGCATGGCCACTAATGGAGAAGTCCATTACATTTGATTGTACCACAGTGTATCAGTCTCTGTGTACAATGTTCTCCTGGTTCTGGGACATCCCATCATTTTCCAATTTTTTGACACCACAAAGAGTGCAGCTATGAATATTTTTGTACATGACGTTTTCCATATTATTTCTTTGGGGTACAAACACAGCAGGGCTATGGCTGGATCAAAGGACAGACAGTCTTTTAGAGCCCTTTGGGAATAGTTCCAAATTGCCCTCCAGAATGGTTGGATCAATTCACAACTCCACCAGCAATGAATTAATGTCCCAACTGCCACATCTCCTCTAGCATCCATTACTTTCCTTTGTTGTCATGTTAGCCAATATGCTAGGTGTGAGGTAATACCTCAGAGTTGTTTTGATTTGCATCTCTCTGATTATGAGAGATTTAGAACACTTTTTCATGTGCTTATTAATAGTTTAATTTCATTTAATTGAAAATTGCCTATTCATGTCACTTGCCCATTTATCAATTGGAGAATGGCTTGATTTTTTGTACAACTGGTTTTGTTCTTTATAAATTTGAATAATTAGATCTTTGTCAGAGGTTTTTGTTATGAAGATTGTTTCCCAATTTGTTGCTTCCTTTCTAATTTTGGTTACATTGGTTTTGTTTGTACAAAAACTTTTTAATTTGATGTAATCAAAATTATTTATTTTACATTTTGTGATTTTTTTATAAGTCTTGCTTGGTTTTACATTCTTTCCTTTCCCAAAGGTCTGACATGTATTCTATTCTGTGTTCACATAATTTACTTAGAGTTTCTTTCTTTATGTTCAAATCATTCACCCATTCTGAGTTTATCTTGATGTAGAGCGTGAGATGTTGATTGAAACCTAATCTTTCCCACATTGTCTTCCAATTTTCTCAGCAGTTTTCATCAAATAGTGGATTTTGGTCCCAAAAGCTGGGATCTTTGGGCTTGTCATAGACTGTCTTCCTGAGGTCACTTACCCCAAATCTATTCTACTGATCCTCCTTTCTGTCTCTTAGCCAGTACCATATTGTTTTGATGACCACTGCTTTATAGTATAGTTTGAGATCTGGGACTGCAAGTGCTCCTTCCTTTACATTTTTTTCCCCATTATTTCCCTGGATATTCTTGATCTTTTGTTCTTCCAAGTGAACTTTGTTATGTTTTTTTTTTCTAATCCAGTAAAAAAGTTTTGGTAGTTGATGGGTATGGCACTAAATAAGTAAATAAATTTGGGTAGGATGGTCATTTTTATTATGTTAGCTCATCGTACCCATGAGCAGTTAATGTTTTTCCAATTATTTAGATCTAGTTTTAATTTTGTGGAGAGTGTTTTGTAGTTGTGTTCATATAGTTCCTCAGTTTGTCTCATCAGATAGATTACTAAGTATTTTATATTGTGTAGGGTGATTTTTAATGGAATTTCTCTTTCTAAAATTCTTGCTGCTGAGATGTATTGGAGATATATAGAAATGCTGATGACTTATGTAGGTTTAATATTTACCAGCAGCTTTGCTAAAGGTATTGATTATTTCCACTAGCTTTTTAGTTGATTCTCTAGGATTCTTTAAGTAGACCATCATATCATTCACAAAGAGTGATAGCTTGGTCCCTTCATTGCCAGTTTTAATACCTTCAATTCCTTTTTACTTTCTAATTGCTACTGCTAGTGTTTCTAGTACAATGTTAAATAATAGCGGTGATAATGGGCATCCTTGTTTCACGCCTAATCTTACTGGAAATGCATCTAGTTTATCCCCATTGCAGATGAAGTTTGTTGATGGTTTTAGATAAATACTGTTTCTTATTTTTAGGAAAGGCCCTTCTATTCCTATACTTTCTAGTGTTTTCAATAGGAATAAGTATTGTATTTTGTCAAAGGCTTTTCCTGCATCTGTTGAGATAATCATGTGATTTTTGTTGGTTTGCTTGTTGATATGGTCAATTATGTGGATGGTTTTCCTGATATTGAACCATCCTTGCATTCCTGGTATAAATCCCACCTGATCATAGTGAATAACCCTTGTTTTGCTGGACTCTTTTTGCTAGTATCCTTTTTAAGATTTTTGCATCTATGTTCATTAAGGAGATCGGTATATAGTTTTCTTTCTCTGTTTTTGACCTGCCTGCTCTGAATAAGTACTATATTTGTGTCATGAAATGAATTTGGTAGAACTCCCTCTTTGCTTATTATGTCAAATAGTTTGTATAGTATTGGGATTAGCTGTTCTTTGAATGTTTGATAGAATTCACTTGTGAATCCGTCAAGCCCTGCGGATTTTTTCTTAAGGAGTTCTTTGATGGCTTGTTCAATTTCTTTTTCTGATATGGGATTATTTAAGAATTATATTTCTTCCTCTGTTTACCTAGGCAATTTATATTTTTATAGATATTCATTCATATCACCTAGATTGGCATATTTATTGACAAATAATTGGGCAAAAGAGTTTTTAATGATTGCCTTAATTTCCTCTTCATTGGATTTGAGGTCTCCCTTCTTATCTATGATACTTTTAATTTGGTTTTCTTCTTTCTTTTTTTTTATATTAGATTGACTGGTACTTTGTCTATTTTATTTGTTTTTTCAAAATATCAGCTTGTAGTTTTATAAATTAGTTCAATATTTCTTTCAATATCAATTGTATTAATTTCTCCCTTAATTCTTAGGATCTCTAATTTAGTTTTCCTCTGGGGACTTTTAATTTGTTTGCTTTCAAATTTTTAGATTTGAATGTCCAATTCATTGACCTCTGCCCTCCCTAATTTGTTAATATATGAACTCAAAGATATAAATTTTCACCTGAGTACTGCTTTGGCTGCATCCTATAGATATTGAAAGGATTTCTCATCATTGTCATTTTCTTGAATGAAATTATTAATTGTTTTAGTGATTCGTTCTCTAACTAACTGATTTTGGAGAATCATATTATTTATTTTCCAATTAATTTTTGATTTGTCTCTTGATGTACCCTTACAGATCATTATTTTTATTGTGTTATGATCTGGAAAGTTTGCATTTATTCTTTCTGATTTTCTGCAGTTTTTTGCAATGTTTTTATGACCTAGTACATGGTCAATCTTTGTGAATGCACCATGTGCTGCTGAAAAGAAAGTGTATTCCTTTTTGTCCCTATTAATTTTTCTCCATATATCTATTAACTATATTTTTTCTAAGATTTCATTCTTATCTTTTATCTTTCTTATTTATTTTTTTAATTTCATTTATCTAAATTTGATAGTGATAAGTTCAGGTCTCCCACTAGTATAGTTTTACTAACTATTTCCACCTTCAATTCCATTAGTTTCTCCTTTAGATATTTGGATGCCATACCATTTGGTGCATACATGTTGATTACTGATATTTCTTTATTTTCTATACTCCCTTTTATCAGGATGTATTAACCTTCCATATCCCTTTTTATCAGACCTATTTTTACTTTGGCTTTGTCAGATACCATGATGGCAAATCCTCCCTTCTTTCTATCAGTTGAGGTCAAATAGGTTTTGGTCCAACCTTTAATTCTAACCTTGTGGGGATCTACCTGCTTCAGATGTGTTTCTTGTAGATAGCATATGTTAGGATTTTGGATTCTAACCCACTCTCCTATTTGTTTTCATTTCATTCATGTTCAAAGTTATGATTGTCACTTGTGTATTCCTTAACATTTTGATATCCTCTGCTAGTTCTATCCATTCTTCTTTTGCTATATCCTTTTAGATCAGTGGTTTACTTTTAATTAATCCCTCTAATTCCCTCCCTTAATATGCTTCCCTTTCTGGCCCCTCCCTTTTTATTCCCTTCTTGTTTTTTTAGGGTCTGTTAAGTTCTCTCCCCCCTCTCCTTCCCTTCATTTTTTGAACTCCCTTCCCCCTACCCCCCTTAGTTTTTCCTTCTGTCTTACCCTGTCGGAAAAGATAGAATTGAAGACCCTAATGCATCTAGATGTTCTTCCCTCTCAGAATTGATTTCACTGAGAGTAAGGTTTAAGTATTACCTATTAGCACTCTCTTCCTCTCCTTCTTATTAGAGTATTTCCCCCCTCTCCTTCCCATGTATATCATTGTGTGATAAAGATGATTCTATTTATTTTATTTCTTCAAGTATCTCTTGGTACCATCTTAGATTCCCCCCTCCATTTTTCTTTTTCTGCATATCATCTTATAGCCCTTAATGCATCAGTCTCTTCCTGTGAATGATTCCTCTAATTACTATAATAATGAATACAATTTTTGAGATTTTTTAGTTGTTTTTTGAGAGTTTTTTTGACAGTTACAAATAACATTTTCCATATATATATATATATATATATATATATATATATATATATATATATATACATGATTTGATCTCATTATAGCCCTTGAAGAAAGTTTGAATAAAAAAAAACACTTTTCCCCTTTTCCCTCTATTTCTTATTTACCTTTTCATTTTTTTCTTGATCTTTGTGTTTCTTTATTAAACTTTCCACTTAGTTATGGTCTTTTCTTTACAAATACTTGGAAATCTTCTATTTTGTTGAATGCCCATACTTTCCTCTGGAAGTATATAGTCAGTTTTGATGGATAGGTGATTCTTGTTTGAAAACCCAATTCTCTTGCCTTTCTGAATATCTTGTTTCAGGACTTGTGGTCCTTTAGTGTGGAAGCTGCCAGGTCTTGTGTGATCCTGATTGATGCTCCTTGGTATCTGAATTGTCTCTTTTTGGCTTCTTGTAGAATTTTCTCCTTAGCTTGAAAACTCTTGAATTTGGCAATTACATTCCTGTGAGTTGTCTTTTGACGATTTAGTGTAGAGGGTGTTCTATGAACTCTTTCAATGTCTATTTTGCCCCCTTGTTCAAGAACATCAAGGCAGTTTTATTGAATGCTTTCTTGTAGTATGATGTCAAGATTTCTGTTTATTTCTGGCTTTTTAGGTAGACCAATGATTCTCAAATTTTCTTGTCATGATCTGTTTTCCTGAACTGTCATCTTGTCAGTGAGATATTTTATGTTTTCTTCTATTTGTCATTCTTTTGACTTTTCTTTATTAATTCTTGCTGTTTTGCAAAATCATTGGTTTCCCTTTGCCCAATTCTGGTCCTTAAGGCCTGGTTTTCTGATATAATCTTTTGGTTTTCTACTATAGTCTTTTGAATTTTCTTTTTGGTTTGATCTATCTTGCTTTTTGTGGCTTCCAGCTGATTCTCCAATTGGGAGTTCTAATCCTTTAAATTGTTATTTTCTCTTTGAACTATTTTCCAGTTTTTTTTTTTTTTTGCCAGAAGACTTCCATCTTTATCATGAGCTCCAATTTAAGCTCTTCAAGAGCTTGTGGGCAATTCCCATTTTTATGGAAGGTTTTGGCTTTGTTTTAATTTCCTCCTCTATTTCCTCTGTAGCCTTTGTTTTTCCCCTGTAATAATTTTAGAGGGTCAATGCCTTCTTATTATTTTTTTTGGATGGTGTTTGTAGCTCCTGGGTACAATTTGCCATCATTGTGGAGGTTTTTCCTTCCCTTTTTAGTCAGAAATCTGAGTGAGATGGGCAGGCTCTCTGTGTACGGAATTAAGGAGCAAGGATATTGCCTGAGGCAAGCTCCCAAATCTCTGCAGCCTCCACTGTTTGCTACCTTTCTCTCCGCTACTTTCCCTAGAGCACCCAAGGAATGTGCTCCCCAGCCCACTGGGGTTTCAGGTGTAGCTGCTCTCAGCAGTAGTTCTTTGGTAGTCTTAATCAGCTCCCAAGGACCTAGAGGTGCCCCTTGCTCACTCTAGAGGTGCCCCTAGCTCACTTCCTGATTATGGTGCATGCTGGCTCTGACTCTGGCTCTATAGGGGGTATGGGATAGGGTAGATCAGTTCACGTTTGGGTGGGAGCTTTTTCACCCCTTTATATTGTGGAAATGCCCAAATCACATGTACCTTCAATGCTGCACCCTATTGTAGAGTCCCTTTATTCTTATGAATTTGGCTTCTTTGTTCTTTTGAGGTAGTCTATATTGGTGGGTGCTGAGGAGAGAAAGTGTTCCATGTCTAGACTGCCTCCATGCTTACCCTGAAATCCTTACTCTACTTTCTCAATCAATTTGGTGTCTAGATCACAGTACTGCTCCAAACCCTTAGTACAACAATCATACATATATTTTGATGGGTAATAAACTTAAATGAAATCAACATATATTGCTTAACTATTTATTATATGCATAGCATTATACTAGGATCTAGATATAACAAAGACAAAATGAAGCCATTCCTGACTTCAAGGAACTGGTGTTAGGAAGGTGCAGGAAGGAGAGCAAAATGCTTTTGGATAAGTCCAGAGAAACTTATGTGATGAGGGAAAGAAAACAAAAGCATCTGAGATCAGGAAAAACAAACAAACAAACAAACAAAAAATCCCAAACTTTGCTTACATTTTAGTACCTAAGCTTGCAAGTAGAACTAGAAGCAGAGATAAGGAGGAAATCCATTTTAGACATTGTAAAAAGACAGAGATGAGAGACAGAAAGTCAGTCTTGGAGAATAGCTTCACTGCAATAATACAAAAGAGCAATAATATGAAATGCCTGGAAAGGAAGTTCAGGAACAGTTTTATGATCATGATTACAAATTTAGTGCTAAATAGATCTTTTTCTCTTTCATTCTAAATGAGCTCCTCTATATTTGCCTGTTTCCCTTGAGTGGCCCAAAAGCCAGGTTTGTCATTTCAGAGTCATTTCATTTTCTTCACTCTTCCTTCTTCTGCATCAATAATTAGTCAATGTCATTAATTCTGACTTCACTGTATTCAACCCATTCTAAAAATGGCATTACTACTTCTAAGGTTAATAAGCATTACAAACATTTTTCTGCATCGCTTTATTTAGTCTAGAAATCGACAAAAAGACAATTAAATCCCTTATTTGTAGCTGATGTCAGTTTCCAATGCTCACACTGAAAATTTAATAATTGTTTCAAATGCCAGTTTAAGCTGACTCAAGCACACTCTTGACTGTGTTTCTACATTCCTTCCTTCCCTCTATTTATGACTATTAGTCTAATTCTTTAATATGTCCTGACATCATAGGACATATTAAAGTTTTGTTATTTCTATTCAGATCTCCTGGCCCACAGCATGAATCTGGACCAGAAATAACTGTAGATGAATATATTCTTTCTGTATCATCCCTCAAGATTCTCACATGTTAGCTATATGCAAGGAAATCAGTTACGTGAGAATGCTTTTCAACATTACCATTTTCTAGATTTTTTGTTAATGAATTAGTGTATCCTGAAGTTCAGTTGAGTATATAATTGTTTCATAGTTTATAGAGCCATTGACAAATCAAGCAAAATTATATTCTTTGGAAGCCAAGTCTTCATAAGTAAAGAATATTTGGGCTACTGAGGAGGTAGGATTCTGGGACCTGAACTGGAATCCTCAGACCCTGGCATAGTCTCAATCTATGTTTAAAGTACACTAATGCTGAAAGCCATTCTGGGTTATGGTACTTCAACCAAGGTTTCAAAGGAGGTAGGAGTTTCATAGGTTGAGATGTGAGGAAGGATAACATTGAAAACATACAGATTAATAGAAAGAATATTATTATTTATAATTCTTTATCATATTGTTAAATTTTAAATTATTCTATAATTTCTGGTCTTAATTTCTTTCAACTACATTAAGCAAAAAAGATATTACATATTATTTGAATATTTTTTATGTTTTAAGGACAATAAATATGCAAATTCCCTGAATAAAAATAACTTCCCATAAATAATTTTTAGATACTAATCAAGTTTGATTATTAGAGTATTCCAAAATAAAAGATGAGATAGTCTAATATTGCAAGGATTATTGGAAAATAGTTTTCTTTTTTTTTCTTTAGAATATTTTTCCATGGTCACATGATTCATGATCCCCTCCCTTTTCTCCCCCCTCCCAGAACTGACATGCAATTCCACTGGATTATAAATGTATCATTCTCAAAAACTATTTCCATGTTATTTATATTTGCAGTAGAGTGATTTTTTGATATTAAAACCCTAAGCATATCCCTATCAAACCATGTGATCTATCATATGTTTTTCTTCTGCAATTCTGTTCCCACAGTTCTTTCTCTGGATGTGGATAGCCTTCTTTATCATAAATTCCTCTGGATTTTCCTGAGTCATTGCATTGCTGCTAGTAGAAAAATGTATTAGATTGTGCCATAATGCTATCTATCTCTGTGTACAATGTTCTCTTTGTTCTGCTCCTTTTGCTCCTCATCAATTCCTGAATGCATTTTCAGTTTACATGGAATTTCTCCAGTTCATTATTCTTTTTAGCACAGGAGTACTCCATCACCATCATATATCAAAATTTGTTCGACCATTCCCCAATCAATGGACATACACTCATTTTCTAATTTTTTACCACCACAAAGAGTGTGGCTATTAATATTTTTGTACAAGTTCTTTTCCTTATTGTCTCTTTAAGGTACAAATCCAACAGTGGTATGACTGTATCATAGAGCAGGCAATCTTTTAATGCCCTTTGCCTCACTTCCTGAAGATTTGATGCTTGCTGACTTGATGAGCAGTGGTTACAGCATGAACATTTCTGCTTATTATATTTTCCTTTTGTATTCTTGTTGTTAAACTCATATTTCTTTTTGAGAAAATAGTCTTTGATTAGGTGTCCAGTTTTATGACAGAAAAAGAAAACATTGCTTGTTCTCTCTCTGTACTTTTCTTTGTTGATAAACAGATTTTGAGTATGTTTTAACAGTGTTCAAATTTTTAATCTCCTGAATGTCCTTTTCCTTTAGATTTTGCTCTGATTCATGCAATTTCTGTTTTAATTCAGATAGCTGTCTATTGTGATCTGAGTAACTGTCAAATATGTATGATGCAGAATCTCTCAGTTCTGTCAAATTTACTATATCATATCTTGGACAGTAGTGTTCGAAGAAATTTCTAAGGTGTGGTGTACAACTTTTCAGAAATTGTCTTCTAACATGAGCTGTGGACTCATCCATATCTTTCTCTATGTCCATTATAGTATGTTATCTCAGAAAGGCAATCTATAAATGTAGCTGGATGTTCTCCCTTTTCTTTTACCATCTTATCAAAATTTCCCCAAGCATTTGGCTTGGAGCAACACATCTTAAAAGCTTAGAGCAAGTCCTCTCTGCATTTCCTCAGATAGGTCATGCTAATAGGATTACAGAAGTCAAAGTCCCCTCTTTGCTCCTCAGTTGGCCAGCTCATCAGGGTGTTTTCTGATCTTATTTTGTCAATAAATTGGTGATATCCATGGGGGCTAAAAAGTTCTGCCAAAAGTAACTCTATATCCTCAAAACTGGGTTAAAAAATACAGAAAGCCCTTTTTTAATTCTTTATGAGATGTATGGGGCTAAGATATAAACTTTGGGAAGCTTTTCTTTATAGAATGCAATTCTTGACTTGTAAATTGCTTATGAACTTTGAAGTGCAATACTCCAAATGTATCTGAGATCTTAGTAATATCTTTTAGCGGAAGAATTTTTTCAGCCTCTTTGTTTGCATTAGTGTCCTTGTCATTGTCATTTTCCTGTGTACCAGACTTAGTTTTCTTGGCCTTCTTTTCTTTATCCTTTGTTACATTGTCTGCCTGTCCATTTCCCTTATCTTTGATCTGATCTAACCCTTTTGCCTTTAAGAATTCCTCAAACATGTTCTTTACCAGTACTTCCAAATTGGTATCAACTCCCATGATCTGTGCTCTTGTCTTTGGAATTACACATCTATAAATGTTCTTCAGGTAGGTAAGAGTTTGTACTGCAGCCATAACAATAATGTAAACCTGTGTCAGTACCTGCTGTAGTATAGTGTCCTTTTGAAATGGCAAGTTTAGTATGAAAGTTGTGGTGTTAGTTAAATACTCCAGAGAATCTACAATTATAGCTGTCATGGTGCTATACAGGATATTGGATATCCAATATCCTGTAATTGCTGCCATTACTCCCATACCACAGACAATTTGCTTAAACATCTTGTCTTCTTTTTGGCTTCCTCTATATCAAATGTTAGTACAATCTATTCAGGATTGTGAATACTCTCCTCCTCCCTTCTTCCTCCCTTTACCCTCCCTGGTTTACCTCCCTCCTTGGGCCTCCTCCCTTCCTCCCTGCCTTTCCAGTTGATTCTTCTGTTGGTTTATCTAAAATCAACTCAGAGTGAGTATTATGGTGTATCAAATAAATCACTCCTTTCTCTTCTTTACGATTAAGTAAGTGATTTATTGGGGAGAAAGGGAAAGATAGGAAGATGGAGGGAAAGAGGGTTTGGGGTTTCCCTAATACTAGAATAATTCTTAGGTTGGAGAATTGTGGAATATAGTTCAGATATGGGAATATTGGTTAACAGGTCTTGAAATTCCATCACTGTAGTGCAGTAGAGAAAATCAGAGAGCTCAGGAATTTTGCCTTGCTTTCTTTCTATTCCCAAGCAAAGAGACCAATATTTTCAGTTTGTCTCCTTCTTAACTGTCTTTCCCCAGTCCTCATTCCAAATAGGATATTCACCTTTGAGTGACAGTTCTGGAGTCTTTGTTTTTCCAGCCTTTTTTGCAGACTTCTTTTCTCTCCTCCACATTGTATATTATTAGAATTAGTTGTTCTTTAAATGTTTGATAAAATTCACTTGTGAATCTATCTGGTCCTGGGGATTATCTTTAGGGAGTCCCTTGATGGCTTGTTCAATTCCTTTTTCTGAGGTGGGATCATTTAGGTATTCTATTTCCTCTTTTGTTAATCTAGATAATGTATATTTTTGTAAATATTCACCTATTTTACCTAGATTGTCATATTTATTGCCATATATTTGGACAAAATAGTTCTTAATAATTACCTTAATTTTCTCTTCATTAGAGGTGACATCACCCTTTTCATCTTTGATACTGTTAATTTGATTCTCATCTTTCTTTTCTAATTAGATTAACCAATATGTATAAATTTCATCTGTTTTTTTCAATATATCAGGACTTAGCCTTCTTTATTAGTTCAATAGTTCTTTTACTTTCAAATTGGTCAATTTCTCCTTTAGTTTTTAGGATTTCCAATTTAGTTTTTTTCTTGTGATTTTTAATTTGTTCTTTTTCTAATTTTTTAAAGTTGCAAACCTAATTCATTGATCTCCTCCCCTCTCTATTTTGTTACTATAGGCCCTCAGAGATATAAATTTTGCCCTGAGTACTTCTTTGTCTGATTCCAATATGTTTTGATATATCTTTTCATTGTCTATCTCTTTAATGAAGTCCATAGTTGTTTTTATGATTTCTTTTTTGACCCACCAATTTTGAAGATTTAGATTATTTATTTTCCAATTAATTTTAAATTTGCCTTTCCATGGACCCTTGTTAAGTATAATTTTCATCACATTATGACCTGATCACATTGTATTTATTATTTCTACTTTTTTGCATTTGTATGCAGTATTTTTATGCCCTAATAAAAGGCTGTTCTTTGTATATGCACCATGTACTACTGAGAAGAAGGTATATTTCTTTTTATTTCTATTTAGTTTTTTTCTAGATTTTTTTCTAATTTTTCTTGCATTTCATTCACTCCCTTTACTTTGTTCTTATTTGTTTTTTGGTTTGATTTATTTAGTTTGGAAAGGGTAAGATTGAGATCACCCACTAATATGGTCTGATTATGTATTTCTTCTTGAGCTCCTTTAATTTTTCCTTTAGAAATCTAGATGCTATGCCATTTGGTACATATATATTTAATATTGATATTATTTCATTGTTCATAGTACTCTTTAACAGAATGTGATTTCCTTCCTTATTTCTTTTAATCAGATCAATTTCTACTTTAGCTTTGTCTGATATCATGATTGATATTCCTGCATTTTAAAATTTAGTTGATGCATAATAAATTCGGCTCCAACCTTTTACTTTGAATCTTTGTGTTTTTCTCAAATGTTTTTCTGTAATGTTTTTCTGTAAACAATATGTAGCAAAATTCTGATTTGTAATCCACTTTGCTATCTTCTTCCATTTAATGCATGAGTTTATCCCATTCATATTTAGCATTATGATTGCTAACTGTTTATTACTCTCCACCATATTATGACCTTTAAATCCTGCTATATTCACTTTATCTCTGTTCCTCTTTATAAGAGTTTTAACTTTTTTGTCACCCGCCACTTCCTCCCCCCTCCAATTACCTCCCTCTTCCCTTACCTTATTCCACTTACACTTCTCTGTTGTGTAAGGTTGAATTCTACACCTCACTGAATATACTTGTTTTATTCTATCTGAGGACTTTGCAATAAGAGTAAAGTTTAAGATTTGCCTATCACCACTCTTATCCTCTCCTCTCTGTATTGAATGTTTCATGCCTATTTAAGTTATATAATTTGCCCCTTTCTATCTCTCCCTTCCTTTCCTCTCAATGCAACCCTCTCAGCCCTTGATGGTTTTTTAATATATCATTCATATGCATATATCATATGATACAAATAGATTATTTCATATCATAGCATTTACAAATATACCATATCTTCATAATTAGATTACTTCTTTACCCTCTTTCTGAGTAAATTCCTTCTATCTTCTTTACTACTAAGACTAATTTTAGAGAATTATAGAAATTATCTTTCCATGTAGACATTATAATCATTTTGACCCTAATGAGTGCCTTAGATTTTCTCTTTTTTATTTACCTTTTTGGGCTTCTCTTGTATCTCATGTTTGGACTTCAAACTTTTTGTTTAAGTCTGGCTTATTCCTCACATATGTTTGGAAATCTTCTATGTTATTATATGCCATCCCCCCCCCCCCAAAAAAAAAGATTATACTCAGTTTTGCTAGATAGGTGACTCTGGGTTGTAAACCCAAATCTTTTTCCTTCCTCAATATCATATTCTAAGCCTTTCAATCCTTTAATGTTGAAGCTGCTTGGTACTATGTGATCCTGATTGTAGATCCATGGTATTTGAATGGATTCTTTATGGCTGCTTGAAGTATTTTCTTTTTTCTTAGCTTGGTGGCTCTTGAATTTATCTATTATATCCTTGGAAGTTGTCATTTGAGGATTTCTTTCTCAAGGTGATCTCTGAATTCTTTAAATTTCCATTTTATTTTCTTGTTCAAAAATCCCTGGGCAGTTATCTTTGATAATTTCTTGTAATAGTATATCCATGATTTTTTCTTGACCATGACTTTCAGATAGTTCAATAATTCTCAAATTGTCTCTCCTGGATCGATTTTCTAGGTTAGTTGTTTTCTCAATAAGATATTTCATGTTTTCCTCTGTTTTATTGTTTCTTGATTTCTCATGATTTCATTCGTTTCTAGAAGGTCAATTCTGATTTTTAAGAACTCATTTTCTTCTGTCAGTTTTTGGTTCTCCTTTTTCAAGTGACCCATTTCTTCTTTGGTTCTTCTTTCAAGTGATCCATTACTTTCCTTTCTCTATTTTTCTTTTGGACTTTGGGTGTGTTTCCTTTGCTTTCACTATCCCCTTCTGTGTTTGTACCTTGCTTTTTGTCTTTAAAAAATTCTATAGAATGCTTTTTTGTTGTTTTTCTATTTTTCCTATCTAATAGGTAGATAGGTAGTTAGGCTTATAGTAATAATCTGAGGGCTAAGCACTCTGAAAGGCCCTCTACCTGCTGATTCAATTGGTCCTTCTGGTACTGATAGCTTAAAAACTTGCCTCAGGCTTTGCTGTAAGCTTTTAGTCTCACTCCGATCTTGGTCAAGTCAGGGACTGATCAAATTCTAGCCTCAGGCTTAAACTCAAGTTTTTGGTCTCCCTACTTACTTGATCAATTCAGGCATACCCTTGATTGTCCTGTCTTGGCAAAAAGATCAGTACTTAATAGTTAGTACTATAACCCCCCCCCCCAAAAAAAAAAGAGTTAATTAAGTCTTTGTCCCGAGCCCAGGCTAGAATTCCTTGGGATGGGATTCTGGACTTCTCCACTGGTTTGAAAATTCAAAAGGTATGGGTTGACTTTTACCTCTATTTGCTCAGGCTGGTCTCAGGATCTGGATGTTGGCTCGGATATAGGTTTCCAAGCCTTGGACAGCAGTTGGGGTTTGTCACTCACTTTTGGTTTGCTCTTCTCTCCTTTCTCCAACTTATTTCTGGGCCTATTCTCTTCTCACCCCAGTGCCCTAGATATTTATTGCTTACTTTTTTTTTCTTGAAAGTTGTTTTACTCTGTCTTCTTGTTGTTTCTTTCACTGCTGTATTTGTTTTGTGGTGATATTTTAATTTTGGTTGGGGAGGATTCTCATGGTGGTACATCACTGCTCAGGATTATTCTACCACCTTGGCTACACCCTCAGCAGTGGTTTTTCATTAAAAAGAAAAGAGAAGAGAGGCAGCTAGGTGGCAAATCTGGCCTTAGACTGTTCTTAGTTGTGTTACCCTGGAAAAGTCACTTAATTCCCATTGCCTAGTTCTTAACTTTCTTCTGGAATTAGAACTAATTTATAGTATTGATTCTAAGATGAAAGATGAGGATATTTTTAAAGAAATGAGAAGAAAGATGGTAGGCAGAAACAGGGAAGTTATAAAGCAACACTAATCTGGTCATTTAAAGAATCTTAAATTCTGGAATTAGGACAAATGAAGGGAGAGTACAAAAACTTTTAAGAAACCAAGGGCAAAAGTTGAGATCATTTGTACTAAAATCTGTTCACAATGTGTGGAGTATGAGGATAACATAGTCAGATTTATGCTTTAGGAAAATACTTTATCAGTGTGGAAAGGTTTCAGACAGCAAAACCAATTAGAAGGCTATTATAATAGGACAGGCAGGAAGTAATTAGGACCTGAACTAGGTTAGTAGCTGTGTGAAGGTACTGAAGGAAAGAGAATAAAATATGTAGGATTTTATGAAGGTAGAAATGACATGGTTGACAACTGTTTAGGTATATAGAAAGATTATGGATGAATAATAAAAGATGACATAGAGGTCAAAAACTTGGGTAATCTGAATGAAAATTGTATTGCTCTGGAATGCAAGAGAAAAATTTGGAAAAGAGGTGTTTGGGGGAAAAGAAAATGGGTATGAAAATAAAATCTATAATGGGAAAAGTTATTTTGGTCATGTGGTTAAGCAAACATAATAAGCAGAGTCCCATCAATGCTAAAGATTTGATATGATGACTGAAATTCAAATCTGATTTTTCTTCTACTTATTGATCCTTTAAAATTAAAAAAAAAAAACTTTCACTATGATATGTTCAAAGACTAACATACCACTCTCTTTTCTATAAATACTTTTCTTCTTCAAAGCTTTTCCTCAATATTCATATTTATCTATTATTCACATATTCTGTTAGGGAAATTCAGTTTCAAATATTTATATTGGCATTTATGACTTTCCTAATTTGTCTCTTGCCTACCTTGTCAGACATAACTTACATGGCTCCCCTTTACTTAACCTTTCTCCCTACCTTTTTTCCTCCCTTCCTTCCATTCTGAAAGATAATAGAAATTTCAAAAATGATATTGAGAACTAAGAATTATGAAAATAAATGAACAATGCCAATTTGCTTCCTCCAGTCATATTTATAGGAACTTTTCCCTATCCCTGTCTTAAGAACAGGAGGAAAAATGGCCTTCTGAAATGAAATCTGTAGTGAAGTTCTAGAAATTCAATTCTTAAGCATCCAAATTACCTTCTTAAACAAAAATCCTAGGGGCCTTTGTATATATCCCCTTTGAGCCTAGACATTTTTGGCTGAATAACTGAACCCTTTGTGTATCAGTCATCCTTTTACAATTGTGTTTAGATGACTATGTTCTAAATGTGTCTGAAGAGCCAGGGATGGAGGACACCAAACTTATGCTCAGGAGAATGAATACCATAGGCCTTGATCAATTGCTCCCAGGCTTCCATTCCACACTTTGTTGTAGGGTGGACCTGAAAGACATGAAAATCAGTAAAGGAGAAAGTAAAAATAGACTGAATTTCAAAGCAACTTTTTTGGTTTGTTACCTATAATTTTATCACATGAGGAGCTCAGGGTGAGGAAACACCAAACAAGGCAGATAAGAAACTATCCCTCAGCTTTCAATATTGATCAGAGATGCCTAGGATATAAACAATGTAATGTCCAGAGTCACATGACTGGACCTAAATTCCAGCCATTCAAACTTCAAATTAGCAAAAAAAATAGCATTGCTCATTTAATAAATTTTGTTTTGTTTTTCAAAAAATTTTTAAACATTAAATCTTATTTACAGAGAAGTATAGAAGGAGAAAAACCATATATTATCAACCTACTGTATTTCTCCTTTTTATGTTTCAAAAAACGGGCTTATATAAATGCAATCCTCTTTTCAGGTAAAGAAATAATTTATGACTACTCTTTTTAATATATTGGAGAAGGGAAAGGATCCTGATAATATCAATTAGCAGATTTTCTTGCCTCTAAAATATGATTTGTTTAAGAATTTATAAAGTTTAGAGTAGAATTCTTAGAATGTTGGCCTCTGTCTCTGTGGCAACATCTGCTATAAAAGTTATGACCAATGCAGCCACAAGTTGGCTCCGTGACCACAGCCTGTCATTCTCCATTTCAACAGCAGCCACACACACCTGGTTCACATAGGGGGAAAGAGTTTCTTCTCGGTTGTTTTTCTTCCATCCCCCACTTCATGTTAAAGGATGACCATCTTCACTGGAAGTTGACTAAATATGTCGATACCACAACTGTTTCATTCATTGGACCACAGATTTAAATGCAATTATTAACAACTCAAAGCACACTTTTTAACATAATCAAATCTAACTTGTCTTAATGTATCGAAATAGTTTGCCTTAAGTTCAATGTCAAATCAAAAGACTAGGATTTCTTTTTGACCAAATTTTATTTCATTAGCATTTAGAAGACCCAGGGAGGAAATTCTGTTTATCAGTATGTATCAGTACCTGCTCAGTGATTTAGAGATGCCTGGGTCATTGAGTGGTTAAAGCACTTGTACAGAGTCACTCAATCAGCATCAGAGGTGGAACTTAAACTCAGAGATTTGTCACTGAGAGTAACTTCTCCATTCATTATACAACACTGATTCTTCAAATTTCTTATAATTTAATAATAATAAAAATATTTTATGACAGTTTTTCTGTAACAAAGTGAAGCTGTTGTATTTTTTGGCAGTACCAGGCAGCAATACAAAACAGAATTCCAAGTGTATTTTAGAAATCACCTTTTTAAATACATATATATTTTAAGCAATTAAGCTCTCCAAGTTAATGCTGCTATGGATTAGGGGCATTTGAAATCAATAGTCCAATGATTCTCATTGATGTGAAAGATCTGGCATTTTGAATTCCAAAAGCTTTCCTCCATGGAATAAATGTTCATTCTATAAATTAAAATATTAAAAGGTTCCAAATTATTCTATTGTACTTTAGAGCACTAATTATTTTTAAAAGTGCTCATCTTAAAGTAAGTATTGTATAGTGGAATTCACTTTGGATTTGGAATCAGGAGAGCAAGGTTTAAAATATTCCTCAGAGATTTGTAAACTTTGTGACACTAATGAAGTTACTTAATCTCTTAGCCTCAGAGGTGAATAAAATACTAGTCTTATCAATTATAGAGGATTACTATGAATAAAATGATTTGTAAATATTAAAGCACATGAAAAATATGAATTACTTTCATTTATACTCTATCCTACTTTAACCAAACAATTGTCGAGCTATCAGTGCTTTAGTTCTTTTTCATAAGAATAAATTTTTTTATCAATATTTAATAATTATTTAGCTTGACTCTGCAATGGGCTCACTATAGTAGAAACACCTATGTAAAAACCTCCTAGTCAAAGGAATTTTATTTAGAGACTACTCATATTAGCAAATAGTAGAATCAGGGAATGAGAGCTGGGAAGGACCTTTGCAACTGCAATCTTTCCTTTTATTTTTATGTTTTTCAATTAATATCCATATTTTTCTCTCATTGGAAAAAGGGAAAGAAGAAAAAAGAAAAAAATGTAACAAAGATGTCTGATTGAGCAAACAGTTAATTGTACATCAACTATTCGGAGAATGTCTGTTTCATGTTGACTATTGAGTCCAACTTCTGACTTCACAGATGAAGGAACTGGGGCACAGAGAGATCAAATGCTAATTATTTTAAGTAGCTAAAGCAAGAATGGAACTTTGGCATTTGTGGCACCAAATGCAATATTCTATCTCCTATAATTGTCAAAAAATTCCCTAGCTTTTAAAAAGGATTTTAAAAAAATTCTAATGTCTTCCCTATAACAATATTTCTCAAATGATGACACTGATACTATCTTCAGAAGACATTATAAATTAAATCCATCATTTTAGTAAGTGAAAGAAGGCAGGACTGGTTGCCAAAAGAGCTCCCTTTTCTTTCTGTTTTTGTTTCTCTCTTCCTAACAACTAAGATATAAGAAGCAACACCAAACAGACATCTGGGGGTTGGAAAATGTTAGCTGAATTTTATGATCTTGAGAAGAGTACCTGGAAAAGAATGATTGCAAGCAAATATATGCATGTACATATGCATGTTTACATATGTGTACAAACATCTATATGACACCAGGTTCCAGGAAAAACTCAAGTTAAATATAAAATATTTTGTGTATAAAGATACATGTATATATACACATATAATACACTCTAATAACACTCTTGATATATGCATACATATGTATACACATTCAATGATAAATGTATAATGCCCACATATCTATATTCAAATGTACACTGATATATATATATATATAAATGTTTAATAAATATATTATACATACATGAATTTATATATAAGCATGTTATTTATGCATTTATATGTATTTAATATAATATATACAATATAAATGTATTTATACATACAATATTCTATAATTGCACATGAGATATTCATGTACACATACATAAGTATCTAATCTATACATAATTTAATACATATATACATACAATGCAAATATATAATATAAATTAATGTTTTATACCAACTTGATTTTTCTCTGGGACTTAGTTTCTCTATAGACCAAGAAAAATACAGTCAAATCTAAAATCTTTGAAACTGAAGGGGGATTACTTGCTTCAGGCTTTTATTTCTGACATGTATTCTCTCCTTATACAAATACTGAAATTTCATGAACCAAAGATGGAAACAAACTGATTTTAAATGCAAATTTATTATTAAGTTCCATTGAAAATTTTTATAGGAATCAACAAGAAAAAAACTGAATTAGATTTACTGTATTATTCTTTTTTTAGAATTGTTCAGAAAATGTTATCTTTAATTGCCATTCATTCTATAAAATCTACATATGTGGTCATTATATATATGCTTATTTATTAGATGATAGCTCTGTTTATAACCTCTGCACCTATGGGTATACAAGCATAGTCATGCTCTAACTTTTTTGCTAGAACCTTTTTTTTAATGGAGAAAGGTTCTTTTTTGTGTTTGCTACTTATGGACTTCATTGAATGCAAAAAGAATGAGACAATATTTTTAAAAATCTACCAAGAAAAGGATAGATGTTGCCTGAGTTTTTGCAATATGTACAGTGTGTTTCAACTAAACTTTTGATCTAGTCTTTCCTATACAACTTGTATTTAACATCTTTGATCTCTGAGTTAGTGATCTAATCTGCTGTATAACTTAGCTTTTATTGATCTGTTCTCATGCTAAGCAAATCAAGTCTCACTTTTATGGGATAGATGGAAAAAAGATAGTAAAACTGCCTCTGAGACAGCAGTTTAAATCTGTGCAATAACAGTGAAAGCAAGAGATAAGACTTTTATGGCACTGCCAAACTTCACATGAACTCCAAGTGTCATTAAATAGGTATGTGTCATTTGCCACAGATATTTATTTTACTAGATAGCTTAGTACCACCCATTGGGAAGCAATGGGTGATATTCTTTCCTTAGCTGCAGAATCTATCTTTTTGTCTAGAACTTTATGTTTAGTGGCACTCAGGAGTCTAGAAATGAATTTAATATATATACACTCACACTAAAAAAATAAAATCCTTTTCACTCAGTGAAAAATAAAAAATATTTGGAAAGAAGGACCTAGTCTGGCCTTACATTGTACTATTCTGGACAGAGTATGGAACTGGGGATATGGCATTGGACTTGGATTGAGAAGGATCAAGATTTCAATGATCCTTAAATCATATATTAATTATGTGATCCAAGGAAGTCATCTAACTTTTCTGAACTCCAGTTTTCTCATCTATGAAATGAGGGATTTGGTCTTTATGGCCCCTAAAATTCTCATATGATCAATAAAAAAGGCTTAGGAAAGAAGACACAACAATAGGCCTATATAAATGTTTTAATCCTGTATCATCACATTATTATTCCTGTTAAAAAAGTGATACAACATTACTATATCCAGAAATGAAAAAGCAAAATGGGATGTTGAAGCCTGGGAAGCAAAAATTAAAATTTGTCAGTTCATTTTAAAAGTTTCTTTAGTGATGTCTCTTGCCCTCTGCTTCCTTCCAACCCTCTTTTGGACTACTGGATATTAAAATTAGGTGAACAGTTATAATATAAATTTCATTTGGAGGATATCATCATATTGTAATTTCATCTCATATCTAAACAAGATACTCTGTGAAACTTTGGAATTCCAAAAAATTTAACTTAAAAATGTAGATGATAACTATAAAAAATATTTCCCTTTGTTAAAATGCATTAAGTTCTAGAATATCAAGGGAGTAATTAAAAATAGAGAAACCATACCAATTTCCTTTGATGTTAGTGCCTTTCCTCTGTTTATTATCTCTAAAATTTCTTTTAAATATCATATATATATATATATGTATATATATAGTTTGCTTGCTGTTTCTTCCATTACACTGGGAGCTGCTCAAGTATAGGGATTATTTTAAAATTTTCTTTGAATTCCCATTACTTAGCAGAATTCTTATAATTTAGTAAGCACATAATAAATATTGTAGGGCAGAAACATGGTGTTTGAATAGAGTCCTGGGCCTGGCTTGAAATTGAAATTGAAATCAGGATGACCTTATTTCAAATCTGACCTCAGACACTTACAAAGTATATGACCTTGGACAAGACATTTAACACTGTTTTCCTTAGTTGCTTCATCTATAAAATGAGCAGGAGAAGGAAATGACAAACCACTACTGTAACTCTGCCAAGGAATCCTCCAAAAGGAGTCATGAAATGGAACATGACACAAGGGAAAATGACAAAGCAATAACAAAGAAATTTTCTGACTTACCAACTCACAGACTTTATAATATATTAAAGAAGTTGTCAAAATATTTTGCTGTTGTTGTTCAGTCTCCTCCAACTCTTCATGAGCACAGGTGGTGTTTTAGTTGACAAAGATTCCAGGTTGGTATGCCATTCTCTCCCCCAGATCTCTTTAAAGAAGAGGAAACGAAGACAAACAAGGATGTTACTTGCCTAGGCCCACACATGTAGTGTGAGGTGAGATTTGAACTCAGGGAGAGTAGTCTTCCTGACTTAAGACCCAGAACTTTATATACTATGCCATATAATTGCCTCCAAAATATTTGGTATTGGTTTAAAAATAGAAAAAAAAAAGATGCACAGAACAGTTTTGAAAAGGAACATTGGAAATAATTCAGAAAATATAAATTACCTAAGAACTGACAAGATTTTCTGAATAAAATGTAAAGTAGTCTGACATAAATTAGAGTTAGTACAGTATCTTATAACTTATTCTAACACAAATTCAAAATAAAAAATTAAAGCTAATATATTATAAAAATATTGTGAACCACACCAGTTACTGTTCATATTTATGATTATGAAATGGATTATAAAGCAAAGGGAGAGTGGCAATCACTAACAATGAGAGGTAATTTTGATTAAATGAACTTAAAAATATTTTTCATGAACCAAATTATAGCAATCATGATAAATAAGGAGTAGTTTTTTGCAGAAAAAGTTCTGTCAAATATTTCTAATAAACACTTAATTTCCAGGAATCATAGGAAACAGATGGAATTATATCACTAAAAGATATTCTCCAAAAATATTGAAGGATATGAAAAAGTTATCTTGGAAAGGAGTTGTAAGCTAGTAACAATAAGAATGTTTCAAACTACTATTCATAAGAGAATGGCAACCAAAATCATCCTGAGGTTTTACGTCATAATCAGCAAACTATCAAAGGTGGGGAAAAAAAGATGGGAATAGTTGCTATGAAAGTAAACTGATGACTGTGGAAATGTGGATTCAGTAATGCTTGTTCTTGAGCTCTAAATTAATCAAACTATCCTGGAAAGTCATTTGGAATTTTGTGAAGAAAGTGATTAAAATAACGACTCTTTTTGACCCAGAAGCCCCAGTGCTATTTATATGTCCACAAAGAGTTAATGATAAAAAGCAAAGCCTCTGTCATGGACAGGCCTATCTGAGGCCAGTCACCTTTTAATTTAGGATCAGTATGGAAAAGACATGCAACATCAATTATTCAAAGATTTATGAAATTTTTATAAATGTAGCATACGTAGTATGTTCAGTGAAGATAATATATACTTTGCTCAAGGATATGTGGCCTCTGGCACCTCATAGTGAAATTTGTATGTCAAGCAGTGTGACTTTCCTGGTGACCAGATATCTTTTGTCATTAGTGATTTCTGAAGGGTCTTAAATCCAAGTAAACATTTTTTTTCTTCAACTTATTTAAAAGTCCAGGAGATTAATGTCAATATGAGCAGAGTTCAATAGAAAACTGTCAGCAGAGAGTCATAGTTATCTAAGCCTATCAATGGATACTCTGTGGATAAATTTCATGCCTTTTAAGGTAAGAACTAATCTATTTTACATGCAGAAGAGGTTAAGGAACAAGGCTCGATGGTCAACTCCCATCCCAATCCTTTGGCATGAATGGTACTAAATGTACTGGTGTCTAACTGGCATGGAGTGTCTACTGATATATTGAAGTTATTTCTTATTATTCGTGTTGTGATATTACCATAGTTGCAATGATTATTAAAATGTATGGATTCCACAAAGCCAGTAGAGGCAGATAGCATTTTGGCTAAGGAAGTGAACATCTAAAAGGATTTTAGTGACCTAGAATGATGGAACTAAACTAATTATTTGAATTCATTAACATAGACAAACATCAAGGCAGTGGGTATAAAATTTAAAGTGATTAAGAGGGTGAGATTTGTAGAAGAGTTAAAAGACCTGAGAAAGATCGAGGTGAATATGAGAAGACTTAAGCATGCTATATGTCTTCAAATGTTCAAAGTTATTCACAGATGAAAGAGGGAATGAACTTATTCAATGGTATAGACTTTTGAAAAACAACTATGATCAACAGATAAAAATTGCTGGGAGGAAGATTTATATATGATATTGGAAATCTTCCTAATGCTAGAAATGAATAAAATGTAATAAGCTTTCTTGGAAAATAAATTAATTTCCTATCAATAGAAGTATTAAAATATATTTAAAATGGTCACATCTCAGAAATCTTATGGAGGAAATTCTTATAGTGAGTATTGTTTGGATCAAGGGAGCCCCAAACTCTTTTCAAAAGTATAAACTTTTATAATCCTATGATTCTACATTATGTTTCTCTGATGGTAATGGTAAGTGTATCAAAGTGGAAAAGAAGCCTAGTAGTCACAGGACTCTGGTTTGACTCCTGTCCCTGATGTTTACTGACCTTAGGCAAGTATCCTGGGCCTCAGTTTCCTTATCTGTAAAATGAGGAGATTGGACTATATGGTTCTAAGGTAACTTCTAGCTTAAGATCAAGGATCCCATGAAGCTCTTATAGTCTTTGTAGGAATTACATAATTTAGTCTGAAGGTTGACAAAATAAATATTTATTATTAGCATTCAAGTCAACAATAATTATTAAGCAACCACAAGGATATGTGCCTGTCTGTGAAGTCTGGGAAAAGGCAATTAGATTTGGCAATTAAGTGATCACTGGTATCTTTGGAAAGAGTAGTTGAATCAGAAGTTAGCTTGAAGAGAGTTCAGAAGATAATAAGACAGAAAGAAGTAGAAGATTCAACCACAGATAGGTCTTCTCAAGTTTAACCTCAGAAGGCTGAAGAAATAATCTAGCAATAACTAGTAAGGATGAATCACTTAAGTGCATTTTGGGAGAAGGACACACACAGACAGAGAAGACACACAAGTGTTTGAGGAACCAAAAATTGATGTAAGTTAGGATGATAGAGCAGGAGATCTGCTGAAGAGAAAGGACATAACTGGCTTCCTAGTGCTTGTATTGGGGTTCAAATTGGCAAGAAGAGCCTCCATTTCATGTAAGATAGGGATGAAGACTGAGATTGTCAAAACCTTTCTGAGTAAAGTGGAATGGAGAATGAGGGGATTCATATGAATGACCTCTAATTTTTCAAGGTAACATGAGGCAGAGCTTCAGCTGAAAGATTGATCTGAGGGAGAACCAGGGCAAATGAAAAGGTATAGAAAAGCCACAGGGCTGAGTGGGATAGTGAATGAATTAGGAAGTTAACCTGTGATGATCCACAATAGTCCATTTCATATTCTAACTGCACCATTCTAAGCATACCATTTCTTTTCTTAAGAAGCAGTTGTGATTCCCCATTATTCCCATGATGAAATATAAACTCCTCCATTTTCATTTAAAACTCTAAGAGATGGCTTTAGCCTGTCTTTCCAAACCAATTCCAAATCATTCCCCTCACTCCAAGGTCCACTAAGTTGAATTACTTACTATAGCCATTCTTTTTTTTTTTAAACTTTTTAAACATTATTTTATTTGGTTATTTACAAACATTATTCATTGGAAACAATGATCATTATCTTTTTCTTCGCCCACCCCCCTCCCACCACTTCTCCCATAACCAGCGCACAATTCCACTGGGTTTCACATGTGTTCTTGATTCGAACCCATTTCCATGTTGTTGGTATTTGCACTAGAGTGTTCATTTAGAGTCTCTCAATAGTCATTTCCTCTCAGCCTCTGTAGTCAAGTAGTTGCTTTTCCTCAGTGTTTTTACTCCCACTATTTATCCTCTGCTTGTGGATAGTGTTTTTTAGATCCCTGCAGATTGTTCAGAGACATTGCATTGTCCCTAGTGGAGAAGTCCATCACCTTCGATTGTACCACAATGTATCAGTCTCTGTGTACAATGTTCTCCTGGTTCTACTCCTTTCGCTCTGCATCACTTCCTGGAGGTTGTTCCAGTCTCCGTGGAATTCCTCCACTTTATTATTCCTTTTAGCACAATACTATTCCAATACCAACATATACCACAATTTGTTCAGCCATTCCCCAATTGAAGGGCAGCCCCTCATTTTCCAATTTTTGGCCACCACAAAGAGCAAAGCTATGAATATTCTTGTACAAGTCTTTTTCCTTATTATCTCTTTGGGGTACAAACCCAGTAGTGCTATGGCTGGATCAAAGGTCTTTTATCGCCCTTTGGGTATAGTTCCAAATTGCCCTCCAGAATTGTTGGATGAGTTCACAACTCCACCAGCAATGAATTAATATCCCAACTTTGCTGCATCCCCTCCAGCATTCATTACTTTCCATAGCTGTTATATTAGCCAATCTACTAGGTATGAGGTGATACCTCAGAGTTGTTTTGATTTGCATCTCTCTGATTATAAGAGATGTAGAGCACTTTTTCATGTGTTTATTAATAGTTTTGATTTCTTTGGCTGAGAACTGCCTGTTCATGTCCCTTGCCCATTTATCAATTGGAGAATGGTTTGGTTTTTTGTACAATTGATTTAGCTCTTTGTATATTTGAGTAATTAAACCTTTGTCAGAGGTTTTTATGAAGATTTCTTCCCAATTTGTTGCTTTCCTTCTGATTTTAGTTATATTGGTTTTGTTTGTACAAAAGCTTTTTCATTTGATGTAGTCGAAATTATTTATTTTATATTTTGTGACTCTACGTCTTGCTTGGTTTTAAAGTCTTTCCCTTCCGAAAGGTCTGACATGTATACTATTCTGTGTTTACCTAATTTACTTATAGTTTCCTTCTTTATGTTCATGTCAGTCACCCATTTTGAATTTATCTTAGTGTAGGGTGTGAGATGTTGATCCAAACCTAATCTCTCCCACACTGTCTTCCAGTTTTCCCAGCAGTTTTTATCGAATAGTGGATTTTTGACCCAAAAGCTGGGATCTTTGGGTTTCTCATATATTGTCTTGCCCCAAGTCAATTCCACTGATCCTCTATTTTGTCTCTTAGCCAGTACCAAATTGTTTTGATGACTGCTGCTTTGTAATATAGTTTGAGATCTGGGACTGCATGGCCCCCTTCCTTTGTATTTTTTTTCATTATTTCCCTGTATATCCTTGATCCTTTGTTATTCCAAATGAACGTTGTTATGTTTTTTTCTAAATCAGTAAAGAAATTTTTTGGAAGTTCTATGGGTATGGCACTAAATAGATAGATAAGTTTGGGTAGGATGGTCATTTTTACTATATTGACTCGTCCTACCCATGAGCAGTTAATGTTTTTCCAATTGCTCAAGTCTAGTTTTAGTTGTGTGGAGAGTGTTTTGTAGTTGTGTTCATATAGTTCCTGTGTTTGTCTCGGGAGATAAGATTTCTAGGTATTTTATTTTGTCTAAGGTGATTTTGAATGGGATTTCTCTTTCTAGTTTTTGCTACTGAACTATGTTGAAGATGTATAGAAATGCTGAGGACTTATGTGGGTTTATTTTGTATCCTGCAAATTTGCTAAAGTTGTTGATTATTTCAATTAGCTTTTTGGTTGAATCTCTAGGATTCTTTAAATAGACTATCATGTCATCTGCAAAGAGCGATAGCTTAGTCATCTCCTTGCCTATTTTGATGCCTTCAATTTCTTTTTCTTCTCTAATTGCTACTGCTAGTGTTTCTAGTACAATGTCAAATAGTAGAGGTGATAATGGGCATCCTTGTTTCACTCCTGATCTTATTGGGAATGCATTTAGTTTATCCCCATTGCAGATGATATTGGCTAATGGTTTTAGATATATACTGTTTATTATTTTTATGAATGACCCTCCTATTCCTATGCTTTCTAGTGTTTCAATAGGAATGGATTTTGTATTTTATCAAAGGCTTTTTCTGCATCTATTGAAATAATCATGTGATTTTTGTTGGTTTGCTTGTTGATATGGTCGATTATGTGGATGGTTTTCCTAATATTGAACCAGCCCTGCATCCCTGGTATAAATCCTACTTGATCATGGTGGATGACCCTTCTGATCACTTGATGGAGTCTTTTTCCTAGTATCCTATTTAAGATTTTCACATTTATATTCATTAGGGAGATTGGTCTATAATTTTCTTTCTCTGTTTTTGATCTGCCTGGTTTTGGAATCAGTACCATGTTTGTGTCATAAAAGGAGAGTTTGGTAGAATTCCCTCTTTGCTTATTATGTCAAATAGTTTGTATATTATTGGGATTAACTGTTCTCTGAATGTTTGATAGAATTCACTTGTGAATCCGTCAGGCCCTGGGGATTTTTTATTAGGGAGTTCTTTGATGGCCTGTTGGATTTCATTTTCTGATATGGGATTATTTAAGAATTCTATTTCTTCTTCTGTAAGTCTAGGCAGTTTGTATTTTTGTATATATTCATCCATATTGCCTAGATTTCTGTATTTATTGCCATATAATTGGTCAAAGTAATTTTTAATGATTGCCTTGATTTCCTCTTCATTGGAGGTGATGTCTCCCTTTTCATCTTTGATGCTGTTAATTTGCTTTTCTTGTTTCCTTTTTTTTAATTAGATTGACCAGTACTTTGTCTATTTTGTTTGTTTTTTCAAAGTACCGGCTTCTAGTCTTATTTATCAAATTAATAGTTCTATCACTTTCTATTTTATTAATTTCTCCCTTAATTTTAGGATTTCTCATTTGGTTTTCTGCTGGGGGGTTTTAATTTGATTGCTTTTGACTTTCTTTATTTGCATTTCCAATTGATTGATTTCTGCTCTCCCTAGTTTGTTAATATATGCACTCAGGGACATGAATTTACATCTGATTACTGCTTTGGCTGCATCCCAAAAGGTTTGAAAGGATGTCTCCCCATTATCATTTTCCTTGATGAAATTATTGTTTCTGTGATTTCTTCTCTAACTAAAAGATTTTGGAGTGTCATATTATTTAATTTCCAATTAATTTTTGATTTGGTTTTCCACGTACCATTACTGATCATTATTTTTATTGCCTTGTGATATGAAAAGGCTGCATTTATTATTTCTGCTTTTCTGCATTTGTATGCCATGTTTCTGTGACCTAGTGTATGGTCAATCTTTGTGAATGTGCCATGTGGTGCTGAGAAGAAGGTGTATTCCTTTTTGTCCCTATTGATTTTTCTCCATATGTCTATTAACTCTATTTTTTCTAAGATTTCATTCACTTCTTTTACCTCTTTCTTATTTATTTTTTGATTTGATTTATCTAAATTTGGTAATGGTTGGTTCAAATCTCCCACTAATATTGTTTTCCTGTCTATTTCTTCCTTCAATTCTCCTAGTTTCTCAATTAGAAATTTGGGTGCTATATTATTTGATGCATACATGTTGATTAGTGATATTTCCTCGCTATCTAAATTTCCTTTTAACAAAATATAATTACCTTTCCCTATCCCTTTTAATCAGGTCTATTTTTGCGTTCGCTTTATCAGCTATCATGATTGTAACTCCTGTCTTCTTTCTATCAGTTGAGGCCCAGAAGGTCTTACTCCATCCTTTATTTCTGACCTTTTGGGTGTCTACCCGCCTCATGTGTGTTTCTTCAAGACAACATATAGTAGGGTTTTAGATTCTAACCCATTCTGTGATTCATCTACGTTTTATGGGTGAGTTCATCCCATTCACGTTCAAAGTTATGATTGTGACTTGTGAATTCTCTGGCATTTTGATATCCTTCCCTAATTCTAACCTTTCTTGTTTAGATCTAACCTTTTAATCCAGTGATTTACTTTAAATCAGTCCTCCTTGACCCCTCCCTTGATATGTTTCCCTTTCTAGCCCCTCCCTTTTTGTTCAATCCCCTTCCTCCATCTCCTTCCCTCCCCTTTTGTTTTCCCTCCTCCCTTTCCCCACCTTGATTTTCCATTCTCCCTACCCTTGTTGGGTAAGATAGAATTCAAGATCCCAATGGATCTGGCTGTTTTTCCCTCTCAGAGTTGATTTCCCTGAGAGTAAGGTTTAAGTTAAAACTCTCTTCCTCTCCTTCTTATAGGAGTTTTCTTCCCCTCCCCTTCCTGTGTTAATCTTTGTGTGAGAAAGATTATTCTATTTGATTTTTCTTTTCCCCCTATTTACACATTATGTTTTTCCATATATTAATATATATATAGATTGATATAAATGTAGTCCTTATCGAAGAGAGTTTGAATAAATGAAAAGAGAACAATTTTCTCCTTTTCCCTTTCCATTATATTTACCTTTTCAGGTATTCCATGCTCTTTGTTTTTTGATATTGAACTTTCCACAGAGCTCTGGTCTTTTCTTTGCAAAAAGTTGGAAATCTTCTATTTTGTTTAATACACATACTTTCCCTTGGAAGTATATAGTCAGTTTTGCTGGATAGCTGATTCTTGGTTGAAGACCCAGCTCACTTGCCTTTCTGAAAATCATGTTCCATGCCTTACGATCATTCAGAGTGGAACTTGCTTGGTTTTGTGTGACCCTGATTAGAAGTCCTTTATACCTAAATTGTCTTTTTCTTGCTTCTTGTAGGATTTTTTCTTTTGCTTGAAAGGTTTGGAATTTGGCAATTACATTCCTGGGAGTTGTCTTTTGGGGATTTAGTGTAGAGGGTGTTCTGTGAGCCCTTTCAGTGGCTGTATAGCCCCCTTGTTCTAGAATCTCTGGGCAATTTTCTTTGATTATATCTTTTATTATGATGTCGAGTTTGCTGTTTATTTCTGGATTTTCTGGTAGTCCAATTAATCTTAAATTATCTCTTCTTCCTCTATTTTCCAAGTCTGTCACCTTGTCAGTGAGATATTTTATGTTCTCTTCTAATTTCTTGATCTTTTGGCTTTGCTTTATTGATTCTTGCTCTTTTACCTGCTTGTTATCTTCCAGTTGCCTAATTATGACCTTTAAAGCCTGGTTTTCCTTTTTTCAGTTTGGTCAAACCAGTTTTGTATTTGCATGAAATTCTTTTGCATTAATTCCCACTTTTCCTGCTAAAAGGCTTCCATCTTTTTGATAATTTTCGATTCAAATTCTTCAAAAGTTTGTGGAGAGTTTCCATTTCCTTTGGAAGGTTTTGGGGCATTTGCTTGTGTTTCTTCTTCTATCTCCTCCATATTTTGTATTTTTGCTCCATAAAATGTGTCCAAAGTTTCCCCCTTCTTGTTTTTCTTGTTGTTTTGAGGCTTTTTTGCTTCTGTGATGTTTGCCATCTCTATTTGAGTGAAGGGGGCTGGCTCTTCTGTTATCTGTCTGGTGTTCAGTGGCTTTAGTCCCAGGCAAATTGTTTTTCTTCCCCAGGAAGTCCGGAATTGCTGGTGTTTCGGTGTTTCGGTGTTACTACCCTCCTCAGTTCCCTCCCGATGCTTCTCTGTTGCCTTACTTCTATGCTCTGTGCCTGGCTTGACACTCTCAGATGTATTTCAATGCCTTTGCTGGCCAGAGGCACCTGCACTCTGAGGGAGAGGGGCCGTGGCTTCCCGGAGCTCCAAGGACTGTTGATAGGATTAACCTCAGACTAAGTATGCCCTGAGGCAGGGACCTTCGGTGAGATTCAGATGGAAGGATCTGGTCAGGGGGCTACAGGCTCCCCAGTCTCTCTCTTTTTTTAATCCTATGTTAGTCAGTTTTATTCCTCTGATTTCTAGAAAGGAGACTGGTATGGAAGTAAGAGACTATTAGTTATCTCCGGTCTCAAATCTAAGACTCTGGATCTTTGAGCTATCAATTGGTTGGGAAAACAGTGTTGAGAGAAAAGGAAAGGAAGGACAGTCGAACCCTCCTTTTGGTTGATTCTGGGTATATTCTCATAAAGGGCGAGCCTTACTCTTTGCTTGACACAAAGCAACATTTCTGACACCCAGGAATCCTACTTTTCTGTACATGTAATGAGAATATCATAAGGGAGTTAATGGCAAAACAAATGACAAATGTGACAAACATAAATAGAAGGGAAGGCCCTATTTTCTGATCTAATGTGTAACTCTCTTGATTCCATCTTCAGACCCCAAGTCTTATTATAATATGTAGTTTTGGTGAACAGTCACCCTAGGTCTTTTATTCAGTATTGTGATGTTGGCAGTCTATGACATGGGTCAGCAGGCAAGTAGTAATATGTATACAAATTCACATTTTCTTTCTTGATCCTTCAATCCACCCGTCCCTGTGACTCAATCTTTCTCTTCAACATTGATGTTTTCAGTGGTCTATGGCCACTTGATACATATTTCTTCATTTCCCCTTCCTCTTAAATTTCATATTTGATAACTATTCAGTCAATGTGATGGTTGACAGCAAACCAATGAACCTGGGAATGTGGGATACATCTGGGCAGGAGGACTATGAATGTCTTCAACCTCTTTCTTATCCCCTAACAGTAAGTTCTACCTTCCTCTCTTCTGAGGTACCTATACTACCTCCTGCCTCCCCACTCTAGCTCCTGCTTTCTGTCTTGTTTTTCTCACACTGACTAGGGATTGGAATGGGAAGGATGAACCAGCAAGTACTCTCTTCTTTCTTCCCTTCTCTCATGGGTGATTGATAGGACTACCTTCATAATGAATCCCTCAGTCTTTTCACAAAGGGCAGAATAATTCAGGGGGTATTAATGGCTGTGTCCTTGATGTAGAGCCATCAATAGCCACAAGGATAATCTCTGGTGCATGACTGGAAGTTTTCTTTCTTTCTTTCTTCTTCTTCTTCTTCTTCTTCTTCTTCTTCTTCTTCTTCTTCTTCTTCTTCTTCTTCTTCTTCTTCTTCTTCTTCTTCTTCTTCTTCTTCTTCTTCTTCTTCTTCTTCTTCTTCTTCTTCTTCTTCTTCTTCTTCTTCTTCTTCTTCTTCTTCTTCTTCTTCTTCTTCTTCTTCTTCTTCTTCTTCTTCTGGGGGGGGGGAGTAGTTATTTCTTAAGAGCACAGTTTGTTTTTATTTTTATTTTTTTTTGGTTAAAATAATCACTTTATTTCCCTCCCTCCCTTCCACCCACCTTTCCACAGCCGACAAGCAATTTCATTGGGTATTACTTGTGTCCTTGATCAGAACCTATTTCCATGTTGATGTTTGCATTAGGATGTTCATTTAGAGTTTATATCCCCAACCCTTCGACCCATGTTGTCAAGCAGTTGCTTGTCATTGGTGATTTTACTCCCACAGTGTTTCCTCTGAATGTGGATAGTGGTTTTACTCATAAATTCCTCCAAGTTGTTCAGGATCACTGCATTGCCACTAATGGAGAAGTCCATTACATTCGATTGTGTATTGGACTCTGTGTACAATGTTTTCCTTGTCCTGTTCCTTTTGCTCTGCATCAATTCCTGGAGATTGTTCCAGTTTCCATGGAATTCTTCCACTTTATTATTCCTTTGAGCACAATAGTATTCCATCATCAACATATACCACAATTTGTTCAGCCATTCCCCAATTGAAGGGCATCCCCTCATCTTCCAATTTTTTTGCCACCACAAAGAGTGCAGCTACGAATATTTTTGTACCTGTCTTTTTTCTTATTATTTCTTTGCATTACAAATGCAGCAGTACTATGGCTGGATCAAAGGGCAGGCAGTTTTTTAGGGCCCTTTGGGCATAGTTCCATATTACCCTCCAGAATGGTTGGATCAATTCACAATTCCACCAGCAATGCATTAATGTCCCAACTTTGCCACACACCCTCCAGCACTCATTACTTTCCTTTACTGTCATGTTAGCCAATCTGCTATGTGAGAGGTGATACCTCTGAGTTGTTTTGATTTTGAATTCTCTGATTATTAGAGATTTAGAGCATTTTTCATGTGCTTAATAATAGTTTTGATTTCTTTAACTGAAAATTGCCTATTCATTTCCCTTGCCCACTTATCAACTGGAGAATGGCTTGATTTTTTGTACAATTGGTTTAGCTCTTTATTATTCCTTTGTGCCCAATGTTATTCCATCACCATCAGATACCACAATTTGTTCAGCCATTCCCCAATTGAAGGGTATCCCCTCATTTTCCAATTTTTTGCCACCACAAATAGCACAGCTATGAATATTCTTGTACAAGTCTTTTCCCTTATTATCTCTTTGGGGTATAAACCCAGCAGTGCTATGGCTGGATTAAAGAAAGGGAAGACAATTGCCCTTTGGGCATAGTTCCAAATTGTCCTCCAGGATGGTTGGATAAATTCACAACTCCACCAGCAATACATTAATGTCCTGAAATTGCCACATCCCCTCCAGCATTCATTACTTTCCATTACTGTCATGTTAGCCAATCTACTAGGTGTGAGGTGATACCTCAGATTTGGTTTGATTTGCATTTCTCTGATAATAAGAGATTTAGAACACTTTTTCATGTGCTTATTAATAGTTTTGATTTCTTTAACTGAAAATTCCCTCTTCATGTCAATTGCCCATTTATCAATTGGGGAATGGCTTGATGTTTTCTACAATTAGTTTAGCTCTTTATGAATTTGAGTAATTAGACCTTTGTCAGAGCTTTTTGTTATGAAGATTGTTTCCCACTTTGTTGCTTTCCTTCTAATTTTGGATGCATTAGTTTTCTTTGTACAAAAACTTTTTAATTTGATGTAATCAAAATTATTGATTTTTTATTTTGTGATTTTTTCTAGCTCTTGCTTGGTTTTAAAGCCTTCCCTTTCCCAAAGATCTGATAAGTATACTATTCTGTGTTTGCCTAATTTGCTTATAGTTTCCTTCTTTATATTCAGCTCATTCACCAATTCTGAGTAGGGTGTGAGATGTTGATCCAAACTTAATCTCTCCCATATGGTTTTCTAATTTCCCCTGCAGCTTTTATCAAATAGTGGGTTTTGGTCCCCAAAACTGGGATCTTTGGGCTTCATAGACTGTCTTGCTGAGGTAATTTAACCCAAGTCTATTCCACTGATTCTCCTTTCTGCCTCTTATCCAGTACCAAATTGTTTTAATGACCATTGTTTTATAGTATAGTTTGAGATCTGGGAATGCAAGTCCTACTTCCTTTGCATTTTTTTCATGATTTTCCTGAATATTTTTAATATTTTGTTCTTCCAAATGAACTTTGTTATGTTTTTTCTAATTCAGTAAAAAAGTTTTTTTGGTTGTTCAGTGGGTATGGCACTAAACAAGTAAATTAATTTGGGCAGCATTGTCATTTTTATTATGTTAGCTTGTTCCCACCCATGAGCAATCAATATTTTTCCAATTGTTTAGATCTAGTTTTAATTGTGTGAGGAGTGTTTTGTAGTTGTGTTCATATAGTTCCTGTGTTTGTCTGTGTGTTGGCTCCAAGGAAGAAGAGTGGTAAGGGCTAGGCAATGGTGGTCAAGTGACTTGCCCAGGGTCACACAGCTAGGAAGTGTCTGAGGTCAGATTTGAATCTAGGACCCTGTGAAGTCTTGTGATGGGATAAAGTTCATCTGGGTTGGGCTGCATGTGCTCTGAGGCCAAAACGTCCTGGAAGGCTGGAGCAATATGGAGGGTCTCCACCATTGTGACCAGGTAACCAGCTCTTCACTACCTCTCCAGCTCCTTCCCCACAGCCTGTATTAAATGCTCTGAGCCTGGCACAGCCCTGATCACAAGGTATACCTTCCAGACAAGCACCTTTGCCCGCCCATAGGTTCTTGTTGCCCCTGGATGATTAGCACTATAGGTGGTTGGGGAGGGGTCCTGGGACCTTCCTTCTGCCTTTCCCTTAAACCCCAGTGTTCTTGAATTCTGGCTTTTGGGGAGCATACCTTTTGGATTGAGTCCAGCAGATGGGTTCTTTGGCTCTGTCTTGTTGTTAGGTTTAATTTTCAGTCCCCTAGGAGCATTCAGTATGTGATCACTAAGGAAAGGTATTCACAGGTTTGAACTTTTCTGCTTCTATACTTTGCCAAAGTAAAATTCTTAGGTATCTCCTTCCTTCCCTCCTCTCCCCACCCTAGAGAAGACATCATTTGACAAAAAATTGTAGTATGTATTACATATACTTCATATATATGTATAATGATATAATATAATATAGATATATAATCCATTTCCTTTAGTTCTATTTATTAATTCTTTCTCTGGAGGTAGATATACCCAAGTTATTCTTCAAAAATATTTCTACTGCTGTGCATAATGTTCTCTTGTTTTTGCTCATCTCACTTTTCATAATTTCATGTAAATCTTTCCATATTTTTATTAACCTGTTCATCTTTTCTCATGGTGCTATTGTATTCCATCATAATCATATGCTATTGAAAGAGCAGTTACATGTAACCATATGAAAACTGCTCTATATCATTATTGATTAGACAAATTTATGTCAAAACAACTCCGAGACACCTAACACCTATCATATTGGCTTCAGTGATTAAAGTGTAAAGAGATAAATGTTGGAAAATTTGTGGGAAAATGAGGACAATAATGCATTATTGGGGGAACTGTGAACTGTGATCCAATCATTTTGGAGAGCAATCTGGAACTTTACCCAAATAGTTATGAAAATTTGTATGCCTTTTGATCCAGTAATACCACTATTAGGTTTGTTTCCTAAGTTGATCAGGCAAAAATGAAAAGAATCTTGTTTCAATATATTTATAGAATTCTCATTGTGATAGCATGGAACTTGAAATTAAGGTTATGCTCATCAACTGGGGAATACTTGAATAAATTTTGGTATAGTATCTCTGACTTCTCCAATGATCTCCTGGGTAAGAAATGTTTCAGAAATGTATGCTTTGCAGGAAGCTTTTATTAATTCCTGTAACTGTAAGATTCCTGCTAATTAATATTCATTTATTTTGGGTATGTTAGGGGTACTCTGATTTGTGTGCATTTTGTTTCTCTTCAGTAAAATGTAAGGTTTTTGAAGATAAGGACTCTCTTTGTCTTTTTGCCTCTAATACCCAGTGCTGAGAATTCACCACATGTGCTAGGATATCAATAAAGGAATAGATTCTCATTTCAAGGTTCTAATGCTTAAAGAAAGTGCTGAATTTTTCCAAAATGTATAATAATACTATATGTAGTCCCAATAGATACTTTTAAAGAGTGTCTTAGGGTCATTAATGAATAAATTTATAAACCATTCTTATAAAATAGGGAAGTTCCAGTATTTTCATTTCATAGATTAGGATATTGAGAAACTTAGCCATTTCTATATGGGGCTGATCAATGATATTTTTTAAATTTAATGTAACTTTTCATGGATATACTTTTTTAAAACTCTTATCTTACATCTTTGAATCATTACTACGTATTGGTTCCAAAGTAGAATTGTGGTAAGGAGTAGGCAATTAGCATTAAGTTACTCTCCCAGGGTAGCACAACTAGAAAGTTTTGATTCCAGATTTGAACCCAGGACCCAGTACAGGGAAAGACCTACATCTATAGGCCTGGCTTTCAATCTACTGAGTCACCTAGCTGTCCCCATTCAATTTTTAATAATAATTTTCTGACATTTTGCAATCCGTATTCTCTCCCTTCTTTTCATATTTCCCTAAGGTCATATATGTACTATCATGAAATACCAATTGTATATTTGTCATATTGTAAAAGAAGACATATCCCTTATCCAAAAAAATAATTTATAAAGGAGATAAAGTGGAAAATGGTATGTTTCAATCTACATCCAGACTGCATTAGTTTCTTCTGTTTGTGGATAGCCTTTTTTCATCATGAATCTCTTAGTGTTGTCTAGGATCCTTGCATTGCTGATAAGAGTTGATCATCATAAATTATTTTACTGTTACTATGTACTATGTTCTCCTGGTCCTGGTCATTTCTCCATCATGCTTTTTCAGTCATTCCATTATCTATGATTATTGTAATAAGGCTGGAAAAGACATCACATTATTATTAGAATATATTTGTAGAATGTCAGATGACTGAATAGGGGCAGCTATGTAGTACAGTGGATAAAGTAAGAGGCCTAAAGTCAGAAAGATTCCTCCCCCTGAGTTCAAATATGGTCTCAGGCACTTAGTTGTGTAATCATAGGTAAGTGATTTAACCCTGTTTGCCTGACTTTCCTCATCTTTAGAATGAGCTGAAGAAGGAAATGGTAATCCATTGCTGTATTTTTGCCAAGAAAACCCTGAATGGAGTCATGAAGAGTTGGACATAAATAGAACAACTGATTAGCCACAATAAGATGGATGAATAGAATTCTACCAGATACTGTAAGTGTCAGCATATAAATGAGGCCAGTTGATTCTTTTATTGAAAGGAAGCTTCTAGGAAAAGGCGATGAAAATAGGATGAAACATTGGAAAAACTAAATACAAGATCTAGAATAGCGAGTAGTAAAATTCAATTTTGGAGCTCACTTTTTAATAACTGTACATCTAGGTGCTCTTTTCCTTATTTAAACCTTAAGGTTCTTTCCAGCTTTAAGTAATATTATTTTAGAATCCTACATGCACATAGATACAAGGGCAACAAAAATATAGTTTTAAAGAAAGGATATGCCAGGGACTGATCTTGAGTTTGGAAGGAGTATAAGTATGTGGTGGAGGAAGAAGCGATACTATTTCCTTCATGGTGAATGTGGAGGCACCATATCTTGGAAAACAGAGAAAGACATTTAAAATGATATTGAAGGTCAGAGGAAAGGTTGAGTAGAGCAAGCTAGTTAGACAGGAAAGGCTTTGTAGACATCTATATTTGGCTATGCCTTATTGCTAGGGGATTAAAGAATCATTTTACTCTAATCATGTTGTTGTTTTCTATTTCCACTGAAATACCAACATCATGGTCATGATTTTCTGAAGCTTTGCTAATATCAGCTTTCTAACTGGATTCTTTGATAATGAGATGATTCCTAAACCCATCTCTATTCTATACTGTATTTCTAGGGTAATTTTCCTAAATCACTCCTTTTATCAAACTATTTCCTTATTCCTCCTCCTCCTTATGTTTCTTCTCCTTCTCCTTCAACCTTGTTACCCACCATGTTCTTCCCTATAGAAAGTTTCCAATGTACTTCCTCTGCTATTTGAAGAATAAATTTAGAGCTAGAAGAGATATTAGAGATCATCCAGAATGAACCTTTATTTACATTTGGTAAAACTGAGGCAAAGAGAGATTAAAGTGATTATCAGAGTTAGGATCTGAAATTCTATACCCTAACTTCAAATTGATGACCTTTTCTATAGTTCCACATTGGCATCCTATAGGACCACAGGTTTCCTGCTCATTCTTGCCTCTGGTTTTAATCTTATTTCTATTGTCTTCTCTTTCCCTTAGTCTCTCTTCTATGCCCAGTTCAAGTTCACAAAGCCTACACTGAGTATTCTAGGTCTCATTAATTTCCCCTTTTTTAAACTTCCAAGGTATTTATAATCTGTCTCAAGACCAACTACCACATTACTATATCTTATAACATTTTCACCTTGTTTTCTAGGTATTAATTTTATCTCTTCAACTTATTATAATAATCTTCAGGGCATAAACCCTTGTCTTAAACTTTTTGGTTACAAATATATTTCTCTCCCCTTACAACATGGCCTAGTAGGACTAGCATAGCACTGAGTACATTCTAGGAATTTAACATTTATTTGCTGATTTGTTGATAGAAAGAGAACTTAAAGACTAAATATCTAAGGACCAGCAAGTAGGAAATGAGTTATGATTATAGTGCTTTGGAAATGTCACATAAATGTCACTTATTTTATAGTGACTTTTATATTATTTTAATAATAATATTTTTTTAGAAAGTAATGAGCCTTTACATTCAGCACTTTAATTACTGGTAATGTTGCCCTAGGTCTATTCCTCAATTTCTGGATGGCCTTCTTCATTTCTGACCTATTCTCACTTTTTGATTTATAGTCCCTGGAAAACTATAGAAAAATGCTTTTATACAACCTATAATTTTTTTTATCATAAGAACATAGATTTAGAGTCAGAAGAGAACTTGTAGTATCTGTCAAGCTCCTCATTATACTTTTAGTATGCAAACTGAAATTTGGAGAGGTTGTGACATTCATTCATTCATTCATTCTTTCACTCATTTATTCATTCATGAGGCAAAATCACCCAATTGATAAATGGCATACAGAAGGATGCAAACCCAAATCCTTTGATTCATGTCTCCATTTACTTCTTCAATTGCAAAATGGTATACCTCTTTGGTCTTTAGTTTCTTCATATATAGCATGAAGATTTTGAAGAAAGCAATCTCAAAATTCCTTCCCAACTCAAGTAGTAACAATCTCAAATTTGTTCTTCAGAACCTTTTAAACTATTAAAAAGTATTGTGATCCCCTCTGAAGATTTCTTTGTGTGGTTTATAGCTATTGATATTAACTATATTAGAAATTAAAATATCTTAGTCACTTTAGGAAACACTTTTGAATTTGTAAATCCACCTCAAGTTGTCTTGGATATATTAAAGGTCCCTTTATCACACTTTGAGAACCATTGATCTATGATATGCTTCTCTGCTCTCTCCAGTTTTCCCTTTCAGGTCCATGATACACCAGGTCCTGATCATAGATGATTAGATTATATTGTCAGTCTTTTATTTGGGTTGAAAAAAATGACCTCATTTTTTATTTTGAATCTCAAGCAACAAAAACATTACCTAGTGTGCACCTCCTGCTAGTGTTTAATACAAGCTTATGAACATCAGCTATTTAATAATCTGTTTGCCAATTCTATCTAAGTAGTGCTTTATTGTATCTCAGATTACATTTTTCCAAGTAGATTCTTTGTTTGTGGAGTTTTAGAAGAGATACTAATCCCAGAATGTCCTGGGGAACATTTTCTAGCACATAAGATACACTGGGCTACATTCACTACCTTTTTCCATGTTTTTCAAATGTAAAGTTGAATGGTAAGCAGTTTTTAAGCACCTTAATTAAGCTGGATTTATCATTAAAAGTTTAAAGTCCCCATATATTGCTACTCCAGTATAGCCTTAATTAAATAGTACTCTCATACTGTCATATGTAAAAGAGAATAGCTGATCCCTTAATTACATTTGGGTAACTTCCAGTCCAGTTAACACCCCAGGCTAAATTTATCATCCAAAGAACATTCAAAATTCAGCTATGAGGCAGAGCTTACTTTTTCATACAAATACTTGACTGTGGATTGACTTCAATGGAAGTCGTTTCCAATCAATTATTTAGGTTGCTTAGAGGTTACCATATCTCCACAAATAGAAAAACTTGCTTCTTTGAAAATACCACGTAACAAAATAGTGTCATGAAATTAAAAAAAAGATCTAAAGGTCAATTTACACATATATGCATGCACCATTTTTTCCTATGTACATATGTGAGTATTTTCTCATCTTACAGAATACATCCTTCAAAGATACTAATCCTGTTTCTTTTATAAGTATTTTTTAATAGATTGCATTCCTACTAAGTGGGAGGATAAATCTTCCTTCCTGAAAACTGGCTAACAAAGAGCAGTATTTAACTTACTAGTCGCTATTTCATAGCTAGAACACTATAGCTACATTTAATGAAACTTAGTAGGACAACAGAATCATAAAACTTAAAGATTTTCTTTTCTGACATCTTAATAGAATGTGAGGCCCAAAGAGGTGTTGTTACTTTAAGTGATGTTACACAGCTAGTGGATGGCAAGGGTAGCACTAGATTCCAGGCAAGTATCCTAAATTTCAGTCAAAGTAAGCCAGGAGTTATTATTACTTAATTAACTAATTAAATTACTAAAGTAATTTCATAGGTTGTCCATTCTGTACAAGTTCAATGGAACATTTATACTAATTAAATGCATCCAGAATTTAGTTATATGTGATATATTTTAAAGCAAAAATATATTTATAAGTATATTAATATCTATGTTTCTATGTATATAAATGAATATTAATACATATGCATATGCTTGCAGTTGTGTATTTATGAACAGATAATAAAATCATAGAAATATTTTTCTAGGGTCAGTCAGTAGAGTGTAATAAAATAGACATTGGACTTGGACTAGCTGAAACTAGACTTGAATCATCTTCTCTTTCTTGGTCCTATTGTCTAAATATTCTTTGACAGATCAAAGTCCATTGCCATAGACCCAATAATGTGTGTGTTCCAAGTGGACGTCCTTGACCTTTTTCCTTTTCTAAGTTCCCTTGGTAATCTCTTCTGGTTCAATGAGTTCAGTTGTCATCTCAAAGCAGATAACTCACAAATCTAAAAATTCAATCCTTATTTCTCCGTGATCAAGTTCCACCTCATCAATTACCTATTAGATAATCCCACCTGGAAATTTCATTAATATCTCAAACTTAACATGTACACATGGAACTCTTTATCAATTTCTTCATTCTTTCCTCTCTTTTTCTCTCTACCATGACCTATCAGTTTACAAGTCTTGATGATTCCAATTTCAAAATATCTTTCCTATTTTTCTTGGTCTTTCTGTTTACATTAGCACTATCTTAGCTTTCATCTTTATCACTAATTGAATACACTACTATAATGGTCTCTCTAATCAATTTCAATTCATCCAATGTCTCTTTACTCAATTCCTCCTCATGCAGTCTTTCATAATATGAATACAACTTACCTTTCCAGACTTATTTTATAGTGTTTCCTTTCATGTAATTTGCATTTTAGCCAAACTGAAACACTGCCATTCCATTAAGTCAGCACTCCATCATTTTTGCACTCTTTTCCTCACCTCAGCTTTTCAGTATCATTAACGCCATTGAAGGTCCTATCAAATACCACCTTTTTTTCCTCATGTGTTACAGTTCTTTTCCCCTCAAAATTATTTTGTATTTATTTACATGTTAACTTACTTTATCTTCCAATACAATTTAAGTTCTTAGAGATGTTTTCAGTTTTATCCCTATCCTCAGCACATTAACACAGGACCTAGCAAATAGGTCTGGTTAATAAAAGTTTTTGAAATGTCAAACTGAATATTAATACAAGTTCATCACTAGAAGGAATTTGCTTGCTTAGTCATGCCCAGCAAAATCATACTGACATAAGATGCAGGATTATCTTCCAACATTTTAGGATGAGAAGGGAATAAAATGTATTCCTTCTTCACTGCTCTCAAACAAAAATACATCTAAAAAGCATGACATCCAAGGGTTTGTATGTCTGCATTGAGCATGTTGTTTTCTGTTGTGAGTAGGGAACGATCTCCATGATTCATGGAATAATAGAATTTTATTGTCAGAAGTGGCTGTATACTCCAGTTCTATTAATGAATAGTTATTTCACTTTTCCTTAAAAACATCAATGAAGGGAAATCTATTTTCTCTTCAGTTGCCTCCTTTGACTTGAGGAGACCACTAATTGTTAGCCAGTAAATATATAGCTATATATATTTTATCTAATATATATATATAGATATATATTTCTATACACATATATAAATCTATTTACCTATCTTCATATATATATAGTTATTGATATTTATCATCTATGTAGATCAAAGTCTATCAACTTTATATATATATATACTATATCACCTAGACCGTGTAACTTATATCTCTTCTGGGTTCAAGTCCCACCTCATTCAACTTCTATATCATATAACTCCTTGCTAACTTAGTTTTACTTATTTGTAAAATGAGAATAAAAATAACATCTATCTCACAAGGTTTGTTATAAGGCTCAAAAGAGATAAAAGGTACAGTAAGGTCCTAAAGTACTAAATAAATTCTATTAGGCTTATCTTGGTCATTATTATATTTTAATCCTATATAGGTTAGCTATATGGATGAAATTATAGATTAAAGGCACATTTAATAAAATAGTGATATACCAATTTGATATACTATATAGCTACATACACATAAATAATATATAGAATACTATATGTAATCTATTAAGTAAAATTGGTTTATTCTACACTCATATAGTTCAATATATATATTCATATATATTGCATCTAGTTAATTTCATATTCTGCTGATCTGTCTGACTGAGATAGTGTGTGCCTCCAGGAATAATTCATTCTCTCGAGGGAGTAACTTTGCTTCTTTTCAAGCTCCAAAATAATGCTATGAAACATATATTCTCAGTGAATATTAATGAACTGATGATATTTTTCAACTTAATTATTAATTTAATGTCTCAGATCTTTTCAACATTGCTATATAGTGTATAAAAATATAGATAAAATAGACAGTCACCCAAATAGTGTGATTTCAAGGGGATCCTCAAAGATAAGCTGAATCATTTGTATACCTGTTTTTAATTTGAATTGAGGTAGGTATACCCTCATAGACTAAGAACAATGTTCCTCTTGGATTTGGTAATGAAATTTTTGGTAGATAATGCAAAATTATGGGGGCCCTTTGAAAATAGCAAAATAAGAGAATTTTATACACACACAGACAAGAAGTAGCCTCAAAAGGCATCTAAAAACTCAGTCATCAGCCAAGTTTCTCTCCCATAAGCTATGTGGCTATGTAGCAAATAAGCCTGTATAGCATAAAGCTCATCTTTTTCTTGTCTCCTCTCCAAGTAACTATAAGCCCTTATCAGTAGTAACTTCAGGAGTGGATTTTTCAAACCTTACACAAAAGAAACACTCATTGTCTGACTTCACTGGAAAGTCATCCTGGGTAGTTGGGGTGGGCCAAGGTACAAAGCTTTTTTTTTTGTTTAATCTGGAAAGGTCTGATTTTTTTTTTTTCCTCTGGGGAAGAAAAACAAACCTGGTGTGGTATTTTAGAGTCTAGGTTAAAAAGGGAAAGGTCAGTGGAGGGCTTGGTTTTAGGAGACAAGGTCATTTAGAACAGACTGAAAAAAAATCTGGATCTTCAAAAGCTTTAAAAGTCATTGGGAATTATGTGTATATGGAGATTGGGGCTAGGGACGGGAAAGAGTACTATTTGGGGAAATATTATAAACATTATATCCTTCCCTGGTTTGATTCTTGTTCTAATTTTTCAAAAATAATGTGTATTAATTTTAGGAAGTAAAACATCTTGACAAAGTAAGGATGTCATGATCATATGACTGGTCCCTTGACAAGCTTGAGGTGTTAATGAGTCAAGTCAAACCAGAGTTTGGATCAAGTTATGAAAGAGCATGTCTCTTACAAGTATTTCTGCAAACGCTAAGTTTACAGTAAGCCTATCATTATTATTTATAATATCCATTTTAAAGGGGATTTTTGTCTTCAAGATCATATCTCTCTCCTCTGAATCCGGGAAATGGATTCTGAAATATGAGTTAAAATACTCTTGCCTCTACTTTGAGACACCACTGAAAACTGAAATGAATGGCGTTTGGTGATCTCAGCTCAGTTCCCAGTAAATGTCCACATCACAAAACCACTATACTTAATTTTACATGATTGATTGTCTCTGCCTAGCTCAAACTCAGGCCTGAGCCAGCCTGAGGACTTTATTACCTTCCATTCTATTGAGGGTGGTCCAGCCAGGTCAAAGTCGAGGTCAATAATAGGGCAAGAGAAGCCTGATTTTGCCTGTAAGCAGACTGCTTTAGTCTGAAACAAAGGACTTCACTTTTTAGCTGTGTTGGTTTCACAAGCAGATGTATCCCCCCCCCCAAATTTTTTTAGGTGCACACCACAATTTGTTTAGTATCTTGAAATGAATGAAAATCTTCCAATTCTCTCATTTTCATACTTCATATGAGCAGAGGTTTATTTAAAATGCATTAATTTTTATTAACCAATATAAATAAAATTAAAACATCATACGAATAGATCAATTTATCCTTTTTAGTAACAACTATCAGAAATGGATTGTCCCTTACATTGGACAAAACTTTAACCTTTGTATAATAGGAGATTATTTTGGAAGAAAGTTTTAATTATAGTGGTTAAAGAATAACTCTAGTATAGATTGAGATTTTGTTTTTAAGGAACTGCTTAGCTGTAGAATTATGAATCAGTCATTCCAGAGTTCCACAGAACCTCAACTTCTGTAGCTCTGAAAAGGAGAGGATAATGGTTATGTACTTTACTAGACATTTTGGAAAACAAGTACTTTTATAATTATTCCCATTTAATTTTAAGCCTATTGGGAGAATGTGAAGGGGATCAGAGGGAGGGAGGGACTCACTAAATACAGTTTTTAAAAGGACATTTAAAAACATTTTTAAAGAATCAAATAGTAAAAAATGTGTAGTCAAGAATCAGCAAAGTTGTTCCCTGAAAGGATTTCACAAAATAATAGCCAGGTATTTGTGGTTAAAACTATTCACAATTAAATGAGCTTAAATAATTTTGTGATAGGTATTTTATAATGGTGTATTGATTCATTTTATATAAGTATTGAGTTCTGTTTATAGAACATAATAAAAATAATATTTCATTATTCTACCACTAAATGTGACCTACAAGAGATAGTTAGTGGGAAGAATTTCATAAAGCTTTCTTCCTAGGATATTTGTAGCTGTTTAGTCACATTCATGTGACTGATCCTATGAAAATATGAAGGACACACAGAATGACCTCTCTTTGTTGAAACAGAAGGTATCGAGAAATAAGGCATGGACTTAATTGAATTGGAACCACATGGGAAAAAATAAGTCAATGGGAAAAACATTGTTTGGGGTTCTATGTGAAGATCAAAAGCCCTCATAAAAGCATCTTATTCAAAGCAGTTATTGCTGAAGGGAAAATCCCACACTTAGCTATTTGTCACCAAGTGTCCAGACTGATGTTTTACCTGAAGTATTTACTTTTCTTTACTTGATATTACATTGAGAGAATAGATAATGGAATTTTCATTTTATTTTTATTTCTCCTTTTCTTTTGGCTTAGACTGATGATATCATTGGTGATAGAAGTCAAAGTTAAAAAATGAAAACAACAGCAAAACCCCCCATCAACCTAAGCAGATCACCAATTGCTCTGCAATTTATAACCTTAGAGAGGTGCCTGGGGGCATGAAGAGGTTAAATGGCTTGCCTAGGGTTATAGTTTATGTCAGATGCAGGATTTGAACCCAGGTTATACTGGCAGGAAGGCTCACCTTCTACCCCCTGTCACACTGCCTCTTTCTATCAGTAAGAAAACTAAAAAAACCTGATTGAAAACTGGTATTAAGTTGGATTGTGTCAAGAAAACATCTGGATGGATAACTAAAAGAGGTAGCCTTTACCTGAGGTGGGATGATGGTGCTCCATTTACATGGATGTAATGAATGAATGGAATGAGTGGCTGATCCACAAGTTGTATAGTCAGTCTGTTGACCCCTGAGTGAGCTTTAGCAGTGATAGCTAATTAAAAGACTAGCAAAAGGAATTGATGAGCAATGGTGGTTTTCCCTTATGGGCCTGAAATACTTGCCTCTCAAACATCATTAAATTGCTCTTTTCCCTTTAGATGAGAAGCAAAGTCCACCTCATGTGAAAGCCCTCCCAACTTCACAAAAACACAGCCTTTGCTAACAACAATGAGAACAACCACAACAAAAATAACAACATCTGGGAACTTGTTATTAGCATCATTGGAACAAGCATGTGAGCCCCTTACAAAAGCAGAGTGCTATGTAAATGATAGCTATTATTATTAGCAGTACTATAGCTAGCACTTATGGAATGCTTTAGCTTTGGCAAAGAACTTTCAAATATTATGTAATTTTTTCCCCTCACAGCAAGCCTGAGACATTGACACTCCTATTATTTTTCTTTTATATGAGGAAAATGGGGCAAACCAAATTTGATCCAGGAATTCTGTTTTAATGCAGAAATTTATAAGTGTCTGTGCCAGGGGCACAGAGCTAGTAAAAGAGGCAGGAGTTGAACTCAAGTCTTTTATTTTGGGCTCTATGTTCTATCCACTTGCACCACCTAGCTGCCTCTTAATAAATAATCATTTAGTTTTTTTTATAATTTTACATGCAACATTATGTTCTTTTTGATAATCAGAATTCATAAATAACCTTGACAATATTCTGGAATTCAAAAGCTTTCTTTAAAAAAAAAACTATTAGCTTTTATATTTCTACCTCCTTTCTACCCAAATCCTGATCCTCATAGATGAAATATATTATGTATACAAAATGCTGTGAATCAGTGTTAGTTAAACCACAAATTTTCCTGATCCATCTATTTTTAATATCAAAACCAGCACTTCAATTGTTATCTACTCAATCACATTGTTTCCTTCATGTGTAGATTTCTAAGTGCAACCTAATATGCCTCAAGAGTCTTCAGGACATCTTTAGGCAATTGAAGGAATAATTCAGTACTTCAAACTAATTATCAGTTTTTATTAGTGTTGGTAGTTCTAATGGGGACAGCTATGCATAGAGACCAGGGTCTAAAGTCAGAAAAAACTGAATTCAAATTCAGTCTCCGACACTTACTAACTGTGTGACCCTTGGCAAGTCACTTAAACTAGTTTGCCTCAGTTTCCTCATATGTAAAATGATATGAAGAAGAAAATGGCAAGCCATTGCTGTATCTTTGTCAACAAAACAAAGCAAAACAAAACAACAACCTACAAAGCCCTGATGGGGTCATGAAGAATCAAATATGACTGAAAAGACCGAACAGCAACAAGCAACTTTTTACTAGTTCAGATTATGGATAGTGTGAAGAGCCTCCAGGTGGGAATATCTGATTCCCAATTAAGTCTCAGATACTAGCTGTTTGATCCTAGGAAAGTCACTTAATGTCTATCTGCCTCTGTTTTCTTATTGTTAAATAAGAACCTGCATTTATTGTCAGAATAAAATGAGAATATTTCTGAGGCTTTGTAAACTTTAATGGGCTACATATATGCTAGATGTTATCATCATTATTGTTATTAGTAAGTAGATAACCTACAAATGTGTTGGTGGTTCTAAAATCAGATTATAATCATGTTTGAACATATAGTATAATTCTTGAATAGCAAACATTCTATGTAACTGGAAATTCATACTTAAAACATGTTAAGCCTCATTTGATCTACCTGAACTTCTTCTAGACTGGTATGGTTCAGTGAAAGTGATCATTTATCTCATATTATATAATAGTTGTCCAACAAGTCAATAATAACAGGCGGTGTTTGGATAAGCACAGGACTATGAGTCAGAAGATCTTGCCCTTTTCTGCTCCTAGTTACTGTGGGTCCTTGGGCAATACGCTGAAACTTTTGGAGCTTTGAACTCCCTTCTTTTAAAATGATAGAACCGAGAGTGATCCCACTGCTTGGAATCACTATTCCAAAGAGCTTAATTTAATGTATTATGAGTTTTGAATTCAAATCTTTGCTCTGACACTTACTATTTATATTAAGCAAATCATTTATACTCCCTATTCTCCAGCTTACAAAATGCAGAATCTGGACAAGATATTCACCATATCTTTCCTAATTTTAGTTCTAGGACCCTACAATCTGATAAAAATTGGACATTTTTAAATTATAGGATATTTTAAGACTTCTTTTTATAACTTCATTTTTATTTAGCAACAAAAGTAAACAAAAAAGCCTTTGAAAGGATAGAATATAAATGTTTGCCTTTCATATAATCAATAGAATCAAGATCGAGACCTAGAATGAGTTCCAGAAGCTATCTTGTCTAACCTCTTCCCATTTCACAAAGAAAAAATGGTCTAAAATATCAAATGATTTAGCCATATTAACTAATATAGTAAAGCTAACCTTCAAGACAAGCCCAGAAATTATATGATCACAACTACAAAACAATTTTCACACAAATGTAGTCAGATCTAAATAACTGGAAAATATTAATTGGTAATAAGAAGGTCCAGCCAATATAATAAAATTGGCAATTCTATCTAAATTAATTTAATTATTCAGTGCTATACCAATCAAACTACTCAAAATTATTTCATAAAGTGGGAAAATATTAAATTTCATCTGGAAGAATAAAAAGCCAAGAATTTAAAGGGAATTAATGAAAAAATATGAAGGATATTGATTTAGCTGTATCAAATTTCAAACTATATTATGAAGCCACAACCATCTGAACAAGTTGATATTGGCTAAGAAACAGCATGGTGGGCCAATGGAATAGATTAGTTACTCAGCATGCAGTAGTAAATGACCAATAGTAATCTAGTGTTTGACAAGCTAATGCAATAATCAATTGGTAAGATTCAGGCCCAAGCCCTCTAAAACCAGAGTTTTTGGTACTATATCACTACTTTTAAAACTTTAAATTTAAAGCACATACAGTCATTTTCACACCCTCCATAGCATAATGTTACTTATATAGTTATTAAACTTCTTAGATTATACTGATACCTAGAAAAAGATCACAGAGATTGGAAATGGAACGAAAGGCATTTACTTGGGTACCTGAAGTTGTCAGGATCTATTCAACAAGTCAAAAGTCCAGCTGCCTTTAAATACAATTCCTATTCATCTTTCCATGTTAATAAAGGGAGTTGTTCCATTTCTAATATGCTACCAGAAAAAGCACCATTTCTCATGAACACTAGAGACACCTGTCTGACTCTGAGGGAGGGTTCTTCTTAATTGCATCATGCCAGGAAATTGTTTTTCCTGCTCTTGTGTTTATACTCTTATCACTCCTCCCACCTTACTCCACCAAATTTATCCTGAGTCTGATAGACCACAGTGATTAATCATGTTGGAGGTTGACATGTATAACACTCCATGAATTTCCTGGTTAGGGCATTGAACAACAAAAGAAACAAAGACCTAGAGAATGGGTTATATTACACTCCCAGGGTTGATAAGCCTAAGGAGTGGCAGTCTGAAATTTAGACTTGAATGAGAAAGAGACACTTGGATTGTACACTTATAACATATGTCATTTTTTATTTGTCATTCAATTATTTTCAAATTTAAAATGTGAAAATTGAACTAATTTGTTCTTCAGGAATATTCATGTTATACATATTTGAGTGAAATATATATACACCATCAGAACTCAAAAGATTAAAATAAAAATTCTTGACTTTCAATACTAGTTAGTCATTTGTTCACTGAAAAATGATTTCTATATAATGTCATGATTTATCCCCAATGAGACAGGATCATTTGGTTTTTAAAATTTAACTAATGATAATATAGTATCAATTAAAAAAATTTCACAAAAGTACGAGATTCATATGTCAATGTTAACATCAAGACTCATTAAAATATAAAATAAGGGGTAAATCTAGGTGATTAGTCAATAGTCAACACATATTAAGTTCCTGTCATTATGCAGGCATTGTGTTAAGAGCTGGGCTAGAAATAAGAAAAAAGAAAGACAGTTTGAACTCTAAGATCTTACAATCTAATGGAGGAGTGTGGTAACATGCAAACAAAGCAGAAAAGACATAATGTTCTGGAAGGGAAGTGAAGCAGAAGAGCTGATGGAAGAATAAAGAGCTGACTACAAATTCTGAGACTGAATTGGGGAAGCTTTAGGAGGAGATTTTGCTCTGTCCTCTAGTTAGAAGGAAAAGGTAATTGATGGTGTTGAGTATCAAACTTGAAGCTATTTTCAGGATGATGATATTTTTGATAATGCAATTAGCAGATTGGGGGATCAGGAGTTGAATCCAACCACAGAAGCTATGTAATTAGTTCTTGGGGATTTAAAATTTTACCTCATTTGAAGTGACAAATATTTATCAAGTTGATGTTTTGGATTGAAATGTTCCTAAAAACTATGTAAATCAACAGATTTCTGTTATCATGGTTAATAATCTAGTTCAAGTATCCATAGAACAACCAGAGAAATTTATAAGTTAAAATGGCAAATGGTATAAGCTTAAGTGGTAAAACATTTTACTGAATCACACTGCTGGTACAGTAACTAGGCTTTAAATGTATTTCTTTTAAAGAACAAGGAGGTAGGATTTAAATTTAAATATTGTATGCGATTCATCTTCCACTCCTTTAGTAGGGGTGCTTTCTTCTCCCACATGAAACAAATCTTTAAATTAAGAGACAATGCATTATGAAAAGAGACAAGAACACCAAAGGTAATAGACATGTCTCAATTTTGGCAAATTCTGCATCATTGCAACTTTCCAGAATTTAATAATCTGCCAGGAAATCAATTGAATTCCTAATTCTTGAAGAGGTTTAGGGTTCCATATATGAAAAAGACCAAATTATCCCTTTTATATTATACACTTTTAAAGAGAAATAAAATACAGGATAAAGCCTAAGTATATTAGTGACTTATAGTAGCCACAATATATGTCAACATATGCTTTCAAATATTTTTCCTGGGAAATAGGCATTTCTTGAAAACTTGGTTTCAGAGGGCAGAAGTAGGAATAATAATTGGAAAGCACTGAAGGGAAAATTTAGGTAAGTAAGATACAAGGGAGAGAAGAAAAACCACCAATTATTAAAATAATTGGACCACTTAAAAAGAAACCTTATTTAACATATCGAAAATATACACTATGCCCTTATATACAGCACTGTAAGATAATGTTACCTCATTCTAACAATTTTCTCTATTTTCAGAATATTTTTGAAACTCTTTTAGTCTGTTTCAGAATCAATTTAAATTATACCCAGTTTGATCACACAACTTCCTAATCTAAATTTGTTTGAAATCACTTTGTGGTGTTTTAAAAAAGGAATTCTACCCTTTCTACACTCAGAAAGTTAGAATTTGCCATCAAGGGGAATGTTTAAAAGAATTTGAAGCAAAGCAAGAGAAAACTAGAAAAGGAGAATAAAAGCAAAATGTTGAGTTCAGGATTTTCAGAATTGTGTAGTCCTCCCAAGGAACTATTTTTGAAAGAGATTAAAGTCATTTGGGTGTGTGTCTTGAAAAATGTTGCTTCCTTTGAAAAAAAAAATCATACTTGAATTTTATGTCCAACATAAAAAGTACAAACTTCCTCAATACTGTTAAAAAATTGAAATATATAAAGCAAGATACATTCATAGGCTAGAAACAACTACACTCTTTTTACATCCTAAGACTAGTTTAGGAACAAAAGTATAAGAATTCTGATGCCCACCCCAGATATATATGGGGATGAAAATTAGAAGAATTTAACTTGGAGGGTAGATAAGTTGATTTTAATATGATTGATTATGTTGATTGTTTTCCTAATATTGAATCATCTATGGGTTTCTAGTACAACTTCTACTTAGTCAAAATGAATGAATTCATGTGTAAATCACCATATGTACAGGATTTTGTTATTATAGCTTAAAACATAATCCATTCTTGTAAAGGTGCAATATGCAGCTGAGAAATAAGTATTCTCCTTTCTAGTCAGTATTTTCCAGAGGTTTATTATTTATAAATTTTCTTAAATTATATTAATTTCCTTAACTTCTTGATTATTTATATTATGCTTAGATTTGCCTAGATCTGAGATGAGTAAATTGAGATTTCACAGTATCATAGTTTTGTTGTTTATGTTATAATATAATTTATTGAATATTTCCTTTAAGAATTCTGATGCTTTCCCATTTGGTACATATATATGTTTGGTTGTGATATTATTCCATTATCTTTATACATTTTGGAAAATATAGATTATATGATTATCTCTTTTAAGTAGGTCTACTTTTCTCTTCAAGTTAGATGGAGAAAGTACTGGCCTGGAGTCAAGAAGACTCCTCTTTCCAAAATAATATACATTTTTTAAACCCTTACCTTAGGTCTTGGAACCAATTGTCTCCAAGGCAGAAGAGTGGTAAGGGATAGGCAATGGGGGTTAAGTGACTTACCCATGGTCACACAGCTGGTAAGTGTCTGAGGCCAGATTTGAACCTAGGACCTCCCTTCTCTAGGCCTGGCTCTCAATCTACTGAGCCACCCAGGTGCCCCCCAATATAATATTCTTTAACATCTCTTACAAGATTGCTAATTTTATTTTCATTACACTCTTGTCTAGCTCTCATTTTTTGTTCTTGTTGTTCCTTGCCCCTCTAAAACTCCTATTTGGAAATTAAAATCACCATTTGTTGGTTCTTTTTAAATCTCCTTCTTTAACATTTCTTAAAATGCTTGTTGGACTTATGTCCAATATGTGTTTTAATTTGAAGTTTTCCTTATATATATATATATGCATGTATGTATGTATGTATGTATATATTTAGCTTCCTTTTCATCAGCTACTCTTTATGGTCAGGTTCTTGTTTTTTCTCCCATTAATCAATTACTTTTTTACTTTGGAGTTTATGTAATGTTGGGTCCCTCTCACTTCTGGACTAAACATTTGTTTTTAATTTCTGTCTTTTTATATTCTCTTAATTTCATAACAGTCTTCATTCTTCAACATTTTTGGTGCTTATAAAGTGGTATGATCTGGGGAGAAATTTGTTACCTGTCTCTCCGCTCTGAGTTCTATGAGTTTCTAACATGGGATTAGGTTGATTATATTGAGTGACTTTAGCCTGTTAGGAAGTTCTACGAGTTCTGAGTGAATAAATTGCTTAAGCCTCTTTCAGTCTCTGAAAAACCCCAATTATTCCAAGACAGGCTTTTATGTGGGGTTAATGATTATAACCAATCCCTTCAACTGTGTGTTTGGAATTTGAAGCAAATGTATTCCTCACTTCATTTAAAGATAGAGCCTCTCTTCCATGTTACTGTGATGTTCTACTGCCCTGAGAGAAAGCAGGAAAAATTGCTAATGGGTGACAGAGCCCATTAGCACCAAAGCACCCACTAGTACTTTTTCCTGTTCTCTGGTTTGTTTGGGGGTTCTCTGAAATCACCTTCTACCCTGCTAAATTCCATATTTTTGGTATCTAGTTTCATCTTCCTTATAGTTTCTGTGTGCTAAAATAATCCATATCATTGCTGTTAACATTTCCAAAATCATTGTTGCTTTGCTTTGCTTCTAGCCAGCTCCTGTCCCAGTATCGGAAAGAGTCTCTATCTTTCTAAGTTGCCAAGGACTGGGGGGGGAAAATGACTTACTTTGACATGTAATTGGGGGTAAATTAATTTATAGAAATCTCCAAACAGAAGAAGAAATCACACCGTCAATGAACGTAATAGTAAATATAAGTGATTTCTGAGATTTGATAATTCACAATAATATTCCTCCTTTCCTAAAACCTCTCTTTTGGAGAAAGGATGCTCACATTGAATTCCTTTTCTAGTTCTGGAAACTAGAGCTAATTGTCCTCCTTCCCACTATAACCAGAGAATATCAAGTGAAATGAATTTTAGGGTATTTATTCAGAATATTTTTAACTCCAAATATCCCTCCCCTACATATTCCACAAATTTTACCATTTGAGATTTATTTCTTTAAGAGAGTCAGGTGATATGTGTTTTAATAATGTTATTATTATTTCCTCACCTATGAGAGAGGTTTAGATTAGGTGGTTTCTCAGGTTTCTTATAAACCTAAAATCATAGCTGTCAACAGGAAATGGACTTACAAGAAACTTCCTTGGTCAATGCAGGCCTGAAGTGTTCTATGAAATTTTTAGTCTTAAACAGTTGTCAAAGAGTACTGAGACTAAGAGAATGACCTTGGGCCACATAACTAGTTGGTATCAGAAGAAGGAAAAGAATTCAGGTTGTACCAGTCTTAAGGCTATTTCTGCATCCCTGTAGCATTTTAATTGATTATTTATTTATTTATTTGTTTGTTTATTGCATATTTATTTATTTATTTATCTATCTATTTATCTATTTATTTATTTGTTTATTTATTTATGCATAAAACCTATAGAACTGTATTAGAGGAATCCATGGAGACACTGAGGGATATGGTGGATGATTGAAATAGATGAATAAATCTTGTGATTACGGAACACATTGAAAGAGGGAACCCCCTAATTAGGGAATATTGAAGTGAGAATATTGAATATAAAATTTACCTATTTTGCAATGTTTTCTTCAACTGAGCTTATTCTGTCCTAACACCACAGTGTGACCAAAGAAATTTATATTTATAAAGTAGACACTGGATCAGGATGCAAAAGAGAATATTCTGTATATGCTATTCTAAGCTGACAGGAGTGGGGAAAGGAACTAAATTTTTTAAGGACCTACTATGTGCCAGAGAAAGTGACTTAGAAACATCTCATTTGATCCTCACAAGAACCCTAGGATGAAAGCACTATTATTATCTTCACTTTGCATTTTAAGAAACTGAGGTAGATACTAATTAAGTGATTTGATCAGGGTCACACAATAATAAATGTCTGAGGCCAGGTTTGGAAATTAGATGCTCCTAAATGTAGATCCCATGATCTATCTATCTACTGTGGTACCTAGCTATCTGCTGTGGAACCTCTCTCTACCCTTGCCTCTTAAAGAAACAGAGGGAGAAATTAAGAAAACACTTTTCACACTACCTAACATTCTAATGAAGTTTTTGAAAAGATTGCAGAATACTCTAACAAATTCTAATCTTGAAATCAGTATAACAAAAATATTTGATTGACGTAATTAGGTTTAGAATTCAGTAACCATTTACTCTAAATATGACCTAACTGAAAAATGTCTTCTAGAATATAGAAAATAAATGGTTATTTACCTATCTCAAACTTAATCTACAAGTAGCCATCTACCCTCAGCCTGAAAGCCATTTCCTATACACATAAGAGTAGTCCACGTTGAGACAGTTCCATTTGAATGGTACCTTTTGTTTTCTTTCATTAAATAGAAACTGGCTTTTGCAATTTCCTTTAATTGCTAAAATAAATGATAAAAATTTTAGTTATTGCCTTTTATTTTAAAAAATGCTTTCCTGACACTATATTTATGAAACAGATAGCAAAGTTTTTGTTATATCTTATGATGAAAAAACTAACCCAGAGAAGCTAAGGAAATTCCTCAGTCATTGCTGAGTAATTGACAAATTCCATCATGTAGTATATTTCTATTATACCACATCTCTTTCTTCTACAAGATACCACAAATAATATCACTGCTCAGAAAACATAACAGTCAATTTCCAAGCCACAGGTATTCAGTAGATTTGGATTCAAGCCACAACTACATCTTTTAATAGTTGTTTGACTTGCACAAATCTCTTTGAGTCTTGGATTTTCTCCTCTGTATAATGTGGGTAGTAATCTACTGCCCTCATTAATTCAGAAAATTTCTGTGAGAGTCAAATGAGAGTGTAATCAAATATACTTCAGAATTTAAAAAATCAGCAATGGAAGTTTGTTTTCATCTTTGACCTCTGTGTGATATATGCCAGAAGTTGGCCACTGGGTCAAACACTATCAAAAATTATTATTTTTATGACAAAATTTAAACTGAAATCCAGAACTTTATGGTCTATTTGCAGTTCTAACAGTGTTTATTTAACTATCTCTGATTTGAATTAATCATGACTTCTAGTTGAATAATAAAGGTAAAGTGAGGAGGATTCATGCCCTATGGTTGAATGGATACAAACCAACACATTATACCAAGGTAACATTGTCTAGAGTTTGCTGATGTATGATTTGGTGAAAGAGGACCATACAGATCCTATAGAATATAAGTTTTTCTTTTATTAAAATAGGAAGGAATCAGTTTGATTTTACTCATGAAAATAATGCCAATTATTTGTTGATCTGCATCACAAAAATGATTCAAGTCACTGGAAAACAAAAATAATTTTCTTCATCAGCAAGAGTCATTGTTCCTTTCCAGAATCTGAGAGAACTCCAAATGTATTTCTTCTTTCCCTCCTTCCAAAACTGAAGAAGAATTGTGAATAATAAACAAACTTGCCTGTGACCAAAATTAGTGCTGTGGACCCTAGAAACTTTATTTCATTAATTCGACATTTCAATTCTATTTAAACTACCCAGCATCACTTGTACCAGAAGTACAAAAAGCAAATGCTAACTAGTAAATGTTGGGTGCTACTCAGGGAAGCCTTTGAGTCATTTCTCTAAAATGAAAATGGCTGATAATTAGCCTAAAGAATTCTATTAAAGAAAATAAAACAAAAATCCTAGCTGCATCTTTCAAGGAAGTCTTTGCCATGGCAAACAATGCCCAGACCCCATATTGCCTGGAAAGGGAAACTTAAGTCTGCAGTCTATTAGACTTCATGGCTTAGCTGATAAGAGATGGAAGTCTGCACTTTGACTTTGAAAGGTACACAGTAAACACAATTCCAGATATAAATGGTCAGTTTAAAGAGTTCCCTACCTCAGGTTTAACACTATACTTAAATGCTGCTGTAACCAGAAAGGGAGTAATTCTGAACACATTACAAACTACTTTTATTTTCTAGCATTACAACAAACATGTCAAGTTATGTCCATTAAGGAAGAAAAGATCTCTGTGGTAAAGAGTCTGATGGAAACTGTACAAACTTTGTCATGGAGGGAGAAAACAATTACTCCTTTAAGTAGGAGTAAAACCATGCTTTGGAAAAACTCAATTTACCTCAGTCCTGTGGTTTGGGGAATATGCTAGCCTTCAAAAAATCCCACATTATTTTGAAACATTTTATTTAATTAGGTGATTTAGAATATTTTTCCATGGTTACAGGACTCATGCTCCTTCACTCCCTGTCTCCCAACCCCCTCCCGTATCTGACACATAATTCTACTGGGTTTAACATGTCATTGATCAAGACCTATTTCCATACGAACATTATTTTGATACTGACTTTAATGTCCATGTCTGAAGGTATCCATGCTTCATAATTCTAAGATTAAATGACTCTTATGGATCTCTCTTCACCCCAATCATTTGATTTAAGTTAAATCATTAAATCATTAAATTAAATCATTAAATCATCAAAATGCCACTGACAAAACTGAGGGTATTCACCTAGTTTACTCACCTTCTCTCTGACTCCTGTGGCATGATTAAGATGCTTTCTACCACTATTTCATTTCATTCTATGTGCCAATGCAACCTCTACTTACACAGTTGATCCAAATCTGATTATATATTCTCAATCTTCATCTTTTTCTTCTCCATGATTCTCTTCTCTTTAAGTTTTTTTTTAGTGCTGATCACTTCTAGTTCTCCTCATAGCTCTATGACTACTCTTTAATATTGGTTATTAATTATTATTATTAATTATATTATAATAATTACATATAGAACAATAATTATAGCATAATTATTATATTAATTATATATAGTAATAATTATATTATAATTAATATCTTCACCTAATTTGTGCTTACTAACATAGATATTACCCCAAATCTCTGCCAGACCCTTTTCTCTTTCTGTGTTTATTTCACTTGGTAATTTCTTTTTTTTTAATTAATTCATTAATAAATTTAGAATATTATTGCTTGGTTATAAGAGTCACATTATTTCCCTCCCTCTCTTCCCTCAACATTCCCACACATGGTGCACAATTTCATTGGGTATTATGTGTGTCCTTGATCAGAAACTATTTCGGTGTTCTTGGTGTTTGCATTAGGATGTTCATTAGAGTCTACATCCCCAGCCATATCCCCTTGACCCATGTAATCAAGCACTTGTTTTTCTTTTGTGTTTTTACTCCCACACTTTTCCCTCTGAATTTGGGTAGTGTTTTTTCTTGTAGATCCCTGCACGTTATTCAGGATCACTGCATTGCCACTAATGGAAAAGTCCATTACATTCCATTGTACCACAGTACACAGTCTCTGTGTACAGTGTTCTCCTGGTTCTGCTCCTTTCGCTCTGCATCAATTCTTGGTGGTCATTTCAGTTTCCATGATATTCTTCCACTTTATTTTTTTAAAATATATTTTATTTGATCATTTCCAAGCATTATTCGTTAAAGACATAGATCATTTTCTTTTCCTCCCCCCCCCACCCCCCATAGCCGACGCGTAAGTCCACTGGGCATTAGATGTTTTCTTGATTTGAACCCATTGCTTTGTTGATAGTATTTGCATTAGAGTGTTCATTTAGAGTCTATCCTCTGTCATGTCCCCTCAACCTCTGTATTCAGGCAGTTGCTTTTTCTCGGTGTTTCCACTCCCATAGTTTATCCTTTGCTTATGAATGGTGTTTTTTTCTCCTGGGTCCCCGCAAGTTGTTCAGGGACATTGCACCACCACTAATGGAGAAGTCCATTACGTTCGATGATACCACAGTGTGTTTGTCTCTGTGTACAATGTTCTCCTGGTTCTGCTCCTCTCGCTCTGCATCACTTCCTGGAGGTTGTTCCAGTCTCCATGGAACTTCTCCACTTTATTATTCCTTTGAGCACAATAGTACTCCATCACCAACATATACCACAGTTTGTTCAGCCATTCCCCAATTGATGGGCATCCCCTCATTTTCCAGTTTTGGGCCACCACAAAGAGCGCAGCTATGAATATTTTTGTACAAGTCTTTTTGTCCATTATCTCTTTGGGGTACAGACCCAGCAGTGCTATGGCTGGGTCAAAGGGTAGATATTCTTTTAGCACCCTTTGGGCATAGTTCCAAATTGCCCTCCAGAATGGTTGGATCAGTTCACAGCTCCACCAGCAATGAATTAATGTCCCTATTTTGCCACATCCCCTCCAGCATTCATTACTTTCCTTTGCTGTTATGTTAGCCAATCTGCTAGGTGTGAGGTGATACCTCAGAGTTGTTTTGATTTGCATCTCTCTGATTATAAGAGATGTAGAACACTTCTTCATGTGCTTGTTAATAGTTTTGATTTCTTTATCTGAGAACTGCCTATCCATTTCCCTTGCCCATTTATCAATTGGAGAATGGCTTGATTTTGTGTACAATTGATTTAGCTCTTTATAAATATGAGTAATTAAACCTTTGTCAGAGGTTTCTATGAAGATTTTTTCCCAATTTGTTGTTTCCCTTCTGATTTTAGTTATATTGGTTTTGTTTGTACAGAAGCTTTTTAGTTTGATGTAGTCAAAATTATTTATTTTACATTTTGTGATTCTTTCTATATCTTGCTTGGTTTTAAAGCCTTTCCCCTCCCAAAGGTCTGACATGTATACTATTCTGTGTTTACCCAATTTACTTATGGTTTCCTTCTTTATGTTTAAGTCACTCACCCATTTTGAATTTATCTTGGTGTAGGGTGTGAGGTGTTGATCTATTCCTAGTCTCTCCCACACTGTCTTCCAATTTTCCCAGCAGTTTTTATCGAATAGTGGATTTTTGTCCCAAAAGCTGGGATCTTTGGGTTTATCGTATACTGTCTTGCTGAGGTCGTTTTCCCCCAGTCTATTCCACTGATCTTCCTTTCGGTTTCTTAGCCAGTACCAAATTGTTTTGATGACTGCTGCTTTGTAATATAGTTTTAGGTCAGGGACTGCAAGGCCCCCATCATATGTGTTTTTTTTCATTATTTCCCTGGATATCCTTGATCTTTTGTTCTTCCAAATGAACTTTGTTATGGTTTTTTCTAAATCAGTGAAGAAGTATTTTGGTAGTTCAATGGGTATGGCACTAAATAGATAAATAAGTTTGGGTAGGATGGTCATTTTTATTATATTGGCTCGTCCTATCCATGAGCAGTTAATGTTTTTCCATTTGTTCAAGTCTAGTTTTAGTTGTGTGGCGAGTGTTTTGTAGTTGTGTTCATATAGTTCCTGTGTTTGTCTTGGGAGGTAGATTCCTAGGTATTTTATTTTGTCTAAGGTGATTTTGAATGGGATTTCTCTTTCTAGTTCTTGCTGCTGAGCTGTGTTGGAGATATATAGAAAAGCTGATGATTTATGTGGGTTTATTTTGTATCCTGCAACTTTGCTAAAGTTGTTGATTATTTCAATTAGCTTTTTGGTTGAATCTCTAGGATTCTTTAAGTAGACCATCATGTCATCCGCAAAGAGTGATAACTTGGTCTCCTCCTTGCCTATTCTGATGCCTTCAATTTCTTTATCTTCTCTAATTGCTACTGCTAGTGTTTCTAGTACAATGTCAAATAGTAGAGGTGATAATGGGCATCCTTGTTTCACTCCTGATCTTATTGGGAATGCATCTAGTTTATCCCCATTGCAGATGATATTAGCTGTTGGTTTTAGATATATACTGTTTATTATTTTTAGGAATGACCCTTCTATTCCTATGCTTTCTAGTGTTTTTTTTTTTATTTTATTTTTTATTTTATTTTATTTTTTTAAATATATTTTATTTGATCATTTCCAAGCATTATTCGTTAAAGACATAGATCATTTTCTTTTCCTCCCCCCCCCACCCCCCATAGCCGACGCGTAAGTCCACTGGGCATCAGATGTTTTCTTGATTTGAACCCATTGCTTTGTTGATAGTCTTTGCATTAGAGTGTTCATTTAAAGTCTATCCTCTGTCATGTCCCCTCAACCTCTGTATTCAGGCAGTTGCTTTTTCTCGGTGTTTCCACTCCCATAGTTTATCCTTTGCTTATGAATGGTGTTTTTTTTCTCCTGGATCCCTGAAAGTTGTTCAGGGACATTACACCGCCCCTAATGGAGAAGTCCATTACGTTCGATTATACCACAGTGTATTAGTCTCTGTGTACAATGTTCTCCTGGTTCTGCTCCTCTCGCTCTGCATCACTTCCTGGAGGTTGTTCCAGTCTCCATGGAACTTCTCCACTTTATTATTCCTTTGAGCACAATAGTATTCCATCACCAACATATACCACAGTTTGTTCAGCCATTCCCCAATTGATGGGCATCCCCTCGTTTTCCAGTTTTGGGCCACCACAAAGAGCGCAGCTATGAATATTTTTGTACAAGTCTTTGTGTCCATTATCTCTTTGGGGTACAGACCCAGCAGTGCTATGGCTGGGTCAAAGGGTAGATATTCTTTTGTCGCCCTTTGGGCATAGTTCCAAATTGCCCTCCAGAATGGTTGGATCAGTTCACAACTCCACCAGCAATGAATTAATGTCCCTACTTTGCCACATCCCCTCCAGCATTCATTACTTTCCTTTGCTGTTATGTTAGCCAATCTGCTAGGTGTGAGGTGATACCTCAGAGTTGTTTTGATTTGCATCTCTCTGATTATAAGAGATGTAGAACACTTCTTCATGTGCTTGTTAATAGTTTTGATTTCTTTATCTGAGAACTGCCTATCCATTTCCCTTGCCCATTTATCAATTGGAGAATGGCTTGATTTTGTGTACAATTGATTTAGCTCTTTATAAATATGAGTAATTAAACCTTTGTCAGAGGTTTCTATGAAGATTTTTTCCCAATTTGTTGTTTCCCTTCTGATTTTAGTTATATTGGTTTTGTTTGTACAAAAGCTTTTTAGTTTGATGTAGTCAAAATTATTTATTTTACATTTTGTGATTCTTTCTATATCTTGCTTGGTTTTAAAGCCTTTCCCCTCCCAAAGGTCTGACATGTATACTATTCTGTGTTTACCCAATTTACTTATGGTTTCCTTCTTTATGTTTAAGTCACTCACCCATTTTGAATTTATCTTGGTGTAGGGTGTGAGGTGTTGATCTATTCCTAGTCTCTCCCACACTGTCTTCCAATTTTCCCAGCAGTTTTTATCGAATAGTGGATTTTTGTCCCAAAAGCTGGGATCTTTGGGTTTATCGTATACTGTCTTGCTGAGGTCGTTTTCCCCCAGTCTATTCCACTGATCTTCCTTTCTGTTTCTTAGCCAGTACCAAATTGTTTTGATGACTGCTGCTTTGTAATATAGTTTGAGGTCTGGGACTGCAAGGCCCCCATCATATGTGTTTTTTTTCATTATTTCCCTGGATATCCTTGATCTTTTGTTCTTCCAAATGAACTTTGTTATGGTTTTTTCTAAATCAGTGAAGAAGTATTTTGGTAGTTCAATGGGTATGGCACTAAATAGATAAATAAGTTTGGGTAGGATGGTCATTTTTATTATATTGGCTCGTCCTATCCATGAGCAATTAATGTTTTTCCAATTGTTCAAGTCTAGTTTTAGTTGTGTGGCGAGTGTTTTGTAGTTGTGTTCATATAGTTCCTGTGTTTGTCTTGGGAGATAGATTCCTAGGTATTTTGTTTTGTCTAAGGTGATTTTGAATGGGATTTCTCTTTCTAGTTCTTGCTGCTGAGCTGTGTTGGAGATATATAGAAAAGCTGATGATTTATGTGGGTTTATTTTGTATCCTGCAACTTTGCTAAAGTTGTTGATTATTTCAATTAGCTTTTTGGTTGAATCTCTAGGATTCTTTAAGTAGACCATCATGTCATCCGCAAAGAGTGATAACTTGGTCTCCTCCTTGCCTATTCTGATGCCTTCAATTTCTTTATCTTCTCTAATTGCTACTGCTAGTGTTTCTAGTACAATGTCAAATAGTAGAGGTGATAATGGGCATCCTTGTTTCACTCCTGATCTTATTGGGAATGCATCTAGTTTATCCCCATTGCAGATGATATTAGCTGTTGGTTTTAGATATATACTGTTTATTATTTTTAGGAATGACCCTTCTATTCCTATGCTTTCTAGTGTTTTTAATAGGAATGGGTGTTGTATTTTATCAAAGGCTTTTTCTGCATCTATTGAGATAATCATGTGGTTCTTGCTAGTTTGCTTGTTGATGTGGTCAATTATGTGGATGGTTTTCCTAATGTTGAACCAGCCCTGCATCCCTGGTATGAATCCTACTTGATCATGGTGAATGATCCTTCTGATCACTTGCTGGAGTCTTTTTGCTAGTATCCTATTTAAAATTTTTGCATCTATATTCATTAGGGAGATTGGTCTATAGTTTTCTTTCTCTGTTTTTGACCTGCCTGGTTTTGGAATCAGTACCATGTTTGTGTCGTAAAAGGAGTTTGGTAGAACTCCCTCTTTGCTTATTATGTCAAATAGTTTGTATAGTATTGGGGTTAACTGTTCTCTGAATGTTTGATAGAATTCACAGGTGAATCCATCAGGCCCTGGGGATTTTTTCTTAGGAAGTTCTTTGATGGCTTGATGGATTTCAATTTCTGATATGGGATTATTTAAGAATTCTATTTCCTCTTCTGTTAGTCTAGGCAGTTTGTATTTTTGTATATATTCATCCATTTCTCCTAAATTGGTGTATTTATTGCCATATAATTGGGCAAAGTAATTTCTAATGATTGCCTTAATTTCCTCCTCATTGGAGGTGCTGTCCCCCTTTTCATCTTTAATGCTGTGAATTTGCTTTTCTTCCTTCCTTTTTTTAACTAGATTGACCAGTACCTTGTCTATTTTGTTTGTTTTTTCAAAGTACCAGCTTCTTGTCTCATTTATTAAATCAATAGTTCTATCGCTTTCGATTTTATTAATTTCTCCCTTAATTTTTAGGATTTCTAATTTGGTTTTCTGCTGGGGGTTTTTAATTTGATCGCTTTCCAGTTTTTTCATTTGCATTTCCAATTGATTGATCTCTGCTCTCCCTTGTTTGTTAATATAAGCATTCAGGGATATGAATTTACCTCTGATTACTGCTTTGGCTGCATCCCAAAAGGTTTGAAAGGATGTTTCGCCATTGTCATTTTCCTCGATGAAATTATTAATTGTTTCTATGATTTCTTCTTTAACTAAACGGTTTTGGAGTATCATATTGTTTAATTTCCAATTGGTTTTAGATTTGGTTTTCCATGTACCATTACTAATCATTATTTTTATTGCCTTGTGATCTGAGAAGGCTGCATTCATTATTTCTGCTTTTCTGCATTTGTGTGCTATGTTTCTGTGACCTAATGTATGGTCAATTTTTGTGAATGTGCCATGTGGTGCTGAGAAGAAGGTGTATTCCTTTTTATCCCTATTTATTTTTCTCCATATGTCTATTAATTCTAATTTTTCTAAGATTTCATTCACTTCTTTTACCTCTTTCTTATTTATTTTTTGATTTGATTTATCTAAATTTGATAATGGTTGGTTTAAGTCTCCCACTAGTATGGTTTTATTGTCTATTTCTTCCTTCAATTCTCCTAGTTTCTCCATTAGAAATTTGGGTGCTATATTATTTGGTGCATACATATTGATTAATGATATTTCCTCATTGTCTATAGTCCCTTTTAACAAAATATAATTACCTTCCCTATCCCTTTTGATCAGGTCTATTTTTGCATTGGCTTTATCAGATATCATGATTACCACTCCTGCCTTCTTTCTATCAGTTGAAGCCCAGAAGGTCTTACTCCATCCTTTAATTCTGACCTTGTGGGTGTCAACCCGCCTCATGTGTGTTTCTTGAAGACAACATATGGTAGGGTTTTGGATTCTAATCCATTCTGCTATTCGTCTACGTTTTATGGGTGAGTTCATCCCATTCACGTTCAAAGTTATGATTGTCATTTGTGGACTCCCTGACATTTTGATTGCCTTCCCTAATTCTAACCTTTTCTTCTTCGGCTCTACCTTTTAGTCCAGTGATTTACTTTGAAACAGTCCCCCTTGTCCCCTCCCTTGATGTTTCCCTTTTTAGTCCCTCCCTTTTTGTTCCCTCCCCCTCCCCCCTCTCTTTCCCTCCCTTTTTGTTCTCCCTCTCCCCCTCCCCCCCTTGGTTTTCCCTTCTCCTTACCCTTGTTGGGTAAGATAGAATTCAAGATCCCAATGGATCTGGATGTTTTTCCCTCTCAGAGCTGATTTCCCTGAGATTGAGGTTTAAGTAACCCCCCCCCCTTCCTCTCCTTCTTATAGGAGTTTTCTTCCCCTCCCCTTCCCATGTGAATCTTTGTGTGAGAATGATTATTCTATTTGGTCTTTCTTTACCCCCTATTTATACATTACATTTTCCCCACATGTTAGTATACATAGGTTGATATAAATGTAGTCCTTATAGAAGAGAGTTTGAGTAAAAGAAGAAGATAACATTTTCCCCTTTCCTTAATATTTACCTTTTCAGGTATTCCTTGCTCTTTGATTTTCGGTATCAAACTTTCCACAGAGCTCTGGTCTTTTCTTTGCAAAAAGTTGGAAGTCTTCTATTTTGTTGAATGCCCATACTTTCCCTTGGAAGTATATAGTCAGTTTTGCTGGGTAGCTGATTCTTGGTTGGAGACCCAGCTCTCTTGCCTTTCTGAAGATCATGTTCCATGCCTTACGATCATTCAGAGTAGAACTTGCAAGGTCTTGGGTGACCCTGATTGGCATTCCTTTATATCTAAATTGTCTTTTTCTGGCTTCCTGTAGGATTTTTTCTTTTGTTTGATAGCTTTGGAATTTGGCAATTACATTCCTGGGAGTTGTCTTTTGGGGGTTTAGTGTAGAAGGTGTTCTGTGAGCTCTGTCAGTGGCTGTATTGCCCCCTTGTTTTAGAATCTCTGGGCAATTTTCTTTGATTATATCTTGTATCACCATGTCCAGTTTGGTGTTTATTTCTGGCTTTTCTGGGAGTCCAATTATTCTTAAATTGTCCCTTCTCCCCCTATTTTCCAAATCTATCACCTTGTCGGTGAGATATTTTATGTTCTCTTCTAATTTCTTGGTATTTTGGCTTTGCTTTATTGATTCTTGCTCTTTTACACGATCGTTGTCTTCCAGCTGCCTGATTCTGGCCTTTAAAGCCTGGTTTTCTTTTACAGTTTGGTCAAACTGGTTTTGTAGATGCGTGAATTTCTTTTGCATTATTTCCAACTTTTCCTCCCAGAAGGCTTCCATCTTTTTGGTCATTTCTGATTCAAATTCTTCATAGGTTTGTGGAGAGTTTCCATTTCCTTTGGAAGGTTTTGGAGCATTTTCTTTTATATTATCTTCTGTCTGCTCTGTATTTTGTATTTTGGCTCCATAGAATGTGTCCAAAGTCGCCCCTTTCTTCTTATTTTTCTTGGTATTTTGGGGCTTCTGTGGTTCTGTGGAGTTTGCCATTTCTGAATGTGGAGGATTAGTTTTTCTTGTCTCTGTCTGGTGTTCAGACGCTTTAGTCCTGGGCAGATAGTTCTATGAGCTTTCCCTGGGTTAAACTGAATATGCCTCACTGGAACTGGAATGGAAGGGTCGGACCACGAGGCCACACTCTCCCCCCGGCTCGCTTTCCGGAAGTTGCCTTCAGAATCGCTGGCCGTGAGGCTGTTTCGTCGGCCTGCGGGGGGATGAGCTGCAGCTTTCCCAAGCTCCGGGCAAGGACTTTCACTGAGACTTGGATAGCAGGATCCAGCCTGTGAGGCTGTCTTGCCCGCCCTGAGGGTTGCTGTTGTTTCGACCAGCTCTCTGCAGTGGAAGCCCCAGGCAGTAACTTTCACCGGGACTGTAGAAGGCCCTGAGGGTTCTGCTCTCTGAGCCCGGCCGGGCTGCGGCTTCCAGGAGCCTTGGACTCTGCGCTCCTACCCCTGAGGTCCGAGTGATCTCGGGTTCTGGCTTTTAAGGGGAGCCGTACCTTTTGATCCGGGTCCAGGTCCAGGAGGAGGGTTCCCAGGGTCTGTGCTGTTGATCGTTTTGAATTTCGGCGCCTTAGGAGCTTATCGTTTGAGATCGGTCGGGAAGGGTTTTCAGGAGATCTGAGCTTTAGCTTTCTCTAAGCCGCCATCTTAACCGGAAGTCTCTTCCACTTTATTTTTGAGCACAGCAGTATTCCATCACCAACATATACCGCAATTTGTGCAGCTATTCCCCAATTGGAGGGCATACCATCATTTTCAATTTTTGCCACCACAAAGAGCGCAGCTATGAATATTCTTGTACAAGTCTTTTTCCTTATTATCTCTTTGGGGTACAAACCCAGCAGTAGTATGGCTGGATCAAAGGGCAGACAGTCTTTTATTGCCCTTTGGGCATAGTTTCAAATTGCCCTCCAGAATGGTTGGATCAATTCACAATTCCACCAGTAATGCATTAATGTCCCCACTTTGCCACATCCCCTCCAGCATTCTTTACTTTCCTTTGCTATCATGTTAGTCATACCTCAATTTCCAAATGTTTTTGTTCAATCAATGTCCATTTCTCTGTTCTATCTTTCTCTCTGTTTCTCTGCCTTTGCTTCTATTCATTTTTCTCTTTATCTAGCATGCTCTATTTGCCTGTCTGTCTCTCTTTATCACATCACCTCTGTCTTTTTTTCTGTCACATTAGTTTTATGCTCTAAATTCACAACATAGAATTTCAACAAATTTTGTTTCCTTGAAACTGATTCTTCTGGCTCTTTTTTCCATTTAAAACTAAAGCATAATCTTTCATTGTTCACAAGGCAATATGGAGCTTCATATTTATTTCATTTTATTATCTCTTCAGAATTGCTAAATACCATCTAAATATTGTCTATATTAAAAAAAAATTTCAATGTGTTTTATTCTACAAGTTCTTTTCCCAGAACTTTCCAGACATTAAATGGTTCATCTGCAAGAACAACAATAATTCAATTTCTTTTTCAAATTATTTAAATATTTTTGTCTATACAAAGTCCTTTTTCTTTGCTTTTCAACATGAAACTACTGAAAAGAGACTAATAGGAACATTACTAGTGGTACCAGCAACCGACAAAAAAAAAATTGCATTTTTATACAAAGAAAAAGAGAAGACATTCTTGCCCTCAAGAAACTTGCAATTTAGTAGAGGAAAACAAGACATAGAAGAAAGCTGTAAAGGGAGGAGTCTCAAGGGCCACCTTGTAAAGGGATGTAATATTCACTGGAGTCTAAGCCAAGAAAAATTGCTGATGGAGAGTGGAGTTGTTTAGAATGCAAAGTCAAGCTTGGGGAGAAGTTTGCTGCTATATCTTCAACTATCCAGTTAGAGGAGAGGGGAAGCTGAGAAAGTTGAGAAGGGGTTGAATATCCAGAGCTGAGTCACTCACCATAATGATGAGGTTTCAGATGATTTACTTATACTGGGTGAGACATCATTTTCACTGAAGTCTAAACCAAGCAGAACTACTGATGGAAGGTGGAGTTAGTACAAGATTTATTGCATCTTTTCCATAGATGAGAATATTTTATCTTAAAGAAATTAAACTGCTTTGGAGGAAGACTTAAATTTTAGTTATTGGTAGAGCCATGAATTAAAATGATATGCTTTTCTTCCAAATATAAAGAATGTTCTTTGCATTATTATAACCTGACTCAAAGAGGAAAGATTTACTCTGATAATTACTAAAGATGAATCTTGAACATCTCTTCTCCTCCATTATTTAAGTAACTAATTACTCATTTGATATTAGTGAGATATAAGACAATAAAGTTTGGCAAATTAGCATGTTCCACTACAAACAAAAATAATTTTGCATCATTCTAACCTAACAGCTAACAAATATTTCAGATATTTCCCCAGCCTCCTGCTTGCCAACATGTTATTCATTAGGTGATTCTGTGTCAGTTATGAAAGTCAAATGTTCCATCTTCTTCTAATTATCTAACTCAAGTTAGTGGTATAACATCGAAGCAGTACTCCTTAAAAGATAAAATATCATTAGAATTTTATATCATTTTTATCTAAAATCATAAATGAAATATTTCCCCTTTAAATGAATAGTTAGCTCTTCAGTTGGGTATATATTGAGCTTAAGAGATGTGACTATTTTACTAACACTAATATTATTTCATTAAAGCTTTATTTCTTTAATTTTTATTTCTAAATTCAAGAATTTTTAAATTTTATCAGTCATTTAGTTATGTTGTAAACTACAGGTCTATATCAACCAATGGAATAAATATAAGTTCATCATAATGTATTGTATTATAATCTATAATGCTATTCATTAAAATAATAAGTGACATGAACTAGTTATATGACTATGCAATACATTTAATATTGTTGAACCTCAATTTCCTCAACAGAATAATAGGTTGGTAGGATCAAATAGTCTTTGATGTACTTTCTAGTTCAAAATGAATCTTCTAATTATCTTATATCTGATATTGTATGCTTCTGTTAACTGATACTCATTATTTGAATAAGAACAGATCCTCAGAAGATTATTTTTATTCCCTTTGATATTTTTATGAATTTATCATGTTTATTTTTATTTGGGGTATATTTTCTTTCTTTTTTGTTTAAAATTACTAAATATTTGTCAATTTTGTTAGTAAAAATGTTTTGCTTATTTCAATAGACATTGTTTCCAATGTTACTTATTTCTTCCTTATTTCTTGAATTTGTGAATTGAGAAATTTTTGTTCACAAAATTCTTTGTCTTTTTTTTAGCATTTTAAATCTATATTCTGTTTTAATTTTCTTAATTCTTTGAACTTTAAGAAAATTAACATTTAAAAGTATATAAAGTATTCACTGAAACTAGTATTAGATGTTTAACATTAAATTTTAGAATACTGTCATAGTTATTCTATTCAGAATAACTAATTATTTCTTTAATTTTTTGATTTAATAATTATTTCAGGTGCCATTCATTATTTTCCTTTTGCCTATGAACATTTCTCTCATTTTACTATGTCTCATTGTATTATACATTCATGTAACATATTAAATATGTTTCACTTTATATTTTATTACTTATTTATGTCCAAGCATATTTAAAAATATGTATTTTGCCTTAGTGAGAAATATATATATATTCATTATCCTTCTGAGTCAAAAATGATTAAAATATAGAAATATATTTTTATCTTAATTTTCTTTCTTTTTTGACTTTTTTCAATTTACATGTAATGATTTTTAATAATAACATTAAAATCATATATTATACCTTGTTCAGACATTCCCGAATTTATGGTCATTTGTTAAGTTTTCAATTAATTACCAAGACACACACACATTTCCATAAATATTTTTGTATTTGTAGGTGTGTAATTTGAATCTGTTACCCTAAAAACTATGATCCCCAGCAAAACTATGATTCCCAACACCCTACTCACTTCCTGTCTTTATGTGTTGATGTAGACAGGATATAAATTGGATGTTCTGCCTCTGGCTCTCTTTTCCTTCCTGATATGGCTTTCATGGAGTAGGAATTCTTGAGCAGGTAGAAAAATATAGTCACTGGTACTGTTTTGTTAGATAATAAACTTTATAAAAATAATACTTGAAATATTGCACATCAATTTAAATTCTACAATAGGTCCTTTCCTCCTATGTTTGATCTCTAGTAATGGTATTTTTGAGTCAAAGGGCATGCACTGTTTTTATTGCCTTTAGGACATGGTTGCAAATTGTTCTGTACTATTGTAGTTTGTTTTTCATTCTGTTAAATTTATCCATATATAAAAGCATATTGCCATCCAATAAAATTACTGTATTAATATTAATGTTCTTAACATTTAACAAATTTTAAAAAATTAAAATTTTTGTAATTTAGTAAGTACTGAAGAACTTTAGGTGTTATTTGTTTTGGCAGATATAGATTTAAGAAATATTTGTCTCTGGCCCTTTTGTAACTTTTTGAAGCAGAATAGATTTTCCAGGAAGTTGTTTTAATGCCTTTTACCTTTTTATTTGTTTACATAACATGCCTTAAAAATATTTCATTTTAAGTTCCAGGTTCTCTCTCTTCCATCAAACCCTCTACCCCTTTGGAAAGTAAGAAATTCAATACCATTTACAAATATAAAGTAATGTAAAACAAATTCCTACATTGGTTCTGTTTTATTTCTACATTCCTCGAAACAAAAGAAGAGGAATAAAAAAAAGAGAGAAAAAAGTGTCAACTTACGCTTGAAACTATTAATTATTTATCTAGAGGGTCAACATTTTTTATCATATGTCCTTAAGTATTTTGTTATGTAACTTTATGTTTGGCTTTCTAGTATTAGTTGAATTCCAAATTCATTGATCTTTTCTTTCTGTTTTGTTTTTGTTAAAATATTTATAGATACATTTTCTATTAAACACTGATTCTTCTTTTTCCTTAAAATTTTGAATGCCAAGTGCTCATTTTATTTTTTTAATATGCTCTTGTTTTTTATTTATTTATCTAAATTGGAGATTTTAATATAATTGATTAATTTGAGAAATTTTTTATCATTATAAGATTAATTTTTCCCTCCCCTCCCTCCAACTTCTTCCCATATCCAATGCACAATACCATAGTTTCCCTAGGTTTTACATGTGAAATTGATCAAGATCTATTTCCATATTATTGATATTTGCACAAGGGTGATTGTTTAGAGTCTATATCCCCAATCATATCCCAATCAATCCATGTGATCCAGCAGTTGTTTTTCTTCTGTGTTTCTATTTCCACAGTTCTTCTTCTGAATGTGATAACATTCTTTCTGATGAAGTCCCTCAGAATTGTCCATAATCATTGCCTTGCTGCTAGTAGAGAAGTCCATTCCATTCCATTTTAGCACATTGTATCAGGCACTGTGTATAATGTTCTTATGGTTCTGCTCCTTTCACTCTGAATCAAGTCCTGGACATCATTCCAGTTCACATGGAATTCCTCCAGTTCAATATTCATTTTATCATAATAGTATTCCATCACCAACAGATAGCACAATTTCTTCAGCCACACCCCAACTGGAGGGCATCCCCTCATTTTTCAACTTTTTTCTGCCACAAAGAACATCGCTATAAATATATTTGTACAAGTCTTTTTGCTTATGATCTCTTTGGGGTATAAACCTAGCATTGGTATGGATGGATCAAAAGAGAGACAGTTTTTTAAAGCACTTTAGCATAGTTCCAAATTGCCATTGAGAATGGTTGGATCAATTCACAACGCCACCTGTACCTTAAAGTCCCAGTTTTGCCACTTCCCCTCCAACATTTATTATTTTCCTTTGATGTCATATTAGCCAATCTGCTAAGTGTGAGTTGGTACCTTAGAGTTGTTCTGATTTGCATTTCTCTAATTAAAAGATATTTAGAACACTTTTTCATGTGCTGAGGGATAGTTTTGATTTCTTTATCTGAAAATTGCCTACTCATGTCCTTTGTCCATTTATCAACTGGGAAATAGCTTGATTTTTTGGACAATTGATTTAGCTCTTTCTAAATTTGAGTAAATAGACCTATGTCAGAGATTTTTGTCATAGGGATTTTCCCCCAATTTCTTACTTCCCTTATAATTTTGTTTTCATTGCTTTTGGTTATACAAAATCTGTTTAATTAAATGTAATCAAAATTATTTATTTTATATTTTGTAATGTTTTTTCTAACTATTGATTGGTCTTAAAATCTTTCCTTTCCCAAATATCTGAGAAGAATACTGTTTTGTTTTCACCTAATTTGCTTATAGTTTCCTTCTTTATATTCAAGCCATTCAATACCCATTCTGAATTTATCTTGGTGTAGGGTGTGAGATATTGATCTAAACCTAATCTCTCCCTAACTATTTTTAATTTTCCCAGAAGATTTTATTAAATAGTGGATTTTGGTCCTAAAAGCTGGGATTTTTGGATTTATCACAGAATGTCTTGCTGAGGTCACTTACCCTAAGTCTATTCCACCCTTTGGTCTTTTAGCCAGTACCATATTATTTTGATAACCACTGATTTATAGTACAGTTTAATATATGGTACTGCTAGGCCACCTTCCTTCACATTTTCATTTCATTATTTCTCTTGATATTCTTGATCTTTTGTTGTTCCAAATGAACTTTGTCACAGTTTTTGTCTAATTCAGTGAAGAAGTTTCTAGTATTTTGATGAGTATGGAACTAAATAAGAAAATTAATTTGGGTAGGATTGTCATTTTTTGTTAGCTCATCCTACCCATGAGCAATTAATGTTTTTCCATTTGTTTAGATCTAGTTTTAATTTTGTGGAAAGTGTTTTATAGTTTTCTTCCTATAATTTTTGTGTTTGTCTTGGCAAACAGATTCCTAAGTGTTTTATATTGTCTAGGGTGATTTTAAATGGAATTTCTCTTTCTAATTCTTGCTGCTGAGATGTGTAGGAGATATATAGAAATGCTGATGACTTATGTGGGTTTATTTTGTATCCTGTAACTTTTCTAAAATTGTTGATTATTTCCACTACCTTTTTGGTTGATACTCTAGAATTCTTTAAGTAGTCTATCATATCATCTGCAAAGAGTGATAGCTTGTTCTCCTCATTGCCAGTTCTAATACCTTCAATTTCTTTTTCTTCATTAATTTCTACCGCTAGTGCTTCTAGTATAATGTTAAATTATAAAGATGATAATGGGCATCTTTGTTTCTCTCCTGATCTTATTGGGAAGGCTTCTGGTTTGTCCCCATTGCAGATGATGTTTGGTGATGGTTTTAGTTATATACTCTTTATTATTTTTAGGAAAAAACCTTCTATTTTTATGTTTTCTATTGTTTTCAATAGGAATGAATGTTGTTCTTTGACAAAGGCTTTTTCTGCATCTATTGAGATAATCATGTGATTTTTGTCAGTTTGATTGTTAATATGGTCAATTATGTGGATGGTTTTCCTAACATTGAACCATCCTTGCATTCCTCATATAAATCCCTCCTGATCATGATGGAATAACCTCCTTGATCACTTGCTGGGGTCTCTTTTTTATATTCTATATTAAATTTTTGAATCTATATTCATTAGGGAGATTGGTTTATAGATTTCTTTCTTGATTTTTGACCTGCCTAGCTTTGGAATCAGTAGTGTGATAAAAGGAATTTTATGAATGCCTTCTAAGCTCATGTCAACTAGTTTGTATAATATTGGGATTAGTTGTTCTTCGAATGTGTGATAGAATTCACTTATGAATCCATCAGGCCTGGAGTATTTTTTCCTAGGGAGTTCTTTGATGGTTTGTTCAATTTCTTTTTCTAATATGGGATTATTTAAGTATTCTATTTCTTCCTTTGTTAATCTAGGCAATTTATGTTTTTGTAAATATTTGTCTGTGTCACCTAGATTTGTGGTATTCATTGCCATATAATTGAGCAAAAGAGTTTTTAATGATTGCCTTAATTTCTTCTTCATTTCAGAGGTGAAGTGTCCTTTTTCATCTTTGATACTGTTAATTTGAATTTCTTCTTTCCTTTTTTTATTAGATTAATCAGTTCTTTACCTATTTCATTTTTTTTTCAAAGTACCAGCTTTTAGTCTTATTGGTTAATCCAATATTTCCTTTACTTTTAATTTTATTAATTTCTCCTTTCATTTTTAAGCTTTCAAATTTAGTTTTCATCTGGGAATTTTTAGTTTGTTCTTTTTCTAGTTTTTTTTTAATTTGCATTCCCAATTTTGACCTTAACCCTCCCTAATTTGTTAATATATGTACTCAAAGATTTAAATTTCCCACTGAGTACTGCTTTGGCTACATCCCATAGATTTTAGTATGATGTCTCATAATTGCCACTCCCTTCAATGAAATTATGAACTATTTCTATAATTTGTTCTTTAACCAAGTTTGGAGAATCATATTATTTATTTTCCAATTAATTTTTGGTTTGCCACTCCACATCACCTTACTAATTATTATTTTTAATTTATTATAATCTGGAAAAGTTACATTTATTATGTCTTCTTTTTTCATTTGTTTGCCATGTTTTTATGCCCTATTACATAGTCAATCTTTGTGAATGTACCATGAGCTGTGAAAAGATGTATTATGTTTTGTCCTTATTTATTTTTCTCCATATATATTAACATGAATTTTTCTAAGATTTTATTCACACTTCAACCTCTTTCTTGTTTATTTTTTAGTTTGATTCATCTAGATCAAGTTCAGGTCTCCCATTAGTATAATTTTAATATTTGTTTCTCCTTAAGATTCAATAGTTTCTCTGCTAAAAATCTGAATGCTGTACCATTTGGTACATACATGTTGAGTATAATTACTTATTGTATATACTGCCTTTTATCAGGATGTAATTACATTCCCTATCTCTTTTAATCATATTTATTTTTACTTGGGCTTTGTCAGATATCCTGCCTTCTTTTTCTCAGTTGATGCCCAATAGATTTTGCTCCAGCCTTTTATGTTTATTATGCTTGTGTCTATCTACCTACTGCATGTGTGTTTCTTTTAGATGATATATATAGTAGGATTTTGGTTTCTAATCCACTCTGCTATTTTCTTCCATTTTATGGGTGAGTTTATCCATTCACATACAGATTTATAATTACTATTGTGTATTCCCCATAATTTTGATTTCATCTCCTAGTCCTGCCCTTCTTTCTTTCACTATTTCCTTCTACACCAGTGTTTTCCTTTTAATCAGTCCCCCTAATTCCCACCCTTATTTTACTTCTATTACCAACCCCTCCCTTATTATTTTAATTCATGGTCTATTAAATTCCCTCCATCCTCTCATTCCCTACCTTTTGATACTCCCTTTCTAATTCCCTCTCAACTTTCCTGAAGGGTAAGATAGAATTGGATATCCCAATGGAGCTAAGTGCTCTTCCCTCTCAGAACTGATTCCACTGAGAGTAAGGTTGAAGTATTACCTTTTATCACTGTCTTCCTCTCCCTCTTATTATAGTATTCTCCCTTCCCTTTCCCATGAGCTTTTTTATGCAGTATAGATTATCCTATTTTTCTTATTTCTTCAAGTTTCTCTTGGTGCCATCTTCTATTGCCCCACTTTCTTTTTATACACATCATCTTTAATCATTTAGTGTCCTGACCTTGATCTATGGATAATTCTTCTAACAACTATGACACTGAATGCAGTTTTTGAGAGTTACAAGTACTATTTTTCCATATATGAATATAAACAATTTGACCTTACTGAAGCCCCTAAAATTTTTCCCTTCTTCCTTGTTTATCTTATTCATGCTTTTCTTGAGTTTCATATTTTCTCATCAAATTTCCTGTTTAGTCTTGTCTTTTCTTTGCAAATATTTGGAAAATCTTCTATTTTGTTTCATGTCCATACTTTCCCCTAGAAGTATGTAGTCAATTATGATGGGTAGGTGATCCTTGTTTGAAGACCCAATTCTCTTGAATTGAATTGAATTGAATATCATATTGTAAGTCTTTTGGTTCTTTAGTGCAGAGACTGCCAGATCCTATGTGATACTAAGTGGTGTTCCTTGATATTTGAATTGTCTCTTTTGGGATTCTTGCAATATTTTCTCCTTAGCTTGGAAGCTCTCGAATTTGACAATTTCATTCCTTGTGTTGTGTTTTGAGGATTTAGTGTAGTTGGTGATCTATGAGCTCTTTAAATGTTTATTTTGCCCTCATTCAAGAACAGCAAGGCAGTTTTCTTGGATAATTTATTGTAGTACCATGTTAAGGTTTCTGTTTATTTCTGAGTTTTCAGAGCACCTATCATGCTCAGATTATCTCTCCTAAAACTGTTTTCCAAGTTAACCATCTTCTTGATGTAATATTTAATGTTTCCTCCTATTTTGTGAGTCTTTTGACTTTATTAATTCTTACTATCTTGTGAGATTATTAGCTTCTACTTACATAATTCTAGTCTTTAAATACTGGTTTTCAGCTTTAATCTTTCTATTTCCTTTTTGGTTTGATCTGGTCTGCTTTTTACAGCTTCCAGTAGGTCACTTCTTGTCTGCAATTTGCTGATCATTTTATTTGATTTCTGAACTTCTATTTCCAAGTGGGAGATTCTGTCTTTTAACCTATTTTCTTTTTGAACTATTTGTTTTCTTGCCAAGTTTCTCTTATCTCTTTAACTTTATTCTCAAATTCCAGCCTAGTTTCTTGGAGAGCTTTAGACTGATTTCCATTTTTTAAAGAAACTTTGTATGTTTTTATTTGTTTGTTATCCTCTGCTGTCTCTTCTATAGTTTTTTTGTTTCTCTAAGTATAAATTATCCAAAGTCAAAGGATTTTTATTAATTTTTTTGTAGATATAGATTATATTTCTTGGTTATTGCTGGCCATTGCTATGTTAGTTTTCTCTTCCCTTCCAAGCCATAAGTCTAAGTGAGGGGGGTAGCCTGCTCTCTGTTTCAAGCTGCAATGGTTTTGAGGCTGTTTTATGAGTCTACATGGAGTCTCCTGTGGATAGCCCCTCTCTGCATTGTCTTTGTGCCCAAGCTCCCTATTTCTCAGCCTTCTGTGGTCCCAAGTCTTGCTGCTCTCAAGGATAGGTTTGTGGTGTCCTCAACCAGGCCCCTGAGAACCTAGAAATTTACCCTTGCTCGATCTGACTCTGGAGTGTTCACTCTGACTCAAGTGGTAGGTATAGTGGGGGAAGAGTGATCAGATTGCACTTTGATATGAGTAGTTTTATCCCATTATAAAGAGTGGAAAGGCCCAAACCCTGCCAACCTTCAAGTCTGTACTCTACAGTAGAGCCCTTTCAATCATCTAATTCTGCTTCTTGTCTTTTTGAGGCTTTTCACTTCAGTTGATTATGAGGAGAAAGAGCCCTTTGCTAATACTCTGCCCCCATTTAATCCAAAGTCTGTCATTGTTACGTTTAAAAATGAAATTATTCATTACTTCTCTGAATTGTTCTATGACCTAACAATTCTTAACATAGTTGTTTAGTCTACAGTTGAATTTTAGTAATTTTTCTAGAAGCCCTTTAGTTAATATAATTATTATGAAGTCAGAAATACACACACACACACACACATACACACACACACACACACACACACACACACATATATATATATATATATATATATAAACATACAATTTTGTGTGTTTTGTAGGCATATGTATGTAGGTGTCTATATGTATTTTATGCTTTTCTAAATTTGTTTATGAGGTATTTATGTCCTCGTAGAGTATATAGTAAACTATAGAAAAGGGGACAACACTGATTCATCATCTGTTTTTACTAGGCATCAAACTAAGAATCATTTTTATATTTTTAAATTTGTATGGCTCATAAACTTGGTGATTCATAAATATAAAATAAAGTTTTTAATTTAAAATGTAAAAATATAATTCTTAACAATTGAGTAATAGAAAGATCAGTAGGAGGCAGAATTAAGATATCAGTGTAGAAGCAGCAAAAGTTCAGACCTCTGAAAACCCTTTCTTCCCAATCACAAACTGAATACTCCTATGGGACTGAAAATCAAAACTAACAACAAGAAAGAGCCAAGGAACCCACCAACTGGACTCAATCCAAAAGGTATGACCCACAAAAGCCATAATTTGAAAACACTCAGGTTTAAGGGGAAGGCAGAAGGAAGGTTCCAGGAGCCCTCCCCACCCATCTAGAGTGCTAAGCCTCCAGGGACAGCGGGACCCTCTGGGCAGGCAAAGGCACTGGTCTTGAGGGAGTACCTTGTGGACAGGGCTATTCCAGGCTCGGAGATTTGAATTCAAGCAGTGGGGAAGAGGCTGGAGAGGGAATGCAGAGTGGGTAGACTGGTTAAAGAGGCGGAGATCCTCCATAGTGCTCCTGCCTTCCCGTAGGTTTTGACATCAGAGTACATCAAGTCCAACACAGATGAACTTAATCCCATCAAAAGTCATCAGATGTCAGGGAATCCTAAGCTCCAATACCCACACCCCACAGACTGCTGGACTTTAATCCAATCAAAAACATCCAGAGGACAGGGAAGCTCAAACTCCAACACCCCTCCCCCACAGACTGCACTGAGAGATGTCCTAACAAAGCTCCAAGAGGGGAGACTGACAGAAAATCCCAAAACCAAAATAATGAGAGGAGCAAGAACACAGACAAATATGGGGATTAAAGGAGTAAATAGGAGCAAACAACAGAAAAAGAAGAAAGAAATGACAATCAATAGCTTCTATACAGGCAACAAACAAAGAGCAAACAGAACAGAGGAGGACGGATCAGCAAACAATACATCAGAAATCCCAGTGAATTGGATACAAGCTTTGGAAGAACTCAAAATACAATTCAAAACACAATTAAGAAAGGCTGAAGACAACTGGGAAAAGAACTTAAAAACTAAGTTAGGTCATCTGGAAATAGAAAGTAGTGTCTTGAAAGCTAATATCAATCAGCTTAAAAATGAAGCAAAGGAGATGAAAGATGAGGCAAAGAAGATGAGAGATGAGGTAAAAAGGATGAAAGATGACCAACAAAGAAAATCAGACCAGAAGGAGAAGGATAACCAAAAAGCTAGGGATGAAATCCAGTCTTTAAGAACCAAAATACAACAACTAGAATTAAGTGACCTCACAAGGCGGCAGGACACAATAAAACAAAACCAAAAGAATGAAAAAAAATTAGGAAAATATGAAGCACCTCATTCACAAAATAGAAGATTTACAAAATCCTTCAAGAAGAGAAAATTTAAAAATATTGATCTGCCAGAAGACCATGACAAAAGAAGAAATCCTGGACATAATACTACAGGAAATTATTCAAGAAAACTGCCCTGATATTTTAGAACACGAGAGAAATGTGGAGATTCAAGGAATTCAAAGATCACCTACTATACGTAATCCTCAACTGACAATATTATAGTCAAATTCAAGAACTATCAGACCAAAGAAAAAATATTACAAGCTGCCAAGAAGAAGTCATTCAGCTACCATGGAACCACAGTGAGGATAACACAGGATCTGGATGTATCTAAACTGAAGGACCTCAAGTCATGGAATATGATATTCTGGAAAGCAAGGGAACTAGATCTACAACCAAGAATCAACTACACCGCAAAACTGACTATATTCTTACAGGGGAAAGTATGGTAATTCAACAAAATAGAATTCCAAGAATTTGTAAAGAAAAGACCAGACCTGAACAGAAAATTTGATGTTCAAGCACAGAAATCAAGTGAATCATCAAAAGGTAATTAAAAAAAGAGGAAAAAAAGAAAAACAAAACAAAACAACAATGACAACGACAACACAAGATTTTTTAAAGAGATTCAGTAAGTTAAAATGATATGTATTCCTATAAGAAAAGAGGTCATTGCTAACTCTTAAAAACTGTTGTTATCAGGGGCAGCTGGGTAGCTCAGTGGATTGAGAGCCAGGCCTAGAGATGGGAGGTCCTAGGTTCAAATCTGGCCTCAGACACTTCCCAGCTGTGTGACCCTGGGCAAGTCACTTGACCCCTATTGCCTAGCCCTTACCACTCTTCTGCCTTGGAGCCAATACCCAATATTGACTCCAAGATGGAAGGTAAGGGTTTAAAAAACTATTGTTATCACCTGGGCAGTTAGAAGAATTACACTTAGAGGGAATAGTGACAAACTGTATAGGATGAAAAGCCATGACATAAATATGTATATAGATAGATGTGTGCATAAATAAATAAATATATATTTATATATAACTTATATATATATATATATATATATATATATATATATATATATATATATATACAACTAGAGTGGAAAAAAAGTAGTTAATAGTAAAAGAAATGGGAAAGGAAACAAAATGGGGTAAATTTATATGAAACAAAGAAACTAATGGTGGGAGGGGGGAAGAACATCAATACACTGAAAGAGTAAAGAGATTATAGATAGGAAATACTAAACCTTTATGTACATTGAAATTGACCCAAAGAGGGAAGAACAATCCAATCCATTGGGGCAGAGAATAGATTCTTGCCCTATAGGGGAGTAGAAGGGTAACAAACAGACAGGAGAGGAGGGAAACAGTATAAGTGAGGGAGAGGATGTGGGGGTTGTTTTAAAAAGACTGCAAAGAAAATAAGGGGGGGATAAGATGGGAGGGGGTAGAAAGGGAAGTAAAATATGGGTGGGAACTAATTAAAAACAAACATTGGTGTAGAAGGAAATAGTGAAAGAAGAAAAGGCAGGACTAGAAGTAGAAATCAAAATGCTGGGAAGTACACAGCTGGTAATCATAACTCTGAATGTGAATGGAATGAACTCACCCAAAAAATGCAAGCAAATAGCAGAGTGGATAGGAATCCAAAACCCTACCATATGCTGTCTAAAAGAAACACACCTAAGGAAGGTAGATACACATAAGGTGAAAGTAAGAGGATGGAGCCAAATCTATTGGGCATCAACTGATAAAAAGAAGGCAGGAGTCACAATCATGATATCTGACAAAGCCAAAGTAAAAATAAATCTAGGTAAAGCAGATAGGGAAGGTAATTACATCATGATAAAAGGCAGTATAGACAATGAGGAAATATCAATACTCAACATGTATGCACCAAATGGCATAGCATCCAAATTTCTAAAGGATTAACTAGTGGAGCTCAAGGATGAAATACATAGAAAAACAATACTAGTAGGAGACCTGAACCTTCCTCTATTTGAACTAGATAAATCAAACCAAAAAATAAATAAGAAAGAGGTAAGAGAAGTGAATGAAATCTTAGAAAAATTTGAGTTAGTAGATATGTGGAGAAAAATAAATAGGGAAAAAAGGAATATACATTCTTTTCAACAGCACATGGTGCATTCACAAACATTGACCATGTATTAGGTCATAAAAACATTGCAAACAAGTGCAAAAGAGCAGAAATAATAAATGCAAACTTATCAAATCACAATGCAATGAAAATAATAATTAACAAGCTTACATGGAGAGTAAATCATAAATTAATTAGAAATTAAACAATATGATTCTCCACAACTGGTTAGTCAAAGAACAAATCATAGAAATAATAAATAATTTCATTGAATAAAATGACAATTATGAGACATTCTTTCAAAACCTATGGGATGTAGCCAAAGCAGTATTCAGGGGAAAATTTATATCTTTGAGTTCATATATTAACAAATTAGGGAGGGTAGAAGTCAATGAATTGGGCATGCAAATTAAAAAAAATTAGGAAGTGAACAAATTAAAAATCCTCAGATGACGACTAAATTAGAGATCCTAAAAATCAAAGGAAAAATTAATAAAAATAAAAGTCAAAGAACTATTGATTTTATAAATGAGACTAGAAGCCGGTACTTTGAAAAAACAAATAAAATAGACAAAGTACTTATCAGTCTAATGAAAAAAAAGAAAAGGAGAAAACCAAATTGACATTGTCCAAAATGAAAAGGGAGACCTCATCTCTAAAGAAGAGGAAATTAAGCAATCATTAAAAACAATTATGCCCAATTATATGGCAACAAATATGACAATCTAGGTGATATGGATGAAGACTTACAAAAATATAAATTTCCTAGACTAAAAGAGGAAGAAATAAACAACCTAAAGAATCCCATTTCAGAAAAAGAAATTAAATAATCCATCAAAGAACTCCCTAAGAAAAAATCCCCAGGTCCACATGGATTCACAAATTAATTCTATCAAACATTCAAAGAACAACTAATCCCAATATTACATAAACTATTTGACAGAATAAGCCAAGAAGGAGTTCTACCAAATTCATATTATGACTCAAATATGGTACTGATCCCAAAACCAGGCAGGTCAAAAACAGATAAAGAAAACTATAGATCAATCTCCCTAATGAATAAAGCTACAAAAATCTTAAATAGGATACAAGGAAAAACACTCCATCAAGTCATCACAAGGGATATTCACTCTGACCAGGTAGGATTCATACCAGGAACACAAGGATGGTTCAATATTAGGAAAACTATCCACATAATTGACCATAAAACAACCAACCTGACAAAAATCACATGATTATCTGAAAAGATGTAGAAAAAGTCTTTTACAAAATGCAATATCCATTCCTATTCAAAACACTAGAAAGTATAAGAATAGAAGGGCCTTTCCTAAAAATAACAAAGAGTATATACCTAAAACCATCAGCAAACTTCATTTGCAAAGGGGATAAACTAGAAGCCTTCCCAATAAGATCAGGAGTGAAACAAGGATGCCCATTTCCCCCTCTCTTATTTAACATTGTAATAGAAACACTAGCAGTAGCAATTAGAGAAGAAAAAAAAATTGAAGGCATCAAAATAGGCAAGGAGGTGACCAAGCTATCACTTTTTGCAGATGACATGATGTTCTTCTTAATGAATCCTAGAGAATCAACCAAAAAGCTTGTGAAAATAATCAACAACTTTAGCAAAGTCCCAGAATACAAAATAAACCTGCTTAAGTCATCAATATTTCTGTATCTCCCCAACCCATTTCAGCAGCAAGAATTAGAAAGAGAAATTCCATTTAAAATCACCCTAGAGTATATAAAATACTTAGGAATCTTATCTGCCAAGATCAACACAGGAACTATATGAACACAACTACAAAACACTATACACACAAATAGAACTACATTTAAACAATTCAAAAACATTGATTGCTCATGGGTGGGATGAGCTAACACAATAAAAATGACAATCATGCCGAAATGAATTTACTTTTTTTGTGCCATACCCATTAAACTACCAAAAAACTTTTTTACTGAATTAGAAAAAAAACATAACTAAGTTCATTTGGAAGAACAAAAGATCAAGTATATCCAGGGAAATAATGAAAAAAAATGCAAAGTAAGGAGCACTTGCAGACCCAGATCTCAAAGTATACTATAAAACAGTGGTCATCAAAACAATTTGGTACTGGCTAAGAGACAGACTAGAGGATCAGTGGAATAGACTAGGGGTAAATGACCTTAGCACGACAGTGTATGATAAGCCCAAGAATCCCACCTTTTGGGACCAAAACCCACTATTTGATAACTTCTGGGAAAATTGGAAGACAATATGGTAGAGATCAGGTTTGGATCAACATCTCACACCCTACAGCAAGATAAACTCAGAATGTGTGAATGAGATGAATATAAAGAAGGAAACTATAAGCAAATTAGGCAAACACAGAATACTATATTTGTCAGATCTTTGGGAAAGAAAAGACTTTAAAACCAAGCAAGAGCTGGAAAAAAAACACAAAATATAAAATCAATATGATTACATCATTTTTGATTATATCAAATTAAAAAGTTTTTGTACAGACAAAACTAATGGATCTAAAACTAGAAGGGAAGCAACAAAGTGGGAAACAATCTTCATTACACAAACCTCTGACAATGGTCTAATTATACAAATTTATACAAAGCAAAATCAATTGTACAAAAAATCAAGCCATTCTCCAATTGATAAATGAGCAAGGGACATGAATAGGCAATTTTCAAATTAAAGAAATCAAAACTATCCCTCAGCACATGAAAAAATTTCTCCAAATCTCTAATAATCAGAGAAATGCAAATCAAAACAACTCTGAGGTTTCACCTCACACCTAGCAGATTGGCTAACATGACAGCAAAGTAATGAATGGTGGAGGGGGTGTGGCAAAGTTGGATCATTATTGCATTGTTAGTGGAGTTGTGAATTGATCCAACCATTCTGGAGGGCAATTTGGAACTATGCCCAAAGGGCTTTAAAAGACTGTCTGCCCTTTGATCCAGCCATAGCACTGCTGGGTTTGTATTCCAAAGAGATAATAAGGAAAGAGACATGTACAAAAATATTCATAGCTGCGCTCTTTGTGGTGGCCAAAAATTGGAAATTGAGGGGATGCCCTTCAATTGAGGAATGGCTGAACAAATTGTGGCATATGTTGGTGATAGAATACTATTGTGCTCAAAGTAATAATAAAGTGGAGGAATTCCATGGGGACTGGAGCAACCTCCAGGAAGTGATACAGAGTGAGAGGAGCAGAACCAGGAGAACATTGTACACAGAGACTGACACACTGTGGTATAATCAAATGTAATGGACTTCTCCATTAGTGTCAATGCAGTGATCCTAAACAACTTGTAGGAATCTATGAGAAAAACCACTAGTGATCCACATTCAGAGGAAACACTGTGGAAGTAAAAACACCGAAGAAAAACACCTGCTTGAATACATGGGTCAAAGGGATATGGTTGGTGATGTAGACTCTAAATGATCATCCTAGTGCAAGTAACAACATGGAAATATGTTCTGATCAAGGACACAAGTAATACCCACTGAAATTGTGTATCGGCTGGGAGTAGGGTGGGTAGAGGGGATGGAGGGAAATAAAGTGAGTAGTATAACAAAAAAAAAGAAAAGAAAGATCAGTAGGAGATTGGATTTGGTCATTGAAGTAGATCTTTTCAAGTCTTTTGCTAAGACAGGATCGATTTTTGTAAAGGTATTAGGCTGAAATAGTACATACTCATTTATTTTTCCATTTAATAATCGCCAGAGGCCTATCAATTCTAATTATTCTAAAATTTTATTGAAATATTTGTCTTCTTTCTTTTAAATAATTTTTACTAAACAAGAGATGAGAAGTAGAAAAATTTTTGTATGCCTCTTTCTATCTGTGACCATATAGTCATATTTGTTTTCTCATTCATCTATCTTCCTTTTTCATTCACAACTTTTATTGTTAATTGTGATTTTAATTTCTATCTTATTCTTTTAAACTTTTAGTTGTCTTTGTTTCCTACTTACCCATTATAAAGAAGAAGAGAGTAGTAAATTAGATGGAGGTATTGAGAGAAATAAGAAACATTTTTCTTTTTCCTCAGTTGCTAACATCTGTTGGAATAGGAAGACTTTTCCTTAGAGAAGAAAAAAAGAAAATAAAAACTTTTAAATTGTAATTTTTCTCACCATATTATAGTCTTATTTTTATTTTACCACTTGACAAGGTCTATTGCTTCCCTTCAATATTTGTTTTCTCTTTCCTAAAAAAAATCAAGCAGCCTTTACACAGGCTTTTTTCTTGATGTTGAACTTTTTTTCCTTGAGATTTTTGTTTTTCACTTTCCTTAGATAACTTATTGATATTGTTTCATTGTTATGGTGTTGGTGGATGATGCTTTTTCTTACCTTTGTTTGGAAGTCATTTAATTTCTCTTCAATCTCTAAATATAGTTGGTGCTGATTCTTTTAGGTCAAAAAATTTTCATTTTCATTTTCATCATTAGGGTGATTTCTTACCACTAAAGCTTCCATCTGCACCCTCTCCTGCCCTTTCACTGTTATTACTTAAGGAATCCATATAATATTTCCCACTTGTCTAAGACATGAGTTTTTGGTAATTTGTTTATTGTTGGGTTAGAGCTAAGTTCCAGTGTTTCCTTCCACTTTATGAACTTGATTTTTATTTTCTTTTTTTTCCCTTTGGTAATATGTCTGTTTAGCATATTGACCTCCTAGGAGTAGATTTGTATCTATTCCTTCTTGCATCCTTTTTGCTGGGAGACACTTTCTTTCTATTACCTGTGAATTCTTCCTATCCAGACCTCAGGAATTTGAAAGATTCCTGACCTTCCAATCACTAATGAGTAAGCAGTTGCTGTGTATGGGATATTTATTTCCTTTTGATCTACTATTCTTTACACATGACAAACTACCCAGAGCTTTTCTAGGCTGCTCTTTGAGCTGTAGATATTCCCTGAATCAGTGGACTTATACTTGGAAGCATTCTGGCATGGCAGAACCAGATTCTGCCTGCACTAGAATTTAAGAAAGCAGAATCATGATCACAGTACACATAACCCCCTGAAGAGAATCTTAATGGAGGAATAAATTTCAGAAATTTTGTTTCATTTCATAAAAGTATTCAGGGCAATTGGCTGACATGAAACAAAAGCAAAGGACTAAATTTGTTCAAGCAAGTCTGAGAATGATTAAAATGCTAATACTAATAATAAGCCACGGAGGTGAGCAATTCAGAACTATAGTAATAAGAATGAAATTGAATACTGCCTTATATAATAAGGGACATGGGTTGTAAGATCTATGAAGTGATCTGTCCATTGTACCCATTACTTGTGAAACCTTTACAGGGGTCAGTTAAAGATTCCAGACCTGAAGATAAATGTGAGAACTTGGAGAGAATTCATAGGACTATCACAAAGATAACTAATTAGTTTTTAAATAAGAACATACAAGAAAATAAAAAGGAATTGGATTTACTATTCAGCTGAGGAAAGAGAAGTCATTGGAGCTATTAAAACTTCAAGTAGGAAAGGACCTCTAAGAGTGATGATGATGACCTTTCCAAGCACCTTAGAGCAATGAGAAAGGAGAAATAAGCTGATTACTAATAGCGTCAAATCCAGCCTTCCAAAACAGTATGTAATTGAACAAAGTTGCTAACATTTACCTGGGTTTCCATGGAAGGTTAGGGAAAGATATACTACTCCAGGAGGTGCTTATGACTTATGTAACTTTTTAATTCACCTAAGGTGGTGTATAGGTACATGATTCTGCCTCAAAGCAAAGAAGTAGCCTTGAGGACTTGTTTTGGTTTCTCCCGGTCCTAAATTTCTTGGAAATAATGATTTAAGAATTAGTTGTTCAATAAATTACTGGAACGTTTTTTGCCCATTCTCTCCTCTTATCAATAGTAGGATTCTGGGTGGGATTGCATGATGGTTATATAGCAGAAAGGCAGCAAAAGGATGACAAGGCAAGGAAGGAAGCCAAGGATAGGTTCTACCTACCCTTACATGCATGGAGGCTCAGAAAGGACCAATGATCAAGGAAAAGCTGAGGGATCTGGAGTTAGAAAAGCAGTCCAGAATTGAAGTGCATGAAATGACTATAGTTCAGACCAAAGAAGGCAGAAGTTCAGAAGACAAATTAAGGGGAAATATAGGTTGTTAGTAATAGCCTAGAGAAGGGAGTAATATGGACAACATATCCAGAGAAATATTGAAGTAACATTTTGACTGTCAGAAAGCTCCTTATCGGCAGAGAATCAATCTTAGAGGACAGTGACTTGACATATACTAGGCAAGACCTGTCTATAAGGCAACAAATAATCCTGAAACTTTTGACTCACTGAGTAGATATGTGTGTTTATGTGTCATTGTATGCTGTTAGAGAGAGTAAAATGAATTTTAAAAATAATTTTTCCATTAAGTCATTTTACCTTTAAAATAATTAAGAGTGTTTTATGTAAACTGAGATTAGAATTATAGGAAGACAAACTCCCTTCAGATTTATTCATCACTTTTGCTATAAAATATTCAAGACTAAATTGTTTGTTTTTGGAAAATGGCTGACCAATCTGGGGGGAAAAACAAAGAAAAATGAAGCAAACTGTTGTAGTTAAATGTCTTTGTTTGAACATATCTGTATGCATTCATCTTGTATGTATTTAAACATTTTTATATGTATCAAATTATTTCTGAATGTTTTATGAATTAATTGCTTGTATATTTCAGAGTGTAAAATACATCCTGCATACAGACCACCATCATACTCTTCTTACACATACAGTTTTACAGAGCTGCTTGGAACATTTTAAGTGACTTACCCAGGGTCACATAGCTAATATTTGTTGAAAATAGGGCAGGAACTGTAATCTTCCTTTCTTCAAAGCTAGGTCACTATACACTATGTTATACTACTCAAAATTGTCATTTTATTTGGAGTAGATTTTTTCCTGTGAATATCATTCATATATTTTGACTATGTACAAGATAAGATGAAATATGTCAATAAAACATAAGTGCTGGCATAATAGAAATTGTGTCTTTTCAAAATCATGATAGCCTATTTATGTAATGATATGTATAAGAACACATTCGCATAATAACATAAATTTGTACAACACATATGGATTGCATGTTATTTACCTCAAAGACCACAATGAATACTGGGAAGTTGTTATAGTCTTTAGAGCAAATACCATTTTAGCATTCATGCTAATTTAAAAAATATATATTACTGCTTAATCTATATACTATGATTGTAACCTATTGTGAAAATCTGCAAAGAGGTACTTTTCAACAAATATCTGTACGTGTGTGTTTTTTTCCCCTGCTATGACTCATAATTGTGCCTTTTGAGCTGTTAAGATCTATCATGTAAAATAAATATTTAGATCATATTATGTTCATTCTGTCACATTTAATGTTTTAACTACATTGCACTATATTACACACCATGCCAAATTTCATTGTTAAAAGGCAACATTATTTAACACACACAAACTAGATTTTCTTCCATGTCAATGTACTATTTTACATAGAGATAATCTTTTACAATGAAGATCTGAAAGAACAACTTACTAAATTCTTACTTGAAAACATTCCACATCTACAAAAACTCATTGTTAAGAGTCTAAACTATTACATATGCTATGCAATGAGTGACTAGAGTACACAAAATATGAGTTATGAGAGACTTATTCTACTTCTACGAAGGAAAAATAGTATCGCTGAATTGTGCAGAGTATAAACTAGAAAGCATTAAAAGTATTACCTTCATTTTATACTTAAAATGCCATTTAAAAGGAAATATCTTTTATTTTAATATAAATTTGGTCAAGAGAAAATCTCAAAGATATTCAGCTATGATTTGCCAAATGTTTATCCACAAACACAGTCATAAAAACGAGTTTACCTCTATATAAGCAAAAGTCTGTAAAATATCATATGTGGCTACTTATTATGTATAGCTCCTGATGGTAGGATTTCTTCTTTGAATGGGTAAGAATGCCAATATTATATCCTTGTGAAATCTAGAAAATGACAGTTCATTCATTGTCATTTTCTTCCCTTTATTCATCATTTGGATAGCTGAAATTACAATTATGGTCTCAGAGGAAACCAATGTTCGTTTTTGAATGGGGCTTTGTACTCTTTTCATTTTGGAAATTAAATATATTTTATTTGTGCATCGAACACATAAATGCATTATTGGAGAGCTGTGTAAAACTTTCTTTTTTCTTTTGTCATAGGTTTTACAAGTGAGCATTTTGGAGCTCCATAAAAGAAAACATATAATTTAACCTCAGTTATGTTTCTTTATACAGTGTTAGAATAGTGAGGTAACTACTATTTGTAGCTACTAATTGTCAGCTGTTGCTTTATTGTGGCCTATAGAACCTACCAGAATGGGAAAACAAATAAAAATAATAAACTGAGTGAGAATAAAAATGTATAGACTATGTGATACATTTATCAGGTTATTATTAATTTTGTTTGAAAAACAAATATTGTAAATTAAGGTTATAAAGAGACTCATGATTTCCATTTTATGTATTAAAATAAAATTCCAATTATTTCTTACAGAATGATTAGCAGCCATGCTTAATGAATGTAGGAACAAAATTAAAAATAGTTCTTTATACAACTAATTCACATATAAACATGTTAAATAATAGTACAATTATTTCAATAAAATATAAAAGCTTATTATTGACTTTTTAAGAATTAATAAAATATGATGAAAATTTTTGAATATTAATAAAATTACTGTGTGAATATGGTACAGTGTGGGGAAAGAGAAAAAAGATAAAAGATCAAGGAAAAAAACTACCAGGAATTTTCTATTATTAAAAGGCCAGTTTATCTTTGTTGATGCCTTTTGCTTGGTAGTCTCTGAACAAGATTAAATATTCCTGAAAATAAGGGACTGTTTGATTTGGTGATACAAGAGTGGGCAAGAAACTCCTACAATATTGGAGAAGTCAGGACTTTAAACAATGTTTAACTTAAGTAAAGTAATTTAAAAAACTGGTAATTTGTTGAAAGATAATAATAACCAATTTAACATAAAATATATTGTGTGCAATCTAACAAATATTCCATATAAAAGAAATCGTGAAAATTAATGATTTAAAAAAAAAGTTTTATACTAACCTTATTTACTAGTACATAAATCAACAGATTATAATTTAACTCAAAGTACGTACATAATGAATTTTAAAAGTTTTAATTCCTTCTTTACCTTTTGTAAGACATGAAGTAGTTATCAAAGTCATGTAAGTCTGTAAATTACATATTAGTTTTGTAAATTTCAAATCCTTAGCTATTTAAATATATTTGTAGAAATTGATATTTTGTGTGTGTGTGTTTGACAATTCTACTTTCCAAGATGGAAACAAATAGGTTTTCCCTGTGGTATTTGAAAGACAGTATGAACAACAGATGGAGACAATGAAAATCACAAGCTACCAGTATTCTTATAATCCAATTTTTAAAAATGAAGATTTTCCTGTTAATGTTAATTCAGAATGTTGGACTGTGACATCTATAGATGTAAGACATACTGAACTATGTGTTATTTGTTTACTTTGGGAAAAGTGAATACATGGAGTAGCTGAAATTATCTTATGGAGGAAATTATAATTTTAAATGCATGTAACAAAATAATTTACTAAAGGAAACAAAGTGCTTGCCTACAACTGTTCAATTCAGAATAATACTCTTTGGGTCTACATAAGAGGAAGAAATATATTTATTCTAACTCAATATCAAATAAACTAAAGACTCCATAGCATTATATTAGCTACCGTGCAGTCTATTGTAAGTTTTATCTGCAAGAAGTAGGGGGGAGCTTAAACAAGGTCTATTAGCAGTAAATAGTTCTGCCAATATCTTTCACAGTAGGGGAACTCCTCCAGCAATTTTCACGATTAATTACCAGTGGCAAGTGTATTCATAATCTGGTGTTAATTTTGCAATGTCTGAATGAGCTCAGTCCTGGCACACTCAGTTATTATTTCCCTGCTACCAGAAGGATGAACGACTTGTTCAGGTCATGCTGTGTCAAAAGAGTGCTAATGTGTTTATATAAACACCCCAAGCAGCACCTGTCTTAGCCACACTCTGTCTCATTTCCCCCAGCACTGCCTAGAACCTCTAAAATCCTGTGGTGGAGGAATGTGTGAGGAATTTTGGAAAATGACAAAAAGTGTGTTTAAGCAGGAGATGCTTCGTGATAATAACACCAGTGCTTTCTCCTCTTTTCTATTTTGTAAAGGTAGAGAGAACAACACTCTAATGAACCTGTTGTTTCTGGCTGCCCTGCTCTGTCAATTGTCAGTATCTTTGAATTCATATCATGAATGTGATGGGGAAAGTGAATCAAATAAAATATTTTCATCTTATTTTGTACTTTTATACTTTATACAAAGCAATAATAATAATAATAATAATAATGTACGGTATCATTCCATGAAAAGCACACTTACCTAAAATATACATCATTACTTTTCACTTGTATACAGATATCTTTATAATAATTGAAATGTAAAATATCTTTTGCCTGTCTGCAAAAGACCTTTGGAATTTTACCTAGCTATTTGATTTGTTTGTGTCCAAACGCAAAACAAATGTTTGTGTGTCTTTATGTACGTGTCTGTGTGTAGAGGCAAGATGGGTCCCTTATTTGATGGCTTACGTCATTTCAAGGTAATGTGTGCCATATGCCCAGAGTGCACCTAGTGACACACCTATCTTTAAGACATTTTCACTGGTGAGTTCACTAACTCAACGAGCATGATGAGCATAATAATAATGAATATGAGACTCAGGCCACTGAATCACTAACTTACTTCTCATATAGTAAAACAGGCATTTAGAATAAACTAAATCCTACTAGAATGATTGAGTATGATAATTAATCACACAAAATGGGAAATCATTCTTAATATAAGCTAGGGTTAATCATTATTTTCTCCATAATACATTATTGTGGATTTATTACTTTATTGACAAATTTCAGATTCATGAATTGATCGTCTTACTTTTTGGTATTTAATAATGTATTTAACAATGTTTTATTTTAGTTCAAATTGTATTTACATTACTAAATACATTTGGGCCATTAGAGTTGGTTTGAATCATGCAGGTATAGGAAAGCAATTTAAATAGCTATCCTATTTACTTGTTTTAGTTGCTGTGCAGGTGGTTCAAAAAGTGAGTATTTTTTCGGGTGAACTTTTAACATATTCTAGAAAGTCTGTCCAAGAGAAATGAAGCTTTCAATGGATGGACCTAAAGAAATAATACATAATTCTATGCTGAAGCATAAAACATAAGTATGTAAAAAGTAGCTAAAGATAGCTGTAAATAATTATGATTTTCAAAAATATGGTCTATATCAGTCGATTTCTTGGATACAGACAAGTAGAAATAGAGAGAGTCAGAGACAGAGAAGGAGCATAAACATGTTTAGAAAGAAACATATGTCTGAAGAGGGTGAGTGATGGTGGGAAGCTTGGGAATGGGGTAGGAAGCTTGGGAATGGGGTAAGAGAGCTAGCATATGGAGCCATAAGTACTGGAGAGGGGTGGTTTAATGTCTTAGTGCTACCATGGGGCTCATAGTAGCCTTCATTGTAAAGAAAGGGCCACCAGCTGGATTAAGATTTTTAACCACATTCGCAGCAAGTTTGCTAGTTGTCAGTGTTCCAGGAAGGAGATGTGAATCCCGAGCAGCTGCGTCCCATGAGAAAAGATTTCTGCTGCTGTGAGTCCTCCAGCAGTACTTGTGACCTGCCTGTGAAGGGTGATGGTGATAAGGTCACAGAAAAGAGAAAGTTAAAATCAGGCATTAAGGTCAGAAGGGTAAAATGAAAACAAATTCTCAGTATCAATGGAATTGCTCTTTTGGAAAGGGAAGAAAGTCAAATTAATGCTTATCTCTGAGTTTTGAAGAAAAACGTCATCACCTAAAGTTAAAACCATCAGCGTACAAAAAAACTGGGTAATAATTGAATAGAAATTACTGTTGGGTGCTTCAGAAAGTCTGCTTTTCTATAAATAAAACCATCCACAAAATAATTACTGAGGATTAGAATAATTTCTTTGATGAAAATAAACAACCAAGTTAACTAGAAATCTCAGCAGCACTTATTTACGATGAAGAGTATTTCTCTTATGGAATATCTACTCCTAGATCTAATATTCAACAACAGTAACATTAAATCACTGATAACAATATTATCTCCTATTTTATTGTACTTTAAGATTCATATGCTTTTCTTTAAGAAGAAGATATACAAATGTGAACTAGAAAATAGTGTACCTTCTTAATTGGCATTATTTTGAAACAATTTCCCAAATTCTTCTCTAATGAATGAACTATTATCAACTTGCTACATTGTAGCCAAAATGAAATTATATGGAAGTTAACGATGTGTGAGACATGTTGCACTGAGGTCTAAAAAGAAATGAAAAGAGAAAGTTTGTATCAGAGAAGAAAGGAGAATCAAGAGAGAAAACTATATTGGAGAAAGAAACAATATGTAGGAAAAAAACAAAAGAGAAGGAAAGAGAAAGGTATAAAGAACTATGAAGAGAGAGAAGAGGGAGACAGAAACAGAGACACAGAGAAACAGAGACAAAGAGAAAAAGAAAAGAGAGACTGGGAGGGAGAAAATGTGATAAATGTGATAGAACTATCACACACACATAAGAGTAAAGCTTAAACTACCAAAGACACAGTCAATTATTTATTTAACCAAAAACTCCTTTTAAGATAGATTTGTCCTATGAGATATTTGTAATGATAAAGTGTGCCATACAGGAATTTTGTCCACTACATTTCTGGTCGATGTTGTTGTTGATTCAAAGTGGAATAGTAAACACCATATGCATCAAGCAGGGGTTATTTACCCATAGAAATATGCTACTATCAACACTAGTCAGACATTTAGAGTGCCCCTACAATTGGGACTCAATAAATGTTTAAAAATAATAATGATAATCCTGGTATTATTTAGCTCTAGGAATCAAATTGACTTTGGCAAATTTGTCTGGTACAAAAAAAATAAAATGTCTTCCCTGGAAATTTCTCCTCTGATGTAATGTAAGCATTCTCCCATTACCTAAAGGCATAGTCTACTCTGATGAATAGTTCTGTTGCTCTTGAATATGATAGCAAATAACCAGATCATAATCATTTGATTTGTGTACTCTTTAAGGAATATTTCAGGTCTCACAAATCTCTTCTGATCAGATAGACAGGCCTAGAGTAAGGAAGATCTGGGTGCAAATCTGGCCTCAGATACTTCTTAGTAATAAGAGATATTTGCATTAGAGGGAGGCCAAAAAGTTACCCAAAAATCATTTGGAAGGTTTTTACCAGGGTTGAATAGAAAGGCTTCAAGGAAGGAATGGCATTAGAAATGGGCTTTACAGGATGCCTAGGAATGTGAGAAGCAAAGTACATGTTACAGTATGAAATTCTATGGAGGCAGAACATAGAGGGTAATATTTGGAAGAGAGATAGCATGCAATCCAGTTTGAATGGAGCACAGAGTGAAAGAAAAGGAGAGAGAAGGTTAAAATATCACATGGTATGATATTTTAGAGGGATTTGAAGTCTGGTCAAATAGCTGGAACTTTACTTAGTGACTAGAAAACTACTGAAGATTATTCATCAGGATGTAATTAACTTCCTCATCTCTTTTAATGACATCAATTTTTACTTTGGCTTTGTCAGATATCATGACTATGACTCCTGAGTTCTTTTTTCTCAGTTTATGCCCAATAGATTTTGCTCCAGCCTTTTACATTTATTAGGTGTGTGTATACCTGCCTTATATGTGTTTCTTGTAGGAAATATGTGGTAGGATTTTGGTTTCTAATCCACTCTATTTTCTTCCATTTTATGGGTGAGTTCATCCCATTCACATCCAGAGTTTTAATTACTACTGTGTATTCCCCATCATTTTGATTTCCTCTCCTAGTCTTGCCCTTCCTTCTTTCACTATTTCTTTCTACACCAGTGTTTTGCTTTTAATCAGTCTCCCTTATTTTACTTCTCTTTCTACCTCATCCCTTCTTATTCCCCTCTCATTTTTCTTTAGGGTCTATTAAATTCCCTTTCCCTTCTCTTTCCCTCCATTTTTGTACTCCCTACCGTACTCTCCCCCTTTGGTTTTTCCCTTCTCACTTTCCCTATAGAGTAAGATAGATTTTGATACCCTAATGGATATAGATGCTCTTCCCTCTCAGAATCAATTCCACTGAGAGTTAAGATTTAAGTATTACCTATTAGCACTCTCTTCTTCTCCTTCTTATAATAGTATTCTTCCTCTCCTTCTCCCATGAACCTCTTATTGTGGCATAAATTATACTATTTTTCTTATTCCTTCAAGTTTTTCTCAGTGCCTTCTTCTATTCCACAGTTTCCTTTTTTGCATATCATCTTAAACCACGTAATATCCAATCTCTACCTATGAAAAATTATTCTAACTACTATAATAGTCAATACAATTTTTGACTTGGTAACTTGTGCATGACTAGAGGGATTATAATGACTATAAATATATGTGGGAAAGTGAAAATATCTTCCTAAGGAGCAAGTGTCCTTTTTTACTACTAACTCTATATCATTTTTGTTAAGGGTTCCATTTTTCTATTTTAAATATTTTATTTCTATTTTTATGCCTTTATATATAGAAAAAATATCTCCATAATTCAGATCACTGTTCTTTCCTGAATGCAACAGTAAAAAAGAAATAACTGAATTTATTTTTCTGTATAGTAAATTCAAAGTTGTTGAGCTAGTCACAATTTTTAAAAACATTTAAGCAATGACCACATTAAGAATAAATATTGTGATTCATATATTCTCTTTTTTGTAAGAGATCTCAGAAGTCATCCAGCTTAATCTTTACATGAGTGAGTTATAAAGGGGATGATTTCTTATTTTTAAAGATATTACAAAACAGAGGACATTCAAAAAAATTTAAGTTACTCTTCAACTCTTCAGAAATGAATAATAAAGAACAATGCTCAATATGTGTTAAGGGAAGGAAGGAAATAGCAACCATATTCTAAAGAATTCCATAGATGAATGTTTGGGACTTAATGTCCTAACTCCCATTTGAGCTGCCAAATTGAGTACTCAGATGGTGCCTAGAGTCAGGAAGTCTACAGTTTACCTAGTTTCGTCTGCCTGTTATTCATGTGTTAATAAGCAAGTCACTGAATCTTGATTCATGGCCTCAGGTTCTTCATCTGTAAAAGGGGTATAATAATAGCATCTACATTACAAGGTTGTCAGGATCAAATGAGATGAGAAATGTAAAGTCTCTCCAAAAATTTAAAGTGATACAAACACATACACACATATAATGTTGGAAAATAACTACAGAAATGATTTACATTCTTTTAGTCAATTGTGAGTGTCACCTTACAGTGATGTGAGAAACTGAATTTCTGGATATCTTTCCCTTATTCCTTTATTTTTCCTAAGTAGAAGGCAGAAATTTGGATTTGAGTAAATTCTCTTGAGAATGCTAGTCATATAAGATGACATAGGTTACTTAACTGCCTTTGCTGAGTTTCATTGATTCATAAAAAATAAGGTGCACTTTATCTGAAGGCAGTGTTTTCATTTAAATTAAACAAGTAATTATTAAATACCTAATATGAGAAGAATTTCCCTTAGATATTTTTTTTCAAAAAGTAGTTATAATACAAAATAAGGCATGAAAAATATACACTTTATAGAATGAATTAACTTAAAGCAGGAAAATGAGCTGCTTATATGCAGGTAAGATTTCAGCAGACCATGATGAAAACTAAGGGAAGGTAATTTTAGGAGGAGGGAATGATAAGAGAAGTCTGGAAAGTCCAAAAAAAAACAAGATGCATATTGGCAAGAGAAAATAATTTTATTTTCCTGGAGCAATGTATATATAGAATCAAATACATTAAAATATAGCTAGAAAGATAAAGTATCAGTATGTTGCAAATTGATCTTTAACAGGGGCTATAGCACTTGGACCTTACTTCACAGAGAAGAGGGAGCCACTGAAGAATAATACAATTTGGTCTCTTTAAATTTTATCTGGAATTTTGAATCTAAAATTCTAGGGTTTCACATTAGGTAGAAATTTGAAAGTTGGAAAATAATTAAAGGAGGCTGAGTTGTACAATGAAGGGACTTTTAACCAAGCCATATAAAGTAGATTGAAAGAATTTAAGAGATGAGAATGTAAGGAGTACATGACATGAACTATAAAAGAGAGAGTAGATTTGTTTTCTTGGCACCAAAAACCAGAACATGATGAATGAGTGGGAGTTACAGAGGCAATTTTAATTCCATTTAAGTTCTTTAGAGTTTTCTCCCAATTAATTAGATCTGCATAGAATTTTAAAAAGATAATTTGTGAAGTGATGATTTTCCCACAAATGAAGGTTTTCAAAGAGAGGTGGGAAGACAACTCATTAGGGAAATTGTAGGTCAGGTTACTGATCAAATAAGGATTGAGGTATATGACTTCTGAGATCCCTTACTACTAAGATATTTGGTAGTTCAACAGTATTTTTACATACAGATCAATGTGGCATTTTGCAGAAGATGGATTGATGAGGGTAAGGAGAAGCTAGAATCTAAATGATGTTAAAAAATTAAGCCTTCTTTTCAGTCATATTTGACTATTTGGGATCCCATTTGGGGCATTCTTGTCAATGATACTGGAGTGTTTATCATTTTTTTCTCCAGTTCATTTTAAAGATGAGGAAACTGAGGTAAGTGACTTACCCAGGATTCATAGCTAATAAGTGTCAGAGGACAGATTGGGACTCAGGAAGAGGAGGCTTCCTGATTCCAGGCTCAGCACTCTATCCACAGCTCCACTTACCTGCCCTAGAAGAAAGTCAATCCAGGTGGTAGTGAAAGCTAGGAAATAGTGGTGGAAACAGAGAAGAAGTAGTAGAAGAGAGATAAAATGAAGGGCTAAAAATTAGCAATTAACCAGATCTGAGAACATCAGTAGGATGCTAAGAGAAAACCAAAGTTTGAGTTGAGAGTGACTAACAATCTTTTGAGCTATTTCACAGCTTTGACATATATATCAGTGATGCCAAATTTAAATAGAAATAGAAACACTAAATCATATGTAAGGATCCATACAGGGCAAATTGACTTAGAAAACCATATATTATGATTATCTACATTTTATTATATATTTATTTTACAAATTTCCCTCCTGTACATTTTGATGTGGTTCTGGATATAATCAGGAATGGTGTGGGCTATATGAGGCTGACTGACATATTTTTGACCCTTATATTATCGCTTGATTCCAGCCTTCATATAGTGAATGTCATTCATTGCATGTGTAATGACTACTATGAAAGATCATGCCTACATATTATATGATATAATAATAGGAGAAGCATGGTAGAATACAAAGAACTCTTCTCTCACTTAGGGGTCATATGACCAATAAAATGGAGAATTAGACAGAGATGTGCCTGAGAGTCCATTGCAATATTTTCAATGGTGCCTTTATAGCTCACAAATCATCAAATGCTAAAAATCAATACCAGGTTACTTATAATTAAGAAAAGAATGGAGAACATTTTAATAGCGCATATAAATCTTTAAAGTGTGTTGTACATATCTCTGATTTTTGGAAACCTAGTTTTACCAACATTTACCAGCATATTACTGATTAGACATTTCATCTGATCTTCATCTCTGCAAAATCAATTGTTCAAGAAACAAAGCAAATTCAGCTCTCTGTAATCTAAGAAAACAAGAAATTTAATGAATTAACAAGTCAATTTATAACATCTACTAGATTCACTCAGTAGTCCCCTCTCAAAAAGGCCCTAATGCTCTGGCAGTATAGCTTCAGAAGCTAACCAATGACCTTGTAGCATACCTGAACCATAGACTCACCTTGCACCCAGTGCCACAGAATTCAGGCATCTTGGGCTGCATCAGCAGCATGAAATGCAGTTGTGCCTGTGCTGCAAGAAAGCTCAGTAAGAAAACTACGAAACAGAGAGAACTTTGGCAGGACATACACATATACACTATGTGGCACTTTACTATGCCTGAGGGATAGAAACAACCTCTGGTGTTGTCCCTACAGAAGTTATTTGAAACAAAGTTTAAGGCTGGTGTGTTGTGAATTGCCCCGCATGGTAGGAGGATAAAACAGCTTAGAGTTTTTCCTTCTAGCGAAACTCCGTACAAAGGGTGAGGAGTCCAAAAGTAATAGATAGGGGATTATAAGAAAAATTTAAATATCTTGAACATAAACAGGTAAATGAACAGAGAAGGTATTGATAACAGAAGAGACTATAGTCTTCATAAATAAATGAGTAACAAAGGAAAATCTATTAACTGATGAGACACAGAACCTTACTTATTCCCAAAAGAGGATGGAGCTATAGTGGAATATTTCTTGAAGCGAAAAAGAATTATGATAATTAAATTTCATTTATATTCTACAAAAAAATAAGAGGCCATGTAGAAAAGCTTGTGCAGTGCTGTCTCATTAAAGAAACAGGAGAAAATATTAATTGAATGACAATGCAGTCATTTGATAGTGAAGGAAAATTTTGTGAAAAGAAGCAAAAAGTGATAACATTAAGAAAAAAAACTTTGTCAAGAAAATCTCATTGGCAGTGTATCCCATAAATTCCCAGAGATTTAGACGTGACTGAATAACAAAATAACATGTCCTTTTTTAACTTGAATGCCATAATGTAAGAATACTTTTATCATACCCTACTATCCATAGTAACCTTCTAACAAAACTGAGAATGCAAAAGACAGAATACCTGCAAAAATATGAAACATTCAAATTAGCCAATTACCAAAGATATCTGAAATGAAGGAAAATGAAATAAAACTCTACTTTTGTACCTTAGTATCAAGAGAACCAAAATTATAAAAAATATCAAACCTGAGAATGCAAATATCAAGCAAGATTTCTTTTATGACACATACGTTTTTTTAAAACATGGAAGGTTAAAGCACCAAATGATAAATATAGACAAATATGATTTATGAATATTAATTCATTTTTGAATAAAATTGTATCTTATAGATTACAGTTTCATCATTGAAATCATTGTAACCAAGTTAGATTCATATTAGGGTTACAAAAATAGTCCAACATGAAGGAAACATAATAGATAGAGAGGGGGGAAAGCTGTAAGAAATTATATTTATTTATGTTTTAAAATAAAATCTTCACAGTGTATGCATTCTGGAACTTTTTAAAAGTTCTATTATAATAATACAATTATCAGTATTTTTTTAAAACAAATGTGGTGAGTATGCACTAGAAGCTTTCAAAATGTGAATTCTCTTCACTGTTATTAGATATAGTTTTGAAAATATTAGTATATAATATCAATAAAACAAAATAAGTACTGACCAAAAAATAGGTAAACAGAATAAAAATATTACCCACATTTTCTGATAATATGATAGTTTACTTAGATGACTCTAAGAAATTAGAAAAGATGGTTTAACTTTAGCAAAGTTGTAAATTATAAATTAAATACTTAAAACCCCAGCATTTCTAAATAATAATAAAAATGCAACATAACTGGCAATAATAGATGGGAACATTCCACTCCAAATAATGACAAAAGGCATACAATATTTGAGAATCCCTCTAGTAAAAGGTTATTCTCATGTTGCCAAGATAAGGTGAAGAAAAAGGACCTTATTGGGTGGTGCCCATCCAATTTTAGAGAAATACCTGGTATAGGGCAGAGTGAGAAATTTCAGAAAGGAATTTCTCTCCTGAAGCTACATCATGGAGAATCCTTTTTCTATCTCAGAATAATGTTTTAAATATATAAAATAAAATTTATAGGATGATGAAGGGAGTCAATTATACTGAAGTAGTGACATGTATATTTAGAAACATGAAGTTTAGTAATCCAATATTTGGGATCTGTGAAAATGTGTCAATTCAAAACTTCCATAAAATTTCCATCAGGGAAGTGGTGAATATTTTGAAGAGTATATGCATAGATTGGTCAAGCCCCTATGCACTACCTCTACTTTTCATCAAGGATTACATCTTTGTGATCATGAATGTGAGTATAGAAAATTTTAATGTAACTGTTTATGCATGGTCAGAATTTAGATAGGTATCTAAAATTATTCCTATTTTTTAATTTTTGGAATTTAAGAGTTTGAATTGAAAAATAATGGACAAAATCTGAGGTATTTTTATTTATTTTTATATTTTTTATTTATTTTATATATATATAAATATAAATTTTATATTTATATATTTATATATTTATAGATTCTAACTGTGAAATATTAATCACAGTGAAGGCAATTATGATAAAGATAAAATCTTAAATTTAGACTAGAGGGAACTCTATATCATTTTATCTTTCCTAATTGATGATGACGATGACAAAGATGATGTGATACATTAATTTCATACCATTCCACTATATTGTGATTTGCACAAAAAATGGGAAATATGTGATGAGCACCTAGTTTCTAACTTTGTTCCTTGATTTTTCATATTTCTAACATGTTTTTGGGATATCCAATTCTGGGCAAATAATCTTCAATTGTTCTTTATCAATCATTTTAAATTGGGATATGGCAAACAAGTTGGGAATCCATAAATTACTCAAGTTTCCAGATTTCCAAATTGTTTTTATAGAAAAGATAATGTTAGATGCAAGAAGTTGCTCATAATTGTGGGATATAAATAAAAAGCTAAAGGCTTGAAGACAATGTTTTAATTCTAAGTAAAATAAAGGGAATTTCCCCCCTTAATGGTTGAATCATGTAATCAAGAAATAATGGATTCACAAAACTAGAAAAGACTAGAAGACAAATTCTCCCAATTGAGCAGAAGTCTCATGTACATTTCCCACAGGTGGTCATCTTGTTCCTACTGAACATACGTCTAGGGCTTGGGGAAATCACCCTTTCCCAAGGCAGCTTATTTTATTCTTTCTTGTTGCTTCGAGGTTGAAAAATGTCAAAATAGGACATTGGGTTCATTATATTATTTCTTATCTCCCCAGGTTGTCTGGATAATTCTTAACTCCTGTTTGTTTGTTTTAAGCACCTAAAATTCATATTCAAAATTGGGAAAATTTCTTTGTGTGTATATGAGTGTATGTGTAAGTGTTAGTGTGTGTGTACATGCACACTTGCATATTTTTTCTTCTGAGATGAAGGCTAGGACTGTGAGAAGACTTACAGTTCTCTGGGTTACAGCATAAAGCCTCTTTGGCTGCCTGGGACTGCCTCCTTTAGCAGCTAGTGATGCTGTGGAGCAATGCTTAGCACTCCAACTCGGTCTTTTATGTAATATAATATATATTTTTAAATCGATTGTAATTTTTTTAGCACTTTGGGGTCTGTCGGTGGTCTGTTTTTCAGACTAAATAGACCAACTGCTGCTACTAAAAGAGTTTATTCGACCACCCACACTCTGAAGCACAACCTCCCTCTCCCTGTGTTTCCCTGAAGTAGCAGTCAGTAAGGCCTGTATAGTAATAAATGTGAGCAGACACAAAGCTCAGAAAAATGTCACAGCTTGATCTTCAGAGCCACCAGTGCCCCCATTCAATCAATGCTCAACTACATGACGTACCCCAAAACTTAAATGGAAAGTCTAGGATTCATGGCCAAAAATAAAACCTCCCTACCTGTGCTTCCTGTGGGATTTACTGAAGCCCTCCTTTTCCTGTGACACTGTTAGCCCTACTCTTTTGCTGGCCTAGAGAGCAATAAAAATGGTATGGATTTAATATTCCCTGAGAACGAATGCCTAGACTAAGAGGTAGACAAAGACTGCTGTTAGGGGTTAAATTTTGGGAGGCAGGAGTTTGATCAAAAACCAATGTGCAGTTTATTAAATGCAAAAACACTTAGTTTATTATTAGGAAATATGTATAGGAAATAGGAAGGAGGAAAGTGAAAATAATATTATAATAGATTATAACTATACTCAAGATCCTAATCCTAACTAAATTTTTCTACAAAATCCTACATCTCTCTGCTTCAGAGAGCAATATCTTCTGCTAGGCCAAAGCCCTTACCTACTCTCCTGCTCTTTCTTATCTAATAATATAAGCACTATCTATCTACCTATCTACCCAAATTATTAATAATTAATGAGGTTATTAAAGCCTTAAATCCATTTCTCAGTTTCTTCACAGTTCCAGGGAGAATGAGTCACACACTTCTCTCCCCAGGGGACCCAGGGACAAAAAGTCCTTTCCAAAGGTTTGCAACTTACCAAACCCCACTTAGCCACACCCTTCTATCTGTGACCAATTGTAAAAGCAACACAACAGGGTGTCTACTGCTGACCTGCACAGCAGGAGATCTAACAAAAAAATATTGCTCCTTTTCCTCTTAAATATAAAAATAGAATTTAATAAAAAATATCATAACACTGCCTTTAAGATATTATTAATACCAAAATAAAAACATCAAAAAACGGATGAACAACTGATTGAATAAAAACTGGTTTACTCTACTGATCCAAATATTTTATTTGTTAATAACAAAAACTTGACCCATGGAGATGTTTACTTTGTACAACTTTCATTCAATGATATGGATTTGAAGATGAGGTCTGATGTAAGTTGTGTGAAAACATGCTTATTCTCTTATATTTCCATCATATCACTTAACATGTGCATAGATCATTTTCATAAAAAAAAAAAAAAAACTATCATGAGCTTTCAGAAGCAGAGATTCTCTCTCAAAGTCATTGAAATCCAGTGGCAGGAAAAAGTCAAGACTACTATTGATGGTCCTGAATGCCTTGGCATTTTCTAAGTGACGAAACTCTAAGTACTACATAATATCAGCTTCCTTCACCTTCATGATAATTAGAACAAATTTTTCTTTTCTGTCTATTTCACTGGAGGAAGTTTTCACTTCCTTGGGGTAGATATCCCCCAACTCACTGACAGATTCAAGTCTTTCCAGATATCATCAACCTCCTTGAGACTGTTTTCTGAGATGGTTTTACCAGGATATGACTACCTTACATTTTACAGCTTCATCGAGCCACAGGTGAGAATTGAGTCATGAATGGACACCAACAGTAGATGAGCAGCACTGAAAAGGGCTCATCAAACTCTTACTACATCCATTGCATACTATACATGAATACACAGGGATACTCTTCATCCTAATGAGATGTTCTCTGGGATTACCTAAGATGTCATCGCATATTTAATAAATTGGTATATTTAGTGATTTTTTTTCTTTAAAAGTTTGAGTATGGGCTATAAAGAGACCAAGAATTAATATTTGGTCTAGAATTTTCACATGAACTTCAGTATGTGGAAAGGGTATGAGAGGTGGGGTATATGTCTTACTGAAATAGGATGAGAGGTATACAGAAGTAGGGGAAAGAAATGTGAAGTTTAAATTTAACACTCCCCTGAATATAACAATGAAAATACTTAAATCTCCCCCGATTGTGAAGATTAAAATGTAACCCCTGTCTATTTTAGAATATAGTACTTAAAAATTAAGATCTACCCATTTTTAGATTTAATCACCAAAGGTGCAAACACCCCAGTTCACACAGTGAGTGGGGAATGTCTGTGACCCACGTGTGTGGTAGTAGATGATGAATCAGAATTGACTGACTGCCTTTTGGGCAGTCCTAAAACAAAGCATCAACTGTGAGTGGTAGATGTAAAATTAGGGGAAGACACAGGAAGTGATGTAAAAGATGCATCTTGAAAAGGACCTGCTACTTCCTGTGAAAGTTGAGTTCTTCATTTTTTGGAAGTGGAAACTGGAGGATTTCTTCATGCTTTTGAGTTGAGGCTGGTGAAGAGTGGCAGAAGGATCTGTGGACTGGACTGACATGTGGTGAGTGAAAGCTGACTTTTAAGTGCTGGATTTTTCTGAAAAAAAAAAAAACTATCCTCTGGAGAGACCTACTCTTGTAAGACACTTCCCAGGTCTTTGGCTTTCCTGAGGCTGTCTAAAACTAATTCTCCCTGCCCAGAGGGGCCTAGAAAAATTACTTAGTGCTCAGGCTAGATATCTTACCTTATCTTTTCTTTGATTTCTTGCTTCAATCTTTCTACATTTTGTAAATAAATTGTAAATAAAATCTCTTTGGAATTAATTAAATTCCTGGTGATCACACTCTTAAATAATCAAGTCAACTCTATAAAAAATTAACCCCATTTCCCTCTTACAGAAGGGAGATTACAAGAATATAAAAATGATCTTTGAGGTCAGTTTGGTCAAGGGATTTCAGATTAAAAAATTTAAATAAAAGATTTTAAAATCCAGAGTAAAATGAAAAAGCATAGCAGATGATTATTATTGAGTTCAATTAATCAAGAAATATTTATTAAGCACTTATTAATTACATTCCAGAAATATAGATTGATTAGGAATGCAAACATGTCACTTATCAGTGACATCATTTAAAAAAATTCTAGAATTATCTCAAAATTTAAACAATGCCCTCAACTGCAGTCAATTGCAGTTAAATTTGTTGTTACACTAAATCTGTAATGTATATAACTGAAGCATTTTGCAAATTTTCTACATTGGTACTTTCCTTCATGAGCAACTATCCATGGCTTTCCCCTAGTACTACTGTGCTACCTCTTAATTTTCTGTTGATTTATACCTAAGTTTTGTTACATATAACTTCTTGAATTATCACAGATTCTCAGAGTTAGAGGAGCTTGACGTTAGTATAGCTTATAACTAATTAAGAACTCCTCTCCCAACATTTTTACCCATGATCCGTCATATAGACTCTGTTTATGAATGTACAGAGAGGAGAGGTTCATTCTTTCCCAAGGCAATATATTCCCCATTTACATAGTTTTAATGTAAGAAATAGTCCCCTTCCATAAAGTTGAAATTTGTCTCCTTATTTAATCACTCTATTGCTTTTAGACTATCTTTCTAGGGTCCAAATTTTGCTATCTCCTTCTATGTAATAGCTCTTCCAATCCTTGGCTAAAGTCTATCATATGTACTACAGTTCTTCTCTTTTTCCCATTAAAACTTCCTACGTCTTATAATCCAAATCTATATGAGTCTCCATTTCCAAGGTTATATTCTGTTCAACAGTCTGTGGGATTCCAAGTAGTCATAGTTGTTCTTAAAACAATCACTTGCATTCATATAGCACTTTAAGACTTGCAAAGTCCTTTATTAATATCAATGCATCTGATCCTCAGAACAGCCCTGAAAATTAGGAGTTATTTTGATCTTTATTTTATAGATGAGGAACTTGAGGCAGACAGAGGTTAAGTAACTTGCCTTGAGTCACACAGCTTGTAAGTGTCTGAGGACATTATCAAAATCAATTTGTCTTGACTCCAAGTCCAGCAATTTATCCACTATGCCACTTAACTGCTTCTCGCTATTGGCATTTAATTTAGTGTTTTTTATTTAAAATTGAATATTTGTGTATGAGTTATGATAAGGAGTTTGAGAAATAAGATTCAGTGCTTTTTGTATAAATCTTTGGAACAGGGCAAGAGGTCTCCAGAGGTATAGAAGAGGAGTGAAACCATTGAAGTAAAAAATGATTTTTAAGAGATGACGAATCAAAGAATTTGGGATCAAAGAATCAAGATTCTAAAGATCTCAAATAGTAAAAGAAAAAACCACAGTAGGATAATGTCATTCAATTCAATCAGTTGACAAGCCTTTATTAAATACATATTTTGTGCTGGAAATAGTGTTTGGTCCTAGGGAAACAAAGAAAATGAAAAAAAAAAACATCTTAAATCTAAAAATATAACTATAGCTGTGATCTAACCAGGGCAGAGAACCATTGCTTTCTTAGGTCTCTGAACTTTTTATACCTCTCATTGCTAACAATTTTCTCTTTTAGGCAAACTAATTCATATCTCTCAGACATTTTTATCTATTGTATCTATTTCTGACCTCTGGCCACAGGTAAGACAATTCTTATATTCTAAGCCATTATTCTTATTATATACATTTTTTCTTTATACATGTATGTATATACATAGGTATGTGTATAGGCCATCAGAATGCTTTTAAGTTTTCCACATATTAAAAAAAAATTCATTTCCATCTAATAATCCCATATGGAATGATCCTCACCATTCTGATCATCATTCTCTCTACATATTCTAAAACTCAGTTATGGTGGGGTATTAGAAAATTCTGTGAATAAAATAGAAAGGATACATTGTTAGCAGGAAGGAAAAAAAATGACTGCAATTGTTTGACCACAAGTTCCTAGTAATTCTATTGAATCTTTTCACTTTTCCTCCAAAAGTGTCATTATTTTCATATTCCCAAAGTAATAACTAAGGCTTGTCCTCTTCATCAAAGAAATCTGCTGATCAATTATTTTGTTGAAATAAATTATAAATAAAATAAATTATTGAAATAAATTATAAATTTGCTATCTGAGGGATTCTTGGTACTGGAATGGAAAGAAATTTCTAAAACAAAATGCACTCTATGAAATATTGTAGGGACAGAATCTCTAATTACTTTGGAGTATTTGTTTTAATTAATAGCCTGGTAATAAAAAAGAATTTTACTCTGTTGTTGAAAAAGTTAAAGAGATAGGAAAGAATTTAATTTCAGAGATAAAGAGATGAAAGCAGTCACAATTTGCTCTACTGATGCTTTATAGTCTCCGAGCATATTTAAAGTTTAATAACAGATTGAAGGTATGAATGAAACAACCTTTAACTGGCATCTAAGAGCATATTTATTAAAGTTTAGAACAGGTCACCTGATGGAAGATGAAGGAATAAATCAGTATAATTTCCACAATATTTCAAATCATATCAATGAGTTATGAATTAGGTAGAAGGTGATTAAGATTATAGAAAGAAGAAATGACCACAGGAAATTTTCATACAACTTAAGCCTTCTTATCTAATATAATAGAGGCCAGACTGAAGACCTCATGCCATTCCCATGCTCCTCTGCACCAAACATTGGGTACTGGAACAGTCTTTCTTTGGAGGGTTATGTTAGATGGATTCTAATATTTTTCCCTCTGGCGGTGACTCACCCTAGCTCTTGCTCTGCTATTTCATAATGGCGTAAGAGAGAGTATGAGAACACCACCGTGATGTAATCCTATTTGAGAAGTTAAACATCTTCAGGGGTAGGCCTGGCATTGTAGAGAAGAGATGTTGGATCAGTCGAGCTGTGCACGTCAACTGTCAGTTAAGTGGCTAAGTGTTTCCAATTGATAGGAAGCCACCAATAAATTTGTCCCACCCAGAAGAACTTGACGAGAACTGTGAAATAGTCTAGAAATGGTGGATCAGACAGGACAAAACATGGATACTCTCTCTATAAAGGTTCTGTAGTGTGGTGGAAAGGACAGAGAATGCAAAAATGGATACAATGATATTACTTCAGTGGAAGGCAAAAGAATAGGGGTATGTAATAAGAATGCAAACACAGAAAGACTAAGTATCAATAGAATTCCCAAACAAAAAATATTAGAGATAACTAATAAGGAAAGAAAGAACAATGAATGGAGAAATAAGAAAAGGCCACAACAAAGTGAAAGTGTCACCTTAATTTGGAGTTAGGAAAATCCAATTTTAAATCCTGCCTCATACACAGGCTAACTAGATGACCATGGGAAGTGACTTAATGTCTTTCAGATTCAAAATTTCCTCATCTATAAAATGGAAATAATATTTTTGCCTACCTCAAAGGGTAATTAGATTAGACATACATACATACACACACACACACACACACACATAAACATACACAACCATAAATGCATGAGGCTAAGCTTCACAAACCTAAAAACACTAAACAACTTCAACTACCACCATTATTGCAGGGACATCTCAGTTAATTCATTTTACAATGAACCCAATCAGCCCAGTTTCATGATCATCTCCAACTTCACATAATAACAGGTGCAAGATCAGCAATAGAATTAATTTATGTTAGGACAAATAGTTTAATTTGAATTGATTCATAAAGCATTTCATATGGCAAAAGGAGGAAAATGAAGCCACTGTAGTAGCGATGATAGTTTGAGGTAGTTTGTAGTATAGTTAGAAGGCAAAGGGAGAAGTGAAATAAATAGTTTGTGATCAGAAAATACAATTTTTGAACATGGAAGTGGAACATTTACGTAAAATATAGCATAAGATCATGACAATATGTAACTTAGATTGAGTTCAGAAGTAGCTCATGGGAAATGAGTAAATAAAGAAACTGTGAGGTTCGGGTATTTGAGGGCGAATCTAACTGTACCTTCTTCTGCTCTTAACAACTTATTGCAAATACCAAAAGGCTAGGTAGGCTATCCATAGTGGCTATTTACCAGAGGCAGAAAGATGATCAAGACTTCTTGATTCCAAAGCTCTCTCTCTACTGATGTACTACTCACTAGACCAAAAAGTAAGTGAAAGAAAATGAAGTTGCCAGAAGGATTAAAAATAGAGAACGTAGTACTGATTTAATTCACAACTATAAGAAAAATTCAGATCTTCAATTGCCAATGAATCTAGTGATTCTATGGAGTAGTTTAAATACAAATGTTGCAAACAAAATGTAACTTCAAGTGAATTAAAAATGGAAGGAAATGGTCCTGTATATGTAAAAATGTTCCTTGCAGTACTTATTATGACAGCGTAAAACTTGAAACAATCTGCATGACATTGATTACAGCATGGCCGTGTGGTGCATGGCTAAAAGCTAAAAGTTTAGATATAATGTAATATTCCAGTGTCAAAGGAAATAAAGGAAATACTGAATGGGAACATATGCATGCAGATAGATTTACCTTGATAAGAAGAAAGACCATCTCTTCATGTAATACAAGAGTAAAGGAAGAATACTAGTGGGAACTAATAATGAAATATGTAGAACTTTGAATATAATATGCACGAGATCTACAACAAAACAAAACAAAAACTATAGAAAGATATTGAATGGTATTTTGTTAAGAGAACCAAAGTTTGAAATGGAAAAGAGTTGAGAATATGCAACTTCTTCACTTAATTAGAGGCTGGAACATATTAGGTTCTTAATAAATGGTTATTGATTTAATGCATCCTTACAAAAAAAGAAGACTAGAATAAGGAATCTGCATTTATTATTAGATCTGATCACTATGTTAATTAGTAAGGATACTTCTATATCAAAATGTAATACCATTTTTCTTATATTTTTATATTTTTCTTAGAGGGTTTGCTGGGCAGATGAGTAAGGGAAAGATATATGTGAAAATAAATATAATCTAAATACAAAAAAAGCAATGAATTAAAATGAACAAACAAAAAAAAAAACTAGTGTAAGTTTTCAAGTAAAGGACTTTTATTAAGCAAAAATCAGTTCCAATGTTCTAGCATATTCTCATTTATGCAATTGAAATTAGATATTTCCATTAGCAATAACATATCTTGTGAATCTCCACCATTTAATGAAAAGAGAAAAAAAAACTTCAGCAAAGTTTGCAGTGTATATTATATACATAAGAACATAATAAATTTTAGGACTTGTTTTATATGTAAGTATAAAATAAGTTTGGGGTATGTATTATATACATATATAATAAGTCATACACATTATTTTCAAAATTGCCTGCATATTTGTCCTACATTCTGAATTTATTTCTGTTCTATTCAGCCAATCATTCTTTAACATAATCATGACCTAAGCTAATTTTCATGGATACAGGAAAAGTAATAGAAACATAAGTAAATACAATTTAATAAGTAGCAATCAAAGAAGGTGTACAGGGCTTTCAGGGAAGTCTAGTAACTTTGGTGTGAGGCCTTGCTGAGTCATATCCAGGATTGCTTTCTTTTGGTGTTCATGGTTCTCCCACGTGCCTCTGAGAAGCTGAAACATGCACAGTGGAAACATCCTAATAGGTCAGAGCCCTATTTTGGCAGGTGGGCTAAAACAAGTTGAGGGTAGCTGACAGTGCACAAACCCATTGGGGATTCAGGGAGGAAATATCTACCCTAGGTACATGAAGACATTCCCCCAGTCAAAGGGGTAAATGAGAACAATTGGTTTCAACAGCCATGAGGGCAGCTTAACCTATGGGGTGATGAGAATTTGTTCAATATCAAGTTGGCTGAGATCATCTATTATATTCAGAACCCTCATCAGTCTTCTTTAAAAAAAAATTAAGTACTTGGGGTAAGCGACCTCAGCAAAACAGTCTATGACAAACCCAAAGATCCCAGCTTTTGGGACCAAATCCCACTATTTGATAAAAACTGCTGGGAAAATTGGAAGACAGTATGTGAGAGATTAGGTTTGGATCAACATCTCACGCCCTACACCAAGTAAACTCAGAATGGGTGAATGACCTGAACATAAAGGAGGAAACTTTAAGTAAATTAGGTGAACACAGAATAGTATACTTGTCAGATCTTTGGGAAGGGAAAGGCTTTAAAACCAAGCAAAAGCTAGAAAAAATCACAAAATGTAAAATCAATAATTTTGATTACATCAAGTTAAAAAGTTTTTCATACAAACAAAACTAAAGAATCCAAAATTAGAAGGGAAGCAACAAATTGGGAAACAATCTTTATAACCAAAGACTCTGACGATGATCTAATGACTCAAATTTATAAAGATCTAAACCAATTATTCAAAAAATCAAGCCATTCTCCAATTGATAAATGGGCAAGGGACATGGATAAGCAATTTTTAGTTAAAGAAATCAAAACTAACAATAAGCACATGAAAAAGTGCTCTAAATCTCTGATAATCACAGAAATGCAAATCAAAACAACTCTGAGGTATCATCTCACACATAGGTTGGCTAATATGAAAGCAAAGGAAAGTAATAAATATTGGAGGGGATGTGGCAAAGTCAGGACATTAATTCATTGCTGGTGGAGTTGTGAATTGATCCAACCATTCTGGAGGGCAATTTGGAACTATGCCCAAAGGATGATAAAAGACTGTCTGCCCTTTGATCCAGCCACAGCACTGCTGGGTTTGTACCCCAAAGAGATAATAAGGAAAAAGACTTGTACAAGAATATTCATAGCTGCACTCTTTGTGGTGCCAAAAAATTGGAAAATGAGGGGATGCCCTTCAATTGGGGAATGGCTGAACACATTGTGGTATATGTTGGTGATGGAATACTATTGTGCTCAAAGGAATAATAAAGAGGAGAAATTCCATGGAGATTGGAACAACCTCCAGGAAGTGATGCAGAGCGAGAGGAGCAGAACCAGAAGAACATTGTACACAGAGACTGATACACTGTGGTACAATAGAAGGTAATGGACTCCTCCATTGGTGGTAATGCAGTAACCCTGAACAAACTAGAGGGGTACAGGAGAAAAAACACTATCCACATCTGGAGGAAAAATTGTGGGAGTAAAAACACTAAAGAAAAACTACTGATTAATGAAATGGGTTGCAGGCGATATGAATGGGGAAATAGACTCCAAATGAACATCCTATTGCAAATACCAATAACATGGAAAGAGGATTTGATCAAGAACACAGGGGATACCCAGTCAAACTGCGCATTGGCTATGGGAGGGGTAGGGGAGGGCAAGGAGGGAAATAAAATGATTTTTGTAACCAAGAAACAATGTTTGAAATTAAAAATAAAAATTTAAAAATTAAGTTTAATTAATTAATTAAGAATACTTTTCCATTACATGATTCATACATATTTTTCCCTCCTTTCCTCACAGCCCCCTACCATGTGGGTTTTTTTTTTTTTTTGAGATTTGGTCTCTCTGTCTCACCCAGGCTGAAATTCCAGCAGCCACTCACAGACCTGACCTTGCTGCTGATGGAAGAGAAATTTTGATCTGCTGTTTCCAAAATGGGCTGGTTTACCACTCCTCAGGCAGCCCTGTGGCTCTCTCCTTCCACGGACTTTTATCAGTGCAAGCCTTAGTGCAGGTACCCATCTTCCTACAGCTCAGAACTCTGGAACTCAAGTGATCCATCAGCCTCAGCCTCCACAATAGGTGGAAATATGGGTGTGCCATGACACCCAGCCTCTCAGAAGTTTTATGTGTTTTCTTACATTCTTAAGTGACTTGGAAAACTTTTGGTTCTTGTTTTGCTTTGTTGCTTTTTATTACTATAATAAAGATACAGTAGTTATATCATGAAAAAAAAATTCCAGCAATTCCACTGGATTTTACATGTGTCATTGATCAAGACCTATTTCCAGATTATTAATATTCTTACCAGGGAGATTCTTTAGAGTCTATATTACCAATCATACCTCCATTGACCCATGTGATCAAGCAGTTGTTTTTCTTGTGTTTATACTCCCACAGTTCTTCCTCAGGATGTGGATAGTGTTCTTTCTCATGAGTCCCTCAGAATTGTTCTGGATCACTGCATTACTGCTAGTAGAGAAGTCTATTACATATGATTGTGCCACAGTGTATCAGTCACTGTGTATAATGTTCTCATGGTTCTGCTCCTTTCACTCTGTATCAGTTCCTGGAGGTTGTTCCAGTTCACATGGAATTCCTCCAGTTCATTATTCCTTTGAGCACAATAGTATTCCATCACCAATAGATATCACAATTTCTTCAGCCATTCCCCAATCAAAGGGGATCCCTCATTTTCCAATTTTTTTTTGCCACCACAAAGAATATATAAATATCTATAATGTCTTTCCTTATGATCTCCTTGGAGTATAAACCTAGCATTGATATGACTGGATCAAAGAGCAAGCAGTCTTTTAATGCCTTCAAGAATGGATGGATCAATTCACAACTCTACCAGCAATGCATTAATATCCCAATTTTGCCACATCCCCTCCAACATTTATTACTTTCTTTTGCTGCCATATTAGCCAATCAGCTGGGTGTGAGGTGGTAAATCGGAGTTGTTTTGATTTGCATTTCTCTAATTATAAGATATTTAGAACACTTGTTCATGTGCTTATTGATAATTTTGATTTCTTTATCTGAAAATTGCTTATTCATGTCCCTTGCCCATTTATCAATTGGAGAATGGCTTGATTTTTTTGTACAATTGATTTAGCTCTTTATGAGTTTGAGTAATTAGACCTTTGTCAGAGGTTTTTGTTATGAAGATTGTTTCCCTAATTTGTTGCTTCCCTTCTAATTTTGGCTGCATTGGTTTTGTCTGTACAAAAGCTTTTAAATTTGATGTAATAAAAATTATTTATTTTACATTTTGTGACTCTTTCTTTGATTTTTTTTGTACAATTGATTTAGCTCCTCATTAATTTGAGTAATTATACCTTTGCAGTAGGCTTTTGTTATGAAGATTTGTTCACCAAATTGTTGTTCCCTTCTAATTTTAGTTGCATTGGTTTGGTTTGTACAAAAACTTTTAATTAATGTAATCTAAATTATTCATTTTACGTTTTGTAATATTATATTTAATAGTATATATTTAATACTATATACTATAATACTATTCTGTTTGCCTAATTTGCTTATAGTTTCCTTCTTTATATTTGTCATTCACCCATTCTGAATTTATCTTGTTGTAGGGTGTGAGATGTTGATATAAACCTAATCTCTCCCATATTGTTTTCCAATTTTCTCAAAGAGTAGGTTTTTGTCTCCAAAGCTTGGATCTTTTGTTTTATCATACATTATCTTTCTGAGGTTATTTACCCCAGTCTATTCCACTGATCCTCCCCTCTGTCTAATACCATAGCCAGTACCATATTGTTTTGATGACCACCGCTTTGTAGTACAATTTAAGTTCTGGTACTGTTACGCCCCCATCCTTTACATTAACTTTCATTATTTCCCTTGATATTCTTTATCTTTTGTTCTTCCAAATGAACTTTGTTACAATGATTTCAAATGCAGTAAAAAAGTTTCTTGGTATTTTGATAGATATGACACTAAATAAGTATATTAATTTGGGTAGAATAGTCATTTTTAATATGTTAACTCATCCTACCAATGAGAAATTAAAGTATTTTCCATTTGTTTAGATCTAGTTTTAATTATGTGGAAAGATTTTGGTAGTTGCATTAATATAATTTCTGTGTTTGTCTTGTCAAATAGATTCCAAAATATTTTATATTATCTAGTGTGATTTAAAATAGAATTTCTCTTTCTAACTTTTGCTGCTGAGACAGGTTGGAAATATATAGAAATGCTGATGATTTATTTGGGTTTATTTTATATACTGGAACTTTGCTGAAGTTGTTGATTATTTAGTGCTAAATTTTTAGTTGATTCTCTAGGATTCATTAAGTAGACCATCATATCATCTGCAAAGAGTGGTAGCTTAGTCTCCTCATTGCCTTTTTTAATACCCTCAATTTCTTTTTCTTCTCTGATTGCTACTGCTAGTCCTTCTAATATCATGTTAAATAAGAAAGGTGATAATGGGCATCCTTGTTTCACTCCTGATCTTATTGGGAAGACTTCTAATTTATCCCCATTGCAGATAATGTTTGCTGATGGTTTTTAAGTATATACTATTTATTATTTTTTTAGGATAGGCCTTTCTATTCCTATACTTTCTAGAGTTTGCAATAGGAATAAGTGTACTTTGTCAAAGGCTATTTCTGCTTCTATTGAGATAATCATGTGATTTCTGTTGGTTTGGTTGTCGATATGGTCAATTACGTGGATGGTTTTCCTAATATTAAGCCATCCTTTCCACTCCTAGTATAAATTTTACTTGATCATAGTGAATAATCCTCTTGATAACTTGTTGGAGTAAGATTCTTGCATCTATGTTCATTAAGAAGATTGATCTCAACTTTTCTTTCTCTGTTTTTGGTCTGCCTAGCTTTGGAATCAGTACCATATTTGTGTCATAAAAAAGAATTTGGTAGAACTCCTTCTATTCTTATTTTGTCAAATACTTTGCATATTATTGGGATTAGTTGTTCTATTAATGTTTGATAGAATTCACTTGTGTATCCATCAGGGCAAGGGTATTTTTTCTTAGGGAGTTCTTTGATGGCTTGTTCAATTTCTTTTTCTGATATAGGATTATTTAAGAATTCTATTTCTTCTTCTGTTAATCTAGTCAATTTATATTTTTTGTAAATAATCATCCATATCACCTAGATGATCATATTTATTGCCATATAATTGGGCAAAATAGTTCTTAAGAATTACCTTAATTTCTTCTTCATTGGATATGAGGTTGCCCTTTTCATCTTTGATACTGTTAATTTTTTTCTTCTTTCCTTTTTTATTATATTAAGCCATACTTTATCTATTTTATTTTTTCAAAGTAACAGCTCCTAGTCTCTTTTATTAATTAAACAGTTCTTTCACTTTCAATTTTATTAATTTCTTATTTAATTTTTAGGATTTCTAATTTAGTTTTCATGTGGGCAATTTTAATTTGTTCTCTTTCTAGTTTTTTTTTTTTAATTTGAATTCCCGATTCATTGACCTCTTCCCTGTCTGATTTATTTATATATGTACTCAGGGATATAAATTTCTTCCTGAGTACTGCTTTAATTGCAACCCTTAGATTTTAACATGATGTCTCCTATTGTCATTCTCTTCAGTGAAAGTATAAGCTGTTTCTATGATTTGTTCTTTAGCCAAACAATTTTGAAGAATCATATTATTTAATTTCCAATTAATTTTTGATTTGCCTCTCAATGTAACCTTACTAATTATTATTTTATTGCATTATGATCTGAAAAGCTTGCATTTGTTATTTCTGCTTTTTTGCATTTATTTGCCATGTTTTTATGCTCTATTACATTGTCAATCTTTGTGAATGTACTTTGTGTTGCTGAAATGAAGGTGTATTCCTTTTTATTCCTATGAATTTTTCTCTATATTTCTATTAACTCTAATTTTTATAAGATTTAACTAACATCTCTTACCTCTTTTTAATTTATTTTTTGGTTTGATTTATCTATATCTGATAGAGGAAGGTTCAGGTCTCCCATTACTATAATTTTAATATCTATTTTCTCCTTAAACTCCAATAGTTTATGCTTTAAATATTTGCATGCTGTACCATTTGGTGCATACATGTTGATTACTGATATTTCCTCATTGTTTATACTATCTTTTATCCAGATGTAATTACCTTCCCTATCTCTTTGAATCAGATCTATTTTTAATTTGGCTTTGTTAGATATCATGATTGTGACTCCTGAGTTCTTTTTCTCAGTTGATGCCCAATAGATTTTGTTCCAGCCTCTTACCTTTACCATGTGTGTGTCTAACTGCCTCCTGTGTGTTTCTTGTAGACAACATATGGTTGGATTTTGGTTTCTAACACACTGTGCTATTTGCTTCTGTTTTATGGGTGAGTTCATCCCATTCACATCCAGAGTTATGATTACCTCATGTATATATCCCATCATTTTGATTTCCTCTCCTAGTCCTTCCCTTTCTTCTTTCACTATTTCCATCTACAACCTTGTTTTGCTTTTAATCATTCCCCCTAATCCCCACCCTTATTTTACTTCACTTTCTATCTCCTCCCTTCTTACTTTTCTTTGGGGTCCATTAAATTCCCTTCCCCCTCTCTTTCCCTCCCTTTTTATACTCGCCACCCCATTCCCCCTTTTGGTTTTTCCCCTCTCAACTTCCCTATAGTGTAAGATAGATTTTGATACTCCAGTGGATCTAGATTCTCTTCCCTCTCATAATATATTCCACTGATAGTAAGGTTTAAGTATTACCTATTAACACTCTCTTCTTCTCCTTCTTATTATAGTGTTCTTCCCTCCCCCTCCCATGAGCCTCTTTATGTGGTATAGATTATCCTATTTTTCTTCCTTCAAGTTTTTCTTGGTGCCATCTTCTATTCCCCCACTTTCTCTCTTTTTTTTTACACATCATCTTTAACCACTTAGTATCCCATCCACTACCTATGAATAATTCTTCTAACTACCATGCTATTGAATGCAATTTCTGAGAGTTATAAATATCTTTTTTCCTTATAGGAATATAACCAATTTGACCTTACCAAAGTCCTTAAAAGAAAAATTTCCCCTCTTTCTTGTTTATCTTTTCATGTTTCTCTTGAATTTTATATTTGAACATCAATTTTTCCATTTAGTTCTGATCTTTTCTTTATAAATACTGGGGAATCTTCTATTTTGCTAAATGACAATACTTTCCCCTGGAAGTATATAGTCAATTTTTGATGGGTGGGTGATCCTTGGTTGTATACCCAATTCTTTTGCCTTATTGAATACCCTATTCTGAGCCTTGTTGAAGAATAGAGCAGCTCCATTTGTCATTAGAATTATTTCTATTTCCTTTTGTTTTTAAGTTCCAAGAGTTATGAACAATATTTGTTTATAAGTTCTTAAAATTGATTCTTTTTTTGGGTGGGTGGGAGAGTCATGGTTTTCAGTTAGTCCAGAGATTCTTAAATTTTTTGCCCTCTGTTTAATCCAAATAATTTTTCTATGGGATACCTTCAATTTTCATCTATTTTTTCCAATTTTTGATTTCATTTTAATATTACATGTAACATGAAGTTATTTATTTCCTTTAGGCCCCCTGTACTTTTTTGAAATTCATTGTTTAGGCATGGTTTTGAATCTTTTGCATTTCATTCATTTTTATTCTTCATTTTTCATTTAATTAATTGATTTAGAAATTTTTTCATGGTTACAGGATGTGTGTTCTTTCCCTTCCCAACTACCTACACCCTTCTTAAGCTTACAAGCAATTCCACAGGGTTTTATATGCATCATTGTTCAAAACCCATTTCCATATTAATATTTTAATAGAATGATCATTTAAATTCAACATTCCCAATAATACTCCTATGGAACCATGTGATCAATCATATATTTTTCTTCTGCATTTCTGCTCCCACAATTATTTCTCTGAATGTGAATAACATTCTTTCTCAAAAGTCCCTCAGAATTGTCTTGGATCATTGCATTGCTGCTAGTAGAAAAGTCCATTTCATTTAGTTGTGCCACAGTTTATCAGTCTCTATGTGCAATGTTCTCTTTGTTCTGCTCCTTTTTCTCTGCATTAATTCCTGAAAGTCTTTCCAGTTCACATGGAATTCCTCCAGTTCATTATTCCTTTCAGCACAATAGTATTCCATCACCATCAGATACCACAATTTGTTCAGTCACTCCCCAATTGATGGACACCCCTTCTTTTTCCTGTTTTTGTCACCACAAAGCACATGGCTAAGAATATTTTTGTACCTGTGTTTTTCTCTATTATCTCTTTGGGGTACAAAACTAGCAATGGTATGGCTGGATCAAAGGGCAGCCAGTCTTTTAAAGCCTTTTGGACATAATTCCAAATTACCTTCCAGAATGGTTGGATCAATTCATAACTCCACCAGCAATGCTTTAGTGCCACATCCCCTCCAACATTTATAACTTTCCTTTGATGTCATATTGACCAATATTCTAGGTTTGAGGTGGTACCACAGAATTGTTTTGATTTGCATTTCTCTAAGTATAAGAGATTTAGAGCCCTTTTCCATGTGGTTCTTGATAGTTTTGATTTATTTATATGAAAATTCCCTATTCATGTTCTTTGCCATTTATGAATTGTGGAATGACTTGATTTTTTGTACAATTGACTTAGTTCTTTATGAATTTGAGAAATTAGACCTTTGTAAGAGGTTTTTGTTATAAAGATTTTTCCCTCACTTTGTTGTTTCCCTTCTAATTTTAGTTACATTGATTTTTTTCTACAAAACCTTTTTAATTTAATGTAATCAAAATTATTCATTTTATATTTTGTAATATTCTCTTTCTTTTTTGGTCTTAAAAACTTTCCTTTTCCATAAATTTGACAAGGTATACTATTCTAGGTTAACCTAATTTATGTATAATTGCCTTCTTTATATTTAAATCATTTAACCATTCTGAATTTATCTTGGTATAGGATGTGAGATGTTGATCTAAACGTAATCTCTCCCATACTGTTTTCAAATTTTCTTAGCAGTTTTTGTCAAAGGAGTAGGTTTTTGTCCCCAAAGCTGAGATCTTTGGGTTTATTGAACATTAGCTTGCTGAGGTCATTTACTCCATTTTCCTTCTGTCTCTTAGGCAGTACCATATTGTTTTGATGATCATTGCTTTTTAGTACAGTTTAAGATATGGTAATGTTAAGGTTAAAATTCAGGTTGAGACTGAATCTAATAATTATTAGTCACCAAGGATTTAATTTCTTAAATCCTAAATGAAACACTCCAGTCAGAATGGAATTTTATGGTGATTTAATTACAATAGGAGGAAGAAATTAAGAAAGAGAGAGAGAAATAATAACTCAAAATGCTCTGTCTCAGGCTGAGCCAGGCAGGAGTTCAAGGCCTTGGCCAAGGGCAGCCTTCCCTTGAGAGCCAAGGGAAAGGGGAGTCAGTCTTTTCACTCACATGGCTGATTCAAGGAAGCTGTCTGAGGGATCTCCTCCAGGCTCAAGTTCCAGATTGAATTGGCACCTAGCCCTCTCCACAGGAAGTGAGAAGAACTCCAGAGGCAGTTCTCTACATCACTTCCTGTGTCTCACATGTGCCAATGGTGGCTCAAGCTTGGTTTAGGATAGCCAAGAGGACAGTCAATTGCTTCTGATTTGTCATTTGCTAGCACATGCTAGTGTAGTGTGGGCATATACATTCCTGAGTGCTAGGCTAAGCAAGATGGAGAAAATCTAAAAATCACAATAATGCTAAGCCCCCATCATTCACATTTTTTGTTAGTTCCCTTGATATTCTTTATATTTTGTTCTTCCAAATGAACTTTGTTATCATTATTTCTAATTCAGTAAAAAAAAAAGTTTCTTGGTAGTTTGATAGGTATGACACAGAATAAATAAATTAATTTGGGTTGGACTGTCATTTTTTTTTATTATATTAGCTCATCTTACCCATGAGCAATTAATGTTTTTCCAATTAGTTATGCCTAGTTTTAATTGTGTGGAAAGTGTTTTGTAGTTGTGTTCATATAATTCCTGTGTTTGCCTTGTGCAAATAGCTTCCTAAATATTTTATATTGCGTAGAGTGATTTTAAATGGAATTTCTTTTTCTAACTTTTGTTGCTGAGTTATTTTGAAAATATATAGAAATGCTGATGATTTATGTGGGTTTATTTTGTATCCTGCAACTTTGCTAAAGTTGTTAATAATTTCCACTAGCTATTTGTTGATTTTCTAGGATTCTTTAAGTAGACCATCATATCATTCACAAAATGATGGTTTAGTTTCCTCATTGCCTACTTTAATCCCTTCAATTTGTTTTTCTTCCCTAATTACAACTGCTAGCATTTCTAGCATAATATTAAATAATAGAAGTGATAATGCACATTCTTGCTTAACTCCTGATCTTCTTGGGAAGGCTTCTCATTTATTTCCATTTCAGATGATACTTGCTGATGATTTTAAATACATACTGGTTATTATTATTTTTAAGAAAGGCCCTTCTATTCCTATACTTTTTAGTGTTTTCATTAGGAATGAGTCTATTTTGTCAAAGGCTTTTTCTGCATCTATTGAGATAATCATGTGATTTCTTTTAGTTTGGTTGTTGATATGGTTAATTATATGCCTGGTATTCCTAATATTAATTCATTCTTATATTCCTGGTATAAATCTCACCATATAGAGTGAATAATCATAATGATCACTTGCTGGAATCTTTTTGCTAGTATTCTCTTTATTATTTTTGCATCTATGTTCATTAAGGAGATTGGTCTGTAGTTTTCTTTCTCTGTTTTTGGTCTACCTGGTTTTGGAATTAGTACCATATTTGTGTCATAAAAAGATTTTGGTTTATTAGTTGTTCTTTAAATGTTTCATAGAATTCATTTGTGAATCCATCTGGCCCTGGGGATTTTTTTCTTAGGGAGTTCCTTGATAACTTGTTCAATTTCTTTTTCTGAGATGCGATTGTTTAAGTGTTCTATTTTTTCTTCTTTTAATCTAGGCAATTTATATTTTTGTAAATATTCACCCAAATCACTTAGATTGTTATATTTATTGTGAAATAATTGGGGAAAATAGTTCTTAATAATTGCCTTAATATTCTCCTCATTAGAGCTGAGGTCACTGTTTTCATCTTTGATACCATTAATTTGATTTTCTTCTTTTTCTTTTTTTATTAGATTAACCAGTACTTTATATATTTTGTTTGATTTTTTTCAAAGTATCAACTTCTAGTCTTATTTATTTATTCAATACTTCTTTTACTTTCAATTTTACTAATTTATCCTTTGATTTTTGACTGTGTATTGTTTCTAAGGCAGAAGAGCAGTAAGGACTAGGCAGTG